>NC_080782.1:212769190-213380856 GCF_028018385.1 Neofelis nebulosa
TATTTTTTGAAACTAGGGACACTTTTATTCTGTTCCTAGTAAGAACAAATCAGGCTTTCTACAAATAAAGTCTGATATTCAAAGAAACTCTAAATCAGTCTCTTTAATCATGACTATTACTATCTTTTGCCCTTTAATAATCATTTATTCCTTTCTAAATCACTTAGGTACATGGCTCACATCCTTCTTGGTCACAAGCATATTTGAACTATAGACTCCATAGATCTTGAATTCTTTGCTTTAATAATTTAAGGACACAAATAAATTAAAATTTTGCTTTTAAAAAAATTTTTTACTTAAATACCAGTTAACATACAGTGTAATATCATTTTCAGGTGTACAGTATAGTCATTCCACTCTTCCATAAAACACCCCAGTGCTCTTCAGAACAAGTGCACTCCTTAATTCCCATCACCCATTTCACTCCTCCCCCAACCAGCTCCCCTCTGTTAACTATCAGTTTGTTCTTTTCTCAATTCTCTAGGTTTTTCTTTTAAAAGCATTTACTCCTTCATTGCATCTTTTCTCTTTTTTTCACTTTTTTATTGAAAAGGTCAACCACAACCTTGATATGTAAGAGGGATATATAATACTCACAGGAAGCCATTATACTCATAGTTACAGTTTATTACTGCAGAGAATACAGACCAAAGCCCACAAGGGGAAAAAACAGGTGGTCAAATTCCAGGAGGAAACCAGCATCAGCTTTCTGGTGTCTCCGCCCCCCCCCCCCCCCCCCATGAGTAGAGTAACGTGTGGATGCACTTAATTCTCCCAGCAACAATGTCTGACAACTCTGGCAAGGATTTGCCAACCGGGGAAGCTCAACCAGGTCTGCTGTCCTGGGTTTTTATTGGGGGTTGGTCACATAGGTATATAGCACCTGTATTACTGACCTCAGCCTTCAGGCTCTCTCCCATTCTTCAACTCCAGTGAAAAAAAACATGCATTCACCATAAATCACATTGTTAGTTAAACTTACTTGATCAAAATGGTACAGCATGGCCCAAAGTTTTCAAGCATACAAAAACAGGCATTCATCATAAATCCTGCCAGGCCAAAGGCTTCAGGCATACAAAACTGTCCTAGCAGACAGAATATTCCAAGAGCTCAGAAGCTATGTGCTAAGAGTGGGCCAAGGGTCAATCCTAAAGAGAGACTTTTTTTGGAATAAGCAGGTTTTGAGCAACCAAGACATGCTGCATTAAACCTTTCTGTCCAAACAGTCAGACTTCACAGAGTAAAGTACATAAAATATACTCATTTTAAGGTAAGAGCTCAATAAATTTTTTACATATGGTACAGCATGCTTCCAGATAAAGATACAGATCTATGTCTTTAAACTATTTATATTCTTACATTTCAAGGACATTTCTTTTAGATTTCATTTTGTTCTTTTCTAACTAGTCTAGTAATCTTAGTTTTTTAGTGGGTGTGAATTTATGATTTACCATCTAGTTGTTTTTATAAGTCTATAACCTTTCTATTTTCCCCCTAATTGTCCCAGTCATAAAGCTCTTACTTTACATTTATGGCTTTTGTTTACCTACATTGGTTCTCTATGTAACAGTTCTTCATAAATGAGTCAGTAATTATTCTTCTCTTGTTTTTGGTTGTAGGGCATCCAATTAGAGATTATAGTCCCCATTTGGCCAGATGTGGTTATGAGATCAAGGTCCAATTAATGGGAAATTAGAGTGATGTGTGAGATGTCTGGACTATGTCTAATGTAAACGCATACATAAAATAATTTTCCCTGGATTTAGCCCCATTTTTTTTTTCTAATTCTAAAATATGAATTGAATAGTAACCTAGATTTTTCTAGT
Organism: Neofelis nebulosa; assembly: GCF_028018385.1. Lineage (NCBI taxonomy): Eukaryota > Metazoa > Chordata > Mammalia > Carnivora > Felidae > Neofelis > Neofelis nebulosa. The sequence continues at coordinate 212,771,017 of NC_080782.1, forward strand.
TAGATGAGGGCAGTGCTCTAGAGAATGGCAAAGCAAGAAATTTAGAAAGAACCTAAGTCCTGGAGTGAATGTTCCCTAGTGGGGTGTTGAAATTTCCAATGATAACTGTGGATTTTTCAATTTCTTTTTACTGCTATTTTGTATTTTGAGCTTCTGGTGTTTGGTTGGGACACATTTAGCATTGTGCATCATTATGCAAGGATTTTATCTTTTTATCAGTATACAATGTCCATTGTGTCTAGTAATTTGCTTTGTAGTCTTCATTTAATATAGCCATTCACTCCTGCTTGTTTGCTTAATGTTTGCATGGTATAGCTTTTTCCATCCTTTTACTTAAATCTACTTTTGTCCTCTAATTTGGAGCAGGTTTCTTGTACGACATACAGTCAAATCATGTTTTTTTTCTATTCCGCTGATGCTTGTCTTTTGATTGGTATATTTAGACCACTTATGATAATTATTGTTATGTTAGGACTTAAGTCTGACATTTTATTATTTGTTTGCTGTTTGTTTGTTCTATTCTTGTACCTAAATTTATTTTATATTGTCTTCCTATGGGTTACTAGAACATACTTTAGGATTCCATTATGACTTACTTGTGTTTTTTTAGTATATTTATAGTGGTCGTTCTTGGTATTATACTAAACAAAAAGGCACAAATTTGGGGTACAGTTTAAATAATATGTGTTAATATCAATAGTAAAAAAAAAATATTAGGTAGATGCTAGTGATTATTATAGTCCTTGATTGTTCATCGAGAAATCATTGTAATTTGACTTAAACCAATTTGCACACTCCTCTGTTCTTAGAAAAATAAAAAAGAGAGTTTAGTTGGAATTACAAAGCTCCTATTCTACATTAACTTTGGGATAGAGAGGGATTCCTAGTCAAAATGTGTATTCCACTTTTCTTTTTTAAGCCAAAGAGCTAATGGATCACCAGGGATTGTGCTACCCTCAGAGTAATGATGTAGTTGACTATTCAATGTTCAGCCAGGGATTGCATTTACCAGCTCCCACCTTTGCACATAGGTGAAGTCATGTGACTTATTCTGGTTGATAGAATGTAAGCTGAAGTTGTGTGTTACTGCCAGGGCAAGATGGTTAAATAACTTGAATGCTTTTGGCAAACATTTTTCTTCTTATCCTCTCCTCTTCCTGGCTGCAAGACAGATAACAGAAGGATAAACTTGAAAATGGGAACAGCCTGAATATCTAAGTCACTGCTTGGATGACAGCCACCCAAAAAGCCAGCAGACCAGGAACATTCACACTTGATTCTGAGTGAGTGAGAAATAAGCTTTTTTTTTTTTTTTTTTTTTAAGCCCCTGAGATTTTCAGATCATGTGTTGCAGAAATTAGCCTATTTTTCATATAAATATTTCTTTACAGAGCATCCCTCATTCCTGGTATTTGTCCCTCTCTCCCTTCTTATGCTGTTTATTTATTCCATATTACATTATTATTATGACAGGATTTTAGTGAATTGGATTATTCTCAACTCTCCATTCATTGCTGCCATGTGATACTGCAATTTAACAAAGTTTATATTTACTTCCTCCATTGATATTGGGCTTGTAATATACTTTTTTCCCTTTGATTAATTATATTTGAGCAAAAGTGAAGATGTGCTAGTCTGGAGCCAACGCCTTAAGAAACAACATGTATTTCTATTTATAATCTTGAATCCCTATGATCTCTTATCAAGGAGAACTGGCCCTGGATGCATAGACTGGTCTATGTTATTTATTCACTAGTCTAAGATAAATGAAAGAGACATGTAAGGTCAAATAGAACTCAGCTTAAAGCTTTGAGCCACGCCCAGGTCATCTTCCTCTGAGAAAGAAATACTAATTATTTTGGGGAGTTACAGATTTTAGAATTTGGAAATTTTATTTAAAGCATCACTGTTTTGTCAATGCCTGATGAATACAATGTATACTTAAATTGAAGGGAATTGCCTTCAATTTACACTTGCCAATAATTGAGAAAAGGAAAGAAAACAACAACAACAAAACTAATTTGTTAAGAAGGAAATTAAGAAAGTCTTCTATTCCTGATTTGCTTAGAGTTTTTATCATGAAAGGGTGTTTGATTTGTTTAAATGCTTCTCTGTAGTTATTGAGATCATCATGTAATTTTTTCTCTCTTCATGCTCTTAATGTGATGTGTGACAGTAGCTAATTTTCTTATGTTGGACACTCCTAGCATTCCTGGGATAAATCCCATTGGTCATGGAGTCTAATCTTTTTGATATGCTATTGAATTTGGTTTGCCAGTATTTTATTGAGAAGTTGTTTGTCCCTATACATAAGGGATATTGGTCTAAGTTTTCTTGTGGTATCTTTGTCTGGCTTTAGTTCAGGGTAATGCTGGCGTCCTAGAATGTGTTAGGAAATATATCTCCTCTTCTATTTTTTTGGAAGGGTTTAAGTAGGATTGGTGTTAATTTTTTAAATGTTTGGTAGAACTCAGCAGTGAAGCCATCTGGTCGTGAACTATTCTTTATTGGGAGGATTTTGATTACTGATCTGATTTTGTTACTTGGTATAGGTCTTGAGATTTTCTATTTCTTCTTGAGCCAGTTTTGAAGATTTGTGCATTTCTAGGAGTTTTTCCATTTCATCTAGATTATCTCATTTGGTGAACAGTTGTTCATATTATCATATAATCCATTTTATTTCTCCAAATTCAGTAGTAATTTTATTGCTGATTTTAGTTACTTGTGTCTTCTCTCCTTGTTTCCTATTCTGACTCAAGCCTTGTTAATTTTGTTGTTCTTTACAAAGAAACAAGTTTGTTTTTTGCTGCTTCTATTGTTTTTTCCATTCTCCATTTTGTTTATATCCATCCTAATCTTTATTATTTTCATACTTCTGCCTTTGGGTTTAGTTTGCTCTACTTTTTCTAATTTCTTAAGGTACAAAGTTAGGTTTTTGATTTGAGATTTCTTCTTTTGTGATTTATACCTATAAAGTTTTAAATTATATCAATATTTTATGTGTATCATCTGTTAGGTTGTGGAAAAATATGAACATTCATACACTGTTGGTGGGAATGTGAAATAGTGAAGCATGGTGGAAAATTGTTTTGTGGTTCTTCAAGAGGTTAAATACAGCATTACCATATGACCCAGCAATTCATGCACAACTATATACCAATGAAAAATGAAAATACATGTCCACAAGGAAACTTACACACAAATATTTATAGTAGCATTATGCATCATATCCAAAAGATAGAAACAATACAAATGTCCATCAGTGGATGAATGGATAAAGAAATTGTGGTGTACATACACACAGTGGAATGCAGCTATAAAAAGGAACAAAGCATGGATACATACTATAACTTGAATGAACCTTGAAAGCATTATGGTTAAGTGTAAGTAGCAAAAATAAAAGACACATTGCATGATTTCTGTAAATACAAATATATTCAGTACAGGCAAATCTATGGATATAGAAAGTAGATTTGGGGTTACCACAGAATTGGGGGGTTGGGGAGTGATTACTTAATGGGTACTGGCTATTTTAATGAGGAGATAAAAAGTTTTGAAGCTAGAGAGAGCTGGTTGCTGTACAACATGATGGGTATTACTGAAATGTGTACTTTAAAATGGCTAATTGTATTTCAGGTGAATTTTACCTTAAAAAAATATTTTTAAGGCAATTAAGAAACAATGACTTCATTAACAGCTCCTTGAGGGAAGGACTTTCATATCTTCTGCCAAAAGATCTCAGCAAAGTGCTAGAAACAGCAGCTGAACATTAAGTCCTTATTGACTAAAAGGCCATAGTAAGCAACGTCATTGGGACAAGGGCAACTTAAAATTACAACTTGCTAAAGCAATAGCAAATTCATGATAGCCATTCTTTCAAGTTGCTTACTTCTGTGAACCACAATTGAATATTCAAATGTCAGTAGGGATTCTCTAAAGAACGCAGGCAACTTCTACTGCCTGCACTACAGCTGCCCTCCAGATCCCTGTCAGTGGCTGTGGCTGTTCACCTGCAGTGACAGGCATTTGAGAGGAGAGCTAACTAGAAATACTTGCTGCCACCTGGCACTGAATTCCCCCTAGGCTTTTCATGTTTTAGAAGTTTTCTGTAGGTCAGCAGATGTATCTGTGCTCCTATTCCCAAGAAAGCAGTACCCCATTTTCACAATGTCATTACCATGGCAGAAAAATCATAAAATTAGGATACACAAGTATTTATCCTGCTACCTAACGCAAAGCAAAATTATTCCCTACAGCATATTCTCAAATGCTTTGGTGCTAATTTTAAACCATTCAGCTTCTATATACATTTTTTTTTCCTTTTTTAGTTCCTGGTATGGCACCCAGTGATTTAGAGTCTACAGCTCTGCTGTTGCAAGAATGTTTACTGGAGGGCATTATCGGAATCTGAATAAAACAAATGCTATAATTTTCATAGGAATAGGCTTCCAAAGAGGTGTGGGCACTCCAATTTTGGCAACCCTCTTTAAAAAGAGGAACTATGTATTACAGTGGGGGGGGGGGGAAAGGAGAAAATAAATATTGTAAAGTGACTCTAATTGGGACTAGGTTTCTGTCCCCATGACAGTACAATGTTTCAAACTGTCTGGGAATCGTGTGCACACTTGAGGCATTGTCTATTCCTTCCTGCTGCTATTTAAGAGGCTATCATAGGACTCAACTATGTCATTCTCTTAGGATGATACTCGGTGTCTTTGCACACAGCTTAATTTCCCAAGGCCATTTTAGTTATCAAAATATTTCTCACTTGTTTAGGGAAGTGTTGGGAAAACACCAGTCAATGTTTATTTGTGGCTATTTGATATAAATAAGAATCAGGAAGATTATATAAGCGAAAGTCTGTTCAAAATCATTCCAGTGGTATAAAGGCTTTCTACTCATAGCACAAGGTTCTAGGGATACAAAATGTATAGCACAGGGTCTTTATCCTTATACTGCTCCTGGAGCACTCACCAAGAAAATGAAAAGTGCCATCTATAATACAAGGGGATTCTCAACAATTGAATAAAAGCCACTTGTGAGAAGAAATTTAACTCTACTCCTGTGATGAGCTAAGATCAGGGGGTTCCAAACCAAAGGAGAACTGAGAGACTAACTGTGCTAATGCCAGGGAAAGGCATTGCTGCTGTGGCTATTCCCCAGAAAGGGTGACAATTGGTTGATACGCAAATTAGCATTTACACCGATATGCTTCCCTGGGCCGTATTCTTGAAGAGACGTTGATTTTTTTTTTTTTTTTTTTTTTTTTCTTACTGGCGTTCTATATTTTTTCTATGTATGTATGTAGAAATTCGAGGTCCACATATCACCAAGATCCTGGATGATTTTGTTTTATTTGTTAATTAAGAATATTTTTAGAGGGAAGAATCATACATGTTTAGAAAGAACTCTTATCACAAAATTACAGCATAATCTATTTTTATTTAAAAAGAGGCTTACTAAGTTTAAGCATACTTTGTGTGGATGATGATGATCCAGTAAAGACATAGGACACCAGAGTCTGGTAGGGGTGCAGTGCCTGTCCCCAGGGTCCTTGATCAATCTTCTCTGCCAATAGTTTGGCTTCTGCCTTAGGGCACAGTTGATTGCTTTTGCCCAGCATACTTCTTCAATGTCTTCGGTAGCACCGTCTCTTTAGTATGACAATACTACATGACCTTTGATTAATCTTTGCTTATAGACCATGTCAGTTTCTCATGAAATATTTGCTAAAATCCAAGTTGATGATTTCCAAATTCTGGTTGCTATTGAATTCTAAGTACATGTAAACTTATCACAGAGTTTTATATGTTTAGAGTAGTTACCATCATCTCGTTTAGTGTTAAGATTTTTAATTTTGCTGGCAATCTCTAACAGTGGAGATTGCAGAACAAGTATGTCTAATCTGTTATATATACCTGAAGATCCTAGAAATGTACCTTGTGTTATTTAATTAAAATATAATTCTTGAGTTAAAATAACTAGCAGTCATAAATAGTGTAATGAACCACCCAAACTGAAAATAAGTTGATCAGACACATAGTACATTTAGAGATGCACATCCGACTACACTGATGAAGGTGAGGGAAAATCGAGAAAACAAAAGTACAGCAGAGAGTGCAGCATGCTGACTGACTTGGACTTTCACCAAAAATGCCAATAGAACGTAGGAAACTTGAAACACAGGGGTCAGGGTTAATTATTTCATTTGCAATGAATTATTTATTTTGTAATGGTCACAGATATTATTCAGTTTGGATTTATACACTGTAAGAGTTGAAAGCTGAGGAGCGTTCAGATGGGAGACACAAGTAAGATAGAAATGATGGGCATGTCAAAAGAGTCCTGGAAACTGTAGGAGCAAATCAGTTTGTCAATCAACAAATCAACTAAAATCATAATGCAACAAAGAGTTAGTTGCTCTAAGCATAATGGGCAATTTCATGTGTGAAAGAGAGGACCAAATGATTATTTACTAGCTGTTTGCAAATACATGATTATGGATGTGAGAACACTGCAAAGGAAAGGCAGAATAAGAAGGAACATATGAGAAATGGTTGTTGATCACATCCTCCAGGGAAAATAAGCAAAGTTAAATTATGGAGTAAGGGATTGTGGAGGAATAAGATCATTACAGCTTAAATCCAAGAAGCAATTTCCATTTTCAGCTCTTAAGATGTTACTCCCTATTCTTCTGATATTTCCATGTGGATCTATGGGAGATGGTGCTTGAGCAGATAATTGCTTGAAGTGGATTCCAGCTCTGTTTCCTTTTGTAGCCCTTCAGGGAGTTTATAGAGATTTAAATTGTAGAGTGGCTAGGTCATCAGAAAACCAGGTTTTGTGAGTGACTAAGACAAACAGATGCACACCCAGACGCAATTATGAGAATGGTTCACAAATGTGTCACTTCTCACAAGATAATTTCATCCTGGATAGAAGATTTACAATACCATTAGGTTCCCTTTCAACTGCAGACTTGCCACAAATATTTTGCATTTGCTGGTTCAGAAGGTACCCAGAGACAGCAGCAAATAGTAACTTTGATCTAGCTACTTCAGTAAGTGCCTGAAACACAGAAGATAGGATCATTAGTAGTTTTGCCTTTTACCTCTGAGCCTTATTTATTTGTGTTCTTGATCTCATCAATATTTTTGAATCTACCAAACCAAGTGAAAATAAGCTACAAAGATTCCAAAGAGCTAGAATGAAGAGAAAGGGAGCTAAGTCAAACTTGCCCCACATAGTGGGTATGGAAACAGAGTCATGTCCAGAGTGGGGCCAAAGTAATGGCAGAGGTGTTAACACCACACTTCATGGCTAACTGCCAAGGAAAAGAGAAGAAAGGGGGAATAAATAGTGGAGTGGTGGAAAGGAAGAGTCCAGAAATGGCCAGAAGTATATGTTCAGTATGGTGTGAGGTGAGCACTCTAAACACTAACCATGTGCTGTGGTGTTAGACACTGAAACTTCTGTTCACCTGGTGTTAATATACATTTTAAGGTTCCATGTGGCAACTAACTCTAACTGTATCCTTTCTTGTAGTGGGTTTAATAATAACCTTATTATTACAGTTGTTGTTGTTTCTGTCAAATTAAAGACTGTGTAGAATTACCAATATGAAAGTAAATAAATTGGGCTGTTTGGGTTGAAAAAGAATAGTTTATTTACTTTCATACCCAGTTTATCTTTCTCTGCTTAGACCTTTATTTTATTCTATTACCTGTAGAGGTATTTTACTCTATTACCTCTATAGAGGTAATAGGACGTCTATTACCTCTAGAATACTACCATTTTACATTTTGAGAGGTGAATTCATTGATTCTGTTCAGGGAAAAAATTAATCACATCCTTCACAAACACTGTATTCTTGGCAAATCTCTTTGATGGGGAATACCACTAATTCTTGATATGAACTTGTTTCCAAGACTGTTTCCATTCTTCCCTTCCCTCCCATCCCCAATATACACTGTTTCATAATATCCCCCAAATTCCTGTGGTCACAATCAACAAACTTAGGTATATTTTGAATAGGAAGCATCTTCCCAAGACTATTAGTTCTGGCTGAAGAAGCTGCTTCGTTTGAAGTTGCCTGCCTCCTGCCACTTCAAATAATAATCAACTATCAAAAGACGCCCTCCAGGAATGTCACAGAGATGAACAGCTAGATGTAAAGAAGGCTTTCAGTACCCTTGGAATAACTGATAGACTCGAATTTTCCTCATAGACTGACGACTCATTAGCATTACAGATGTGAATAAATCATGAATTCTACTTCTCTAGATGAAGGCTCTTCCTACGCCTGCAGAGTCCATAATCAAGGTAGTTTTCCAAATAATATAGGAAAGAGAAAAAAATATACTACTTTTGCTTCAATTAGCAAGATATTTAAAGTGTATGGTTGGAAGATTTTTTTCCCTTAAAATATCAACATAATAGCTTCCATCTTCCTTTCTGCTTAGTGTATAGAAAGAGGAACAATTTGCAAAAAAGGTATTGTTTTTCCTCAGCGGACTTGCAAAAGAGACATCAGACTAGCTTCTGGGTATGTTATAGAAATGCATAGGAACTATAAAAAATAATTGAAACTTGCAGAGTGAGTTTCAGAGTTTTATTCACTGCTGAATTTTGCAAACTTGGTCTTTGCTCTGTTTGAACTTACAGAACTAAACAATTTCCCCAGAATTTCTCAAGGTCACCTTTGTTTCCAAAAAGCATTTGAATCACAATCTAAGGGAAAATAATGACCTCTTAATAGTTTGTTTAGTCCAGTAGTTCTCAGCCTAGATGCACATTAGAATCACCGGGGGAGTCTTTACAAAAAGTGCTGCTGAAGCCCTACCTGCAGAGAATCTGATTTAAGGAGGTCCAGGCTTCAGTTTATTTTTTTGTTTTTTGTTTTTTTTTTGTTTTTTTGTTTTTTTTAAGACCCTGGTGATTCTAACGCACAGCTAGGATTAAGAACCATTGAGCTTATCAATATCTGGAGTCAAATATTCGGTTTCTGATCATAAAATTCGACCTCGTGTACTTGTTGTCATAGTGGGACTAAACTCCTATCCAAATACACCTTCATTTAAAGCCTCAGAAAATCAACTTTGTGGCGATTAATGGATTTTTCATTTTGCCTGTCCCTACTGCCCCCAGCCCTTCTCTCTGAAGTCTACTTGGGGATTTATTACAAAAAATGCTGATCTTGGTAGGAAATGTACTAGCCATCAACTCTCACTATATGGGGAGGCATGGAATTAGTGTCACTGACATAGACCTAATAATTTGTCTCTTAAAACTGAATATTCCTTTACCTGTAATGTAAGCTTACCTGTATGATAGCTCCCCTACTTAAGGCTCTAATGCTCTTCCCTACATCTAAGTATAATTGCTGAGTTTTGGTGAGCCCAAGTATCTCCTCCTCCTTTTCACCAAGGTTTCTTGGTAGTGCCTTGTTAATGAACAGATCACCTAAAACTGATTTCACAGAGTCCCATGTCTCTTGGTGTTGCCTGGGCACCAATTCCTGCTATCATGGTTTCTACCTGGTCTCCACCTGCTTGAAAGACACCTGAGCTAACCACCATGCCTTAGGGTCATTTAACTTGAATTTTTCAGATGTCCCTTAGCAAAGTAATGTTTTTCTCCCAGCCTATCATTTACTTTCCTGGTTTTCTTACTTCCTACACTGCTTTGCTTTTGCAGAGATTCCATCTTACCTTATACTTTCCTTTATCATGAAGCTAAAGTTCTATAATGTTAATTTTCAAGAATAGTAGTTATCCTTTCTTTTACCATATCTTATTTTCACTATTTACAAATCCATGTATTTATTTGCCTACTATTTACATGCTGTAGATTACAAGATGTACCATATGTGTTGGCAACCTGTAATTTTAGAATCTTAAGAAAAATGAAAGTTTCCAAACAAAAGAAAAAGCTTACCAAAGGTAATACCCTGGAGATCAGACAGGGTTTATTCATTATGTCTGAGCCTGGGGCATTCCAAATGCCTTCTAGCAATTTGTTTTTGCAAGTTCAATTAATTTTAAACATGAAAAAAGTTTTGCTTCCAAATTATACAGTGGATCCAATTATTTAATATTTATATCATTGAGCTCTAAAAGAAAATTCAAGGAAGCAAAGAAAACACATGAATTTTAGCATTTGGTCCTACTTTTATTTTGAGAAATACATTGTTTTGATACATTATAAACATGAATTGAATTTCACTTATTCTTACAACATTAAAAAAGGAAGTTAAAGATTTTCTATGGATTATTATAATTATTTTCTGTTCTTTTTCTAATAACACACAACAGCATTTCTTCTGCTGTAAATCATGTATAAAATTAGAAAAAAAACAAAATTACCAAGATCAATGAATAGATTTCAGTAAGGATGATGCAGATACTTAGATTGTAATGATGGCCCACCATAATCTTTGCACATTTAATTTGGTAGCAATAGTTCTATCTTATGATGATCATTCCCCTTTTTCCCCTAGAGTTTAATATTCTCTTTTTTTTTCAAAATAAACACCTTATACATACGCATTCAAATGACAGATTGTTGTTACATAAGATTATTTTAACTCTATCTAAACTGTAAATCCTTCATACCATGCCTAATACTATAGAATACTACAGTGTGAGAATGACTCAGCATAAGGCAAACAAAATTGCAAAAACTAACTTTGAATAGGGAGACATAAGAAGGTGTATGTTTTCATTAATTCCTATGCATAGGGAAATCTAGTTGATGCAAATCTAGGTGATGTATTGAACATACATGCAGGCCTTCACTCTCTCCTGAAACTCACTGAAATGATAATGAAGTGTTCAGAAATGGATAAGGCCAGAGAATAGCAGAGGAAATGACAACAGATGAGAAATGCCAACCAAAGTTTGGAAGATGGAAAGCAGATTTACAGTGTAACTCAGCAGATGTGGGAAAGCTGAAAACTTGACTGCAGGCTGGTGGGCATCAAGAAGCTGGCCTATAAGACTTGAGAATGCAGACTTGAAGAATAACACAATGGGTTTACAGTTCATATTCACTTTGTGTGGAGAGCTGATGGCCTGCCCCTAACTCTAAGTATACTTGGAGGTTTGCTCTCTGCAGAGGTTGCATGAGAAAGTCCCTAAACTCAAGTGCACCAGGGACAGACAAAGGAACCTTGCATCCTAATCACTTTGACCCCCATCCTTTCCAGCATTTGATTCATAGAAAGCTGGCACCCAGGCTTATACACAAAGCTTAGGGCACTCAGATAGCAAAGAACTGAAACTACTGAAAACTGTTTACCAACAAAACAATTGGGTCTCTGCTTGATTCTCTTCTGGTAGGTGGAATAATGGACTTTAAAGATATCTAGATCCTAATACCTGGATGATGTCAGTATGTTACCTTGCATGACAAGGGAGTTTGCAGATGTGATTAAGGATCATAAGTTAAGGATAAGGAAGTTATCCTGCATTATCCAGATGGCCCCAATTTGATCACATGGGTCCTTAAAAGCAGATAACCTCTCCTGGCAGTAGTCAGTAGGAGGTGTGAGTATGCAAGAAGGGTTCAAATGATGTGAAAAGAAGTGGACCCACCCACTATTGCTAGATTTGAAGATGGAGAAGGAGGTCTAGGAAGCAGGGAATGTGAGTGGCTTCTGTCAAGAAGGTAGAAAAAGGAAGTAAATGGATTTTTCTTTAGAGCTTCCACAAGGCAACATGGCCCTGTGAACACCTTGATTTTAGCTCAGTGGGATTTGTGTTGGATTTCCAACCTACAGAACTGTAGACTAATCAATTTGTATTGTTTAAGCCACCAAGTTTGAGGTAATTTGTTAAAGATAGCAATTGGAAATGAGTATGTCCAGCCTCACAACCCCTCACTCAACAAGCCCTGCACATGCCCAGGGCTTTCAGTCTGTATTTAGATCCTCTCTTGGAAATATGAATGGAAGTCCTGCAATGCCAGCCATTTTAGAAAAGCCTCTAATAGCAAAGACAGAACAAAGTGAGCAAACCACTGAGGTAACAGAAATAAAATGGTAAGTAGAGCAAAACAAAGCGAATGCACTGCGATTATGTCACTGAGGTAGGAGAAAATTTTGCCTCCATGGATCCAAGTTACAAAAACCAAATGCTTAGATGAAATTAAAAGTTACCTTCAGAAAGTAACAAAGTTTTAAAGGTTCCTTGTATATGTCTATGTTTTCTGAGGAAATCTTTCAGAGGGCAGAAGAAAAAGATCAAGAAATGGAAGATAGGAAAGAAAATTTGAAGCTAAACCAGGAGCTCCATTTTTCTCCTCACTATTATCTTACTCTGTGAGGGAAGCTCCAGAAATAGGATCAGAGAAAAAAAGAGGAAGAAATTACCAAGAAATATTAGAGGAAAAAAGAACATGACTTTCTAGACTGAAAAGGCTTATCAGGGGCCCAGCAAAATGAATGAGAAATGACCCACACCAGACATCATCAGGAAATTTCTAAATAATTGAGAATAAAAAGAGATTTTGAAGACATCCATGGGAAAGAAAAAAAAAAACATTGTACACTTTAACTCAAACATACGGAATTAGGCTTCTCAACAGTAAAAAGCTAGATGATAAAGAAAGGCTATCTTCAGAATATGGAGGTCAAATGTTGTCAAACAAGCAGTCAGTATCACATTAAACTTTCAGTCATGTGTGAGGCTAAAATTAAAAGAAACCTTAGGTATACACATTTTCAAGAATTTTCCCATTCACACCAAGTTTCTAATTTCTCTGAAACAATTAAAATAACATATTAATATAGCATAGTATAACAACCTAGGATAGGACAAATGCCCCCCCCCCCCCCCGGCCAGGGTGATATCCATGCAGCAGACCTAGAAAGCAGCTGGTCCAGACATGAGAAGGACCTAAAAGTCTCCAGAGAGGATATAGCCAAGAAAATAATATATCTCTCTGATAAATTATGTGATTTCTTTTTTTAAATATTGAATGGATATTTATACTTCCCTTGTAGGGGTTTCGGCTGAATCCTGATAGTGACAAAGAAAATGAAACAAGTGATAAGTAAGGCAATTTTCCCTCCAGAGTCAACAGAAATGTGCTTGAAAAAGAATATAATCTGAGTGAACCTCATGACTTAGCACTGAATAATATTTACATTGTGTTAACAATACAAACAAAATTTTCTTTAAAAATTAATAAAATTACATAAAAAGGATAGGAAGTGGAGTGTGTGTAGATGTTTACATATGTATAGGTGTACACATGCTCAGTGAATGATAGAAGGTGGGTTCTAGAACAAAACCCTGAACTTTCATAGAAAGAAATCATAGGTAATATATTTTTAAAAAAATAAAACACATCAGAGGAACACCAACTTTAGAAATGAAAATAACCAAAAAAGTTTAGTTATTAATTTTTCAGAAGGGTGTGGGAAGCAGGGATAAGGAAAGGTAATCTGGAGACTGATTCCCTCCCCCCAACCCTGTTAAAATATTTGAATCTTATTATGCCATAAAACAAATTTTAAATATAAGAAGTGTTCTCCATGAAAAGATGTGGTAAGGAGAATCATGGATAGTTATGCTTTGATTTTCCATTGAAAAGTGTACTTCAATAGCAGGTAATTACAACTGAAATAAGAATTTAGCAACCAGAAACTGCTTTATAATCTGTACATAGGTTATGAAATAATCAAATAGACAATATTAAACCATTTTTTCTCACCTGCCAATGTAATTTACTAAAAGTCTTCTGATAATAAATTAACATTGACTTTCAGATTTAATGAGTTCATTACAATAGTCATTAATGTAATACTGAAATTCAGAGTGAAATACAAACTCAATTTAAGTAAGAGATCTAAATTGTACTATTAACCAATTATTGCTTCAGAAAGTCCAGTCATACAGACAGTGACTGTTGTCAGTCCCTCTGTTAAGATAAGTAGTTCACATCTCTAGTTTAATGTATTTCTCCATGTTTATTGATGTGACAGATATGGGGGCTTAATTGGGCTTTTTCTTATTTTAAAACCTTTATAGGCGGCATTATGGGGATTTTATTCGCATATTAAGGTATCCCACAACTTTTTTGTATACATAACTTCCTAATTTTGCATAAGTAAATAGAAGTGATGCTTCAAGCCTGTATTTCACCAGAAACAACATCCACAGGTACTTTTCTAAATAAGAACTTGCTGAACTGCAAGTTGTTTGTCAACATAAACCGTGAGAAATCCCGGTGAGGACTTCCAATGAGGAGGCCTGGACATTTTGCATTCTGTCAATGGATTGCTGTGTATGCGTTTGGGGCATCTTGCGACTCAAGTTTCAGCTTCTTTAGAGAAGTCTATGAGCCACTACTTTTGAGGGAGTCTAAAGATAATTTATTTCTTGATCAAGCCAGTAATAGCACTTATACATCTATACAAGTACTGCCCCTGAACATTGATACATGATCTAAATCTACCTTCCTGGTTCACAGATGGCTTGGTTTATTTCCATTTGTGGATATCTAACTATATCTAGAAGGATTTGAGTAAAATGAGACTTAAGTAAATTATTCCTATTTTTTACAGTGAGTTTCACTTGAGGAAGTCCAGCTTACCCTTGCCCAGGGACCACAAAGATCTCCTTGGTGTTTTCTAATTCTGGTATAGATACTGCCAAAGTCGGCAGATATTTCACTTGTTTAAAATAAAAACAGTCACTCAGAAGCCTCCCCTTTCATAGCTGTATTTTATATTTCAAACATGTAGATATTCTCAGACAGTGGGAAAACCATTTGATTCCCTAGAGGATGTTGTGGCCAATGAAATTATGGATTACATTATATTCAGAAACAACATGATTTAATAACTTGATTTGTGTATTCCAGAAACCTTAACTCTTTCCTTAGAGGTGTCAGAGGCAGAATTTGAATCCAAGTCAACATAATACCGAAACCTTCAAAGTAATTTATACCTTGAATACAGTTGGGGATGCTACTGGCTTCAGCGAGGGAGCTTTCTACGCTTGAACCAGACCACAATTCTTCTTTTGTTTTCTTGGGTGGGGAAATAGGAAAAATGAGCTGTCTCCACCATGAATGTTCTAGCCCAAGAGCTATTTTACCCATGCTGTTTAAGGGGGAAAAACGTAGTGGAAGTCTTTTCATCTACCTATCTTTCATCTACTGAAAGTTTTGTTTGCCTGCTACTTTTAAATGTTTATTTTGGAGGTGCATCTGGGTGTCCGGTTAAGCACCTGGCTCTTGATTTCTGCTTGAGTCATGATCTCACAGTTGATGAGACTGATCTCCGAATAGGGGTCTGCACTGAGAGTGTGGAGACTGCTTGGGATTCTATCTCTCCCTCTCTTTCTCTGCCCTTCCCCTGCTCACATGCTCACTCGCTCTCAAAATAAAAAAAAATGAAAAAATGTTTATTTTAGAAGCCATAGAAATCCTTGCTTTGAGTGTTTCAAAAAAGGGGAAAAATTAGTAATTGGATGTCCTCCTTATCGAAGCTCTCCGTCTCTGAGAAGATTACAGAGGAGGATAGGAAGTATCCTCTTTTGAAGCAGTTGCCTCATAGTGGTTATTAAACTTGATTTTGGCAAACCTCTTTATCAACCCCATTTGTTTTGGAAAGATTCCAAAACGGGCATTTGAAAAAAAAAGAAAGAAAAAAAAAAACTTTGACATTATTTCTACTTCATAATGTCCTGAAATTTCATCTCAGAGCTTTGAAAAAAACTAAGCAATTAATTAACAGGGAGATTTGTAAAAAGGAAAGAGCTCTCCCTGATTTTGGCAAGATCCCAAAACAACATAGACTAGTTGTGTTAAGAATTACAGCAGGGGTCTAGAAAAATTAACTTAGGTTAAGCCATTACAAGTTATTATAGCGTAAGTTATGTGGCCCAGCGCGGGCTTCTCGTTAAGGGTGACACATAGGCCTAAGTCAATTGTGCCCTGCACAGAGACGGTTGGCTGAGAGCCTGCAGGTGGGGGCAGAAATCCTTCCCTCACTAGGCTCACTCAACGTTGCACTCTGAAATAGTCTGCATCCTCTGTGGGGTGTCGGGGTGGGGGGATTCATGCCTTTTCTGTCTGGTCTGCCCCGATGCGATGCCTTTTGGCAAGGCACATAAAGATTCTGTATGTGCTATCGGTGGGTTGCACTTCATATTCAGAGGACCATGACAATAGAAAAGAATCGGAAGCAGAGGAGTAATAGCCAATCAGACTACAAATCTATCTGTGGAACTTGACTCCAACTTACTTTGTGAGGATGCAGCACCCATAAAAATTAGTGGTAGTGGCTGGGTAAGAGAAAGAGTCTTGACAAAAAAGTGGCTAGGGTGGCAGTATATATACAGTGATGCTATGCAAAAAGGGCTCATGACAGAGCTAGGCAACCTGTGGGAGTAGACACATTGCCCCCTGCCCTCTGGACTGGTTGCCCTTCATGCCTGAGTACCTGATCATTTCTCCTTCCTCGACCGCTATACCTGCTTTAAACTAGATAATTCCCATGAGTTACGATTACTAAGCTATTTGATATCTAAAATAAAATTTGTAATTTAATCAAGTATGCATTATGCAGATATATTTGTGCATGTATATGTATACTCATCAGTGTACATCATATAAACACGTCTATGTGTACACATGGATGTGCATGCATGTGTGTGTGTGAGTGTGTATGCGTGTGTACACTTGGACTTCCTTTGGCCTAAGCAGTAAGACTGACTTCTGACGAAACCATGCTGTAGTAATGTCTTCTGGATATGTGGGTAAAAGTTGTCCCTGCATCTTAATTAACCAAATGGTGGTTTATGATTTAAAAAAAAAAAAACCAAAACACGATAGAGCAAGACCCCCAAGATGTGGATGTATGCGTGCTCAAAATGTTTTAATTAAAAGCTATTTCTAGACTGGTAGATAATTCCCTCAATCATACAGAAGAAATTTAGTGTCTAAAATAAAACACAGTGTTTCCTAATAAGATTCTTTAATTCTCTGTGGGAATTAACCACAGGTAATTTGAATCACACTAGACAAAAACAAAACAAAAAAACCCAAAACAAAACAAAAAACCCAGGTAACTCTTGAAGCAACCCTACACTGGTGGCTAAATCTGTGCAAAGCTGTAATGTGGCATCTCAACTGATCTTTTAAGGCTCATTCTGCAGCAGGTGAAATATTACAAGAACAAGGAGTCCAACATCTATAAGATGTCAGGCTGTAGTATAGTACAGTTTTATCGAAAGACATTGCTCAGGTCTTCTAATTGGAATTCTCTGAATGTGCTTCATATAAGATTTTGTGAAATGTCTATTCTAATGATTTACTAGTTTGTTTTAATTGGCAGGAAAGTATGTACTTATATTTATAAGCTGAAAAAATATTTTAAATATCTTGGTCAAATTTGTTCTATAAAAATAAATGTGATTGCTTTAACAACCTTTGAGAAATTTTATGGATAAACCAAACACATGTCTAAATATAGAAAATCATACCCAATCATGCATAAGTGAAATCTGCTACAATCATTCATGAACGTTAAATGTCAGCAGTGATGGATATTTATACAGAAAAGGAAGAAAAGGTGGAACAGTGGCATTATGGATCAAAGTTTTTCAAAATAACATTGATATGTTTTGACAGAAGGGAGAAATAGTAAAATACTTTAAGAAAGATTAAAAAGTAAAAAATAGAAGGAATTTGTACCATGTTCTATAGGCAACAGCCTGGAGGTCAGCACAGTTATTTATTCATGAGTGAGAATTATTTGTCAATTATGTAGAGCATTGCCTTCCAACCAGGGTGCCAAGGGACCCATGGGTGGCCCTGGAGGGACCACTGTTTCCAGGAAGTCACCAGTCAGTTGTTTTAGTTAATCAAGTAAAACAGAAATGACTAATATTTGACAATCCAGTGGACACAGTTTCTATTCACAGTTATCCCTTGGGTTGAATTTTATTAGAAGGTGGATGTAATTTTACCCCTCTTAACGAATCAAAAATATTAATAAATAATAAATTGTGAATCATAAGTCAATACTATAGTTGGAGATTGTTTAAAGTTTTAGGAGTGAAGTGCAATTATGAAACTCATGATCTCAGAGTTCTAGGCATGGGTGTTTGATGACAAAGATAATATTATTCTGAACAATACTTAACTGAGCCCAGGTCACCAAAAATAAATATCAAGAAGTAAAGTTAAATATATAAAATACACTTGACTTTTTGTCCCTAGTTCTGGATAGAATTCTGACAGGGAAGAATATTTCATCTATGTAGTTACCCTTACTTAGCAAATGTAGCTTAGGTACCTATGAATAATATTTTTTATCCATAGTTCATAAAAATATTGTTTACTTTAAGCTAGATACTTTCAAAGAACTGTTCTAAAATAAAATCTACCCTCACAAATGCCCTATTGGTTTTGTATATAGCATAATATAATACTATATTTATACATCTGGTAAATAAATTCATATTTAACAAGTTTGAATTGCCCAAAATTTGTCAGCAAGCAAGTAGCAGATGTGGTATTGAAACTTTAATTTAACTTAAACCCAAATCCATGATCTACTAAAGAAATAATTCCTGTATCATGACTTTATTTATTTATTTATTTATTTTTGGACAACTTTTTCAGTACATACCATTCTTTTGTTTTTAAGTATAATTAACATACAGTCTTATAGTAGTTTCTTTCTTTTTTTTTTTTTTTTTTCTTTTTCAACGTTTTTTTTTTTTAATTTATTTTTGGGACAGAGAGAGACAGAGCATGAACGGGGGAGGGGCAGAGAGAGAGGGAGACACAGAATCGGAAACAGGCTCCAGGCTCCGAGCCATCAGCCCAGAGCCCGACGCGGGGCTCGAACTCACGGACCGCGAGATCGTGACCTGGCTGAAGTCGGACGCTTAACCGACTGCGCCACCCAGGCGCCCCAATCTTATAGTAGTTTCAAATGATTCAACAGTTCTGTGCATCACTGATTGCTCATCATGACTAGTGTACTGTTAATCTCCCTTATGTATTTCACCCATCACCCCAGCAACTTCCCCTGTGGCAAACACCATGATTTAAAACAAACAAACAAACAAACAAACAAACAAAAAAAAAACTGAAGAGAAGGGAAGCAGGTATGTATTAGAAACTTGTCTATAGCTACTCAAAAAGGGAACATATACACTATAGGACGTCAGAACTAAACTAGATTAACCAATTGAAAAGAACTAGAAAGGTATGATGCCTACCAAATAAAGATCATTAGGATATATTTTGGTATTACAAGGAGCTACAAATATTTTGGGAAAATTTTACATCAATAAATGCAACAGTAGAAAATCTCCTTTTAGCCATACAAAATATGGATGGACAATTTGGTTCATTGTCATTCAACTTATTCGGGTTAGGGGACTTTGCTTCAATGTTGCCTTCTATGTGTCATTAATGTCCTATCTGAATAACTTGAGATCTTTTGATGAACAGTGCAGCTCAAGTGTCCCGTAAGATTCAATAATAGTCATCTCATGAGGCAAAATTCCCATATAGATGCCTGTGCATATGTTCACTTGCCATCACATAAGGTGGCCCTTCTGATTTTAAAAGTTATTATTACTCTGCAGCTCATAGCTCTACGTATCTCTCACGTTAAGATAACACCAAAGACTTACGATTAATTTCTAAATGACTCAGATAAGTCTATCAACTTACACCTATTTCCGTTTTTGCTCTGTGAATAACCCCTTTGAGTCACATTTCCAGAGCTATCAAGGAAAATACAAACTCGTTTTCTGTGGTTATACAAGCCACTGAGAATATGTTGGTGTGGGAGGCAGACAGGCTGAGATCATGAATTGCTTAAAATCATTTCCACCGAGGTGGTCTCAGAAGTAAGGCAGCGTCTTGTTGCTAAGATAACAATGATAGAATCTCTGATCCGATTATGAGAATGTCGCAGTCACCCCCTGAAACAAGTCAGTTTTCCAGTGTTTTTCTTTTTTGTTATACATTATGACAGAGGTAGATACTGATGAGATCTCTAAGCTATAAGCCCATCAAGGATGCTATCAGTTTTCATGGATCTCCTAGAAGCTTTATAGTCTTTTATTACCCTGGCAAAAGAAAGTGTTTCATTACATACATTCTTTGGACCTGTCAGGGTAACTGACTACAGCTGTGACCAGGAACCCAGAAAATGTAGATGCTTAAAACTCACAGAGATTGCTAGGTGATCCATCAAAATCAAAGCAAAGATCATCCGAGTACAATTTAAGGCAAGTACTATTTCTCTGTTTGCCTAACATGCTCTAGTTCCTGAGACGTGCCAGGGAGTTTCACCTCATTGGAATCTAGGAATTAAAGCAGAACTCCATATTCCTGACAATAAAATCCCACAGGAAACAAATCAATGAGAAAAGAGCATCAGTTTGTGAATAGAATGCTTCTTATTTGCACCTGTGACATGGAAAAGAAATTTTAGCATGGAGATATTGCCCTTAAAATGTTTAAGTAATTTTTCTCACAGCATATACTCTCTTAAGACAACTTTAGAACCAGCACCTTAGCTACCACTAAGTGATATACATGCCATTCCCTGAAGATGTAGTCTAGATTCTCTTGTGAAAAATTAATTCCCATGTTTACAATATCCAAAAACATGCAGATATCTAGAAGAGAATGGACTCATTATATGATGCTAACCCTTACACTTACACAGATTCTGAAAGAGATGCATGGCGGAGGAACCTCATATTGATTTACTAGTAACAAATTCTGGCTGTTATGGTTCTAGCTGAGTTGCTGGATCAAAGAGATATAACATTATTGATCATAAATAGTAAGCTTCTTATCTGTAAATAAGTTATGCCATTCCTGTTTGCCTGTATTTATCAATGAGGGAAAAGCAATAAAACAGGAGCAAGGAAGCAGTCATTGTGTCAGTCTGTGACTAGGAACAAATAAGGAAGTGTGAACAGGAAAGTTGAGATTTTGGATGCCAAAGAAAGTCTGATGTATAAATCACGTGGATAAACTCTTAAAATTGATGTGACATTTTGAGTACGCTAACACAAATTATAGTGATAAAATGAGTACTTTCAGGCAATGAGATAGTTCTTTGTGAGGGGGGATGAATTTTCTCAGTTCACTTGGACTTGGAATAAGCTTAGTTTATTTCCAAGAAAAGGATCCTATGCAGCGCCTGGAGTTCTGAATATAATCATCCATAACTGGATCCTTTGTGTCTTCCATAATATGTGCCTATTCACATATTACTTGTCATTTATGGCTAACTTTGCTTCATCTCCTGGAAGAATTCTCTTCTCCCTTATCTCTCGACACTGATACCCTCTCCCTCATTTTCTGACTCCTAACATCTGCATCACAGAATTTAGCATCTCATTATATAACACAATGTATAATACCTTGTATTTGTCATTTATGTCTCTCCAGATTATCTAGCATCTCAGTGGCAGTGATTAATACAGTACTGTGAACATAGACGTTCAGTAAATACTTGCTCATGGAATTAATTGATATTACTATATTCTTCTAGGATTTTGATGTCTTTATGTTCTTCATTTTACACAAGAATAGTTTTTCTAATAAAACTCTTGTGACCTAGCCTCTTTTTAAATTCTGGACAGGTACTTATTAGCCTCAGGGAACAAGTCAATTTAGTCTCTTAAGTTTGAAGAGAGTTTACTGCCTATTAAATCTCCCTAAAAGTCCACAATCCACCAGACCACAAGAATATGTGCTATCCTTCTCCTGTGTGTCCCCTCCTGTCCCTAACCCTTGCTTGACAATGTTTCTGGATTATCACAGAGTGACCCTTGATGGACATGCTTATTTTTCTAACTATTTGAGGCTGTAGGACAATAGTGGTGTAGGAGTTTGAAATTGAGCTAATTCACCACATGTAATCCACAAAACCGGGGACAAAGTTTGGAGGGTTGGGGGGAAAAGGATAGGGAAGGCGAGGCTTTACTCTTTTGGATTTTAGAGGTTGTTTTTGCATGGATCTCCCCTGTAGCCCCAAAGCCATTTTCCTTTTTTTATTTTGAAAACCTTTTTATCTTTTTAATTTTTTTAATTTTCATTTTGGAGAGAGAGACCACGTGGGGCAGAGGAACAGAGGGAAAGAGAGAATTTTAAATTTGTTTGAAAGAGAGAGAGAGCGAGCAGGAGCAGGGGAGGAGCAGAGAGAGAGGGAGAGACATTCCCAAGCAGGCTCTGCACTGTCAGCACAGAGCCCAAGGTGGGGCTCGAACCAACCAACTGTGAGATCATGACCTGAGCAGAATTTGGAGGCTTAACCAACTAAGCCACCTATATGCCCCCAACTCCATTTTCCTAATTCTTACATTAGATCTCCTATAGTTTCCCCTCTCTCTCTCTAGTTTTTGTTTTAGAATTCATGCAGGGTCAGCTTTCACCCTTCCCATTGTAGCTTCTCCATTGCTGTTCACATGATAATAAAGACCCAGTCCTATCTCTGTGTTTTGTAAAAACACATCAGGTTTCAGCCAGATGTCAAAGGTATTTACCTCTTTCTGGCTGTCCTGAAAGCTCCAAAAGAGGAGGTGTGAGTTCTAGTGTCACGGTACATGGAAAGCACTGGGAAGTTTGGCTCAAGTTTACTTTTCACTGGACACGGCTATAGCTAGGTATCTTCTAAATTTCATGAGAAAGAATACCCATCATCACCATGAGTATTAACTCTCAAAGACCTCAAAGTCTACTTCATGTGAAGCATTTATCTTCTTCCTTTGATGTCAAATACCTTTGTTCTTGAGAAGTGAAAAAGACATATTCACTGAGTCTCAAGCCTATTTTGATGACAAAAACAAAACAAAACAAAACAATATTGGTTGAAAATGTCATCAACTGTGTCTGAATTGTCTAAAGTAACTGTCGACACCATCATATTGATTTTTTTCTTGACTCCCAATTTTTTTTTTTCCTGATAGCAGTGGCATGTTGCCTTCAGTACTAATATACAGCATTTGTTATGCCACTGTCCTGTTCACAACCTCTGGAACTTACTGTTTCTACCAGTAGATAAATCTTCTCATCTTGCTTTTCCACAATTGTCCATTACCTGGCCTCAATGGTATTTCTCAGAACACTTCTTTCTAACATTTTGGCCATGCATCTCCTTACTCTTCCATTGACACATCACGCTGATGCCTATTGGTGTGTTATTAATCATGTCTTACTTCTTCATGGAATATTATTTTTTGTCTCCACTTGTCTGGCTTGCCCATTCTACAAGGTCCATTTTATCTCACATCTTCCATAATGATTGCAGAGTTTAAGGAAAAAAAGCCAATTTTGCAAACAATACCGATTTCTATCTTTATGAAATAAAATATCACACATCTTGGCAATTTAATATGTGCTACATTTTTGCTTAAATGAATTTTTGCTTACATGTTTCCTATCATCCCTTTCTCCTTGAAAGCAGGATTACTTCTTTGCACTAAGGAAATGTTTTTGTCTTACTGATTTTGTATTACTCGTGTGTTTAGTGTAACAAATACTGAAAGTTCAATACTGGGTGTGTTCAGAATATTTTTAATACTGTAAAGGATCTATGCCAATTTAACTACTTTTCTATATTTCCTTACTTCAAAAGAAAGGTTTACATACATATTCACTAGTGATATATTAAAATATATTAGAATAGTGCT
Organism: Neofelis nebulosa; assembly: GCF_028018385.1. Classification (NCBI taxonomy): domain Eukaryota; kingdom Metazoa; phylum Chordata; class Mammalia; order Carnivora; family Felidae; genus Neofelis; species Neofelis nebulosa. The sequence continues at coordinate 212,794,704 of NC_080782.1, forward strand.
GCTCAAAGTTTAGACTGTAGACGTGTGCATCCATGAGCTTAATGGTTCCTTAATGGTTCCCAATAAAGTAAGAACAGAAATGGAGAGAAAGCACTTACAAACTTTTATAGCAATTTTACAGAATAATTTCATATCTGTTTAAATGAGTAATACTAAAAATAAAAATTGGACCTTGTGTTCTGCATGTCTTGTTTTAATTATTTAATTTTTGTAAGAAATAATTTTATATGTATGGTCAGAATTCTCCAGAGAAATAGAACCTATAGGATATATGTCTATGTATCTCTACATACCTCTGTCTCTAATATATACATTATATACACATAATATATAATATATACATACATATAAACATATATAATACATACATATATAATATATAATATATACATACATATAATATAGACATATAACATATACATTATATATTATAATACTATGCTCATTATACAGAATTAGCTCATGAGATTATGAAGGTATACAAGTCTCACTATCAGGATGAGTCAGTACCTTGGGGAGGCAGAAGAGCTGATGGCTTAGTTCCAGTTTGAAGGCCAGTAGGCTTGACTCAGGAAAAGCTGACATTCCAGTTTAAATCAGGAGGCAGGAAAAGCCAATGTCCCACCTCAAAATCAGTCAAGCAGGAGGAATTCCTTCTTACTGGAAAGAGGGTCCGGTTTTTTGTTGTACTTAGGGTGGTTGGATGAGACCCACCCAAATAAAGTGGGGGACAATCTGCTTTACTCAGTGTACCAATTTAAGTGTTAATTTCATTAAGAAACCCTGTCATATAAGTACCCAGCATAATGTTTGACTGAGTATCTGGGTATTCCATGACCCAGTCAAATAAGGTAAAATTAACACAGCATTTTTAAAAAATATCTATCTGTGATAAATCAGAAATTTTAAAAAGTCAATCAGACAGATAAACTGGACCTTTAGCACACATACTTTGAACAGTACCCAAGTACTTATTTCCTCAGTCAGGCCAGCCCTGGGCTTAAGAGCTGATTTTCATAGAGTCCAAAGGTTTGCAACTGAAAAGCTTTCCGTGAAAAAAGATCTAAAGCACACCCAAGTCAGGTGATCTATTTACTGGAAGGTTATGAACATTACTAGAAACAGAGCTTTGGTAAGTCAGTACTAAAAACAAGAGATAGAAAAACATGGCCTTACTCTTAAGGGACTGGGAAAGTTATTTCAAGCCAAAGCTAAAAGTATCAAAATCCAAAAGGAAGTCAGAATCCTGAGATATTGGCTCGTACATATGCAGTCAAGGATTTGGCATAAATTCAGAAGACAAATGTTGCAGCCTGTATATCCCAGCATCCTCAGACTTCATTATTCTACCATTTGAAAGGAAAAATTGCTAGAGCAGTTTTTGCAATGGAACACGGCACAATTCAATATTGTAAAATTTAAAACTATATTAACTCAGGCAATTAAAGAGTTAATAAGAAAAATATAGAATGAGGCTTTCTATAATAAGACAATAGGAAACATATCTTTCATTATGGCATTAGATGCACATACTAAGTTGCATGTTAAATGAAGTGTCTACTCTTGCTTATATTTGAGTTCTAAAACATTGGATTCTCCCTGTCTTTTGAATCAAAACAAATTCGTCTCCCTTTTAAAAATACTTGAAATTAAGTGTTAATAATCTTTGATATCTATAAAATGTCTTTCCTACATATAGACAGAGTTTGAACATACTAACATTTATTAAGAGGCACACGTTTTCCAGGCACTATGCTAAGTATCTGAAGTATCAATTCATAATGTTAATTCATTCCTACAAGAACACTATGAGGTAAATGTTCTTAACTTCATTTATGGATATAGATATTAAAGTTCAGAAAGTTAAATATCTTCCCAAAAGTGGCTCAGATATTAAGTGCCAAAGTCAGGATTTGAATCCAGATCAAGACAACACCAGTGCTATGCTCATTGTATTGTGAGATAGCAGGAGTGAGGGCTAGAATGGAATGGGGACACACAAGAGCTGGGAACAACAGAGCAACAATGAGAAAGACAGACTACCTTCATATGCCCTTTCATAATATGTTCCTCCCAGTTGTTGACCCTATTCTGTGAAAATAAAGATAAGATAATAAGATTCTGAAAGCCATATCATCTCAAGACATTTCAAATTGGTTTATAGTGCACATATTCTGATAGGCCCGAGTAAAATGGTTGTCACCTGATGAGAATCAACTTGTCATGATTAGTCCCAGGGAGCTGGGAAACTTCGAAATGTTTTTCCTCAGCGTATGTGAGAGAACAAAGAGGCATTTCGTATTTTGAATTAGACATGCTGTTGTCCCAGTGATATATAATCTTATCAACAGGAATGAGGATGAGAGAAGGTGGCTGTCCTCTATGCCTGGCTGGTTTAACGTTGGACAGAGTTGGTGTTTTATCACCACTTTAAGAAGGGTGTCATCGTCTAGGTATATAAGAATTACTCAGGTAAACTTCAGTCCAGTTAAGGCCAGGAGGCTTGTGCATTACATAAATCAGTGAGTGAGTCCTTACCATTTCTTTAGCTTCTGCAATATGCTCCTTGGTAAGTTAAAAAAAAAAAAATTAAAAGCCATATTCCTAGGCGAAATGAAAGGAGACAGTTGAGTGATGATAGTGGCTCCAGTTCTCACCAATAAATTTTATCTTGAGTTATTTCATAATGCTTTTTCTCACCATGTGTATTTATTGACAGTTGCATACAGCCCTGGCGCTGGTTATCATCAAAGCATTGAATATATTAAGAAACCTATCTCAGACCGACAGAGTTTCTAAAGGCTGAAAGAGGTCTATTTAAGAAAAAAACAACAACATTATTTTGAACTTAAGCTTGTGCTGTCAGAGCATTGATAACAAGTGGAAATATGCTTCACTTTTATTTGCATAAGGATAGTAGTCACTGTTATCCCAATAAAGAACTACTTATTAAATGTGAACTAGAGAGCCAAAGAGAACCAAAGGAACTAAGAAATAGAAGTTACTCTTCAACTTATGTTTGGTTAAAGAATAAATGATTTATTTGAGTAGAGAGGATCAGTGCTTTCTTAAAATTGTTATTTAAGGGGAATTAAGCTAACAGCTACTTTTGTTTATGTACAGCTACGTTGTTATTCTGCTCCAGTATATTCACCATTCACATTTCTTCTTAGAACAGCATAACTAAGTAAACAATGAACAATAGTTAATAGAACATGGAAGTTAGTGCTACAAATGAGCTAACAATCCACGGCCCCATCTGTTAAACACCACTTGAAGCACAAGATATTTAGCATTTATCACTTAGTAGCTGTAAATCTTTTCAAGGGATGCTATTTCCATCATTTATTTGGAGTAATTGTCTTATAATTCCAATAGTATTTAGTAGCAGGAATGTTTTCTGGAAATTCCATCTGAAGTTTCACTTTCATGTTAATCCACTTGTATTAGTTTGGTAGATCCATGTTAAATGAAGTGTCTACTCTTGCTTATAACAAAGTATCACTGGCTGGGTGGCTTCCACAACAGAAGTTTATTTACTAAACTCTGAAGCCTGGAGTTCTGAGATCAAGGTGTCAGCAGTTTCTCCTGAAGCCTAGCTCTCCCAGGCTTGTAGATGCCCCCTTCTCAATGTATTGTCAGATGGTTTCCTCTCTCTGCAGGGGCATCTGTGGTTCTTTCTGTACATCCTAATCTCCACTTCTGAAGAGGACACCAGTCAGACTGACTTAAGGTCACCTTAATAGCCTCATTTTAACTCAGTTGCTTTTTTAAAGGCCCTATCTTCAAATATAGTCACGTTAGAGTTTCAATATATGAATGGGGTTGGGAAGGCCTCGTTCAGTCCATACCACCACTATTTAACAACCTTTATGTGATTTGATCATTTGGATATACCCTTCTCTGTATTCTTTTCTATCGAGGAACTATGTATTGTTATTTTTTTAAGATGAATTTTTATCCTTTCTTTTTCCTATCTTCACTTTTCCCTGTTTTAAAGGACATGTAAAATGATTATTTCCATAAGATTGTATGGGTACAGGTGCTTCAAAGTAAAACTTAGAAATAATAAAAATGTGAGTGGTAAAATTTTTAATTAATTTGAGATAAGGTAGTGACTTTTGTTACCTTAGAGTGAGGAAGAATTCTGTGCCCCCCCCACAAAAAAAAAAAACTCAAAGCAAAAATAGAAAAGATTAACATTTTGAGAGTTTCATTAAAACAAAATTAAGCATTTGTTCTCAGTGAAAAATTATTAAGGCCAACATAACAGATTACAGTTATTCAAAAGATTGAAAAGTTGTTTTTGGGAGGCCTGAAAATGTTGAGGAGACATATATGTAGAATAAATAATGAATTTCTGTATATCAATTTTTTGGCACCAGTTTATTAGAAAAATAGAATATGCAGTTCCCCGGAGAGAAAACACAAAAGGCTAACAAGCATATTGCAGACATGCTCAAATTCATTTGTTAATTTAATAAACAAAGAATTGAAAATGAAAACATGATATGATATCACTTTACATTAATTAGAAAGCTGGGTTATTGCAAGTGTTGGTGAGGATGTAGAAATACAGGAATGTCCATGCACTGCTGGTGAGAGAGGCTGGCATATCTATTCTGGAGATCACATTGTTTATAATTCATATGAGTAAGTACAGCCTATAACCCACAAATGCCACTCCTAGGAGATTATCATAGAGATTTCTAATGGAAACATGCAAGAGTATTCACGACAGCATTCTTGTGACTGTAGGGAATTAGAGTTAATCATGGTGTCCATCACTGTCGGAATTGATAAATAAAGTGTAATTAATACACTCCACAGAACTCAAGTAGAAGTCAAAGGCAATGCAATATATCTACATATAAAAACAAGGAGAGAATTTAAAAGTTTAATCTTTATGGCAGGTGCCATTTTCCCTCACCCTCAGAATAAACACGGGGCCATGTGTAGGAGGTGGGGCTGCATAGACACTTGCTACCTAGTCTGCTAGCAGTGTGCCATGCCAGTGAGTTCTCCTAAGGATTCACCCACTCCAAGCCTGCTAGCCTCAGCCCTGGGCTCAGCAAATTTTGTTAAAGCCATGCACACTGTGTCCAGCTGCTGAGTGCATAGCCATCATCAGGCAGTGCACTCAGCCTTGTGTCCCCAGCCACCCCTGTGTGGTTGCCAGCTACCATAGTACTTTCGGGGATCTGGCATAGAATTAGTGACCCAGTGCAAATTTTGCTAACACCACCACCCTGCTTACAAGTTACCCAGTGGGCATGACCCCTCAGAGCTGGCCTGCCTGGGTCCCACTGACACCACAGAGAGCAAACACAGTCTACAACAGACAGAGAGTCCATACAGTCATCTGAAGGAAAAGTGACTGAGACACAAAACACATAGGATACTCTCCTGAAGCACTAGGTTCTGTTGCAGGGGACATGGCACTGCAGGACATTCTAGGACCTTCTCTTCATAAACTCACCACTTTCAAGACCAGAAAACATAGCTGACATCCTTAAAGCAATGCAGACAGGCAGACAAAATGAAGAGACAGAGAAATTTACTCTAAATGAAAGAATAGGACAAGGAATGTCCAGAGAGCTAAGCAAAACAGATATAAGTAACTTGCCTGGTAAAGAATTTAAAGCAATTATCATAATGATACTCATTGGACTTGAGAAAAGAGTGGAAGACATGAGTGAGACCCTTAACCCAGAGATAAGGAATAACATAGCAGAGGTAAAGGGCTCAATAAATGAAATGAGAAACATGCTTGATGGAATGAACAGCAAGATGGAAGAAGCAGAGGAAAGAATTAGTGACCTAGAAGACAAAGTAATGGAAAGTAACCAAGTTGAACAAAAGAGAGAAAAAAATAATTACGTAAAACAAGAATAGACTTATGGAACACAGTGACTCTGTCAATTGCAACAACATTTGCATTGTAGGAGTCCCAGAAGAAGAAGAAAGAGAAAAGAGGGAAGAAAATTTATTTGAAGAAATAATAGCTGAAAACTTCCCTAATCTTGGGAAGGAAAGAGACATCCAGATCCTGGAGGCACTGTGAACTCCCATCGAAATCAACAAAAGTAGACCCACACCAAGACATACTATAATTACAGTTGCAAAATATAGTGATAAAGAAATTTAAAAGCAGCAAGACAAAAGAGAGTAATTTAGAAGAGAAAACCCATAAGGCTAACAAGAGACTTTCAAAAGAAATGTGCAAGCCAGAAGGGAGTGGCATGATATATTTAAATTCCTGAATGGGGAAAATCTTCAGCCAATAATCCTCTATTCAGCAAGATTATTATTCAGAAAAGGAGAGATAAAAACTCACAGAAAAACAAAAACTAAAGGATTTTATGTCCACTAAACCAGCCCTCCAAGAATTATTAAAGGGGGCTCTTTGGGAAGGAGAGACTAAAAGTGATGGTATAAAAGTAAGAAATACAAAATTAGTAAAAATGAATATTTCTGAAAGGAACAAGTCAAAGTTTTTGAGAAAAACTTTTTTTTTTACTCAAAAAGTTACTCAGATAGCACTATTGGGTATTTGCCCAAAGCATTTAAGAACACTAATTCAAAGGGATACATGCACTCCTATGTTTATCACAGCATTTACAATAGCCAAGATATGAAAGCCTCCCAGTGTCCATAGATGGATGAATAGGTAAAGAACAGGTAAAATATATATATATATATATATATATATATATATATATATATATATATATATATATATATATATATATATATAATGGAATATTACTCAGCCATAGTAAAGAATGAAATATTGCCATTTGTAACAACATGGATGGAGCTAGAGTGTGTAATGCTAGTGAAGTCAGAGAATACAAATATCATATGATTTCACTCATGTGGAATTAAGGAACAGAACAAATGAGGAAAAGGGAAAAAAGAGAAATAGAGGAAAATCAAGAAATAGACTCCTAATTGAGAACAAACTGATGGTTACCAGAGAAGAAGGAGATGGGAGTATGGGTTAAATAGGTGATGGGGATTGAAGAGTGTACTTGTCGTGACAAGCCTGGGGTGATGTATGGAAGTGTTGAATCACTATATTGTATGCCTGAAACTAATATAACACTGTATGTTAACTACTTGGAGTTAAAATAAAAACTTAAAAAAAAGTGTAATGCTTAATGGGAAGAAAATGTTTAGTGAGATCTATGGCACAATCAACTTATGTATATTAAAATATATGCACACAAAATAACAATACACATTTTATGACAACAAGGAACACTTGCCAGTGGATATGGGAATGGAAAGGCAATCATTATTAAAGGGAAAAGACAAATACAATGAAAATAATTCAGAACTGAGGATTATGATATAACTGACTCCATTATCTACACTATAATGTTAAAAAAAAAAAAAAAGGAAAACAACTTCCAAGAAATATTTCTGGAGAGTTGAATTTATACTTGGAGGAAACTCCTATAAAATAATATATAAACATTTTCTGGAATGAACACATTATCCCTAATGGAGCTTTATATAAAATGGTGACCACAATAACCTTTTGGCAAAGAGATACTTTTGACAGATTAGTCTTTAGCTTCTAAATCACATTATTGAAGTTCTGTCCAGTTGCACACGCTAACCTAGTGCTTTTAATCAACACTCATATTTTGCTTCTTTTGTGACACTAGGTTCAGAGTTTTATCTTTTCTTCTATTTCCTTATTTAACAATAGAGATATTTTTCCATTTCCTTTAGTCTTCATTTTACCTTTAAGTTTTGAGTTTAAGTCACTCAAAATCAATTCAGAATTATTGTGATATTATATATACATACATACATACATACATACATATATACACGTTGGAGATGTAAAACAACCCAGCAAAAAGAACTTGTTACTTAAGCAATCAGGTTAGTTCCTCATACACCCTTTTCTTCCAGCAACTAAAATCAACATAAATAAATAGATTTCAAATGCACCCAACTTCTCAAGATAAATAAATAAATAAATGCCCATTGGGGACATTAGGGAAAATTTTGCAAGTGAAACTATTTAGTCCACATGTTTCTAACTTTTCTTCTTTCAGTTCTATGTTACATTTATCAGTGGAGTATTTATCCTTAAACACAAATGTGAGTCTTCACACATTCGTGCACCTTTGAAGCCTCTTCATTGCTCAGGGAGTAAAGCCCAGAGTATATCCTTTGTTACTCCCTCGTGTAATTTATCCAATCTTTGTCTCTAGTCCCAACCCCAAAACAGGTCTCAAATTAAGAATTATTAAAAAAGAAAAACTAATCACATCTTCCCTAATGATATTTACCCTATTATAATTGTGTTTCTTCTCTGATAATTGAATCCCTACAGATGTTTTAAACTGTATGTGCTACCTCTTCTTAGACGCATTTTCTCAGTGGAAATGCCTTATTCTTATTCTGTGTGGGTATTAGTGTTTACGTATAATGCTTTTCTGAACTAAGGTACATTTGCCTTATTTCTGCTGTTATGCATATGAATATAATTGTCTCCACTTCTTGATGACAGTCAACTCTAAAGAAGTAGAAATTATGCTTTTATAATTTGAGTAAGCCCTCTTCCCATATCTAGCTCTTAATCTGCTTTCTTACAGATCATAAATGTTCAGTAAGTACTATTTGAATGGAAATGACAAAAGTTTAAATAATTTTATAATATTTTCATAGTAAATAGATTCTAAATTCCTACTGGTCGTAATCATTAATTGAGTCATGTACCATAATTGAATTAACCAAACCTACCAATGTCTTTCGTGGTAAAGATAGCTAAGAACTTCTGGGACAATTATGAAGATATTGACCATAATAGCCATGGTCTGGGGCAAGGAAGGGACCATGTATGTATGTGTATCATCTTCACCAGAAGCAACAGCAACAACCATAGAGATGTCAGTACATCACCACCAACCACTCCTCAGCTGGCATCAGTCATAGAATGTAGTATAGATAATATTTAGCAAGTACTTGCCATAGATCAGGCACTCATATGAAATAATTGGATCATATTAAATAATTGAATCCTCTTAAACCTCCATGAGTAAGTACTATTTTTATCTCCCTGTTGTACAGGACAAAATCAAGATGCAGAAAGTTTAATTACCCAGTGTCATATAGCTAATAAGTGGCAAAGCTGAGCTGTGAACCTAGGCAATATTATCCTACTTTCTGTGCTCTTAAACTCTACACATACCGGTCTTTGTGATGTAATACTTCTTACAAGCTTGATGCCCAAGATAAAGAACCAGGACAATCACATTCTAGTGCACACCGGTGAGACTCTTTCTTTCACTAAGAATATGTGTTTTCCTGCAACCAGGCGCCCCTTGAAAAAAGGAAAAAAGGGAGAAGAAATGGTGACCTTTTTGAAGTAAGAGAGACAGCCCTGACCTGAAGATTTAACTTTAAAATTCTGACTATGGGATTCAAAAGACACTGAGAAGGCAAAGAAGAAAGTCTGAAAAATGGAAAGACTGATCTGGCAAATTTGAAGTCCTTCAGCTCCTATGCTGTACCCTATAGATGGCAATGGGGATTAACCAAGAGAGTGACATCAGTTATAGAAAACAAGTAACATTAATACTTTTGTTAGAATGGTAGAATATGAATCATATCCCTCTCCCCTTAATGAACATACCTATTATATGAAGTAGCCTATGAGAACAGTAAAATCACACATGCATTTTATCTGGGTATGATTCTTACTCCACAAATTTCACTGAACAGAAAATATCAAATTTCTTTTTTAATTTGAATCAAATCTACTTGACTCCAAGCCTTAAGCTTCCTATGATTCCAGTGGAAGGGAAGCTTGGAGTCAAGTTGATTTCATGATCCATTACCCACGCAGACAGTCCTTAATCCTCCCTTTAAACTGTCTTTTCACTTTTTCACTTCTTTTATCCCCAAGCCCTGAGTAAAAAGGGCAGTTTCCCCTCTTTCTTCTCTTCTTAGGATGCTTTTACACACACACACACACACACACACACACATTTTTTTTTTTTGGCCAGAGATGATAGCTTGGTCACTTACTGGCCAGGTTAGTCTATTGCTAGTATTTCAAAGTGATGAAAAACTTTAAATTAATTGCCTAGATAAAAATATGGATACTCCTGAAAAATTAACAGATCTGGCAAAACTAGGTCTGCAGTTCCTCCTGAGAATACTAGCTGGGGCAGTGTACTACTGCTCCCTTTAGATGAGGCTTGCAGGCTTCAGGTTTCCTCATCAGGACAACTAACATCTCCCAGGGCATTAACTTGCTGGTCCTTGCCAGTTATCACATTTACACTGTTGTCTTCCTAGTATAAGAGAAATATCTCCCTACAGCTATATCACTGTTGACCGTGAAGGCCTTAAGTTTCCCCCTGGTTTAACTAAATTTCATGTAGGCTTCTTCCTGGTAATAGGTCTCTGACCTCTTTTTTTTTTTTTTTTTTAATTTTTTTTTTTCAACGTTTTTTATTTATTTTTGGGACAGAGAGAGAGCATGAACGGGGGAGGGGCAGAGAGAGAGGGAGGCACAGAAGCGGAAACAGGCTCCAGGCTCCGAGCCATCAGCCCAGAGCCTGACGCGGGGCTCGAACTCACGGACCGCTAGATCGTGACCTGGCTGAAGTCGGACGCTTAACCGACTGCGCCACCCAGGCGCCCCTCTGACCTCTTTTTTGGAGCTTACTTTTTTAGAAAACTTGGTCCTCTGAATTTTTTCTCTGCCCCTCTGAGATGTAAGTCTTCTCCCAAGTTCTTGCCCATTTTTGTAACCTTGGAAGGTCTTTCTCAAAGACCTGGGGGCTATTCCTTTGAAATGTAATAATCAAAAGAATTAGTACCTCTGTATCCCAATCTCTCTGGCATGGTAGGAACCCAACACAGATGGCCTAACCACATAGACCAGCCTTCCCCAATGTTCCCCTTTATTTTTCATTAGCTTGCCCCAGCATTTAAGAATCCTCCTACTTTCTGTTTCAGGAAAGTTGACTTCAGTGTCTTTTTCCTGTGGCAACAGTCTTCACCTCTATTGTTATAATCTTGAACAAAGTTTTCCTTTCCTGTTTAATTCTGGTGCAATTTTTCATTGACACTATCAAAATAGAAGAAAAGTGGACCAAAATTCTAAATATTTTTTTTTAGAAAATGGAAAAATGTATTCCTTAGTGTAAAAACATTCCTTCATAGATAAATATGCAATTAAATTGAGCCTATGTGGGAAAAATTAAACCCAGTCCAACTTTGTTCACTTAGGTGCCAGCCTGGCTCTGTTGGTATTTGAGATTGTGACCCCTGGTTTGGACTTTTAAAAAAGCCAGGAAGAGAGGTTATTTTCAAGCACCTTCTGCTTTAGGCCCTGAGAAGCCCCTGAGGCAAAGAAATACAAGGACCTAGTCAGAACGGATGGAAAAATGTAGAGCACAAAACACTGTGAACTCATTCCTTCTGATATTTCCTTAGCAGAGAAACCAAAACACAAATGAATTTTCCAATAAATTATCCTACCCCACAGTGTTAGTGAAGCACAGTGTTTTCTGCTCATCTTCCCTGTGTTTGTGTCTGTTTGTGAATAATTTACCAAGAGGGATTCATTAGTAGTTTTCTTTCTGTTTTGTAGTTTTTAATAAACACAGGGCACTGTGATTTTTATTTTGATCTGTTGGATTTAAATTACAATATGAATGCTTTAGCACGTGAAAATCAATTTGAAATACATTTAAATGTAGTGAGATTCTTGGATGAAAGGGACTAGACAAACACTGACTCTTTCCAAGACCAGTAGGTGCTTGAATATCTTCTGTGATTTTTAAAATGCCTCCTGTCCTCATTGTTAATCTCGCTGGAATTCTGCATGCTATTCTCCCCTAATCTGTTTTGTAGTGTCATCTTAATTTACATTTGCTATTACTAAAGGTGTTCTCTAGGAAGGAATGATAAATCACACGTATATTCTTTAATTTATCATTCTCATTATTCAACACGAGTTTACTCACTCAATTTCCGACATACGGAATTTGTTCTAAGGCTTCTAATTCAAAACTGGCCAAATAGGCCACCGCATAATAACTTTATCATTTCTATGAAACACATATGAGTTATCACAGGCACATGTGTGGTCCTTGTTTCTCCAAAAGGAAAAGTCTTATTTGGTCTGTGTTAACCTTATTTATAGAAGAGCTTCTTGGGAGGTGATGACACAACAGATAATTTCTTCTTCATCATTGAGGGATTTTTTTGAAACCCAAGCATCCTTGCACACACTGTGATTCTTAAAGATGCATGCTTAAACGGCAGTGCACCTTGGTTCTGGGAGACTTGCAAAGATCAGGCAAGCCGCACCTTATCTAACTTCATCTTCTCATTATTAATAGGTGCTTGAGCATTGTAACTCATTCATTAGGCACATAAACTTGAATTCAGGTAGATATAAAATGTGCTGCATAGAAGAATTCAGCTTTAAATTGAGATCCCTTTACTTTTTATTGTACAGAATTTAAAACCAAGAAGTAAATTCACCTCACTAGAGCCACGTTGTCTGAAAAGACCATATTTGCTCTAATCAACTGAAGATAAATGCATTTGCCAATGTAAATGTTGATATCTGCTGCTTTTTCTTTAATGCTTAATCTTGAGTAGCATACTAGACATAATTCTGTATTGTTGCATAGGGTGTATTATGGGGAGTTTAGTATATCTAAGTTTCCTTTATTGTTTACCTTAAACTCTAATTAAAGACAACTAATAAAATTATTTTCAGCACTTTTAAGCTTTAAGTACAGTGGATAATAAATAATCTTTTCTAAATTCCTTTAATTTAGTCATTCAACATTTCTACCTATTGTATGACTATTTAAATATATAAAGCATTAATTAATTTTATATTATTTAAAGTATAAAACCATTTCAAGAAGGACTATTCATAGATAGTCCATCTATAAATACTAAAAATATTACATAAAACATTATTTTAATAGGGCATGAATATTAATGTCTGCTAAACTATTTTTTTAAAGTTTATTTATTTTTGAGAGGCAGAGAGACAGGAGGAGAGGGGGCAGACAGAGAGGGACACACAGAATTTGAAGCAAGTTCCGGGCTCTGATTTGTCAGCACAGAGCCCAACACGGGACTTGAACTCATCAACCATGAGATCATGACCTGAGCTGAAGTTGGATGCTTAACTGACTAAGCCATCCAGGCACCCCTGGTAAGCTATCTATTTTGATGTTCTTTGGAACAAAGTTATTTGTATCAAAATTCAAATGAAAACAAGGAAGACTTCTTAGTCCTCAAGAATTCAAGGCTTCTCAAATAAATATAAGAAAGAGATATAAAGATTGAGAAGGTATAGGAGAAGAGGATTTTTTTTCTGATAACTTTTAATTCAGTGGTCTCCAACTATGAGAAGGGCATGTTACCAAATCCCATGTTCGGCTGCCCATTGGTCAAAAGGCCAATACTCAAGAGATGGCTGTTGGTTGGCAAGGAATATGAGCTTTATTCAGGAGGCCAGCCAGCTGGGGAGAAGGCAGACTCTTGTCCAAAAGCCAACTCTGTGTTTCTGCCTAGCCAAGAGGGTTTTAAAGGGACAGAGTGTCATTGATCAGTGAGGGGGTGCAGTAGCCTGAAACGTTTCCTGATTCCATGAGATTTAGTGGTGCTTATTTTCAGAGGTGCTTGATGTTTGTACAAGAGGTCTGATTCCTGTTCAGTGATGTATGAGGGCTTTCTGTTCTTCTCCTAGAAAGGAATGTAAGATTTATAGATACACGATGAGGGTCAGGAAGTCAATCACATGAACTTAAGAACACATATGAAAGATCACCATGTTAGTTACAAAGATCAAGGTGGCCTTAATTCCCCACTGTTAATTTTATTCCATATTTATGGTATTGAGGGAGAAGACTCACCTTCTGTAGCTTCTTCAGGTTGATAAAGGGTATATTCAGGACCTTGGGATGGAATATGTTAATGTGTATTTGAAGCATTAATTTATGACTGCTGATGTGGCTTGCTTGAAGTTTTTTATATACACAATGTAGTGAGCTTAAGTCTTAGGTATACACATAGTACCGCTAACATCAGGGTGAGTCCTAATTTTAGAATGCCTTGTAATGTGGACTTAAATCCTGATGGTATCTAGTAGAAGAGGTTTGTGAACCAATCATATCCTCCCTGGAACAGAGCAGGTAGAAATATAGGGTTTGCTGTAACTAAGTGGCTTGCTGTCTGATTTTATCAATACCGGTTTCTACCTCTGAGGAGGTATTGATATATGTGCAGCAAGACAAATTAACAACAACACAAACTCCCTCTTGCTCAGTTAGGAGCCATACGGTTATCCAGGACAACTTTAGCAAGAGATTCTACTGATTTCTGTGAGTTAGCCAAATATTTGGCAGTTGTATTATCCCCAGTGGTGGAGAATTTACGACAGACTGCAAAGCACATGTTATTGGGCAGCAGCCCTCCCACCACAGCAACATATAATGAAAGAAACATTCATCCCATCAGGGATATTGCCTGGAAGATCACAAGTCGGTCTGGGAAATAATTTTAGGGAGGTGGCTCAATGTTTGGTTTTGTTAGCAGGATGAAGGGAGAAGGGGATCACCAGGGTGGCCAGACGACACCGTTTGGGGTTAAAAACTTTGTAATATGGTCTGTGGCCATGACTAATTTGCAAATAAAGACAAACCAAAATAGAGCACAAAGACAAAATGTGGAGACCTCCTCAGGTCTTAGAATCAGCTCAGTAATAGAGCAGCTAATTCCATCCAATTCCTGCCCACCTGAACTTGGCTATGGATATTGTCCATAGCCAGAAAGAAAACAGACTATCGTTTACACGTAGGGAGTTTCTCCCTTTTGGGAGGTGGTTTCACATGATATCTAATTGAGGAATATATGCCTGCTCTGTCCTTTGAAGATTAACTCTTTTAGTTCAGTAATTGGAGGGACCATAACACACTGGGTGCCTCATGATCATTTTGGAAGAATCTAACTATTCTAAGCCTATACATTAGTATTTGGGCCTTTGTAATTGGAAATCAGTTGCCTTCAGGTGTTATAAATAGGGTGGGCCAAGAGGTCTCCATGGTCCAGCATCCACTGAGCTTTTGGACGACCTATCCAACAATCAGAAGAACATGTACTATAGCCAAATTCGGAGTTACCTGTACGAGTGCATTGTCTTTCCAACCTAGGGAGAGAGAAGACATCATTAATATGGGCCACAGAATGAACATAGTTGTCATAGGTTTCCTTTCCTAAAGAGGTCTTTTAAATCTTGAATAGGATGGCTTTCCCAGCAGGGACTTTCAGTGGCTTCTTTGTCATCTGTAGCTAGAACCCTCCTCATTCTGGTATAGTGTATCTGTGGCTGATACCTGAAAATTTTAGAGAGGTATGATGGTTAGTCAAACATCATAACACCCCATCCATTTCTCAGCCAAATTTTGATCAGGCTCTTGATTTTTACAGGTCTTTTATAATAGTACTCTGTCTCCAGGCCTAAAAGGATGAAGTGGCTCATCTGAAGCATACATAGACCTGGAGAGGACAAACTTGTGCAAACAGTTAATACCTGACTCAAATGTTGTACATACTGTTTAATCTTACTTTCATTTTCTAAGTCTAAGGGTGCTGTCCCTAGAGCCTAGGTTTAAAAGGGTCTCTCAAATACAATCTCAAAGGGCTTAATTTTAGCCCACTTTTGGGGGCAATCCTAATGCAGAGAAGGGAAATCGGTACAATCTTATCCCATTTCAGGTTAGTTTCTTGACAGCTTTTAGTCAAAGTCTTTTTCAACGTATGATTCATCTTTCCCCCATTTTTCCTGTTGATTGAGGTCTCCATGAAGGATGCAATTTCTGGATGATCTGTAAAGCAGCATTTACTTTATATACCACCTCACATAGAAAGGCAGGCCCATTATCACTCTGAATAGTGCTGGATAAGCCAAATCTAGGAATAATTTCCTTTAGCAAGAGTCTTACAATATCTGGACTTTTTTATGTTTAGGTGGGAAACACTTAAAACCATCCCAAAAATATACCTACATATACTAGTAAATATTTACAATTCCAAGTAGTCCTAGGAATGTGGGTAAAGCCTATCTGCTAATCCTCAAAAGGACATTCCAATTTATATTGTATCCCTTGACCTGGTAAGTGTCTCTCATTGTTTGGATTATTCTTTGCATGTACAGTACATCTCTGGGTGCCTGTGTGGGCCATTTTCTATAGATAAGTCTCCTTCAAATGAGGCCTAATAAAATCCATTAAAGCATCCTTCCCGTAGTGTGATCCTTCATGCAGATGCTTTAAGACTAGATTCACTATCAGGGCATAGGTAATACTATCTATTCAGGTAATAGTATTATCCAATGGGAGTTATTTTCCATGAAGCAGTGGGGTCTGTTTGAGTAAAGCCCCATTTTTGTGTGCGTTCTCTCTTCATCTTATTTCCTGTACTGGGGTTTAAAGGCAGAGAGATCCACTCAAGGATCTCTCGAGTGTGAGTTTTTGGCCACTATTTTGGCTTGTTGCATCTGCTAACCAGTTACCTCTTGCTATTTGAGAATTCCCCTTTGGGTACCCTGGGTAATGCATAATCACTATATCAGCAGGAAGATAGATAGCTTCTAATAATCACAGGATTTCTTGGGAATATTTAATGTCATTGTTGGGGAAGATCAATAAACCCCTCTCTTTCCAAATTGTCTGGTGTGCATGAGTTATCACAAAAGCATATTTTGAGTCGGTATAAATATTTACCTTTTCCACTTGTGATAACTCCAGGGCCCATGTTAGAACAATCAGTTCTGTCTTTTGTGAGGAGGTAGTTGGGGGGAAAGCATGTGCTTTTATTATCTGAACCAGTGTGACCACTACATATCCAGATCATTGCTTGCCATTGTCCATGACACTATTACCATCTGTAAATAACCCATAATCTGGTGCCGGCAGTGGTTGATGGAGGAGGTCTGACTGGCTAGAATATACTGCATCAATGATCTTAACACATTTATTCTTACTTGAGGTGGTGTTCAAGTTATCAGGTGGCAAAGTTGCTGGATTCAATGCTGTTGCTATAAAGTCACATTTGGATTGTCTAACAATATAGCTTGCTATCCACTCATTCTTGTAGCTATTAGCCAATATCCTGTTTCTGTTCTAAAAGGGTTAATATTTGGTAAGGCGCATACACCATTATCTCTTGCCCAAGCGTTAACATTTCTGCCTCCTGTAGTATGTCACAAATAGCTGCAACAGCCTTCCAACAGGGGAGCTATCCTTTGGCTGTGGGTTCTAATCGCTCAGAGAAATAGGCCACTGGCTGTGGACTATCCTCAAGAATGTGTATGAGGACCCCTAATCTGTGACCTTGCCTTTCATGTATGTATAGCTTAAAGGGCTTTCTAGGGTTTCATAATCCTAGAACTGGGGCATTTGCCAATTTTTCCTTTATTGTCTCAAATGCCAATTGATATTCCATAGTCCAATTCAAGGGTCTGAATCCAATTCTCTTAGAGCTTCACATAAAGCTTGACTATCAAACCATAATTTGAAATTCAGATCGGACAGAAACCAGCGATTCCCCCAAACTCATAGAGTTGTCACTGATTTCTGGGGGTTTGTAGAGCTAAAACTGTTTCTTCCCCCCACCCCCCACCCCATCAGTGAGGATACATTGTCCCTGACACAGCTGAAAGCCAAGATAAACAATCTCTTATTTACAAATTTGGGCCTTGTATGCTGGCATTTTATATTTGCAGTCTGCCAAATGATTTAAAACCAGAATAGTATTGTCTAGACAAACTTCATAAGTGGGGGTATCAACTAACAAATGATATACCTGTAATAAAGTCCCATCAGCTAATTTTATCATCCTCAAATCCTTTGCTAAGATTTCACCAAAAATAGTGGGGCAGGGGTGATTTTTAAATCCTTATGGTAACACCATCCAATAGTTTCAGGAGGTGGTTCTGATTTCTAAGGGTCCTGGCATTCAAAAGCAAACAACAGTTGGGCCTTCTCTGTCGGAATTCAGAAATAGGCTTCCTTTAGATCTAGTACAATCAACCATTCATAATCACCAACTATTACAGTTAGTGTGTATGGATTGGACAAAGTCAGGTATGTCTTGTATGGCTTAATTAATGGCCCATAAATCTTGTACAAAATGGTACTCATGAGTATTTTTTTTTTGGAAGAATGGTTGTATTTATCGTATGGCCTTCAAGCTCAAATTAAGCCATATTTCAAGAACTTCTGCAAGTTGGCCTGTATATCTTCTAGAACTTCCTTTTTTTAAAGGGTACTGCCTTTTCCTAGGGATGGTAAATCTCCTCTTTCAAGTCTGTTCATACAGGTGTCACATCTTTTGCCCTCCCTACCACTCTATCTGCCCAAATCACTTTACTTGTTTATTGATTTCAGGAGGGAATGGGTCTGCTTCTGGTGTCTTAACCTGAGTTAGAACAGCTTGTAATGGGAGCACTTTACCCGGAGGTACCTTTATTTGTAGGTGCTTGTTTCTTTGGAGAGAGTTACCTGAGCGTTTAGTTTACAAAGCAAGAATTGCCCAGTAAGATCAGACATTCTGGCATATAAGGAAAATGATGTCTCAAAGAAAAATCACCAAACTTGCATTCTAGTCATTGTAGGAAAGGTCTTTGTTGTTCTTGACCTGAGACCCTCAACTACAGAGACTGCCTTCTGGGTGTTTTGTATCAATTTAGTATTCAAGATGCTGTACATGGCCCCTGTGTCCACTAAGAAGTCCATCAGCTGATTCCTCAGTGGAAATTGTACCCAGGGCTCCTGTGGGGAAATGGTAACTGAATCAACGAGATGGTAGGGAGCCTCTTCATTTGTCATCTTCCTCTCCTTCCATCACCATTTATTTATACCTTGTCCCTCCTCCCTGCCTTTGTTTTCCTTTCAATTTCAGGCAATCCCCTTTCTGTGCCCTCCCTTTTTGCAGTAGTGGCACTGATTCTGACCAATAGCTCCTTTCTTACTTCCTCGAGGTCACTTACTTTTCTTTTTCCCATCCCTGCCTTCCACACTTTCCATTGACTGCGGCCTGGTGAGCCCTTTTACTTCTCATGCAATAAATACTTCATAGGCTACATCAACTAGCTGTGATGGTTCCATTCCTACTACCTTTTTCTCCTTTTGGAGCTTTCTCCTTATATCAGGCATGCTGTGCCCTATGAATGTCATGTTTACCATGTGGATATTTTCTGGGGCCTCTGATGATATATCTGTACATTTCTGATAAATTAGGTAAATCTTTTCTAACCAAGCCAGACTTTCTGTTGTATCTCTCAATTCTTGAATCTTACTGAAACTGCACTGCTTGGGAGACCTTTACTTAAACCTGCCAAGATGTACTGCTGATAATGCTCAGGTCCAGGCAAACCCCCTTGGTTTGGGTCCCAATTGGGCTCAACCAATGCAAAGGCAGGTGCGGGGTCTGGGCTGGATCCTCATGATGGGGGTGCTGGGCTTCCTCATTTCATTGACTAATACTAGCCATCTTTCATCTTTCATCCGAAGTTAATATGGTATTCACTGAAGCTTGGATATCTGCCCAAGCTGACCTGATGAGCTGCAAAAGTGCTCAAAAAGAGTTCTACCATTTTTGGGGGGGGGGGTCTCACTATAAGGGGGGATTTGCATTTTTATAACTCATGAAGTCTGAAGTTGTAAAAGGAATATATGTCCAATAACATCTGAGAGGCTGTCCTCGAGCACCAATGCCCTCGACTGGGTATTGCCTTAAGGATATTGCCCACTACCCATAGTGGGGTACTTCCTGTCCAAATTGGGTGCCCTGCCAGGTCTTAAAGGAAGAGACTGTTCCAGGATTCCTTTGTTCCACCCCTTAGAATGGTGAGGAGGAGAAGGTGGAGGTAAGAGCTCCTGCAGAGGGGGCAGTGGGGTTAGATTTGCCACATATTCTTCCTATCCCTTCTATTTTTCATTTCTATATTCCTATATTGTATACAGCATCATCAGGAAAAAAAATTTGGTTTTTCCCCTTGTCTCTGCACCATTAATTCACTTTTTTTCCTGGGCAGCATCTTTACTATGTAAAGACAAGCAGCCTGAACATAGGGTATCTAATTATCCTTTCTTGCTCTTTGACAAAATATCCCTAGTTGTAAAATGGTGTAATGGTTTAAAGATCCATTTAGGGGCCATCTCTCATCTGCTTCTAGAAAGTACATTGGTCAGGCAGTATTAGAATAGAAAATCAGCTTTTGCTTAGTCGTAGATTCCTGACTATACTCCTTCCTTTTATTCAAAATTTGGCTCAATGTCGGCGGGATAGAGATAGAACCCCCATTACACCAAAGATGACACACACACACACACACACACACACACCAAAGACATAGCTGCCCCATATCACAAAGGAATTGACCAATTGACCATTATTCAAATTCTTAGTTTCTCCCAACTGTTTGCCACTTCCAGAATGGGAAAGCACAGACAATGAAAACAAAAGTTCCTAGCTCTTCACAAAAGAGAAACCATGTTGATGTGCACTTTCAACAAACCTACCCAGTCCAAAAGCTTGTAAGCTTGCCCCAGATGCTCTTTCCCTTTCCATTCAAGTCAAAGAGCAAGTGTTAGGAATCAACACGGAATTTCCCCAAGACAAAAGAAGCCTCTGCAGTTGCCAGATTCTTCAGATTCTCTCCCTGAAACCAACTAAACCTGAGCAGCTAACCCCCTCCAGTAATCCAAGTTACTAGCTCAGGAAATGAACAAGTAAGCCCTGGAGTGCTGCCCTAGACAACTGCGCTGCTTTGGAGTTCCCAGAGGGAACTGGATGCCACAGGAGCATTGGCTCCTAGTTGGCTTCCCAAAAGTTGTTACCAAATCCCAAGTTCGGCTGCCCATTGCTCAAAAGGCCATTTGTCAGGGGATGACTGTTGATTGGAAAGGAGTATGAGCTTTATTCAGAAGCCTGGGCCACCTGGGGAGAAGGCAGATTCTTGTCCAAAAGCCAACTCTGTGCTTTCTGCCTAGCCAAGAGGTTTTTAAAGGGACAGGGGGTCATTGATCAGTGAGGGGGTGCAGTGGCCTGAACCATTTCCTGAATCAATGTAGATTTAGTGGTGCCTATTTACAGCTTTAAGTACTTGAAAGGTTTGTGCAAGAGGTCTGATTCCTGTTCTGTGATGTGCAAGGGTTCTCTATTCTCCTCCTAGAAAGGAATGTAAGATTTATGGGTACACAATGAGCGTTAGGAAGTCAATCACATGAACTTCAGAACACCTATTAAAGATGACCATGATAGTTTTGAAGATCAAAGCAGCCTCAGGCAATTCAAAACATTTATTAAAAAACTATTGCTAATTTTTACCATATGCTCATAACTAAATACAATTTGGTAATGTAATTTTATATTGATTAAACAAATGAATTTTGATGTATAAAGACATTTGATAACCATGTATTATTCATATTATATTTGTTCCTCATTTTCTTTTCTGTTGCCCCAGTTACTCTTCCAAAAATGGCACTAAGGCATGAGCAGGGACTAAAAACAATTAACAACAACAATCACTTTCATACTTTCATTTTCACATTGATTTCAAATAATCACAGATGGCAAGTTATCAAAAAACAAATCTAATCAAATAAAATCTTAAACCCATCAAGACTAAAATAACAAATGACTAAAAGATAACAGGAAATATATATATTTTACTAAGATGCAGGGATTTTTGTGTTTGTTTTATTTTTGTCTTTTTTTTTTTTTATTTTTTTTATTTTTTTATTTTTGGGACAGAGAGAGACAGAGCATGAACGGGGGAGGGGCAGAGAGAGAGGGAGACACAGAATCGGAAACAGGCTCCAGGCTCCGAGCCATCAGCCCAGAGCCTGACGCGGGGCTCGAACTCACGGACCGCGAGATCGTGACCTGGCTGAAGTCGGACGCTGAACCGACTGCGCCACCCAGGCGCCCCTATTTTTGTCTTTTGAGAAAGAGAGAGAGACCACACATGCTAGTGGAGGAAAGGGGGAGAGGGAGAGAGAAAGAGAGAGAGAGAGAATCTTAAGCAGACTCCATGCCTAGTGTGGAGTGGATCCAAGGCTTGATCTCATGACCCTGAGATCATGACCTGAGCCAAAATCAAGAGTCAGGCACTCAACTAAGTCACCCAGACAACCCTAAGATGGAATGGTGTTTTCATGTCAGAATGATCAAATAAAATCAAGTGTGCAAGCAGAAATACAACTAAGTAGAAAACATGTCATTGTAGGATAAAGACTGGTTGTTACAGTAAAGCTTTCATAATTTGTTTTTTAATATCCCCTTCTGAAAATACTACGATTTTGTACAGTCACAGGAATAAAGCTGCACCTTTGTTTATAATTAATGTAACTGTCCTGCTTCTTCCTGCTTCATACATTTACCCATATTCAAAGCATTCTGAAAGCTTGGGAGCTTTTAATTCTTTCTTTGCATTGATTTCTAGTTTGAGTTTAATCAAAGAGATAATCCTTTAAGAGTAAGTATGAGACCTTTTGAGGTAAAGAAATGCTCTTCTTGTAACTCTTGAATATTTATGCAAACTAGCTTTTTAAGGCACTAGTCAAAGCACCAGACACATTGAGAAATATTTGGATGTAGGATGTTAAGCCATGAACAATATGGTTCAACATTTTGATCTTAGTTCTCTTGTGATGTCATTATTTCTTAGTTTAAGATTTTAATTATATTCACACTGTAATTTTTTCCAAATACTCTTAGATACACAAAAATCTAATGAGATATACTTGAATATATGGTAGTTTTAAATACATATGTGTCAAAATATTTGGTTATGTTAACTATATTAATGAAATCTCCTGAATTAAACCTAAGAAGTAGGTTTCAGACTCTCTGTGCACAGAGATGAGAATTTGTTACAATTTTCTGTTGGTAAGTCAATTATAATTACATGTTAAGTTGGACAAGTACATCATCACCCTCAATAATAACCACGTGTTAGGTTCTATATCAGTAAATATTTTCCAAATTGAATTTCTCATCCTTATGTAATTCTCCCTGCTCAACAGTCAGTTTGAGACTTTTTGGTATTCCTTTCCTTTTTATTCCTGTTTAAAATGTACAAAGACTTCACTTATATAATTGCTTTTACTATGCATTAAGATATATTCAACTTATGTCTTGGGGAAATAAATTAGTTTTTATACATTTTGAAGTAATTATGTCAGTGCAAGTTATAAGAAACAAATTATAGGCACAACAAAGAAATAATTATTTAAAAATATCATCAGAGAACAAATTCTGGCTCCATGATAAGACCCAGATAATTGGGTTCAATTTATTGTCTTCACCCTTGGTATTTGAAGCCATAAGATGTTCATTCTTAAAAAAAACACAAAGTTCAAATGATTTTAAAAGGTCCACATTTGAATGAAGTTTAAGATTGTTAGACTGATATCTCTGCTGTCTGTGTGCATTGATGGCAAAACCACAGCCAACATTCTAAGTGAAAAGCAGCAACATGTCCTTAGTTTATATTCTCCATCGTGTTCCCAATGGCCAGTAAAATACATTTTACCTCTAGAGATGTCTCCAAATCTTCCTTATTACTTATTATTTAAAACACTAATAAACATTTTTAAGTTTTGGTTTGTTTTTCTTAATTTTCATAAGTTCTAAAATAAACAACTGCTATGCTACCTTGTTAGGAAGTGTTTTTACACCTGACTTGGAGAAAGTCATTTGTCCCAGGTACTCTGACATTCTGATTCCTGGGGCAAACTTTAATAGACATTTCAAGCAAGGTTTGATTATAAAAGAATCTACAAGCCATTAGTTGTAGCTATATTAAACCTGTGGCAATCAATCCCAATGCCTGGGTCAACCAAATGAGGTAGAAGGAGCGAATTGCCTGAAACTATGGGTTATTGGAAATCTCACTGATAGGAAACATCCAGAAAATGAATGCTCATCTTCTCAGTATTTACTAGGAGGAGAATCTCTCCCCTAATTTATTTTGCTCTGGCTTTGTAGAAGTGAATAAGCTGATATTCTCTGATATGTATTAAATTGCTTCAGAGGAAGTGACTGAAAAATGTCAGCCAGTGTGTGATTTCTAAAAGTTAGGCTACTAAAATTATTTAACTGATGTGGTTTGTAGCATTCTAAATTAAAAACCTGTTTTGGTCCTATTCTATTTTGCATCTTTTGCATATATATTAATATATATATGTTAATATATATGACATATATTAATATGTATATGTATATTATATATGTATATAATATATATTAATATATTCTATTTTGTATCCTTTGGATGTATATATTAAATTTTTCTTTAAATGTTTATTTTTGAGAGAGAGAGTATGTGCGCAAGCAGGGGAGGGGCAGAGACACAGACTCTGATGCTCCAGGTTCTGAGCTGTCAGCACAGAGCCCAACAGGTGGCTGGAACTCATGAACTGTGAGATCATGATGTGAGCTGAGGTCGTATGCTTACCGATTGAGCCACCCAGGTGCCCCATCTTTTGCCAATATTTTAAATTCATTAAGCCCAATCTTTAAGATCTTTTATTTTTTTTCATGCAGTGGAATAGACTTTGCTTGCTGCTGTTTATCCCAGTGAAACCAATGCCCACAGTGTGTCCGCCTTTGGAGTAAGAGCCACCTGTCAGGGCAGGACAAGCTAGTTCACAGCTGTGATCGCTGTGTCCTGCCTCCCGAGAACTGAAGGCAGAGGCCTCTCTCTCTCACCAGTCCCCATCCCAGCCACTCTCTGGAAGACATATATTTCATAATTCTCATAATGCAAAAGATAAAACCTATTTTTGTCTTAGTTTTATATTTACAATTATATAATTTGATAGATACACGTTTGTGCAATTTTCAACAATATACAACCAAATGTACATATATATAATTAGTAAATTAGTTCACTTTTCAATAGACATGAACACTTTTGAGTCCCTTTATGATGTCTGACACTTTGGATAATTAATCACAAGATTGACAGTTCTGCATTTCCATGTGTCACTTGTTAGCTGTCAAAATTATCAAGGCAGTTACTATGAATCGCCTTCATAAGAGCAGTTGGCATGGCATTCAGAGAGACCACTCTGTAATAATGATAATAACGATAATAACTATTCCACTGGTGTCCTGGCTGGAGAACAGATGGCATATCAAAAAGGGGCGTTTGAGGAGAGTTTAATAAAAGGACTATTTGCAAAGGTGTGAGGGGTTTGAAGGAAGTCAACAAGTAATGATGTGACACTCTGGAGATAATCATAGCAGGAAAGGCACTATTACCCTAGGTCTGAATGGGTTAGGTGAAGGAGGATTTATTTAGCAGAACCCAGCAGGAGTGGAAACCATGGGGTGGGAGAGGGACATCTACAGGGACATCCTGGTCCTCCTTTGGTACAGAAAGGTGGTCCCCACCAACCTCATAGGAAGAGACCTGAGGAATGAAATCGTATGTCAATTTTTTCTCTCACTTTCCCTTCTCCTGTGGATAACTTTGATTGTCTGAATCCAAAATATACCAGAAAACAAGAGTAATTCAACAGTGTCAATAGAGTATCAATGAAGTGCAAGGTAGAGAAGCAAGGTTGGATCTGCAAGGAACAAGATAAGAATACTCAGTAAATATTTAGTTAGCACCTGCATGCTTTACTTTATTTAAATATTATAACAACTCTTCATCATGTTACTAGTTGAAAATTTGAATCTCAGCTTTCTGAGAACGCATAGCTAATCATTGGTAAAGCTGGGGTTAAGGCTCCTATTTATCTAATTCTTACTTATGCTGTTTTTATTATGCTGTGCCCTTCATAAACTACCATGCACCTTACAAAATCCCAAATACTTCCTTTATAAACAAGTACATTTATAGCCTAAAGACCTTAGCAATGATGATTTCACCTTAAGAACACATGAAACTTGCAACCACTGACCATAGCAGGTCCCTATCCCCACTCCCTTTACACACCCCATGCTTGTAATTTACAAAAAATGTCAAGTTTTAAACCCTACTTAAAAAAAATCTCAGGGGTGCCTGGATGGTGCAGCCAGTTAAACGTGTGACTCTTGGGTTTGATTCAGGTCATGATCTCAAGGTTTGTGAGTTTGAGCCCTGCGACAGGCTCTGTGCTGACAGCCTGGAGCGTGCTTGGGATTCTCTCTCCCTTTCTCTCTGCCCCTCCCCCATTCATGCGCGCGCGCGTGCGCGCGCGCGCTCTCTCTCTCTCTCAAAAATAAATAAACTTAAAATATATATATATATATATATATATATATATATATATATATATATATAAACTCTCAGCTAAGATCTACACTGTATATTTCAAGATCTGAGTTTACTTTGCTTGTCCTGCTTCATTGTTTAAAAAAAAAAAAATCTGTAGTATTACCTGCATTGGTCCTGTTTTCTTAGCCTCTGGGTCTTAATTTTCTGTTACTCCCTTTTCATACATCACCTTGCCATTTAACACCAGGTGCAGTTTAACCCATGAGACACAACTGTGTCTTTGAGACCAAAGCAAGAGCACCCCTTTTCACTGCTGAAATTTCTGTATTAGGAAAGAAGCAAAGAAAAAGAATTTAAAACAATATATAAAGGACAAGCCATGAAGCTAGCTCAATTAAATGAGAGAATTAGCATTCCAATATTATCTACTTATTTGTTCCATAGAAAGAATATGGAACTGAAGTCAAGAAAACTATCCTCAAACTAAATATGCTGCTAATTACTACTTCCTTTTATTTCATGTTTCTCGCTGCCTTTGATCAGGGCTTTATTCAAAACTAGCTGTTCAAAATGATTGACATTTATGGAATAAACAAATTTAAGTTTATTCAGTGGCTACTTTTCTTCTGTGGTGGGTTTCTTTTCTGTAGGCTTCTTCTCAGTGGCTGGTTTCTTGGTAGCTGTAGCCTTTTCCCCACCAAAGGTTTCTTCTGCTTTTTAACACCAACGGCCTTATTCACCAAACAGGAATTACTACTTGCTATGGACTGTGCAATCATGTGACCTCAATAGACCTTGATTTCCACTGATGCTGAATTGTTGAAGGAATGTTCTAGATCCTCAGAGGGATCTATTAGTATAAAAGAGGGTTAGAGATGTAAAAGTCAATAAAATTATAAGGAAGAGTTCTTAGGAATTATTGATCATATTCATTATTGCCCATTTTCCTTTTGGACTATTTGTTTTTCTGTTGGCATAATACTTGTTTTACTTTTTTCAAAAGACATTTACCTGTGGAGTAATGGGTGTTAGAGAGAGATAGAGAGAGAGATGTAGAGAGGTGAGAGAGAAATTATGGGGAGGTGGTGAGGGAAAGAGGGGAGGGAGAGGAGAGTTATTTCTAGGTTCCAGCACATAACACAAATTTATGACCTAATTTATTTATTATTGAAAATGTATTATTAAATTGAATGAGCAGAGCACATACATTGCTATTGCTGGAGGCAACCATAAGTCATATTCTGACAGGTTACATGTATTTAATGCAACTATTTATTTTTTATACATGAGAAATGAATAATTTCTTTAGTAATTGCCAAATTATACACTTCCTGAAATGCATGGAATCTTCTTAGGGAAATACATTTACCAAAATGTCATGTGAATTTATGCATATTTCAAGGCAGATTCAGAGAAAATATGTATAACAGCTTCCTAACTTCCTTTCCAAAGGGTGACATGAAAGGATAGCTTCCATTTTATTATATTACTTTTGTACAGGTTTAAAATTGCTTAATGTTTTGCATATTTCAATAAAACATACCCAAAATAAAATAGAGGCTAAATATATAGTCATACAGCTATTATGCAGTAATAAGGTAAAAATTTTTGAAGATTTTTGTTTTCTCTTTTTTTTCCCATTATTTTGGGGGTGGGGTAGGATAAATCTATTCATTTGGTTTCACAATTGCCTAAAGATATTTGATAAAGAAAAGTGATCTTTGTAGCATTTTAACTGTGCCCTATGGGACTCATCAATTGACACTCGACCAGAAAAATTAGCATAACCCTTTTACCAAAAGTCAGTAATCTGAAACTAAAAGTGAAAAATTAATTTACTTTCTGGAATGCCTATGCTTCTATGGGTGTGAAGTAATTTATAGCTAAGTTTGACGACCTGGTATTTTTCAGTGTCATAATATGAATTAGGGGGATAGGGTAGTGTATAATAGAACAGATCCTGAGAAAAAAATTCTAGTGAATAACTCTATTTTATCTCTGGTAAATTTTAGTCCCATAATACAAAGCCTCAACATCCACTACCTCAGGGAATAAATTACTATTTAGTCTTTGGCTTTTAGGCAAGAG
The DNA here is from genome assembly GCF_028018385.1 of Neofelis nebulosa. NCBI lineage: Eukaryota > Metazoa > Chordata > Mammalia > Carnivora > Felidae > Neofelis > Neofelis nebulosa. The sequence continues at coordinate 212,823,079 of NC_080782.1, forward strand.
AGGAGACTATTCTTCAGGATAATATATTAGACATAAGATTGAAATATTCTCAGAAATGTATTCTTTCAAAATTTATGTTTTCAAAGAAGTATTCAAAGTTCTGGGCTTATTTTTTTCTTTCCCAGAGTCATTTGGAATACTTGGTTGAGCTTCACTGAACCTCAGTCTCTCACTCATTTTAATGCCTATCCATACACTGAGTGTATCTCATGCAGGGGCTCTGACAATGGATTCAAATGCATTTAAATACATAGCATGTCCTTCCTATCTCACGTTCCATCCTTGTCATAAAATCTTATAGTCCATTGTTAATTTTTTTTTATTTTTATAGACTTCTAGGCATTATAACTCCTTTTCTTAACTGTCTCTAAAACTTCCAGAAAGAATAATTAAAACAAATTGACAAGAGTTCACTTAGGTGGAATGTCAGTGAGTCACAAAGAAATAATTGAATTTCTCTCCACACTTTGTGTGTTTACCTGGTAACCGTGGTACTATGCACAAATGAAAATCTCAAAAACATCCATTAGTGTTTTGTAAGTGTAAGATAGTTCTATTTCAGGACTGATAGAGTGGTTCTACATCCAAGTCAGAGCAAACTTTTTCTAGCAATTTTACAGTGCCAATGATGCAAAAAGGAATCTGTCCTTATGCAGTCCTCCCAGAGCTGGCTTTCTTAACTAGATATTAATTTGTTAATTTTAGTAAGTATAATTGAGCACCTACTGTGTACACCTAGGTGCTCAAAGGGGGAAGCAAAGAGAATCTGCCTTTGGAGACATTTATATAAACAAGAAATTATACCTCCATAAACATGAGAAAAATAAGGTATATTGTACTGCCATGAGAGGGAAATGGTAACACATTGTGGACAGTCATGGGTTGAAAATATTTCATCTAGACAGGCAAACAGGAGGAAGGGATAGGTTATGGGGTGGGGGATAAGGGCATTTCAGGCAGAAGTCATAGAGTGTAAGCAAAGGCAGAAAAGGTAAGAAGCACACATAAGGGAAAAGTGAAGGAAAATAAGGTGGGGGATGGCTTTAAATTTTGATTTAGCTGGACTATCAGTAGCTCTGAATATGATGTTAAATAAGATATGGCTTGAGTCTAGCTACCTGTGAAAAGCTATTTTCCTTCCTTCACAACTCTGGATGGCATGTTCCTTTGTTTTGCATCACCAGAGGGGAAAATCAAGCACAATTTAATTTAGCAAGTCTTTATTAGGAATTTACAATGGGCAGCACTCCATTTGGGTTATAGAACACATAAGCAGAAGGAATAAGACTAACACAGTGATGTGACAACCAGCAGGCTAAAAGTGAAAGAGAATCCACTCAGGATGCATACCCTAATCATAGCTGCTGGAGTTTTCACCCTCCTAGTCTAAATCATTGGTACTTAACATCAGAAAACAAATATAGTTATATCAACATATTATTTTAGTTTTGTGCAAGCATGTATACTGTGTTTGTTTAGCAAACACAATTACTGTAAACTTTTATCTCCGCTAGTGTGTTTATCTCCGCTAGTGTGTTTGATGCCTTCCTATAGCTGTGAATTAAAAGAAACTTAAGTATCATTAAGGAAAAGTAACTTCGCCAGGTTGGCTCTGTCAGCATTTGCTGTTTGAGTGCTGATAGGAAAGTTACCCAGACGAATGCTCCTTAAACTCATGTATTTCAAACTTTGGTGTGCAACAGATTCATGCAAGGTACTTGCTGAAAATACAGCTTCTTTGTTCCCTGCCCTGGATTTTCATTCAGCATTCCTTAACAGAAGAATCCAGAGGTTCTAGAATCCAGAGATTTTGCCGGAGGTGATCTGCAGATCATAATTTGAGAGATATAGCTTCATAAACTCTGTGTATGCAGACAGTCTCCCACCACTGTGCAAGCAATGAACTATCCATCCAGGAAAAAAAAGAGTAAAATTATTTGTCTACATGAGTGAAAGTAAAAATGATAACTCTAGTGACTTCTATCTAGAATTCCTCTTTCACTCTTATATATTCTTTCTAAGAGAGCAGATAGGTTTCATCTAATCTGCTGGTAACGATGGATAAGAAGTTCCTGCAGTCCTGGCTTGTAAATGATTGTGGGGCTGATCAGGTTTTTCTGGAGGAAAAACATGGTACGGTCAATTCGCCTTGCCTGCAGTGAATGGCAGGACTGTATCATGTAGGGTGAAATCCCTGTGTGTCTTCACTTTTCTAACATGTGCTTTGTGTTCCTTTGTGTTTAGCCATTTTTCTTTCTTGTCTTCTGAGACTTGGCAATTGTTTCTTCTTCTTTTTTTTTTTTTCTTGTTGATCTTCTCTAAGTCTTTGTTCTTTCCTCTTTGCCTAGAAATATTTGCTCTTAATGCAGTAACCTAACTATTTCTCAGCCTGACTATTCAACTTCTCTCTGATGGGGGCCCTGCGTATGTATGCAGAGTTTCTCCCAACTTGTCCAATACCCACTCCCCTCCCCCTGCTCACAGCAGGGCTCTCGCCTCACTGCCGTCCAATTTTCATAGCCATCCCTGTCCCTTCTCTGTTTTTGCACACTCTTCCCCAGTCTTAAAGGCCCTTTACCTTTCTCTCTCCTCCCCCTGGAATAATTCTAATTCTGTCTCAAGGCCCAGATCAAGTAGTAGTTACTGGTTTGTTTCCGTCCAGCTGAGTGGAAAAACTGTTTACATTTGAAACAACATAGTGATGCAGATTTTTACCTCTGCTGTGCCAGCATGATGGCAAAAAAGCTATATATAATTGGAAAATAAAGTCAAATAATGACATCTTTGGTGATATATAAAACCATTATTGCTACTTAGTTGAAAATGGTTCAGATCAATGCTGGAATACAATTTAGTTAAGCAACTAGAAGCTCATCTTATAAACAGTTCTTAATCTGAAACAGTATTTTGTGCAGATCATAATATATAATTATGTATTACATATGTGTGTTCATCTGTAGATATATATATCTATTATAAATATATATACACTACAATAGGGAGTATTGGATGAAAACTGAGATTTTAATAGCAGCAATTTCATTACTACTCTTGAAAAATATTATATCTTTCAAGAGGGGAAGGAAGGAAGGGAAGGAAGAAAGAACAATGTCTTGAAAATTAATTTAGTTTATGCCTAGGCTTCTATGATAAAATTAGGTACCTGCTTTACTTAGACATTTAGCTTGATATCTATAAAATCTGTTTTCTCTTTATCCCTTTCTAGCACTTGATAATAACAAAACTAAAGGGCTTATAAAAGTATAGAAGATAAGGGCTTACAAATGTATACAGTAAAAACAATTATAGCATATGGACACAAAGGAAGTTCTTTATCCTCTGCCCACCTTCAATGCCAAGGATCCATTTAGTGAAGATTCAGACTTTGAAAAAAAAAATGACTTGCATGTAAAATATGATCAGTCTCCTTTCACCCAAGATTCACTTTGGAACTTCTGATTCATTATGACATTTTTACAGAGTTCTTTCTTTTAATTGTGTATGTTCACACTTGGGTTTTTAGGTATCTCTGAACTTATCACTTAAAAGGCCTTTATAATAGTCTTTCAAAATTAATGAATCAAATGCTGTGAGCACATGGATTTCTGAAGAACATTTAAAAAAGGCCAGGCTTTAAAAGTCAAGAATGATAAGAAAGAGGATCAACTAAGTGCTATAGCCAATAATCCAACTCACTCCTTAATGCTTCTGAATTTAAAATTAGAAGTGTTTCACTACACCTGAATTACTTGAATTACTTCAGTCCAGATAAGTAATTCCAATAGATCAACCTTGGAGATAATCCTCTAACTTTAAATTTAGACTCACTGAAATGTCTGCTCTCCTCAAAATATCATTTTATAGGTTGAAGATGTTGTCCCTAAGAAGATCTAAGGAGCTTTAAGATGAGAAACAGATGAGATCTGTTACATCGCATGCATAATATGTTTGACTCACTTCTCAAAAAGTTTCACATTTTATGTGGTTATACAGTTAAAATGTAATTCACAGGACTCTTCATTATACTTGTATCATTCTAAAGAGGAGTGGTAGAAATAAGAGTTATCATAGTGTTATGACGGTGAAGGAAACTAATTAGCTTAGGTCAGAGGATAAAAAGCAGAATGGTAAGCATTTACCATACATGAAAAGAAAGGAAGAGATAGATTTCATGAAGCAATAGATCAAAGGAATAAAACCCAGTCTGAGTTAAGTTCATTGCTAACACAATTCCACTTAATGCAGTAAAGCAAATGAAAAATCAATTAACTAGAAAGGATTTCACTTTATCTCCAACATACTCACCATTTCCACTCTCCAGTGACTTATCAAATTTGCATAAGTAAAAGTCATAATTAATGTAGACATAGAATACACAACCATAGTTTTCCTCAGGGATCATGCAATGTCAAAAACTGTTATAGATGTTAGTTAACACTTCAAGACATCCCTGTAGTACCCATGGGTAAAATGCAAAGGGTGCAAAGCAATGTAAATAAATACATGGAAGAGCAATTCAGACAAAGATGGGTAAAATTGATATGTAGGACAATCTCCTACAATATATGTTTAACAAGGCTTCGAAGGCTAGGTGTATAATCTTTAAAGATTATATCTGAGAAACAAAATTCTATTGTCAACATGGTTAAAAGTAGGAAATTATTACATGATCTTACACAGTTTTAAAAATAAATAACAGAGTCTGGTACAATATGGACGATACATTAAGTTGATTACTTCAGTTTCTACATCAGTAACGTAAAAAAAAACAGCAAATGTTCTTTAATGCTCCTCATAGTTCTGCTCTTTCTCTTGGACACTCAGAATTCTCAGAAAGCTCTGAAGGCACATCACATATTCATACTCACTCCTCACAACTGTGGTGTCAAATGTAGCCTCAGTTTACCTTCATTAAGGTAACATCCATATTTTACTTCTTACAACAATGCTCTGCCTTCAAAACAGGATGTCTCTCTGTCCCATTTGGCAATCAAAGTCCCTTTTTTCTGGGTTAGTTCAAGTGCATTTATCTGAAAAATTTGTCCACACTAATAATCAATCATGGGCTAATGGGTCATCTTTGTAAATAGATCTCCACTATAACATCAGGTATATCTAGGCATTTTAATTTGTGGATTAGTGAATTGATTTCATACATTGTATTAGAACATATATGTTAAAGAAGCTGTTTAATGTATTTTCTTTTTTTCTTTTTTTTAATGTTTATTTATTTTTGAGACAGAGAGAGACAGAGCATGAACGGGGGAGGGTCAGAAAGAGAGGGAGACACAGAATCTGAAACAGGCTCCAGGCTCTGAGCGGTCAGCACAGAGCCCAACACGGGGCTCGAACTCACGGACCGCGAGATCATGACCTGAGCCGAAGACAGACGCTCAACCGACTGAGCCACCCAGGCTCCCCAAAACTGTTTAATATATTTTCAAAGGGCATTTCAGATGACAGCAAAAATAGAGCATAACAAAACAGAATGGATACAAACATCCTGCCTCAAGTTATGAAGTGTAAAAGTGTTCAGGGGCAAATCACCTTGGAAAATTCATAAAACCCAAGAAACTTTGAGGTGATGATAAATCTGATAAGTTTTCAGAAGACCTCTACATAGATATGAAGTAATTTCCAAGGAATCCACTTTTGCAACTAATCATTCCATCCCTATAACTCACAAATCCTTAACTAAAATAATCTGAACTTTTAAAATTTACGTTTGCATCTGTGGGATTCATGACAGTCAATATCTACTAATGGAGGGATTCAGAAATGAGAAACCTGAATATGAAGATTTAAAAAAAATCATTATTTTTTGGGGCGCCTGGGTGGCTCGGTCGGTGAAGCGTCCGACTTTGGCTCAGGTCATGATCTCATGGTCCGTGAGTTCAAGCCCCGCGTCAGGCTCTGGGCTGACGGCTCAGAGCCTGGAGCCTGCTTCGGATTCTGTGTCTCCCTCTCTGTCTGACCCTCCCCCCGTTCATGCTCTGTCTCTCTCTGTCTCTCTCTGTCTCAAAAATAAATAAACGTTAAAAAAAATACTTTAAAAAAATCATTATTTTTAAATGCCCACATAAATAACAGTGTTATATTAGTTTCAGGTGATTCAGTAATTCTATAATTACTCAGTGCTCACTAATATGAATGTACTTTTTTAAAAAATAAGTGTATTCTTTAAACCCCATCACCTATTTCACCTGTCCCCTCAGCCACCTCCCTTCTGATAACCATCAGTTTGTTCTCTCTTGATTTTCTGTGTGTGTCTTTGTTTCCTTTGCTCCTTTGTTTTGTTTCTTAAATTCTACATATGAGTGAAGTCATATGGTATTGGTCTTTCTCTGAATGAATATTTCACTTAACGTTATACTCTTTAGATCCATCCAATCTTGCCATCCATGGCAAGATTCCATTCTGTTTTATGGCTGAATAATATTCCATTGTATATATAGACCACTACATTGGGCTACTTCCATAGTTTGACTATTGTAAATAATGCTTAAATAAACATTATTTATTTTCCCCAATGGCCACACCAGTTTGCATTCCCACCAACAATTCAAGAGGGGTCACTTTTTTTCCAATCCCTGCCAACACTTGTTTCTTATGTTTTTGATTTTAGCCATTCTGACAGGTGTGGGGTAATATCACATTGTGCTTTTGATTTGCATTTTCCTGAAGATGATTGATGTTGAGAATATTTTCATGTATGTGTTGGCCTTCTATATGTCTTCTTGGAAGAAATGTCTGTCCATGTCTCCTGTCCATTTTTAAATTGGATTATTTGTTTTTTGGTGTTGAGTTGTAGAAGTACTTCATATATTTTGGATACTAACCCTTTATCAGCTATGTCATTTGCAAATATCTTCTCCCATTCCTTAGGGTATCTTTTAGTTTTGTTGACAGTTTCCTTCACTGTTATGAAGCTTTGTATTTTGATGTAATCCCTATAGCTTGTTTTTGCTTTTATTTCCTTTGCCTCAGGGAACATATCTAGAAAAATGTTGCTATGGCTGATGCCAGAGAAATGACTGCCTGTGCTCTTTTCTAGCATTTTTATGGTTTCAGGTCCTGTATTTAGGTCTTTAATCCATTTTGAGTTTATTTTTGTGTATGGTCTAGGAAAGGAGTCCAATTTCATTTTTTGGCATGTGGCTGTCTACTTTTTCCATTTTTCCCAGCACCAATTTGTTGAAGAGAACTGTCTTTTTCCCATTGTATATTTATACCTCCTTAGCTGAATATTAATTGACCATATAATGAAGGCTTTATTTCTAGGTTTTCTGTTCTATTGATGTATGTGTCTATTTTTATGCCTGTATCATAGCGTTTTGATTACTACCACTTTGTAATATAGCTTGAAGTCTGGAATTGTGATATCTCCAGTTTTGTTTTTTTTCAAGATTTCTTTGGCTATTTAGGGTCTTTTATGGCTCCATGAAAATTTTAGGATTGTTTGTTCTAGTTCTGTGAGAAATGTTGTTGGTATTTTGATAGGGATTGCATTAAATCTGTAGATTGCTTTAGGTCGCATAGACGTTTTTTTTTGTTTTTTTTAAATTTTTTTTTTCAACGTTTTTTATTTATTTTTGGGACAGAGAGAGGCAGAGCATGAACGGGGGAGGGGCAGAGAGAGAGGGAGACACAGAATCGGAAACAGGCTCCAGGCTCCGAGCCATCAGCCCAGAGCCTGACGCGGGGCTCGAACTCACGGACCGCGAGATCGTGACCTGGCTGAAGTCGGACGCTTAACCAACTGCGCCACCCAGGCGCCCCCGCATAGACGTTTTAACATTTGTTCTTCCAATCCATGAACATGGAATTTCTTTCCATTTGTTTGTGTCATCTTCAGTTTCTTTACTCAATGTTTTATTGTTTTCAGAGTACAAGTCTTTCATTTCTTTGGTTAAGTTTATTCCTAGGTATTTTATTATTTTTGGTACAATTTTAAATAGGATTGTTTTCTTAATTTCACTGTATAGAACTACAACAGAGTTCTGTCCATTGAAGTTGTTTCAACTTCACTGAATTAATTTATCAGTTTTAGTAGTTCTTTGGTAGAGTTAACAGGGTTTTCAGTATATAGCTCCATGTCTTCTGCAAGTAGTGAGAGTTTTACTTCTTCCTTGCCAATTTGGATGCCTTTTATTTCTTTATGTTGTCTAACAGCCATGGGTAGGACATCTAGTACTATGTTGAATGTAAGCATTGAGAGTGGACAACCTTGTCTTATTCCTGACCTTAGGGGAAAAGTTCTCAGTTTTTCTCCATTGAGTATGATTTTTATGTGGGCTTTTCATATAAAGCCTTTAATATTTTGAGGTATGTTCCCTCTAGACCTACTTTTTAAAGGCTTCTTCTGTATCTATTAGAATGATCATATAGCTTTTATTCTTACTCTTGTTCCTGTGATGTATTGTGTTGTTTGATTTATGAACATTGAACCACCCTTGCATTCTGGAAATAAATCACAATTGGTGGGATCCTATGATGAATGATTTTTTAAATGTATTGCTGAATTTGGTTTGCTATTATTTTTTGAGGATTTTTGCATCTATGTTAATCAGAGATATTTGCCTGTTCTCTCTCTCTTTTTTTTTTTTTTTTTTTTTTTTTTTTTGTTTTGGTAATGTCTTTGCCTGATTTTGGAATCGGGGTGATATTGGCCTCATAGAATGAATATGGAAGTTTTCCTTCCTCTTCTGTTTTTGGAATAGTTTTTAGAAGAACATATATATATATATATATATATATATAATTTTATTTAACATACAGTGCAGTATTGGTTTCAGAAGTAGAATTCAATGATTCATAACTTACATACAACACCCAGTGCTCATCACAACAAGCGCCTTCCTTAATACTCATTGCCCATCTAGCCCATCTCCCATTCATCTCCCTCCATCAACTCTGTTTGTTTTCTATTGTTAAGAGTCCCTTGTGGTTTGTTTTCCTTTATTCTCCCTCACCTCTTTTCATATGTTCATTTGTTTTATTACTTATATTCCCCATATGAGTGAAATCATTTGGTATTTGTCCTTCTGTTTGACTTATGTTATCTACCATAATACTTTCTGGCTCCACCTATGTCATTGCAAATGCCAAGATTTCATTCCTTTTGATGGCCGAGTAATATTCCATTGTGTATATATGCCACATCTTTTTTATGCATTCATCTGTTGATGGACATTTGGGCTTTCTCCATAGTTTGGCTATTGTTGATAATGCTGCTATATATGCCCGGGTGCATGTACCCCTATAACTCTGCATTTGTGTGTCCTTTGGGTAAATAGCTAACAGTGTAATTACTAGACTATAGGGTTGTTCTATTTTTAGTTTTTTTGAGGAACCTCCATACTGTTCTCCAGAATGGCTGCACCAGTTTGTATTCCCACCAGCAGTGCAAGAAGGTTCCCCTTTCTCCACATCCTTGCCAACACCTGTTTTCTTGTGTTGTTAATTTTAGCCATTCTGACAGGTGTGAGGTGGTATCTTATCATGGTTTTGATTTGTATTTCCTTAATGATGAGTGATGTTGAGCATATTTTAATGTGTCTGTTGGCCATGTACATGTCTTCTTTGGAAAAGTATCTATTCATTTCTTCATCGGATTATTTGTTTTTTGGGTGTTAAGTTTGGTAAGTTCTTTACAGATTTTGGATAGCAACCCTTTATCCAATATGTCATTTGCAAATATCTTCTCCCATAGGAGTTGTTTTGTTGATTGTTTCCTTCACTGTGCAAAAGCTTTTTATATTGATGTTTGCTTTTGCTTTGCTTGCCTTCGGTTACATATCTAGTAAGAAGCTGCTCCAAATGAAGTCAAAGAGGTTGCTGCCTGTGTTCTCCTCTAGGATTTTGAAGGTTCCCTGTCTCACATTTAGGTCTTTCACCCATTTTGAATTTATTTATGTGTAAGAAAGTGGTTCAGTTTCATTCTTGTGCATGTTACTGTCCAACTCCATTTGTTGAAGACACAGTCTTTTTCCCATTGGATATACTTCCCTGCTTTGTCGAAGATTAGTTGACCATATAGTTTTGCTTCCTTTAGTATTACTATAGGGTAGTATAGTGGTAGTATCCCTTTGCTTTTGTTTACCTGGAGTGTCTTAATTTCTCATTTATTTATTTTTTTTATTTCATACTCAAGTTTTATGGTCTTTTTCTTTATAAAGGAGAGACCGCATGCTTCATATTCACTGTAACAATCTGAATACACCGTTGATAGGCTTATAACTTATTTTATGGTTATTGATCTATTCAAATTTTCTATTTCTTCTTGATTGGGTTTGGGAGGCTGTATATTTGAAGGAATTTATCCATTTCTTCCAGGTTGTCCAATTTGTTGCCGTAATTTTTAAATGTTTGCTTATTTTGAGAGAGACGGAGAGGAGGGATAGGCAGAGAGAGCAAGGGAGAGAATCATAAGTAGGCTCCACACTGTCACTGCAGAGCCCCATGCCGGGCCTGAACCCATGAACCATGAGATCATGACCTGAGGCAAAATCAAGAGTTGGACACTTAACCAACTGAGCCACTCAGGCACCCTAGCATAATTATTTAAATAATATTCTTACACATCTGCTTGTATTTATATGGTGTTGGCTATTATTTCTCCTGTTTCATGAGTGATTGTGTTTATTGGGGTCCTGGCTCCTGCCCTTCCTCATCCTCTACCCTTCCCCTTCTTTTTGTCTTTCTTCTGAGTCTGGCTAGAGGTAATCAATTTTTTTGACCTTTTCAAAGAACTAGCTCCTGTTTGCATTGATCCTTTCTACTGCCTTTTTTTTTAAGTTTCTATTTCATTTATTTCTACTCTAATCTATATTCCTTCTTTCTGCTCATTTTGGGTTTTGTTTTCGTTTTTCTAGCTCCCTGAGGTATCCAGTTAGGTTGTTAGAGATTTTGTTGTTTCTTGAGGTAGACCTGCTTTGCTACAAACCTCCCTCTCAGAACTACTTGTACTGCATCCCATAGATTTTGCACCATTATGTTTTCATTTTCATTTGTTCTCATGTGATTGTTTATTCCTTCTTCAATTTCTTGGTTGACTCCCATTCATTGTTTAGTAGCATGTGATTTAACATTCATGTATTTGTGCTCTTTCCAGATTTTTTTCTTGTGCTTTATATCTAGTTTCATAGCATTGCGGTCAGAAAAGATGCATAGTGTAACTTCAATCCTTTGACTTTGTTGAGACTTGTTTTGTGACCTAATATGTGATCTATTCTGGAGAATGTTCCATGTGCACTTAAAAAGGATGTGTATTCTGCTGTTTTAGGATGGAATATTATGTGTTAGAGCCATCCGTTCCAGTGTGTTATTCAAATCCACTATTTCCTTGTCGATTCTATGTAGATGATCTGTCCATCGATGTAAGTGGGGGTGTTAATTTCCTTTACTATTATTGTATTACTATTGACTAGTTCATTTACATTTGTTATTAACTACTTTATATATTTGGGTGATCCCATGTTGGGTGCATAAATATTTGTAATTGGTATGCTTTCTTGTTGGATTATCCCCTCTATGATTATATAGTTCCTCTTTGTCGCTTGTTGCAGTCTTTGCGTTCAAGTGTATTTTGTCCTATATAAATATTACTACCTGAGCTTTCTTTTGACAACCATTTGCATGACAAATCCTTCTCTATCCCCTTACTTTCAATCTGCAGGTGTCTTTTGGACTGAAATGAGTCTCTTCTAGGGTCTTGTTTTTATACACTCTCATTTGGGAGATATTCTGCTGGATTCTCATTTTGTCTAACTGTGTCTGTTTCTGTGTGTTAGGAAAGTCAGCTACATCTCTTGATCTTGAAGGTAAAGGCCTTGTGGAGAAGAGGTCCTGTAGTGCCCTACAGTGAAGTGTCTCCTCTTCCCCAGGGCCTGGCACTTGAGGGAGCATCTCCTATGTGTGCTGAGTGTACTCTTTTCCCTTCAGTCCAGTTGTCTGGAGAAGCTCACTATGCCTGTTGTAGGCCCTGTTTGGTCCCTGGCTATATGGGGCAGGTTTTAACAAGGGGTGTGCTAGTCTGCTTGTGTTAGTCCACCACTGCTGCTGGAACTGAAGCCCTGCAAAGTGTACAGGTCAGGAAACAAGGTGTTGGTGGGGGTTTGTGCTGGTCTTCTCAGGAAGAGGTCCTCAGTGCCAGGACTGAAGCAATTGTAATTGGCAGAGGCAGATCTTTGGAAGTTTAGGGCTTCACGTAAGAAAATTTGGTAGGGAGTGTTAGCCCTGTGCTGGTTCCTGCAGGTGGCTATGTGTTTACATTGGGGGGTGGGGGTGGGAAATGTCATCTAGCTCCTTTGTTCCTGCAGCAGTCTCATGGTGATCCCTGCCTCTAACTGCCAGCTCTGAGATGAGTAAACAGTCTCCCTCCCTTCTGCCCCAGTCATTTTTCAAACTGCTGCTTCCTCACTGTGTCTCCTCTGGCTGTTTGTCCTGCTGTCTTTTTAGGGGCAGGAACTTGGCTTCCTCAAGACTCTCGCAGAGCCTAGCCCACTTAGTTTTTGAATTGCAAGTTTTAAGTCTTCCTGATTGTAAGAACTCACAAAATTCAGCCCTTCTTGCTTTTAAAGCCAAATATGATGGGGATTTGTCTTCCCCATTTGGGCTCCCCAGTATGATAATCTATTTCTGTCCCCTTCTCTGTGCCACTCGCTCCCTTTTCACCCTGGATGGCCATGGTCCATTTTGCTCCCAAACTGCATCTCCCCCTTCTTATCTTTTTGGTGTAGTTTCTTCTCTATCTTTAGTTGTGGAGTTTGTTTTGCCAGTCTTTGGATCATTTCTTTTGGGTTTTGCCAATGTGAGTGTTATCTAGGTATACCAGAAGGTCCAGGGGGGCTTAGCGTCCTCCTATCCTGCCATCTTCTCATGGTGCCCTGAAGATTTTTTAATAAGAAAAATTATCACCAGAACTATGATATCCACAATTAATACTCTGAACCAAGGCATGAAGCAAAACAAAGCACCACCTAGTAATCTGTAATCCAGGATTCACAGAGGTGGATATGGGACATATTTGCCAGGGATGAATAAAATGCATTATGGAAATTTCAAAGTAATGAAAAGCATAACAAAAAAGAATGTTAACAAAGTGATCTATTTCCACTATTGCCCAAAATTATAAAAATAGTTGAAAATTTTATAAGCTGGTGAATATTTTACTCAGTATATGTTTTAAAATTAATGTAATATATTTGTAGGCTACCTTTTGCAAGAAGTTTTCTAAAGGCATATTGAAAAGAAGCTATTAGAAAAACATTCTAAGCAAATACATATGAAATAAGAATTATTTGAGGAATTATAAAGAGGTAATAAGGAAATATAAAATTACATAAAAATTTCAGAACATTAGTCTGAAGGTAAAGGCCACACTTCTATGTCTAAAGTAAGGCTTTTAAGTTTGCTCTTACTGCAACTTTGTTATGGGTAACCACTTTTTTTTCATTGAATCTATAAGGATTTTAGGAACAATATTTTAAAAATAATATAATTATCAAAATAATTTGATAACTGTATATTTATATTAAAATTAAAAATGTAATGCATTTTAAGATAAGTGGTACTCTGCATAAATAAAAAATGTTGTTTTTTTTTTTTTCTTTTCAACGTTTTTTATTTATTTTTGGGACAGAGAGAGACAGAGCATGAACGGGGGAGGGGCAGAGAGAGAGGGAGACACAGGATCGGAAACAGGCTCCAGGCTCCGAGCCATCAGCCCAGAGCCTGACGCGGGGCTCGAACTCACGGACCGCGAGATCGTGACCTGGCTGAAGTCGGACGCTTAACCAACTGCGCCACCCAGGCGCCCCTAAAAAATGTTTTTAATTTTAGCTAATTCTTTCCTCTGTTTTTGTTTGTAAATAACATATTTTCACCATTGAATAAAATGTAATCTTTGATTTAGAAAAATCCTATGAAAACAGATAACTCTGCTGAGCTTTGTTGGCATAGCATTTGCTTATGAGAAAATAGCCAGACCCCTTTAACGCTTCATAATAGCAGTAATCTCCTCTGCAATGGTGGCCATTAAATTTATGAAAGTGTATACCATAAATATCACTAACTGGGAAAGACTGCATCTTGAAACTCTTAATGTTTAAATCAATAGTAGTAATATAAATGTTTTTATGATTGAAAAATTTAATTCAAACTATAGTGCCTGTATGATTCATAATAAAAAATAACTATAGAGTCAACTTAGAAGTATCACATGGTGAACATTTCAAAAGTATGCCTAGTGTTCAAATTAAAATTGTAATTATCATTTTCAGAGGCAGGCAGGAAGGATGAGAGAATATTAGCCATTGCTTTCTTCACTTGTCATTAATAAGCATTATGCTTTTCATAATTTGAATAGACCCAAGGAGAGTACAATAAAATATATTTTATTTCATTTTGAAGTAAAAGTAAAACCATCTCATTAAGAAAATAATGTTATAATGACTAGAGAACAACTGTGCCTACATAACTTTATTGGGAGCAAAGGCCATCCTTAATAGACACAAAGTAAGTACATTACTGAAGCAATGGATTTTCTGCCATACGTTTTAAATTAAATCCAGTGTTGTCACTAAAAAGCTACTACTTCAAGTCATTCACTAACTATAAGTATCAAAAGTTCTTGGAATAAAGAATCAGAGACAGAAGGAAGGATGTTCATGATTGTACAAGCATTCCCATAGTATGAGGGATGTTCATTTCTGCCTGTGAAGAGACTCAAGTATTTTTGGGAAAACAACTTTTTGGTTTTGTTTTTAGACAAAACCTCTTGTCTTTATAAGGCATCCTGATGTTTATTATAATGTCATTAAGTATTAGGGTAATTCCTAAGAAATTGCCCCATTATTTATGTGCAAAATTTATAGAAGAGTCTTCAACCTGATCAAAATTTTCCTGTCAATGAGGATAAAGATGAATCCAATTTACTTTTAGGCATTTAATTTTCACCTGACTCAATATAAATATTTTCCCCTCTGCTTCACTGAGGTATAATTGACAAATAAATTGTAAGATATGTCAAATGTACAAGGTGATGAATTGATATATGTATACATTGTGAAAGGATTTCCCCCAATGAGTTAATTAACAGATCCATCACTTCATATGCTTATATCTATCTATCCTCAGTGGGAACACTTAACTTTAACTCACAGCAATTTTCTTTTTGTTAGCAAATCTTCTGATGCTTTATTATTTTTTTATTTTAATTCCACTGTGGTTAACATACGGTGCTATATCAGTTTCAAGTGTACAATATAGTGATTCAACACTTCCATATATCACTCGGTGCAATTATCAAGATAATTGTACTCTTTTTTTAAAAACAAATTTTTTAATGTTTTTATTTATTTTTGAGACAGAGACAGAGCATGAGCAGGGGAGGGGCAGAGAGAGAGGGAGACACAGAATCTGAAACAGGCTCCAGGCTCTGAGCTGTCAGCACAGAGTCCGACGCGGGGCTCGAACTCACAGACTGAGATCATGACCTAAGCCGAAGTCAGACACTTAACCTACTGAGCCACCCAGGTGCCCCAAGATAATTGTACTCTTAATCCCCATCACCTATTTCAACCCATCCTCAACTCCACCTCTTCTCGGGTAACCATCTTTTTGTTCTCTATACTTAGGAGTCTGTTTTTTGTGGGTTGTTTTTGTTTTTTTCCTTTGTTTTGTTTTGTTTCTTAAATTCCACACGTGAGTGAGATCATATAGTATTTGTTTTCTTTGATTGGTTTGTTTTACTTAACATTATACTCTCTGCATCCATTCATGTTACAAATGACAAGATTTCATTCTTTTAAAAAAATAAATATTTATTCAATTTTGAGAGAGAATGAGCAGGGGAAGGGCACAGAGGGACTGAGGCTGCAAAGTGAGCTCTTTGCTGACAGCAGTGAGCCTGATGCAGGGCATAAACTCATGCACCGTGATATATCGTGACCTGAGCTGAAGTCAGATACTCGACTGACTGAGCCACCCAGGTGTCCCAGATTTCATTATTTTTAAAGGTTGAATAATATTTCATTACACACACACACATGCACACACATCCCCTAAGTCTTCTTTACCCAATTCATCCATTGAGGTACACTTGGGCTGCTTCCATAGTTTGGCTATTGTAAATAATGTTTCAATCAACATTTGGGTACATACATATATCCCTTTAGTGTTTTTTGCATTTTTTGAGCAAATACCCAGTAATGCAGTTATTGGATAATAGGGTAGTTCTATTTTTAATTTTTTGAGGAAACCGCATACTGTCATCCACAGTAGCTTTACCCCTTTGCATTTCCACCAATCGTGCAAAAGGGTTCCTTTTTTCCCCACAACCTCACCAACACTTGTTTGAGTTTTTGATTTTAGTCATCCTGACAGGTGTGAGGTGATGGTTCACTATAATTTTAATTTGCATTTTCCTGAGGATGAGTGATGTTGAGCATCTTTTCACGTGTGTGTCGGTCATCTGTATGTCTTCTGTGCATTTTTTAAATTGGACTATTTGGAGGTTTATTTGGTGTTGAGTTGTGTAAGTACTTCATAGGTTTTAGATACTAACCCTTTATCAGATACGTCATTTGCAAATATCTTTCCCCATTCATTAGGGTGCCTCTTGGTTTTGTTGACTGTTTCCTTCACTGTTAAGAAGCTTTGTATTTTGATGTAGTCCCAATAGTTTGTTTTTGCTTTAATTTCCCTTGCCTCAGGGAACATATCTAGAAAAATGTTGCTATGGCTGATGCCAGAGAAATTACTGACTGTGTTCTTTTCTAGCATTTTTATGGTTTCAGGTCCCATATTTAGGTCTTTAATCCATTTTGAGTTTATTTTTGTGTATGGTCTAGGAAAGGGGTCCAGTTTCATTCTTTTGCATGTGGCTGTCTACTTTTTCCATTTTTCCCAGCACCATTTGTTGAAGAGACTTTTTCCCATTGTATATTTATTCCTCCTTTGTTGAATATTAATTGGCCATATAATGTTGGCTTTATTTCTAGATTTTCTGTTCTACTCTATTGAGGTATGTGTCTATTTTTGTGCCTGTACCATAATGATTTATTTATTTATTTATTCCTGCCATACTATACTATTTTAATTACTACCACTTTGCAATGTAACTTGAAGTCTGGAATTGTGATACTTCCAGTTTTTTCTTTTTCAAGAGTACTTTGGCTATTTAGGGTCTTTTGTGGTTCCATCCAAATTTTAGGATTGTTTGTTCTAGTTCTGTGAGAAATGCTGTTGGTATTTTGATAGGGATTACATTAAATCTATAGATTGCTTTGGGTATGATGGACATTGTAATAACATTTATTCTGGGGTGCCTGGGTGGTTCAGTCAGTTGGGTGTCCAACTTCGGCTCAGGTCATGATCTTGTGGTTCGTGGGTTTGAGCCCTGAATTGGGCTCTGTGCTGACAACTCAGAGTGTGGAGCTTGCTTTGGGTTCTGTGTCTCCTCTCTCTGTTCCTCCCCTGCTCGCTGTCTCTCTCACTCTGAAAAATAAAGATTAAAAAATTTAATAACATTTATTCTTCTAATCAATGAGCGTGGAATGTCTTTCCATTTGTGTCATCTTCAGTTTCTTTAATCAATATTTTATACTTTTCAGAGTACAAGTCTTTCACCACTTGGTCTAAATTTATTCCTAGGTACTTTATTATTTTGGGGGCAATTATAAATGGGATTGTGTTCTTAATTTCACTTAAATAAAAGTAATTTTTTAATTTATTCTAGAGACAATAAGATACAGAGTACAAGCAGGGGAGGAGCAGAGAGAGAGGGAGACACAGAATCTGAAGCAGGTTCCAGGCTCTGAGCTGTTAGCACAGAGCCTGATGAGGGGTTCAAACTCACAAACTGCGAGATCATGACCTGAGCCCAAGTAGGACACTTAACTCACTGAGCCACCCAGGTGCCCCTTAATTTGACTTCTTGACGTTTCATTTCCATGTATAGGTATGCAAAGGATATCTGTGTATCGACTTTGTATCTTGTGACTTTACAAAGTTTGTTTATTAGTTCTAATAGTATTTTGGAGTATTTAGGGTTTTCTATATATAGTATCATGTCATCTGCAAATAGTGAAAAATTTACTTCTTCCTTACAGATTTGGATGTATTTCTTTTTGTGGTCTGATTGTTGTGGCGAAGATTTCTAGTACTATGCTGAATACAAGTGTTGTGAGTGGACGTTTACTTGACCTTATAGGAAAAGCTCTCATTTTTTTCCCCATTGAGTATTATTTTTTTCTGTGGGTTTTTCATATAAGACCTTTATTATTTTGCGGTATGTTGCCTCTAAACCTACTTTGTTGAAGGATATTATCATGAATGGATGTTGTACTTTTTCCATTTTTTTTATGCATCTATTGAAATGTTCATATGGTTTTTATCCTTTCTCTTGTTGATGTGATGTATCATGTGGATTGATAGGTGAATACTAAACCACCCTCCCATCTCAGGAATGAATCTCTCTTGACCATGGTGAATGATTTTTTAATATACTGTTGGATTCAGTTTGCTAATATTTTGTTGGGGATTTTTGCATTTATTTTTATCAGAGATCTTGGCATGTTCTCTTTTTTTTGTAGTGTCTTTATCTGGTTTTGGAAATCAGGGTGATATTGGCCTCATAAAATGAAGTTGGAAGTTTTCCTTCCTGTTCTATTTTTTGGAATAGTTTTGGGAAGAACAGCTATTAACTCTTCTTTCAATGTCTGGTAAAATTTGACTGTGAAGCTGCCTGGTCCTGAACTTTTGTTAGAATTTTTTAAATTACTGATTTACTTTCATTGCTGGTACTCATTCTGTTTAAATTTTTATTTCTTCCTTATTGAGTTATGAGAAGTTATATGTTTCTTAGAATTTCCATTTCCTTGTGGTTGTCCAATGTGTTGGTATATAATTTTTCATAATATTCTATTATAATTGTTTTTATTTCTGTGGCATTGGTTTTTATTTCCACTCTTTCATTTGTGGTGTTGCATATTTCTCTCAATCTCTCTCTCTCTCTCTCTCTCTCTCTGATGACTCTGGCTAGAGCCTTATCAATTTTGTTGGTCTTTTCAAATAACCAGCTCCTGGTTTCATTGATCTTTTATTTTTTCCTTAGTTTCTATTTCATTTAACTACTCTATTATTTCCTTATTTCTGTTGTTTTTGCATTTTGTTTGTTCTCCTTTCTTAACTCCTTTAGGTATAAGGTTAAGTTGTTTGAGATTTTTGTTGCTTTTTGAGGTAGACCTGCTTTGCTAGAAACCTCCCTCTCAGAACTGCTTTTGCTGCATCCCAAAGATTTTGCACCATTGTGTTTTCATTTTCATTTACTTTCATGTAATTTTTATTTCTTCTTTGATTTCTTGGTTGACCCAGTCACTGTTTAGTAGCAAGACATTTAATCTCCATGTATTTGTGCTCTTTCCAGATTTTTTTCTTATGGTTGATATTTAGTTTTATAGCCTGGTGTTCAGAAAAGATGCAAGGTATTATTTCAATCCTTTGAATTTGAGACGTGTTTTGTGGCCTAATATGTTATCTGTTCTGGAGAATGTTCCATGTACACTTGAAAAGAATGTGTTTTGCTGTTTTAGGATGAGATGTACAGGTGTTAGATCCATCTGGTCCAGTATATCATTCAAAGCCACTATTACTGGTGTGCCTGGGTGGCTCAATTGGTTAAGCATCAGACTCTTGATTTTAGCTTGAGTCATGAGAGTAAGCCCTGTGTTGGGCTCTATGCTGTGTTAGAGTTTTCTTGAGATTCATTTTCTCTCTCTCTCTTTCTCTCTCTCTCCCTCTCATGCTGCCCCTGCCTCTTTCCTCTGCTCAAGCTCTCTCTCTCTAAAATAAAAAAAAAACACCTCTATTACGTGTTAATTTTCAGTTTGAAAGATCTGTCCTTTGATGTAAATGGGGTGTTAACACCCTGTACTATTATTTTGTTACTATTGGTTAGTTCACTTATGTTCTTATTAACTGTTTTATGCATTTAGGTGCTCATGTGTTGGATTCATAAATATGTGTTATTGGTATACTTTGTGGTTGGATTGTCCCTTTTCTTATTGTATATTGTCCTTCTTTGTCTCCCTTACAGTCTCTGTTTTATAGTATATTTTGTATTTTTAGATCTGATATTAGTCTCTTATAGGGTGTATATAGATGTCTCTTGTTTTCTTATACATTCCATCACCTTTGTCTTTTGATTGGAGGATTTAGTCCATTTAAATTTAGATTAATTTTTGATAGGTATCTATTAGCATTTAGTTTCTTGTTGTTTTTGTAATGCCTCCTTAATCTTTTCTCCTCTTGCCCTCTTCTCTCATCGTTTTATGGCTCTCTTTAGAAATATACTTGGATTCCTTTCTCTTAATTTTTGGCATATCTATACTGGTTTTGATTTGTGGATACCACAAATGATGGGTATATCATCTTCTGCACATAATAATGTATACTAATTTGATGGCTACTTAAGTTTGAAATCATTATAAAAGCATTAAATTTTTATTATCCTCCACCTAACATTTTAGGTATATGTTGTCATACCTTAATTCCTTTTATTTTGGAGTCCCTTGAATGATTTTTATGGATACACTTAATTTTAGTGCTTTTGTCTATCCTACTTTTCTTACTCCTCTTAGGATCTTTCTTTTCCACTCATAGAGTCTCCACGAACATTTACTGTAGAGCTAGCTTGATGATCATGAATTCCTTTAACTTTTGTGGGGAAAACTCTTATCTATCCTTCTACTGTGAATGATAGTCTTGCTGGATAGAATATTCTTTGCTGCAGGTTTTTTCCTTTCAGCAGTTTAAATATATCATGCCACTCTATTCTGGCCTGTAAGCTTTCTGCTGGGGGAAAAAAAAAGCTTATAGCCTTATGGGGTTTCCTTTGTATGTAGCTGTTTTCTTTCGTGGCTTTTAAAATTCTTTCTTTACCACTACCTTTTGCCATTTTCACTAGTATGTGTCTTGGTATGTGTTGATTTTGTGGGGGATTCTTAGTGCCTCCTGGATCTGGTTTTGTTTCCATCCCCAGATTAGGAAGTGTTCAACTCTACTTTTTTCAAACAAGTTTTCTTCTCCTCTTCTGGGATCCGTATAATGTGAATGTGATTATGCTTGATAATGTGCTTGATGGCACCGATTTCCTTTAATCTAGTCCCATGTATTGTTAATATTTTTTTCTTTGTCCTGTTCATCTTGGTTGCTTTCTGTTATTCTCTATTCCTTGTCACTGCTTGGTTCTGCTACTTCTTCTAGTCTATTTTTTATTCCTCTAGTGTATTTTTAACTTCAGTTACTGAATTCTTCATCTCTGATTGGTTTTTGTTTTAATATTTTCTATCTCTTTGTTTAGAGTCTTACTGAAATCCCCCACTCTTTTCTCAAGTCTAGTAACTCTCTTTATGATCACTGCTTGAAATTTTCTATCAGGCACATTAGTTACCTCTGTTTTCATTTAGGTCTCTTTTGTGATTTATCCCTGTTCTTCCATTTGGGACATATTCCTCTGTCCCTTCATTTTATCTAAGTCTCTATTTCTATGTGTTGGGAAAGTCAGCTACATCTTCTGCTCTTGCAAGTAGGGGCTTTATGAAGAAGAGGTCTTGTGGTGCCCTGTAGTGTAATGTCCCCTGTTTACCAGGACCTGGTACTTCAGGGATGTCTGCTATGTGTGTTGCATGCACCCTACTGTTTGGCTGAGCCACATTTGTCTTCAGTCCAGTCATCTGCAAATGGCTGTCTTTGCTTATTGTGGGCAGGGTTAGGTCCACAGAGGAGTGTGGGGTGGGGCATGATTTTAGCCACCTATTGAGAGTGGGCATGATGTGCTTATTCCCATAAGTATCCATGTATCCAGACTGAGGAACAGGGGATGGAAATGGCATCTGCCAGCCCTTTTGTTCTTGGAGAAATCTCCCAAAGATTCCTGCCTGTCCAGCACAGGCTGAGATTAATACACGCATCTCCTTCCCATATACCTCAGATTTTTTAAAAGCGCTGCTTCTATGCTGTATCTTAGCAGGCCTGTTTGTTGTGATGTGTCTCTAAAGGTTGGGATTCCATTTCTTCTTTCCCTCCAGGCTCTCCTAGTGCTGGGCCCCCCTGATTTTCAAAGTTCCAGGTGGTCTTAGTGATTGTAATAATTTGGAAAGTTAAATCCCTCTGGGTTACAAATCCAAATGTTATGGGAATTCATCTCCCAGTGTGGGTGTCCTGTGACTGGTGTGGGGTCTGCTTCTCATTCATTCTCCATGCCTACAACGGCCCTCCCTCCTGCAGACAGTCTCACAGGTCTGACCTGGTTCATGACTATGTTTCTATCCATCCTATCATTTTCAGTGTGGCCACTTCCCTACCTTTAGCAGTGGAGACTCTGTTCTGTCAGACTTTGGCTCATTTTCTGCATTACTTACATTGATGTGGTGTTTTCTAGTTGTATTCACGGGACGATTTGAGTTACGGTTGTTCCTACTCCAAATTTCCTAGCATCTAGTAAGTCTTATTTAAATATATATATATGGCACAACATCAGCTATAAATTATCAGAATATTGTTTGTCTATACTTACTTTCAGCTAATGATTACAGGTAGTACTTCATCTACTATTGGGGCAAAGTGTCTAAGGAAGCACATCAATATCTTTAGATGGTTATTTCGTTACTACTAGAGTTTTAGAGCAGTAGCAGTCCTATTGTTACTCTTAGAAACACTAGATTTGATTGTATCAAATAATTGGGGTGTCAGAAAAATAAAGTAGGAATTACACTTAAGGGTCAGACCATCAAAGTTGAATGTGTAGATCATGTGAATTTCCTTTAGAAATCCTGAGAGAACATGGGCTAAAAAGTAATTAAATAAAAGTTTATCTCAATTCATTTAAAATGAAGACAAAGTTACCTTAATTTGTGAAGTTAATGTAAACACTAATTGTTGTAAAAAAAAAATTGTACCAGGTACTTATATAGAATAAATAATATATTTTTAATGGGATTTTAAACAGTAGTTCATTGAAATTTTGTAAAAAAAAAAATGGTAGCTTAAGTTTAAACAAGCAAGATGTTTTAAAACACCACAAAATCTCAGTCTATAAATCGGGAATGGCTTTCAACAACAAATGGGTCATCCACTGTAACAAAAATACAGGATAACAGTTAAATTTGGATTTTATATTTCAGGATATACTTACAGCAACAACAACCAAAAAATATCAGGGGTGCCTGGGTGACTCAGTCGTTTAAGCAAATGACTTGATTTTGGCTTAGGTCATGATCTCACAGTTCATGGGATTGAGCCCCATGTTGGGCTCTGTGCTGACAGTGTGGAGCTTGCTTGGAATTCTCTCTCTCCTTCCTCCACTTGCGCTCTCTCTCAAAATAAATAATAAATAAGAAACATTAAAAAAAATCAATGATTAGCTAGATGTTCTTTACATTTTATGGCAACACAAAAATCCTGTAAGAAGGCCTTTTCTCACTTTAAAACAAAAAACAGATAAATGACTTTGTG
This sequence comes from Neofelis nebulosa, assembly GCF_028018385.1. Classification (NCBI taxonomy): domain Eukaryota; kingdom Metazoa; phylum Chordata; class Mammalia; order Carnivora; family Felidae; genus Neofelis; species Neofelis nebulosa. The sequence continues at coordinate 212,846,596 of NC_080782.1, forward strand.
CAGCATTGCAAATAATGTTAAAAACAGCAAGCATCACACAGAACAACCCCATTTCTCAGCAACCAGGATGAATTAACCTTTGTGTTTTAAGTTTTTCTCACGTATTCTACCAAAGAACCCAAATGAAAGAGAAATTTCAATAACTAAATCTGTGGGATACATTGCTTTAAGTCACATATCTTGAATTACAAAATTCTTTGAAGTTTTGTTTCTTACGATAAAGACATTGTAATTCATACATATATGAGTTTATGTTAGTATAAAAATAATGCTCTAAATTATTTATAACTGAATAAAACCAGTGGCCTAGCCAGAGTGTCATTTTTATCCTAAAGATTTTCCTTTGCCCTGGCACACTTGCAAGAGCATCTATGTCCCAGTTAGTGAATTGCTGGTATCATCCTGTAAGCAAAACACATGGAATTCTGGAAGTCTGCCTCAAGTAGACCCACTGTTTACTTAGTTTTCCAAGCCAACAGTCTGGAAGAAAATTTTGCCTGTTTTTCTATGCTTTTCATATCCTTAGTCTTACTCATGGTATATACCTTGTCATTTATCACCCTTACATTCCCAGCTACTCATCATTTCTTGCCTAAATACCTTCAAAGCATCTCAGTGGTGACTCTGCCTTCACGCCCCTTCTTGTTCCAATCCAACCTCCATACTGCAACCAGAAATATTTCTGTACACAGAAGATGTATTACTTCATTACTGTATTTATTCCCTGCTTAAAACACTTTAGTGACTTTCCTTTATTTTCAAGTACATACTCCTTAGTTGAACTACAAGTTCTGTCGGTCAGAATGTAGTTCCTTCAGACTTTTCCTCTTTTAGATTACATTTACTTGTCTTTCAACCCATTTCCTTTGTATGAACCCTTCCTTGATTTCATGAAAATGACCTTTTTGAATTTTCTATGGCCTTAACTGAACCATGTAAGTGTCTTGGAGGTATTCTTATTTACTCGGTATTGAAATTATTCCTAAAATATTGGTCACTCCTATTTTACCCAAAGACTTACAGAGCATAATTTGTCTTTTAACTCAATATATACTTAGTATATGGTATATTGAGTATATATACTCAGTATATGGTGCCTAGAACATTGCAATCACTCAATAAATGCTTATGGGTTGACTATATGAGTGAACAACCTGTGTTCTAGTTCTAGATCAAATAGTAACTGGTTATCATCTTGGGGAAAATATTCAACATACTTGATTCTTTGTTTCTGAGCCATGAGATAAGTGATGGAGCCAAGGGTGGTCAGTAAAATCTCTTTTACTCTGGTATTCTCAACTATATTTAAGTTTAGTACTCCTATTTTTCTAACACATTGAATTTTTCTGAAATATAAATTTAATCAAGTGATATATTTATTGTACATTTGCTACCCCTGTGGCAGTTCCAAAAGTACAATGGGAAGACATGAATGACATATCGCTGTTCAGGTAGCATAATGATCAGAGACAAGGATCATTTATCATGCTTCAACTAGGCCTTAAATTATGATAAAAATGCACTGAGACTTACTTCTGCTGATTTCATTAAAATGTAGTCCTATCCTCCTGTGGCAGGCATTTCAGCTTAGACTCCCCACTGGCAACTTTATAATATTAAAGGACAACAAAATGAGTCATGAATGATGAAAATAGAGTTACAAATAATTAGAATACCTCAAGGTGAAATATGTTGAATATTTTGTTTGTTTTTAAGTAAACAAAAGCAGGTTTAGTCATCAATTTGTTTGTTTTGGTTAAGTAGTTATTATACATTTATATTATTTAAACATTTACTATAACCAGGGATTATGACCTTAATAGTTCATGTCACAGAATGGATATAACCATAAAACAAACTATGTCAAGGCAGGAGTGTCTGGGTGGCTCAGTCAGTTGACCGTCTGACTTGGGCACAGGTCATGATCTCATGGTCTGTGAGTTCAAGCCCCACGTCAGTCTCTGTGCTGACAGCTCAGAGCCTGGAACCTGCTTCAGATTCTGTGTTTCCCTCTCTCTGCCCCTCCCCTGCTCACACTCTGTGTCTCTCTCCCAAAAATAAACAAATTTGATGGGGGGGAGGGGGGCAGAACCTATGCCAGGGCAGCACGATTAGGGTTTACATGGCATCTTACACTTAGCCAGGAACATTGAAGACAGAATGGAACGTAATTTTTACTCAAATTTTCCACATCTATGAAGGTGTGACGTATATTGTACTAAATACCAGATACACTACACACAGGATTCCATCTCAGACATTAGCAGTTGATAATCTAGAGTAATCCACAGACCACTGAAAAGAACAGGCATTATGGATGTTTTGTAGTGGGTTCCATGAGAAGTAACTTTTTCTTTTTTGATTTATGAAAAATATTTTAAGGTAACTTCTACTGTTTTCATGAAAACATTTGATTGGAGTCTTTTCAAGTTTGCCAAGAACCAGCAAACATGAAAAGAATTTCAAGTGCTTTTTGAACCTTTATCAGGTTTTGGTTCCTTTTGAGAATTTAATGAAAGATCATGAACTCCAAAGAAAAATGTAAATTGCATCAATAAACATATTCTTGCATGCAATTTGCACTCTGTACCAGAGATATAAATAAGCCCAATGACCCACTTTAACAGAGTGAGCAGTACTATAATGGAGGTGGGTCTCTACAAGGTTACATTTCTCCATGAAATGGAATAAAAAACAATTATGACTGATGTTGAATCCATATAAGTAGGATGGGTGAGTGTGTAAATTGACTTTGGGTTAAACTAATTCATGGCAATTAATGGAAAGTTATAATAGAGTAGTTGTTTTTAAGGATGTTAAAAAACACAAAAATTATTTTTGCTAATTTACAAAGAGGCAATTATTTTTGTGAGCTGTATGCCGATCACTATAACTCTTAGGCCACTTTATAAAAGAGACTAAAATAGAGAAATAGCTTCACCTGCAATCCCAATTATAAGGGGGTCACATTCCCATAGCAACTCTCACCACTTAACTAGGCTTTGACACAATTTTAAATATTTAATGGATATCAAGGCTGGTTAATAATTCTGAAAAATCACTACATGCTGGACTTGATTTATTTGCTTTCACTGAGAATGTCCTGTAGAGATCTTACTTAGCAAATCAGTTCCAGACTCAAGACCTAGATAACACATAACTTTCCTAGATAACATGGGAATTTTCCCATAGCTTCAAACAGATAACATTGCTCACTTCTCTATGTTCCCACAGACTCAAGTCACACAATCACAGTATAATTCATTCTACTTGAGTTCTGTAGTCAATATCTTCTGCTAGATTATGACTCCATTAGGACAGGAATGGAGTCTCATTCATCTCTGTTACTTCAGCCACAATGCTTGTCAAGGAGGTAACACTCACATTGGTTTGCTGAATCAAAACACATTCCTTAATTTAATAGCTTTCCTCTCCAAATGTAAGCACATTATCAGTAGCTGTTAAGGATATGTACCCTTTCTTATTAAATTCTGAGAAGCTTTATCAGCAAAGGGGCCATGGTTATCTTCACCATTGAAAACCCAATGCTAGTCTTGGTGCCTGGTACATTGCAGGTGGTCAATAAGTAACTTCTGAATGAATATTGAACAAATTAATTCAAAGGAGCATGAAAAATACCTCAGGAATATATTACTCAAAGCAAACATTATTTAAAATGGTGTAAATAAGATTAAGGTTTTTCTTTCAATCCACAGAGCTCTACAGTCATTTATTTATCCTGTAGGCAGGATCTGGGGATGCAAAAAGTCCACCCTATAGTCCTTGACATCACAGTCATTATAGAGCAATAAGGGAGGAAGCAAAGTTCTTTTGGTGAAGAGAACCAGAAGCTTCTTAAGAACTAGAAGTGGAAAGTGCAGAGGGTTCCAAAAAGAAGTGGATATCTGAAACCACTACTTACTGCTACCCAGAGACCCAGGGCTCTTTGAAGTACAGTGTATTCTAGTATTTCTCAGCTTGAAAATTAAGTGAAATATAATTAACATCCTCTACCCCCAGCCATCTTTCACTCTCTCCTGTCAGTCCTTACCAAAGTGTCAGCAGGGACTTTTCTAATTGTCCTGACCCCTGCACTTTGTACTCTCCTTCCCTGCTTCCATGGCATTTATTGCCATTTGAAAAGCTATATATTGTGCTCACTTGTTCAGTGTCTGTCTCTTTTTCCAGTACAGCAAAAGATCGTGGAAGGCAGGTCTACTGTCTAGACTGGACTGACTGGTCAACTGAATGAATAAAGGCAGAGACTATGCTGCAATTATTTTTCACACGCTTTTCAATCCACAAAGCAGCCTTCTAGATGTTTTAAACATGCAAACCTTTCCAGGTCACTCAGTTATTTCAACCTGCTCGTCCTTCTACTGCTTGAAAGATGAGGTATAAACTTCAAAACGTGGACTAATAAAACGTCTGTAAAATTTGGCTTCAGGTTCCCCTTCTAAGCTTTAGTGTGGGCTCTCCACTCTGCTCTCTAGCACCAACAACATGCTTTTTTCAGTTCCTGGAAAATAAAAAATCTTTCCTTTTCAAGAACACTTCTCCCCACCTTCCTCTCTTCAGAGAGTTAATTCAGGCTTCAGATCTCCACTTAGGCACTTGGAAAAATGTGCTCAGATTTAGAGCACGTGTGGACATATATATTGTCCAAGTTTTCTCCAAAGAGATATTATAATTCTAAAAACAATGTTTCTCCAAGGACTTCTAATGTCTTGTTAGATTTATTCCTCTACTTTGTATTTCCTGGAAGTGTTGTAAATCATAGATTTTTTCAAAATTATATTTTCTAATTATGTGTGTTCCTTGTTTTGTTGGTGGAAATTTACTCAATTACCATGTATTTATTTTTGTTTATCATCACTGTATTAGTTCTCTTTTTATTTCATTTTTTTCATCATGTTAAGTGTACTCTTTAATTCCCATTCCCTATTTCCCCAATCCTCCTACCTACCTCCCCTCTGAAAAACATCAGTTTGTTCTGTATAGTTAAGAGTGTGTTCTTGGCTTGTGTCTTTCTTTTTTTCCCCCCTTTGCTCATTTGTTTTATTTCTTAAAGTTCCACATATGAGTGAGATCATATGGTATTTGTCTTTGACATTTCACTTAGCATTATACACTCTAGCTCTATCCACATTGTTGCAAATGGCAAGATTTCATTCTTTTTTATGGCTGAATAATATTCTATTGTATATAGAATATTGTGTGTATGTGTGTGTATATATATATATACACACACACAATAAAAGCAAATATATATGTGTGTATATATATGTATATACATATATATGTATGTATATATGTGTGTGTGTGTGTGTACCTCACATCTTCCTTACACATTCATACTATGGCTATTGTAATTAATGTTGCAATAAACATAGGGGTGCATGTATCCCTTTGAATTGGTGTTTTTGTATTTTTAGGCTAAACGACCAGTGTTGTGACTTCTGGATCACAGGGTAGTTCTATTTTTAATTTTTTGAGGAACCTCCACACTGTTTTGCACAGTTGCTGTATCAGTTTGTACCACCAACAGTGCAAGAATGTTCCTTTTCTACACATGCCAATACTTGTTCCTTATGGTTTTGATTTTAGCCATTCTGAAAGGTGTGAAGTTGATATCCCATTGTAGTTTTGATTTGCATTTCCCTGAGGATGAATGATGCTGAGCATCTTTTCATGTGTGTGTTGGTCATCTGTGTGTCTTTGGAGAAATGTTTCTCATGTCTTCTGACCATTTTTTCATTGGAGTATTTGTTTTTTGGGTATTGAATTGTGTCAGTTCTTTATAATTTGGATACTAACTCTGTATAAGATATGTCATTTGCAAATGCCTTCTCTGATGGCATAGATTGCCTTTTAGCTTTGGTGATTGTTTCCTTTGCTGTGCAGAAAATTTTTATTTTGATGTAGTCCCAATAGTTTGTTTTTGGCTTTTATTTCCCTTCCCTCACAGAATATGTATAGAAAAATGTTTCTCAGGCCTATGTCAGAGAGATTACTGTCTGTGCTCTTTGCAAGGATTTTTAGGGTTTAAGGTCCCATATTTACCTCTTTAATACATTTTGAGTTTATTTTTGTGTATGGTCTGGGAAAGGGGTCCAATTTCATTCTTTTGCATGTGGCTGTCTACTTTTTCCATTTTTTCCAGCACCATTTGTTGAAGAGACTGTCTTTTTCCCATTCTATACTCATTTCTCCTTTGTTGAATGTTAATTGGCCATATAATGATGGCTTTATTTCTAGGTTTTTTGTTTTATTGAGGCATGTGTCTATGTGTCAGGTACCATACTGTTTTAATTACTACCACTTTGTAATATAGCTTGAAGTCTGGAATTGTGACACCTCCAGTCTTGTGTGTGTGTGTGTTTTTTTTTTTTTCTTTTTCAAAATTGCTTTGGCAATTTAGGGTCTTTTGTGGTTCCTTGTAAATTTTAGGATTGTTTGTTCTAGTTCTGTGAGAAATGCTGTTGGTATTTTGATAGGGATTGCATTAAATCTGTAGATTGTTTTGGGTATGATGGACATTTTAATAACATTCTTCCAACTAATGAGCATGGAATGTCTTTCCATTTGTTTGTGTCATCTTGAATTTCTTTCATCAGGGTTTTATAGTTTTTAGAGTACAGGTCTTTCACTTCTTTGGTTACATTTATTTTTAGGTATTTTACTATTTTTGGTACAATTATAAATGGGATTCATCTATTAATTTCACCTTGTGATGCTTCAGAATTAATGTGTACGAATACAGATTTCTGTACAGTGGTTTTGTATACTGTGACTTCACTGAATTAATTATTCAGTTCTAGTAGTTTTTTGGTGGAGTCTTCAGGGTTTTCTACATATACTATCATGTCATCTGCAGATACTGAGAGTTTTATTTTTTCCTTACCAATTTGGATGCCTTTGGCCTATAGTTCTCTTTTTTTTTTTTTTTTTTTTTCTGGTGTCTTTGTCTGGCTTTGGTCAGGATAATGCTGCTTTCATAGAATGAATGTGGAAGCTTTTCTTTCTTTCTTTCTTTCTTTCTTTCTTTCTTTCTTTCTTTCTTTCTTTCTTGTAATTTTTGGAAGAGTTTTGAGAACGATAGATGTTAACTCTTTTTTAACTGTATCTTGGAATTCAAGTGTTAACATTTCCTTATGTTCTCTAATTGTTGTGACTAGGACTTCCAGTACCCTGTTAATAAAAGTGGTTTGAGAACAGAAATGATACTGGCTGTGATTTTTTCATATATGGCCTTTATTAGGTTGAGGTATGTTCTCTCTAGACCTACATGGCAGAGGGTTTTTATCATGGATGGGTGTTGTACTAAGTCAAATGCTTTTTCTGCATCTACTGAAATGATTATATGGCTTTTATCTTTTCTCTTATTGATGTGATGTATCATGTTGATTGTTTGTTAGTATTGAACCACAATTGCATCCTGGGAATACATCCCACTTGATTGTGGTGTATGATTTTATTTTTTTTTACTTTTTACTATTTTTTTTAATGTTTCAGGTTTTTATTTAAATTCTAGTTAGCTAACATATAGTGTAATATTAGTTTAAGGAGTAGAATTTAGAGATTATTTACTTAATATAAAATCCAGAGCTCATCTCAAGAGCCCTCCCTCCTTAATACCCATCACTGATTTAGCCCATTCCCCTGCCTACCTCCCCTCCTGGGAGTATACTTAATTATTTTTTAAGTACTTAAAATATTATGCAAAAAATCTAATATACTTTAATTGTGGTGGATTTTTGCATCTATATTCCTAAGAGACTTTGCCTATAGTTCTCCTTTTTTGTAGTGTCTTTCTCTGGCTTTGGTCAGGATAATGCTGCTTTCATAGAATGAATTTGGAAGCTTTTCTTTCTTTCTTTCTGTTTGGAATTTTTGGAAGAGTTTTGAGAATGACAGATATTAACTCTTTTTTAAATGTTTCTTGGAATTCACCTGTTAAGCTGTCTGGTCCTGGACTTTTATGTTGCGGTGGGGGATTTTTTTTTTTAATTATTATTGATTTAATTTCACTGCTGGTAATAAGTCTATTCAAATTCTCTATTTCTGCTTTAGTTTTGGTAAGTTGAATGCTTCTAGTAATTTCTTTCTTTTCAGTTGTCCAATTTGTTGGCAGGCAAATTTTCACAATATTTTGTTGCAAATGTTTGTATTTCATTGGTGTTGGCTCTTATTTTTCCTCTTTCATTTGTGATTTTTGTTTGAGTTCTTCCTTTCTCTCTCTCTCTCTCTTTTATTAATATGGCTAGAAGTTTATCAATTTTTTTTTATCTTTTCAAAGAACCAGCTCCAGGTTTCATTGATCTGTTGTATTGTTTTTGTTCTTTAGTTTCTATATCAATTATTTCTGTTCTAATATTTGTTATTTCCTTTCTTTTGAGTTTTTTTTGTTTGTTTTTTCCTAGATCCTTTTGGTATAAGGCTAGGTTGTATGAGATCTTTCTTGCTTCTTGAGGTAGGCCTGTTTTGCTATAACTTTCCATTTTTGCCGTATCCCAAAGACTTTGGATCGGTGTGTTCTCATTTTCATGTGTTTCCATGCAATTTTTTATTTCTCTTTTGACCTTGGTTGACCTCTTCCTTGTTTAGTAGCATATTATTTAGCCTCCATTTGTTTGAGATCTTTCCAGATTTTTTCTTGTGGTTGATTTCTAGTTTCATTGTGTTGTGGTCAGAAAAGATGCCTAATATGATTCTGAATGAATTTATTTAGACTTGTTATGTGAGATAGTATGTGTGATATATTCTGGAGAACATCCCATGTGAAAAGAATATGTGTTCTGCTGTTTTAGGATGGGATGTAGTGAATATATATTTGTTAGAGGTATCTGGTCCAGTGTGTCATTCAAAGCCACTATTTGTTGATGTTCTGCCCATTGATGTAAGTGGAGTGTTAATGTTCCCTACTTATATAGTATCACTACTGATTATTTCCTTTATGTTTATTCACCCAACATGGGAGCACCCAAATAAATAAAACAATTAATAAATATTCATAATTGTTATATCCTGTGGTAACCATAAATCAAAAATCAGTAATAGATATGGAAAAAATAAAGAGAAAGGAATCCAAGTATATCACTAAAGAAAGCCAACAAACCATGAAAGAGAGCAAGAGGATCAGTGAAAATTTATAGAAACAACAGCAAGACAAATAACAAAATGGCAATAAATACATATCTATCAATAATTACTTTGAATTTAAATGTACTAAATGCTCAAAAACCACAGGATGGTGTCACAGGGGTCACAAAGTGTATAAAACAAAACCAAAAACAAGACCCATATGCTGCCTACAAGAGAAAGACTCATTTCAGATGGAAAGACACCAGAAGATTGAAAGTGAGGGGACAGAGAAACATTTATCATGTAAATTAATGTCAAAAGAAAGCTGGGGTAGCAATACTTATAATGGACAAACAGAGTTTAAAACAAAGACTGTAACAGGAGACAAAAAAGGACACCATATAATAATAAAGGGTACTGTCCCATCATTGTATTAGTTTTCTATTGATACTATACCAAATCGCCACAAATTTAGTAGCTTAAAATAGCCAATTTTATTATTTACAGTCCTTGAGGTCTGAAGTCCTGGAGAGGTCCTCCTGGACTAAAATCAAGGTCTGAGCAGGGCTACATTCCTTTCTGAGCATTCTGCATTTGATTGTCATTTCCAGTTTCCAGAAGCCAGTTGCATTCCTTGGCACATGATAGTGATAGAGGGTTAAGTCGTCTTTATACTGCCATTTTGGTTTCTGTACAACCTGTTTGGGTGTCTGCACTTAAGGGCTCATGCAATTACATTGGGCCTACGTGGATAATAAGGTTTCTAAAATCTGTTATTCTACATCTAGCTTGAAAGCTACATATTATATTCTTGTTCTTTTGACAATTACACTTAAAATTTTACTATCACTACTTAATTTTATATAGTCAAATTTAATCAATAAAAGGATGCTCTCTTTTTCCAATGTTAATTCAATACAATATTTCTACCTTTTATTTCAAACATTTTCTATTATAATTACTACCATATTTTTAGCCAATGCTTATTTAAATTTATCCAAGTCACTACTTTCATCACTACTTCTTGCATTTCACTCCACTCTTCAAAGTTTAAACTTCTTTTTCCTAAAGCATATGTTATTTTATCTTCTACATTGAGGGTCTGTTAAAGATTCAAATCTGGTCTAAATATATTTAACCTACACTATTAATGTTTTAAAAGGTTTAGCTGACTTCCATTTTCTTGCACTACATTATCATCTGGATTTTATTATTGCTGTGACTAGCTAGATGTCTGTGTAGTGCAGTGGTTATTGGTTATTGTATGTAAGCTTCCTTTGTTTTTCATTGCTTTGAGGAATTTATCTTTGTATATGTTGTCTTGCTTAATTGCCTGTTATTTGGCCTCTATAGTGCTCAATTTGTGTCCTAATTTTGAGGTTTTAAGAGTTTTTATAATTCTGGAAAATACCCTGCCAGTTTCTCTTTTAATACTGCCTCTCCCCCATTTTTTCTCATCATGGGTTATGTAAACATTATCAAAGATAACTGGACCTCAACTTTTGCCTTATTTCTCTTAAGCACTCTTTTGCATTTTCAACATCTTTCTTTTTCATTTGGATTTTTTTTTGCGATATCTTCAAACTAATCCTATCTTAAATTCTTCCTAATCTAATGCGTATTTCCTTTCTTTAGTTTTAAAGGAATGCATTATTTATTTTATTCTTAGAAGCTGTGTTGTATATTTGTACGGTCTTTTTCATGGTGCTCTATTTTAATGTTTGAGTCCTTTTACTTAATTTTGTTAAACAGTAAAATATGCTGCTATATTAGCTTTATCATTCCTATAAAATTTGAATTGGCAGTACCTACAGTCATTTTCAGACCAACATGAATTTTAGTCATGTCTTGTAGGTTTTTTGCATTTGCTTTGATTTCATCAAACCAAGAGAGGACCACTGATTACTATATTTAATGTAATTGAACCGTAACGTGTAGTATAATCTGTATGGAAGTAACCAGTCTCCAATCAGGGAAAGTTAGATTGGCTTAATAAAAAACAAATATAAACAAACAAACTGACCTCAAAGCCTGTAAGTTTCAAGTTATAGTTCTCTGGAGATATACCTAATTTTTCATTTGAAAGTTTCTGATTCTAGATCTACTTCTCACATTTTTGATGGCCCCTAATACTTTAAATTTGCATAAAACAAATTTCATAAAACAAAGCAATACGGAATAGAGAAATGCAGAGAATACAAACGCCTTGATGTAGATAATATGGGAGGGTTGATGCAGAGGCGTATCAGTCTAAAAATATACTCATGGCCACTAATGAATAAAAGGATAGGTAAGTAGTTAGAATATTACTCTATAGAGAAAGAAAATTGTTGAAATATTTTTATCCTATGAATGATGTGATCAAATTTCTACTTCAGGAGGTTAACAATTTTCAATTAAAATGCAGACATAAGTTAGAATATTATAATTGTATGTCAAATATATACGCCTTTTTATGTCTACTGTGAAATTCTCAGTGATTGTGTGTGTATAATTCAGTGACCGATACCATAGTGTTCTCTAAGTGGTAGTTGAATTAACTAAAAATAGTGAAATGAATGGCTCTAGAGCCCAGTCTTTAGAATATACCATAAAAATAGTGTAAGCTTCCAATTTATCTTAAGTACTTCATGTATACCTTTTAATATTAAAATGTTAAACTATAGTTAATGCTATACTATAGTAAATGCTATAGTTAATGCTAACTATAGTAAATAGTTATTTCAACTACATATTTATAGTTTCTTCTATAAAAATTAAAAGGTTTGCAAAGATATTGCGTTCTATTAATAGAATATTAAACTGTCAAGAATAAATAGTTACATGCTGTATATCCTGATTATAATGTCCTAAGTACACTGAAATGTTTTTCTTCTAATAATATATAAGATAATGATGTTTACTAAAATATGGTCTACATAGTGTGGCATTTCCATAAAGATAAATACATCAATGGAACAAAATGAATAGCGTAGAAGCAGACCAACAAATACAGAGTCAATTAATTTTTAACAAATGGTAACAAACCATTAGAGATCCATATGCAAAAAATGAACCTCGAACCATATTTTTCATTGAAAGTAAATGCAAAATGGATTACAAACCTAAATTTTGAATCTAAAACTGTATACTTATAGAAGAAAACAAATCAAGAAGAAAACAAATCCAAGATACTGGATTGGAAATTTTTAAATAGAACACAAACTCTAAAAGAAAAATATTGATAAATTAGAAAAGAACATCTGATTTTTACATGTCACTGTTAAGAGAATTGAAAAGACACAAGTCACTGACGGAGATTTATTAACAGATCAATCTCATAAGTAGCTCATACCCAGAATAAATAAATAAGAAATCACAGAACACAACTTCAAAAGGTCAAATAGTTGACCAAACACTGTATCAAAGAAGGTGTTCAGATAAAAACTAAACACATGACAAGATACTCAACAACACTTTTCATCATAAAAATACAAATTAAGACACAATGAGTTAACATTTGCACATGTATTAGAATGTTTAAAATGAAAAATGACAACCACGTGTAGGTGAGAATATGGGTCAGCTGCAACTTTCACAAACTGCTCCTAGGAATTTAAAATGGTACCATCATTGGGGCGCAGTCGGTTGGGCGTCCGACTTCAGCCAGGTCACGATCTCGCGGTCCGTGAGTTCGAGCCCTGCGTCGGGCTCTGGGCTGATGGCTCAGAGCCTGGAGCCTGTTTCCGATTCTGTGTCTCCCTCTCTCTCTGCCCCTCCCCTGTTCATGCTCTGTCTCTCTCTGTCCCAAAAATAAATAAATGTTGAAAAAAAAATTAAAAAAAAATAAATAAATAAAATGGTACCACCACCTTGAAAACAGTATGTCAGTTATTTAAAAGTTAAACATATACCTATCATATGTAAAGCATTCTCATTTCATATATTTTCCCAAGAGAAATAAAAGCATTTATACACAAATATTTAGAACAGTTTTCTCGTAAAACCAAAAATCTGGAAACCATTCTAATGTCTATCAGATGAATGGATGAAAAAAAAAGTGTGTATATATATATATATATATATATATATATATATACATACACATACATATATATACTCATATTGATTGGGGTACTACTCAGCAATAAAAGGGAATTAAATATACAACCAATACCAAGTGAAATAAGGCATTGAAAAAAATATATATATAAGGGGTGCCTGGATGGCTCAGTCAGTTAAGCATCCGACCTCAGCTCAGGTCAGGTTCTCATGGCTCAGCTCATGAGTTCAAGCCCCGCGTTGGGCCCTGTGCAAGACAGGGATATCCACTCTTGCCACTGTTACTCAACATAGTATTGGAAGTCTTAGCCTCAGCAATCGGACAACACAAATAAAAGGCATCCATATTGGACAGGAGGACGTCAAATTTTCACTCTTTGCAGATGACATCATACTCTATATGGAAAACCCAACAGATTCCACCAAAAAAAAAAAATGCTAGAACTGATCCATGAATTCAACAAAGTTTGAGGATATAAAATCAATACACAGAAATCAGTTGCATTCCTATACACATATATTGGTTTCTATTCATATCATGAAGCAACAGAAAGAGAAATCAAGGAATCGATCCCATTTATAATTGCACCAAAAACCATTAAATACCTAGGAATAAATCTAACCAAAGAGGTGAAAAATCTATACACTGAAAACTATAGAAAGCTTATGAAAGAAGTTGAAGAAGACACAAAGAAATGGAAAAAGATTCCATGCTCCTGGATAGGAAGAACAAATACTGTTAAAATGTCAATACTACCCAAAGTAATCTAGACATTCAATGCAATCCCTATCAAAATAACACCAGCATTCTTCACAGAGCTAGAACAAACAATCCTAAAATTTGTATGGAACCAGAAAAGAACCTGAATAGCCAAAGCAATCTTGAAAAAGAAAGCTGCAGGCATCACAATCCCAGACTTCAAGATGTATTACAAAGCTGTAATTATCAAGAGAGTATGGTACTAGCACAAAAACAGACACTCAGATCAATGGAACAGAATAGAGAACCCAGAAATGGACCCACAAATGTATAGCCAACAAATGTTTGACAAAGCAAGAAAGAATATCCAATGGAATAAAGACAGTCTCTTCAGCAAGTGGTGCTGGGAAAACTGGACAGTAACATGCAGAAGAATGAACCTGGACCACTTTCTTACACCATACACAAAAATAAACTCAAAATGGATGAAAGAGCTAAACATAAGACAGGAAGCCATCAAAGTCCTCAAGGAAAAAGCAGGCAAAAACCTCTTTGACTTTGGCTGCAGCAACTTCTTACTCAACACGTCTCTGGAGGTAAGGGAAACAAAAATAAAAATGAACTATTGGGACCTCATTAAAATAAAGCTTCTGCACAGTGAAGGAAACATTCTGCAAAACTAAAAGGCAACCGAGAGAATGGGAGAAGATACTTGCAAATGACGTATCAGATAAAAGGTTAGTATCCAAAATCTATAAAGAGCTTATCAAACTCAATACCCAAAAAACAAATAATCCAGTGAAGAAATGGGCAAAAGACATGAATAGACACTTCTCCAAAGAAGACATCCAGATGGTCAACTGACACATGAAAAAATGCTCAATCAACATCATTCATCATCAGGGAAATACAAGTCAAAACCACAATGAGATACCACCTGACACCTGTCAGAATGACTAACAGTAACAACTCAGGCAACAATAGATGTTGGTGAGGTTGCGGAGAAAGAGGATCTCTTTTGCACTGCTGGTGGGAATGCAAACTGGTGCGTCCACTCTGGAAAACAGTGTGGAGGTTCCTCAAAAAAATTAAAAATAGAACTATCCTATGACCCAGAAATTGCACTACTAGGTATTTATCTAAGAGATATGGGTATGCTGTTTCGAAGGGGCACATGCACCCCAATGTTTATAGCAGCACTATCAACAATAGCCAAAGTATGGAAAGAGTCCAAATGTCCAATGGAAGAATAGATAAAGACAATGTGGTGTCTACACACACACACACACAGGAGTATTACTCGGCAATCAAAAAGAATGAAATCTTGCCATTTGCAAACTGGAGGGTATTATGCTAAGTGAAATTAGAGAAAGAAAAATATCATATGACTTTGCTCATGAGGACTTTAAGATACAAAACAGGTGAACATAAAGGAAGGGAAGCAAAACTAATATAAAAAGAGGGAGGGGAGGGGGACAAAACATAAGAGACTCTTAAATATGGAGACAAACAGAGGGTTACTGGAGGGGTTGTAGGGGGGATGGGGTAAATGGGTAAGGGGTATTAAGGAATCTACTCTTGAAATCATTGTTGCACTATATGCTAACTAACTTGGATGTAAATTTAAAAAATAAAAAAAATTGTTTAAAGAAAAGATATATATAATTCAATTTAAAATTTTTCTAGAGAATTCACTACTATTCATAGTGACAGAAAGCAGACTGGTGTTTGGTGAAGGAGGGAAGAGGTGAGAACAATGATTACAAAGGAGCTTGAGAAAATAAGATTCAATAAATCTGTTTTTTAAAAGGTCTAAAGTAAAATATACAGCAACATTAAAAGTCAACTGATGGGGCATCAAATATACAAAATGAACCTGAAGCATTTTAAAGTACTCAGGAAACCCCACCATGATGAAAGTATGTCAAAGGAAAATGAGAGCCAACAGAAAAAGCACAGTGACATCCTTCCAAGGAGTACAGTAATGAAGTGGAGGGTAGGGGTGAGTAACATTACAATGGAGAAACCTGACAAACTACCTCAAGAGCAAGAACAGCCTCAACAATTGTTAAATCATGTTGATTATATATGCATCTCTCAATATGATATGGTTAAAATGGCACTTTCTTCTGTGGTCTTGCTCCCCAAAGCCCTTAACCCTAGCCTAATCATAAGTAAAACACAAGACATATCCCAATAGAGGGATTTTCATAAAATACCTGGCTAGTGCTCTCAAAATTGTCAACATCATCAAAACAAAGAAAATCTGAGGAGCCTAAAACTACATGAAAACTAAATGTATTGTGATATCATACGTGGAATTCTAGAAGAGCAAACAGGATGTTAGGAATGTGAGTCTAAACAAGGAATACACCAATTAATAATACCAATTATTAATACATCAATATCAATTAATTAATTGTGTGACAAATGTACCATACTAACAAAAGAAGTTACTAATAGGGGAAAATGAATGTAGGGAATGTGGAAACTTTCCGTACTCTCTTCACAATTTTCATGTAAATCTAGAACTATCCTGAAATCAAAAAGCTTATTTCAACAAACAGTCAATGGAAGCATACTACGGGAATAACAGGCACCACCTTTGCTCTCCAGAAACTTCTGCTCCAAGTCCAGGTCTGTCTTTGCTTTGTTTCATTTTTCCAACTTCCTGTGGGTTCCACCCAGTGAGTGAATAAAATAGCTCTACATGAAGCATTCATTCTAAGTATTCTTTGTTTTGGTTTTGGTTTTTATAAGCATTCTTAATAGAATGTTTTCATTGTTTTCGAGGAAAAACACAGACACTAAACATGAATGCAAAAGTTGTCCAGTCGTAAAAATGGAAAAGATACTTCTCTGTGTGTCTTAAAAGATCAATGCAGCGGTGGTTATAAATTCAGACTGCATAGATTTCATTCCCAGCTGTAGCACACTTAACAGCATGACTTTATCAATCGCTTAACCATCCGTGGGTAAAAGAAGAGTAGCCACCTCATAGAAGGTGAGCGTTAAAAGGCTTAATTTGTGAAAAATATTTGCAACTCTGGAAGGTCACTATTATTGTTTCTTCCCTTCTACTATATTCTACAGTGTGATAAATTCCTAATGTAGCTACAAGCACTGTTTTTTTTTTTCCTTAACATTTGTAATGTTAACCCTCTTTATACACTTACATCCCAATTATTTTTGCCTAGAAACAGAGTAGGATGTGTCTGGAGACTGAATTCAAGCCTCATGTTAATTATCTGAAATCCAATTTGTTGTCTACATCCCTTTAGAAGTGTGAGCTATGTAGTATGCAATATTCATAATATGGCTAGATACCTCATATGAGAGTAATTTAATTGTCAGTGCTGTTCAACCATTGTTTAATGAATTCCTAACAATTTGAAAGGCAAGCTGTTGGAAGGCCATTATTAAATTTCATATTTGTTCTGCAGTTTTCTTCACCATTGCTTCATCTATTTAGGATTATGATAACATTAACTTTTGAATTCCTTAAAAAACTAGGACTTTTTTGTGTGATGCAAAATTTGAACTTCTGATCTACTTGGAAAATAGAGTAAATAAATACCTTTTTAAGGCAGGCTTGCAGTTAAGCCAGAGGGTGATGATCACAGTCTGCACAATAAAATACAGATTTGTAAAATAAAAGGAATTATTGTTCACCAATTTACACAGTAGCAACAAAGGATATTATGGTAGACACAGGAGGAAAAGTCAGGTAATTACAGCAGAACTTAATCTTACTTTATAAATAGCTTAATAAATTGTAGCCACTAACATCTCAAAAAGCAAATTACATCAAGGTACATATTATTTATATTATTGATCATGCCACAAAGCATAATAGATTTTGTATTACTATGTGACTTTGTTGTAATATCTCAAAAGGCACATGGGAAAAGAGCATGTTTTGAGGGTTCATATCAAAACCAAATAATCAGGTTAGATTTGAAGAAGAAAACTGATTAAATCAATGACTTTAGGGTCAAAAGTTAAAAAGGTAAAGAAGATATAGAATGGATATATATAGAAGATGTATAATGGAGAATGGATATTTCACAGACTGTTCAGTACTCAGTACTGTTCAGAACACAGACTGTTCAGTGAATTAAAGAATTCTATTTTGTATTCATTGAACACATTCAGGATCTCTAAAAACAGTTCAAAAAATGTGTAATTGTTATTTAACCATGGCCAAGAATGCAGAGGTAGCTGATAATTATCATTGAGTTATGTTATATATATATGTACCTACACCCTCTCAGAAGATCAATGAGATCTTATAAAAAACAGGAAAGGAAATGAAGACATTCTCCAGATTTGGGGAAGGCATTACTAATGGGAGGATATGCTGTGCATGTTGTAACTGTTTAAATTTTTTTTTTAACGTTTATTTTTGAGACAGGGAGAGACAGCATGAACGGGGGAGGGTCAGAGAGAGAGGGAGACACAGAATCTGAAACAGGCTCCAGGCTCTGAGCTGTCAGCACAGAGCCTGACGCGGGGCTCGAACTCACGGATCGTGAGATCATGACCTGAGCCGAAGTAGGATGCTTAACCGACTGAGCCACCCAGGCGCCCCAAGTTGTAACTGTTTAAAATGGATAAAATGAATTACAAATAGTAGCTGGGCTATTGCTGAATGAATATAATCCAGGAAATTTAAGAAAACACATTAGTTCACTGTGGGTTTGATGAAGCTTTATTTTTCATAGCACTGAGTGAAGGTTTGCAAATTACCAGGAGAATTGGGATTACTTAGTGCTTACATTTCAAAACCCCATATGGATTCCCTGAGCTGATACTCAATACCTACTACTTGAACTCATTATATAAATACTACCATGAAACTCTTGACAGCAATATGCTACAGTGGACAATGTGTTTGCAGTAAAAAAGATGCCAATTTGAATTTTCACCATGACTCTGAGGGTTTAAAATTACCCACTATCTCAGAACTCTAATTTCCTACCTGTAAATAAGGAGTTATGATTACACGCTGTAATTTTTTTTACCATTCTTGGTACCGAACAATCCTTCCTGCATTCCTGAAATTACAGATCCCATCCTCCTGGACATAAGGTAGTCATGTCACATAAACTATGCTAACCAACCCCAAAGAGTGATTGTTACCAAGAAATGAGAACATTCCTAAGGTTGGACCAAGCAGATTTCCTCCACTCTTTTATTCAAAGTGGTGATGAGGCAGAGTGTGTCCCTTCTCTCTTTGGTCTGAGATTTACAAGGCATTGACCCAGACTTGACTACAGACATGCTCCTGATAAAATATCTATCTATCTATATCTATCTATCTATCTATCTATCTATCTATCTATCTATCTATCTCTATCTCTATCTCTATCTCTATCTCTATCTCTATCTAGATAGATAGAGATAGAGATAGATATATCTGCAATAACAAAGGGCAGCCTAGACAGAATCAAGAGACATTCTGAGGTTATTTTCATCCCTGATGATCCCATGGCTTCCAATGTAAGTCGGACAATCCCCCTTTCACAAAGAAGCCCTGTACAGATATGTTGGCCACTTATAGCTAGAGTTCTATTAATATTCCTTCTGGTGGGTTGTTTTTGGACTCAATAGGGAGCAGATACAAAATAGGAGTCAAAGGTTAGAAGCATTGTAAGTCAAGGCCATTATTATTATTATGATTTATTTTCCTCACTTTGCATATAAAGGTTCTCCTTTATTAGTTGATGCAGTCTGGGGTTCAGGAATAAAAGTTAAAAAATAGATATATTTTTTGATCATCCAGGCCAAATTTGCAACTACTGCTATAACTAGTACTCTCACTGTAACTATGAGCATTAATGTACATCTATTATTACTATGATTATAGCATCACCTAACATTTGCCAAATGACTACTGTTTCTGGCACTATGCTGAGGATGTTCCATGCATCATTGCATTTAATTATATAGGAATTATTATTACATCAATTTTATTATTATCACAGCTTATAATGGAATAAAATATTAATGAGGTTAAGTGGCATAAATTGAACTCATGTCCAGTCATGCTTATTGATGAAGGTATAATTCAGATGAAAATTGGGTATGTGCATGAATCATCCAGATAATTCTCTGATTTCCCCAAGTTTCTCTGTGTGTATGTGGCATAAGCCCAAATGGCAGGTCCACTGAACATTTCAAAATGAAACCAAGAAAAACATCTCCCAAGCTATAACATGAATGCCAACCCTGTTTGATCACAAATCTGTAAGATGAAAAGCAAATCATACTTCATTTTGTTGATTCACCTTTAATACATTTTATAAAATATACTGCAAATTTGGTAGGTATTATTTGCATATTTAGGATTTATAAAATGAGGAATGAAGAATGGCTTAAAGTGTGTTTTGGTAGTTATTGTTTCTACAGTCTAAATCTTGAGAGAATTTGTCATACGCAATCTATCTAATAAATGCCTCTGCTAAGAAAAAATAGAATTTGTCATAAATCCAGATCATGCTGGAAAAAAGAAGATTATACTTAAACTCAATGGAAGGACAGAATATTGCTAGAGGGAGATTTAGTTTCCAAAGGAGTCAGAAAATGCCAAGTTAAGGAATTGTTCCCTTCATCTATTTTGCATCCAATTTTTAAATGTTCTTTATTTGGATTTAGTACTATGTTGGTCGCATCTTTTGCAACTAATCTCTTAGTCATTTCTGGTTCATTTTTGGTGTCCTTTTCTTTATATGAAGTTACTTAAATTTTTTTTTAAAAAACTACCTCTGGGAAAACTATATTCTTCTTCCTTTTTCAGCTGTCAAAATGATCTAAAGTGTGACCTCTCAATCAATGGACAGTAGCCACTTCATCTTAAAACGATTTTTTCTTTCTGCTTCTCTTTTGTCTTTTGTTCTCTAAATATGCCATCTAAAGCAGTACTTTGGGGTTGTTCAAATCGGTCCGTTTCTTGAATTGTTTTCCCCTTTCAATGTTTCATTTAATGTTTCTCTAGTGGTTAGTTACTGTCAGGAGGCCTGCGAAAGGTATGTCTTTGAGTTTATGTCCTCACTAATGCACATAATCTTGAATATTTAATAATACAATTCTTTGAAAGGGATGCAGTTTTATCTAATTGCAGGCTCATTTTCTTGTCCTTTTTGTAGGCTGTGTACTGTGAAATTTCTGTTGGTATTTTTTATCTTAATTTTGCCTTCATAATATAAAAAAAAAACTCTGGGGGAACCATCTTTTCTGAATGTCAAGCATAATTTTACTTTCAATAAAAAATGAATGAAAGGGGGAAGGAAACAAAACTAACATTTATTGACTTTTTGGCCATTTTTTTTGCATTGTGCTAGATATTACCTCATTTAATGCTCAGCAAAAGTAGATAAATATGTGTATTTTTATTTATTCAGTTTCACTTCACTGTAAAGCTATAAACCAAGCCTTTAGAAATGTCTATAATTTCAATGAAGTACAGGAAACACTAAAATTCTAAATATAAAAAAATATCATTTGTCAAAAATATTGCTAAAATGAAAAATATTTCCTCATGCCAATTTTTGTTGTTGTTAAATCATTCATTTGTGAGAACAACTTGTCCCCTTCAAATAGGCCAGATATGTGAAAGGTTCTGAATATTATGTCTTATTTTTGGCTCAGTAGGCATACACATTCAGCCCAAGATTACTTGAAATGCATATTTATCCCTACTCCTGTTTTTATCAAGGTCCATTTCAACTCACCCCACTTCGGCCAATTTTTCTTTTTTTTTTTCAAGGATTTCTATTTTTCCAGTTTCCTTTCTTCTAGCTTTACTTTCTCTTCACCACAGGTTTAGCTTTTTTTTCTGTGTAGATCTGAATTTAAATGCAGTCTCTTAAAATCTAATTTTGGCATAACTTTCCAAAGATAACCTCAGATGCTAACAACAACCCTATACTCTTCCCACTGTCCCCACAAATTATCAATTATCCCTTTTATAAGGATGTATGACTTCTGAAAATGAAATTAAGAAAAACAATTTCATTCAGAATAGCATCAAAAAGAATAAAATATTTGAGAATGAATTTATGAGAAAGAGTTCAAGACCTCTTCTCTGAAAAAAAAACAAAACATTGCCAATAGAAAGTTTAAAAGATCTAAAATAAATAGAGAAACATTCCATATTCAAGCATTAGAAAGATCAGTATCAAGATGATAATTCTCTGTCTACAGGTTTAACACAATCCTCATCAAAACCCAGATTTTGTGGGATTTTTTTTCTTTTTTGCCAAAAGACCAAGGGTTCTTGGATGTGACACCAAAATAATGGTACATAAAAGAAAAAATATATACATTGGACTTCATTAAAAAAAAAAACTCTTTTGCTTTAAAAAAACACCTCTAAGAAAATTAAAAGTCACAGATTAGGAACAAATATGTGTGAACATATATAAAGATATATATGTATATATAATATAAATATGTGTTCAATTACATGTATTTTCTTTTTTTTCTTGGCCTAAAATGGTACACAAAGATTTTCTCCTATATATTCTTCTAGAAGTTTTATAGTTTTAACCTTTACACTTTGGCATACGATCTATATTTAGTTAATCGCTTATGCATGATAAAAGGGAAGTGTCTAATTTTCCTGAGAAAATCCAATTTTCCCACTATAATTTGTATCCAGAATATATAAGGAACTCTTATAAAGTAATAATAAAAAATAATCCAATTAAAAATGAGAAAATAAAAAAATGAGAAAATAAACTGAATAGACATTTCACTAAAGAGGATATATGAATGGTTAATAAGCACATGAATAGATACTCAGCATCAATAGCCATCAGGGGGATGCAAATTAAAATCATATGTAATATCACTTCATACCCTCAGGAATCGCTATAATTAAAAAGAAGATAATCAATAGTATAGGCAAAGGGATATGGAGAAAGCAATCTTCATATACTGCTAATGAGAATGTAAAATGGTACAGCCACTTTGAACTATTTCTTAAAAAGTTAAACATAAACTTATCTTATGACCTGGCATTTACAACCCTGGTGTCTGTATGAAATAAAACATAGTTCCACACAGACTGGTGATCATAGCTTTATTCATAATAGTAAAAATCTGAACAACCCAAATCTCCATGAAATGGTAAAGGATAAAATTATGGTTTGGCCACACAATAGAAACAAATATGTGTGAAGCATATATAATATGATAGATGTATATATAAAGGGATATGGATGTATAAAAGGGATAAAGTCATAGTTTGGCTACATACTTATGACTGAGTAGTCATGGAAAGGAACAAAATAGTGATATATGCTACAGCATGAAGGAACCTCAGAAGTATTGTGCTAAGTGAAAGAAGTCAGATGCAAAAGACATAATTTATGTGAAATGTCCAGGAAAAACAAATTTATATAGATAGAAAGCAGCTAGTGGTTGCCTAGGGCTGGAGTCAGCACTGAGAATGACTGCAAGTAGTACATGGAATCTATTGGAGGTGATGGAAATGTTATGAAACTAGACTGTGGTTACCTAACTCTATGAATTCATGAAATGTCAAAAACTATACTTAATGTGGTGAATTTATGGTATGTGTATTAGTTTTATCTTGCTGTTGTTATAAATTACCAAAAGCTTAATGGCTGAAAATAATCCAAATGAGTTATTTTGCAATTCCGTATATCTAAAGTCTCATAAGGGTCTCACTAGACTAAAAGCAAGGTGTTGGCATGCTTCCTTTCTTTCTGGAGGCTCTACAGGAGAACCTACTTCCTTGTGTATACAGGTATTGCCAGAATTCAGTTCCATGCAGCTCTAAGACTGAGGTTTCTGTTTCCTTGCTGGATGTTAGTTATGGGGCTACTGTTAGCTCTGAGAGGCCTCTTGTACATAGTCCTCTGCATCTTAGAAACAGCAGTAGGCATCAGATCCTTCTCAGGCTGCCATCCTCCAATCAGTGCATCTCTCTTTGATCCAGCCAGAAAACATTCTCAGATCATAAAGACACAAATGATTGGGCCCACCAGCATGATCTCACCATCTCAGTGTCCTTAACTTTAATCAAAAAACTTCAAAGTCTCTTTTGCCATGTAAGGCCACATATTCATAGTTTGAGGTATTAGGGTGTGGGCATATTTGAGGATCCATTATTCTGCCTACAGGAAACATTATTTCTTTATGCAGATTTTTAAAATCTACATAATTTCTTAAGATCTAATAGTCTATCTCACAATTCATGAGTTCGAGTCCCGCATCAGGCTCTGTGCTGACAGCTCGGAACCTGGAGCCTGCTTCAGATTCTGTGTCTCCCTGTCTCTCTGCCCCTCCCCCCACTCATACTCTGTCTCTCTCAAAAATAAACATCAAAAAAATTTTAAAAAAATCTAATAGTCTATGATAGAGTCTCTGAATAATCCAATGTAGAAAATTGTATCATCTGTGAATAAAGACAGTTTAGTTTCTTCCATTCTGATCTATTTTTGTTTCTATTTTCTGATTCACATAACCCCATGGCCTTAACTACCTAAGAACTTTCTTAGATTCGCAGGCTGAAAATATCAAGCCTCAAGCCCCATAAAAAATTCCTCAACAAGTCCTGAAAAATTCCTCAACAAGTCCTGACAGCTATACCTAGAAACACATAATGAAAATGACTACTTCACCAGCTCAACCCATACCACTCTACTCCCAATTCCTGCAAGATTTCACTTAAGGTTCCACTAGCTGATGCCTTAAGATCTCTCTACTTCCATCCTTGCCCTGCTTTCCTCTGTCCAGTCTAGTTTTCCTTACTAGTAGAGTGAACATGTAAAATTATTATTAGAGTACTTAATAAAAGCAATACTCATGAAGGACTAAGATCATTGAGTCCCTTATATTATGTCAGTACTTTTATATATGCTTTAGAGGGAATAACCCTTCTACTTTTAAAAATAACCCTGTAAGGTAAGTAGAATTATTTTCCCCATATTTACAAGTTAGAAATTAAAGCACTGAAAATTTAGCTTGTACAAGAGTAGACATCTAGCAAATCCAGCAGCTAGTATTTGTACATGGGCTAATTATTCCAAAGCCCATAACATTCCTAACAACTATGCTATAGTAGTCGGTCTATTATTTTACAAATACAATTGGATATTAATTTCAACTTTATCATTTTTTTGAGATTTGTCAGAGTCATGAAATGCCAGAAGCAGCCACCACTCACTACCCCATTCCTTCCCCAATGCATATGCTTAGAAAATGAAGGAAAGCAAGGTGGCCGCCAATATCATTGGCCTTATGGACAGTGCTCTGCTTGCTGGGAGAGGCATCCATTTCCCCAAAGAGAAGATGCTAGGGAGACTGCAAGACAATCACTGAGGTTGCTGCCACACAGCAAAATTGGCATTCTGTTTCCCAGTTGGATATTTATCTGGGCAGTGAACTTGCTGACTTTCCTCTGCGCCTTTCTCAGCAGAGAAAATAACCAGAGTGATGGAGGCTGGCAGTCTAGAAGCCTGCATGCCCATCTCCTGGCAGCTAGACGACCAGTGTGGGTGGGAAAAGGCAGCTGAGTGGAAATTCAGAACTCCTAGATCAGAGACCTGGGCAGTGGTGAGGACCTGCAAGGCCTCCAAAGAATTGTCACACATGCTGTGCAGGAGCCAGCAGATCAATGCCTGCCACACAGAGGCTGATGGCCAGCAGTGCAGGTCACAGACACAGTGAGAGTTGGCAGGAAGGGGCCTAAAACCCAAGTGCATCAATAAAGTTAAGGCCGTTTGTCCTTATTCCTCTCCTACCTCTCTATTCTTAACATCCTAGCCTTGAGGGGAAAGAAGGGCTAGGACCTTGAAACATGCAGTTCAAATATATGACAAAGTATTTTTTTTCTCCCAGTTCATAGTTTTTTTTAACTTTTAATTAAATTGCAGTATAATATTAATTTCAGGCGTACAATATAGTGATTCAACACTTCCATACAACACCAGTGCTCATCACAAGTGCACTCCTGAATCCCCATCACCTGTTTCACCCATCCTTCCACCAACCTCCCTTTTCCTGACCATCAGTTTGTTCTCTATAGTCAAGCATCTCCTTCTTGGTTTGCTTCTCTCTCCCTCTCTCTCTCTCTCTCTCTCTCTCTCTCTCTCTCTCTCTCTCTCTCTCTCTCTCTCCTTTTTCCCTTTGCTCCTCTGTTTTGTTTCTTGAGTGGAATCATATGGTATTTGTCTTTCTCTGACTGACTTATTTCATTTAGCATAATACTCTCTAGCTCTATCAATGTCCTTGCAAGTGGCAAGATTTCATTCTTTTTCAGGCTGAGTCATATTCCATTGTGTGTGTGTGTGTGTGTGTGTGTGTGTGTGTGTGCATGCGCGCGCACACACCCCCCCCCACCACCTCTTCTTTATTCATTCGCCAGTCAGTGGACACTTGGGCTATTCCCACAATTTGGCTATTGTAGATAATGCTGCTATAAACACCAGAGTGCATATATCCCTTTGGATTAGTATTTTTGTATTCTTTAGGAAACACCTAGGTATTGCAATTGCTGGATTGTAGGGCAGTTCTAGTTTTAGTTTTAACTTTCTTTTTTTTTTTTTTTTTTTTTTTTTAAATTTTTTTTTTCAACGTTTTTTATTTATTTTTGGGACAGAGAGAGACAGAGCATGAACAGGGGAGGGGCAGAGAGAGAGGGAGACACAGAATCGGAAACAGGCTCCAGGCTCCGAGCTGTCAGCACAGAGCCCGACGCGGGGCTCGAACTCACGGACCGCGAGATCGTGACCTGGCTGAAGTCGGCCGCCTAACCGACTGCGCCACCCAGGCGCCCCTAGTTATAACTTTCTGAGAAACCTCCATGCTGTTTTCCACAGTGGCTGCACCAGTTTGCATTCCCACCAACAGTGCACAAGGGTTCCCCTTTTCCACACCCTTGCCAACACCTGTTGTTTCTTGTGTTCTTGATTTTAGCCATTCTGACAGGTGTGAGGTGGTGGCTCACTGTAGTTTTGATTTGTGTTTCCCTGATGATGTTTTCATATGTGTGTCGGCCATCTGGATGTTTTCTTTCAAGAGATGTCTGTTGCCCATTTTTTTAGCTGGATTATTCATTTTGGGGGTATTGAGTTTTATAAGTTCTTTATGTGTTTTGGATGATAACCCTCTATTAGATATGTAACCTGCAAATATCTTCTCCGATTCAGTAGGTTGCCTTTTAGTTTTGCTGATTGTTTCCTTTGCTGTGCAGAAGTTTTTAATTTTGATTAGTCCTAATAGTTTATTGTTGCTTTTGTTTCCCTTGTGTCAGGAAGCATATTTAGAAAGAAGTTGCTATTGCCAGTGTCATGGAAGTTACTGCCTGTGTTCTCTCTCAGGATTTGAATGACTTGAGGCCTCACATTTAGGTCTTTAATCCATTTTGATGGTCTGAGAAAGTGGTCTGGTTTCATTCTTTTGCATGTGGCTGTCCAATTTTCCTACCATCGTTTGTTGAAGAGAGTGTCATTTTCCCATTGGATATTCTTTCCTGCTTCACTGAAGATTAATCGATCATATAACTGTGGATTCATTTCTGGGTTTTCTATTCTGTTTCATTAATCTATGTGTCTATTTTTGTGCCAGTACCTACTGTTTTGATTACTGCAGCTTTGAAATATAACTTGAAGTCCAGAATCGTGTTGCCTCCAGCTTTGCTTTTCTTTTTCAAGGTTGGTTTGGCTATTCAGGGTCTTTTGTGGTTCCATACAAATTTTAGGATTGTTTGTTCTAACTGTGAAAAATGCTATTGGTATTTTGATAGGGATTGCATTAAATGTGTAGATTGCTTTGGGTAGTATGGACATTTTAACAATAGCTATTCTTCCAACCCATGAGCATGGCATGTCTTTCCGTTTCTTTGTATGACTGAAAGTTTTAATATAGACTGGACAGATTTTAATAAAATATGACCAGAAAGACACCTCTTAGGAACAAAAAGAAATGGATTTTCCAGAACATGGCTTAGTCTGGTTTTACGTTTATGAATTATCATTACCTTATTATCATTGCAATGAGTATTTTACTCATTGCATTTCCAGTTATAGAACATTCAGGATGGAAGAAAAGCTGTTCTATTTGTTAGCAGCTCTACGCAGGCATTCAAATTGACTATAGTTTAGAAGGTTTGTCTGGAAACTGGGAAAGAAAAGGTTGGAATCAGCCTTTTTTCCCAGGGTCAGTATGTTTTTAGAAAGTCTTCCTCATGGAAGCTGTGCTATTGAAAGGCTGCCCCCAGTGACAGTGTTCTTTCAAGGGCCTTATCATTACTCAGTCTCAGAACTAAGCATCCCTATGTCTGGGAACAATGTATTATACTTTTTCACTCTTGTACTTTCTCCCCAATTCCAACTCCATTCCTCTGCAATTTACAATATAGGGATCGATAGAAGACCCATCTCCAGACCAAAAAATTTAGAAGTCTTGTTACTTTTAGCCGGGATTAAATTATGACCGCATTACTGGTATATTTGGAGATGAAAAATTCTGTCCTACTATGTGATTTTGCCTCACTCTCTAAAAAGATATACTTTGCTATATCCTTTCCAAGTGTTGCCAGTAAAAATTAAGAACATTAGTTGAAAAAATTTTTGCACACCTAAGGATGGTACAACGGTTTTCCATTAGATCTAATGTGAATGACCCAGGCAATTACCTCTACTATTTAAGCCATCTGGTTTTAGAAATGTGCTGTTTTTCTTCTGATTTGAAGAACAAATGTGACTTTTAAAACACCTCCACTGTTCCCTTGTATTAAATAGGATGGGTGGTAGATGTGGCAGTAAGTCTCTTTAAAGATTCACTCCAGCACTGCAAGCTCCTGAAAACATTGTAAATTTAAGTTAACATTCTGGAGACCAAACTGTCTTTCACAGATAGTAGATATGCAGAGTTCAACAGCATGAGTCTGCTAGAGGCATAGCCATATTCCTTCAAGCGAGAGGAAGACAGAATCATTATTCTGCCGGCAAAGTGAATACCTAGAAAAGGAGCCTGGTGTGCGTATCCAATCCCTGGTAAATATGTTCTTTGTAAACTGATCGTTTAACACATCTCTATCTAAAGACCAATCATTCTCATTAAAAACTAAGGAACCATGATTAGTCTCCTTCTTCTATTCAGTTAGACAATTATTTTAAACCTTAATTCTACATTTGTTGTTAGAGGTTCAGTACCAAAGGCAGAAATAGATAATACTATGGAAGTGTGTAGCTATTGCAGCATTTATAATATCCAATAGGAACAGTTAAGATAACAATGAAGGGCAAATAGGTAATTATTGGGAATGATATTCCATATAAATTCCAAGGCAGGTCCTGCTCCTTGAGGCTTTTAACAATGTTTTACTTGGTGATACTTAGGGTTGAAGATGAACAGAAATGTAATTATCATGATGGTTTATATTTCATGATATGATTTAAAAGTCATTATCAGAATTATCTTTTCCATCCTCACAACAACCATGTAGAATACTATTATCATCCTATTGATAGACGTGGAAACATAAGCTCAGAATAGCTCAGTAACCTACCTAAAGTACCATAGCTGATGATGATGGTAATGCTCTCCAGTTTTCTTTAAGATCAGAAATACTAGCACTATAGATGATTGTGTTTATAATTCCCAAGTATTATATCCAATTGAGTGTTGAACACAAACATAAATAAATTAGATATGAAGGTCAGAAGGTTATTAACTATCAAGTTAATAGGTTATATTAACTTATAGCTGCTGTGAGATAGTCATAATACACAGTACAGTAGAAACTTGTCATTCATCCTTCCAAATATTTATTGAGTGGCTACTGACAAGAAAAAGAGTTTGTGTTCTGGGGCTTATAATCTAACAGAGAGAAAAGCATAAACAATTAGAAGTCGATGTGACAAGTATCACAAAAGCGGTAAGTAAGTAGATGTGGTTTATATTTAACTTTTTTGGGAAGGTCAAGAAAAATTCCTTTGAAGGATGAGATGGAAGTCAGGTAGAGGATGTTACACTAGGAGGTTAATATGCCGAAGACAAGGGACAATGTTTGGAAGGAGGAACATCATTTGGAAAACATGGACACATTCAAAGCCATGACATGCTAAAATCTTTTAGAAATATCTTGCCCAGATAATCCCAAGCAATACAGAAGGAGACACTTTGCAAGTACATTTATCTAAAATGCATTTGGTACTTAAAAATGGATCACTTTTAGGTTATTTAATCAAAAAATTACCAAAGGAAGAATCGTTATGGTAAAGTTCTGCAATCCTTATACTATAATTGGAAATCCTCAAAGACCAACTTAAATTATTAATGCTTAATTATGAAGACTATAGAGAGTATTATGGAAAAGGAAACTATATTCACATTAGTGAAATATTTATAAACTCACCACTAATATGTAATTTTTCCATGAACTCTCCATTGAGATGGCATTATGCAATTCTAATATCATCCAAGTCTTAATGAAGCCATTTCTATCCATGGGAATGCCATGATAGTAGTTATCTGGACCTTCTGAAGAAGGGTAATGTGCTTCTTTGAAAGAGAGTTAGTGATAATCTCTGAGAATCTTACTTTATTTTTTATTTTTCCCATCACAGCCCATATTCTACTACTCTTATATACACACACCCTATACTTCATTCCTTTTCTTATTTTCACTCACCGTCAATTACAGAAGACCATGCTTACCAACAAATATAAAATCAAGACCTGAGAATTTTAGGGAATATGGAGGAATAGGTAGGAAGATTTTAAACTCACTTTGTCCCAGGAATAAACCTAGATAATATTTATGTCAGTGTAAATAAACCAGAAAACAAATCAAAGACTGGTAGAACAGATTCTCCACAGCTAAGCATAGAGAAGCGGCTACATAGAAAAGGGTATGAAGGGTAGAAATGTGGTCAGGAACCAAAATGATCTATGAGACTCTTCATGGGAGAGAGGGACACCATAGGCACAAAAAAGGGAGAGAAACAGACCTCACACCAGGCACTCTGACATGGGGGGCACACACTGGTTAAACAAGTCACCACAATACTGAGTCCCCACCCTTAAAAAGACAGCAAAACAAACAGCCCTGCTGAGATACAACATAGAAGCAACAGTTTGAAAAACACCTGGGATATATGGAAAGGAGATTTATTTACTAATCTCAAAACTTCTATTGTAGGGGCAAGGATCTTTAGGAGACTTCTCAAGAACAAAAGAGCTGATGGGTACCATTTCCCTCTCTGACCCCCAGCCTAGCTATGTGGACACCTGTAAGAACCAGCTCAACTCCAACACTCTGCACCTTACTTGTGACAGTGTACCCTGTCTTCATCCTTTCCTGCAGATGTGATGCCCTCAGCAGTTCTCCAAGGGTTACAGATCTCTTCCTACAGCAGACTGGCACATACCTTGCTAACAGCAGGCTCCATACCTTTGTTCTGTATTAAGTCCCCTCCAACCCAAATCTGCAGGACTGCATACAAAGCAGCTCAACAAGCATGGCAGTGTGCAAGCAGCCCTAACAGGCAAGCACCACTCCACAGTGATTCCTGCCCCAGGGAGAAGGGAAGATAACCAGATACATTCTTTCCACTGCAGCCCCAGCAGTGGCCTGGAGGTAGACATCTGGTCTGACTGCAAGCCCTACCCATCAACAAAATCTTCTCAGGAGACAACACAGGGAGAGTGTTCTACAATTAAATGTGACCTTAGTTCTGGAAAATGCTTGGTCTACTTCAACTCAAGCTCAAGACAGCTCCAGACTGGCCTATGAACAACACAGGGACCAAACTCTGCTTGCAGCAAATGATGAAAGCCATTGCAGACAACTGGACTGAAGGCTAATGTGGCTAAGCCACAACAGTAGGATACACACAACACACATAGTAGATATCCCTGAAGTTCCAGGTCCTGGTGAACAAAGGCATTACACAAAAGGGTACCAATGGACCTCCTCTTCATAAGGCCTTTAACAGGAGATGTAACTGAATTTCCTAACACAAAGAAATGGACACAGAGAGTTAGACAAATGAAAAGACAAAGGAAGATGTCCCAAATGAAAGAACAGGACAAAATCAGAGCAAGAGAGCTAAAAGAAATGGAGGTAAGTAACATGCCTGAGGAAGAATTTAAAGTAATGGTCATTAAAATACTCACTGGATTTGACAAAGACTGGAGAATTTTACTGAGATCATCAATAAAGAGACAGAAAACATAAAAAAGGAACCAATGGGAGATGAAGAATGCAATAACTGAAATTAAAAATACACTAGAAGGGATAAATAGTAGACTAGAGGAAGCAGAACAATCAGTGACCTGGAGGACAGGGTAATTGAAAGCAACTGAACTGAACAGGAGAAAGAAAAATGAAAAATCAGACTAGAATAAGGAAACTCAGTGACACCATCGAGTGTAATAACATTCACATTATAGGGAAGCCAGAAAAGGAAAAGAGAGAAAAGGGGAAAGAAAATTTGAAGAAATAATAGCTGCCTGAAAGAAACTCATTTCAGACTGAGAGACACCGGCAGATTGAAAGTTAAGGAATGGGAAAGCACTTATCATGCAAAAGGAAGTGAAAAGAAAGCCAGGGTAGCAATACTTACATGAGACAAAATGCACTTTGAAACAAAGCCTGTAACAAGAGACAAAGAAGGAGACTCCATAATCATAAAGGGAACAATCTAATAGGAAGATACAACAATTGTAAATATTTATACACCTAACGAGAGCACATAAAAGAGCTATTAACAAACATAAAGGATGCAATCAATAGTAATATAATAATACTGCGGGACTTTAACACCCACTTAAATCAATGAATAGATTATCCAAACAGAAAATTACAAGGAAATGGTGGCTTTGAATGACACATTGGACCAGATGGATCTAACACATATATTCACAACATTTCATCCTAAAACAGCAGAATAAACATTCTTTTTAAGTGCACATGGAACATTCTCCAGAATAGATCACATATTAGGCCACAAAACAAGTCGTGATAAATTCAAAAAGATTGAACTCATATTATGCATTTTTTCTGAACACAATGCTATGAAACTAAAAACCACAAGAAAAAATATGGAAAGGACAAAAATACATAGAGGTTAAATGACATGCTACTAAACAATAAGTCAAACAAGAAATTAAAGAATAATCAAAAAATACATGGAGACAAATGAAAATGAAAACAATAGTCCAAAATCTTTGAGATGCAGCAAAAGCTGTTCTAAGAAAGGATTTTGTATCAACACAAGCCTACCTCAAGAGGAAAATCTCAAATGAACAACCTAATTTCACATCTACAGGGGCTAGAAAAAGAAGAATAAAACCATTAGAAGGGAGAAAACCATAAAGATTAGAGCAGAAATAAATGAAATAGAAACTAAAACACAATAGAAGAGATCAATGAAACCAGAAGCTTGTTTTTTGAAAAGATCAACAAAATTTATAAACTTTTAGCCAGTTATCAAAAGAGGGAGGGAGGGAGAGTATTCTAAATGAAATCAGAAATGAAGAGAAGCAACAGCTGACACCACAGAAATACAAAGGATTACACAAGACTATGATGAAAAACTGTATACCAACAAACTGGGCAACCTAGAAGAGGTAGAGACTTCCTAGAAACATATAACTCCCAAAACTGAATCAGGAAGAAATAGAAAATTTGAACAGACCAATTACCAGTGTGAAATTGAATCAATAATAAAAAAAATGCCCAACAATCAAAAGTCTAGGACCAGATGGCTTCATAGGCTGAACTCGGCAAAACATTTAAAGAATAGTTAATATCTATCCTTCTCAAACTCCTCTAAAAAGTAAAATAGGAAGGAGAGCTTCCACATTCAAAGAAAGCAACATTATCCTAATATCAAAACTAGATAAGGACACTACAAAAAAAGAGAACTACAGGCCAAAATCATCAGAGATACTGGATGCAAATATTTGCATCAGATGCAAAAATTCTCATCAAAATATTAGCAAATTGAATCCAACAATTCATGTAAAAAAATCATTCACCAGGATCAAGTGGGATTTATCCCTGGGATGTAAGCGTAGTTCAATATTCTTGAATCAATCCATGTGATACATCACATCAATAAGAAAAAGAATAAAACCACATAATCATTTCAATAGATATAGTAAAAAATACTTGACCAAGTACAACATCCATTAATGATTAAAACCCTCAACAAAGTAGGTACAGAAGGAATATTCTTCAACATAATAAAGCCATATATAGAAAAACCATAGCTAACATCATACTTAGTGGTGAAAAACTGAGAACCTTTCTCAAGATCAGGAATAAGACAAGGATATCCACTCTCATGACTTTTATTAAATATAGTACTGGAAGTCCAAGCCACAGCAATCAGACAAGAAAAAGAAACAAAAGGCATCCACATGGGTAAGGAAGAAGTAAATTTTTCACTAATTGCAGAATACCTGATACTATATATAGAAAGCCCTAAAGATTCCTGCCCCCTGCCAAAACTATTAGAACTTATGAGTTCAGTAAGGCCACAGGATATAAAATCAATACAAAATCAATATACAGAAATACATTGCATTTCTTTACACAATTAATGAAGTATCAGAGAAGAAGACAGTCCTATCGCACCAAAAATAATAAAACACCTAGGAATATACTTAAAGAGGTGAAAGACTATACTTTGAAAACTATAAAACAATGATGAAAGAATTGAAGAGGACACAAACAAATGGAGACATTCCATGCTCATGTATTGGAATAAAAAGTATTGTTAAAATATCTATACTATCCCAAAGCAACCTGCACATTTAATGCAATCCCTACTGAAAACCAGCAACACTTTTCACATAGCTAGAACAAACAATCCTAAAAATTTTAGGAACCATAAAAGACTGCAAATAGCCAAAGAAATCTTGAAAAAGAAAAGCAAAGCTGGAGGAATCACAATTCCAGACTTCAGGTTATATTACAAAGTTGTACTAATGAAAACAGTGTCACACTGGCACAAAAAATAGACACATATCAATAGAACAAAGAGAGACCCCAGAAACAAACCCATGATTATATGGCCAATTAGTCTATGACAAAAGAGGCAAGAATATGCAATGGCAAAAGAGTGTCTCTTCAACAAATGGTGATGGGATAAGTGGACATCCACATGCAAAAAAATGAAATTGTACCACTTTCTTTCACGACTCACAAAAATAAAATAGATTAAAGACCTCAATTTGAGACCTGAAACCATAAAAATCTTGAAAGAGAACACTGACATTGGTCAAGCAACATTTTTCTAGATATGTCTCCTGAGGCAAGGAAAAGAGTAGGAAAAAATAAACCATTGGGACCACATCAAAATAAAATATGCACAGCAAAGGAAATAACAAAACAAAAAGAGAACCTACTGAATGGGAGAAGATATTTCCAAATGACATATCTGATAAAGGGTTAGTATCCAAAATGTATAAAAATATATACAACTGAACACCAAAAAACCAGCCATTAAAAATGTGGAGAAGACATTAACAGACAATTCTTCTAAGAAGTCATATAGATTCACACCTATCAGAATGACTATAATCAAAAGCACAAGAAATAACAAATGTTGGCGAGGATGTGGAGAAAAAGAAACCCTCGTGCACTATTGGTGGGAATGCAAACTGGTGCAGCTATTATGAAAGACAGTGTAGAGGCTCCTCAAAAAATTGAAAATAGAACTGCCCTATGATCCAGCAATTGCATTACTGGGTATTTTCCAAGGATATGAAAACTCTAGTTCAAAAGGATATATGCACCCCTATGTTTATTGCAGCATTATTTACAATAGCCAAATTATGGAAACATCCCAAGTGTCCATCAGAAAATAAATGGATAAAGAAGAGGTGTTGTACATACACACACACACACACACACACACACACACACACACAGTGGAATATCAGCCATAAAAAATAACGAAATCCTGCTATTTGCAACAACATGGACAGATCTATAGGATATCATGCTAAGCGAAATAAGTCAGAGAAAGACAAAGACCATATGATTTCACTCATATGTGAAATTTAGAACACAAAACAAAGGGAAAAAGAAACAAGCCAAGAAAACTATATAGAACAAGCCTCTGGTTACCAGAGGGGAGGTAGGTGGGAATGAGTGAAATAGGTAAAGGGGATTAAGAGTACTCTCAGGATGAGCACTGAATAATGTATATAATTGCTGAATCACTATACTGTGCACCTCAAACTAATGTAACTCTATTAATTTTAGTTGAATTAAAACAAGACAAAAACCAACAAACAAAAAAACTAAGGCTTGAGTCTTAATGCAGTCAATTTGTGATTGTCCATTAAATGTTTAGCGACCCAGGGAGTCTTTTCTAGGCACCAGGTTCAAAACCAAAAGATACAGTTTCATACAGAAAGAGCTGGGCGAGATGAGATAGAATTAAACTTGATGTGGATAACAGAGTTTGGTTCCAGATAAATGAATTCATGTGTCATCAATAAGAAGATATAGAGTATATTCTAAATGTTTTGCTATAATACTATTAAATGAATTAAGCCACTTTTTCTCCAGAATTTAACATCCAGTGTACCTTCTGTCTGATCTTCCGTAGTAATTGCCTGTCTTACCCTACTCCTATACAAATTCTTTTCTGAGGTAAGAATTGAGCAACTACAACCAATGGGCCAAATCTAGCCCATGATCTCTTTTTGTGAATAAAGTTTTATTGGCATAAAATCATACCCATTATTATGCTCATTGTCTATGGCACTTTTGTGCTGTAAGACAGAGTTGAGTAGTTGCAACAGAGAACTTTTGGCCCACAAAGCATAAAATATTCTCTGGCCCTTTATTCAAGAAGTGTGTATGCTCTGAAGAACTCATAATGATTACCTACGATCTCATATACTCTTTTTGTACGGTTTATACTTCACTGAAACTATTGGTCTTTTATAAAGAGGTGTTATGTATTGTATAACATTGTATCCCTAAAGAATACCAAATAAAGTAAGCGTTAAGCAACAAATATACAAGTTTCAGGAGTATAGGAATTACATATTTCTTATTCATTGTTGGACACTCAGTCCCTTGTACTGTGTCACATATATGGTAGATGTGCAACAAAAAAATCTAAATGAACGGATGGTGGCTGTTGGTTGCAGGGTCTGGGAGATGTCTGAAAAAGTTTGATTTTTAAAGACATA
This sequence comes from Neofelis nebulosa, assembly GCF_028018385.1. NCBI lineage: Eukaryota > Metazoa > Chordata > Mammalia > Carnivora > Felidae > Neofelis > Neofelis nebulosa. Next base: position 212,883,620 of record NC_080782.1, read on the forward strand.
CCCAAATACACAGACTGAGTCAAATCCAGTCATATATGTAAACTGTACGTTAATACGTGACACAACCATATAGTCAACTTCAAACTTGGAGTCAAGGAATGGGCCTGGGCCAATCAGCCAGTAAATCATGATCTATTCTATTTGGTGATAACTGTATCCACATAAATAGGCATTTAGATACAACATACTTCCTCTAAACAATAAACATTTTTCACTCTTTCTTTCTTTCTTTCTTTCTTTCTTTCTTTCTTTCTTTCTTTCTTTCTTTCTTTCTTTCTTTCTTTCTTTCTTTCTTTCTTTCTTTCTTTCTTTCTTTCTTTCTTTCTTTCTTTCTTTCTTTCTTTCTTTCTTTCTTTCTTTCTTTCTTTCTTTCTTTCTTTCATATATAAAATTTATTGTCAAATTGGTTTCCATACAACACCCAGTGCTCATCAGTATATTTTTCTACGAACATAACGCTTTTCCTGTCAGACAACTTGAAGCCTTAGCACCAACTTAAGACTAATTTAATCTCCAAAAATACACAAAGCCCGCCAGGAGAGGACTTAATTGTTAGAAAAGTACTGCAGGCTTTTTTTTTTTTTTTTACTTCTTAATTGTTCTTTTGTTTTTTATTACCCTGCTCTAGCTCATGCCATTCTTTTTCTTCTCATGCTGATTTACAGGATTTGAAAAGGAAGCAAAAGAACATATTCTGAAGGCTGAAAATATGTAACCTGCTGATTTTGTAGAAGAAAAATCAAAACGTTTCGATATCTGTTTACTGTTTAAGGGAGTGCATGTCAAAATTAGAGTCAGTCCGGCACTAGGAACGATGCCTCTGTTTCTTTGGTGTCCTGATATTATTTGGAGAAAAAAAAATTGCTTCTTTTCTGAAAGTTATAGGCCGAGATGGATTCTCTGATGCTACTGTTTAGTGTCGGTCTACACCTGAACAGCGCCATGATGCTGCAGCGTGGTGTTATCAGCCCTTTAGCAAAAGTCCTAATATCTGCACTCGTCCTTCCTGCTCACGTGCATTGGCCCACTTCAGCTTATCACCTAGCAGCTGTTTCAGCACCCTGCTGCCATCCATCCTCCACTTGTATCCAGCCCAGTGGCTCTACATTAATGTGAGCAGAGCGCTACTGCAGAAAGATTGGCTACTGGCCAGGGCTTTGTTATTAGTGATCCCTCCTTACTGCTCATGTTTCATAGGCTCTTGGGTGACACTGAATCAAATTTTCAAGAGACTCGACGGAGAGCTGTGTGGCAAGCCCACGTTTCACTGCTGCCACTCTTTAGAGCTCGAGCCTGACTGGTGACCAGCATGTGCCCTGCACGAAGCGCCATATACAGATATTCTGGTATTTCAAATTCTGCACACTAAAATGACTTGGCAAGGGTAATGGCGAATTCACCTGCTTAGCAGAGAAAAAGATCTCCTGGCAATATGAATGACATTATGTTAAACCATGACAACCTTGAGATTTGCTCTCCAAGAAAAACCAGAAGTATTAGGACATACCTTCTCCATGTCAAACAAACACCTGTTTTTCCAATCCTTTGTTTTAGCTTCCAAGAAATCTGCATGTTAGTAGAGCTTAACCTTATAGGAATTTAAACTTCTTAACAAAATTAGAAAAAAAGCTTGGCAGCATACAAAATTAAACAGAAATATATTCTGAATGCATTTCCCATTTTTCATACAAGTGAAAATGAGGATCAAATAAGCAGAAATAGAAGCTTTGAAGTATATTATTTCTCTAAATTTTAAACCTGTAGGGGATAAAGATGCAAAAATGGAGACTATAATCTCATCCCATAATCTAGCTTGCCATGTAGTCACCTTCTAGTTTGTGTTAAGTGACAGAATTTGAATAATGTTAAATACGAAAAAATATGTTGGCATTATCTACTCTAACTTTCATATATTTTAAATGAGGGGGGAAAAAGGTTAAGCAACGTATTGAATGTCACACAGTGAGTAACAGACGTGGGCTACAATTCTTTCACTCTGCCTCACCAATGAGGAGACATGTTCTTTTGTTTTAGACAGAAAAATCCTCACATTCACCTCCCATCATCTGACGTCCCTCCTTAAGAGAAACCCTTTCTGTTTTTCACCACAATGTCACAATGACTCTGCCCTGAGGAACTTTATACAAACTAGAGGAAAGAGCCTGTGAATTTAATTTTTTTATAATTAGATAACTCAACAAACTCTAAATAAGACTTCACTGAGCCCCAGAAGATTCTGCCTGCCTTCATGCTTTACGAGTAACAAGTAAGTGGGGCACCTGGGTGGCTCAGTCGGTTAAGCGTCTGGCTTTGGCTCAGGTCACGATCTCACGATTTGTGAGTTCGAGCCCCACAGTGGGCTCTGTGCTGACAGCCTGGAGCCTGTTTCAGATTCTGTGTCTCCCTCTCTCTCTGTCCCTTACCCACTCATGGTCTATGTCTCAAAAATAAATAAACATTAAAAAAGATTTAAAAAAAAGGATAACAAGTGTTGTGAAAGGCACATGGTGTAAGGAAAAAAGCACAGTTTTACATATATTTACACATTTACAAAACCTGCATTGTTTGTATCTATATGTTGTTATAGGTATAACTAGATATATAGACAGACCAAAAGCCAGTATCATTTTTAATGAAGAATTAGAAATTTTCCCTATAAAGGAAAAAATACTTAAAGGAATTTCAATATCAAAAATATACTACATTTTTGGGAGTAATTATTTGACACATTTAGACTAGAGAAGAAAATCAAAGGTAAAAATATTTGAAGTGATGGAACTATACCTTAAAAACACAGGTAAATAAACTGAAAAACTATCATGAGATATGAAATAACTTTAATTGGTCAAGTAAAAAGTAATAGTCAAACAAATATATGTAAGCATATATATATATGTATATGTATATATATGAATATGTATATGTATGTATATGTATACGTGTGTGTGTGTGTATAAAACCATCTAGAAAACATAATGACAGGGGCGCCTGGGTGGCGCAGTCGGTTAAGCGTCCGACTTCAGCCAGGTCACGATCTCGCGGTCTGTAGTTCGAGCCCCGCATCAGGCTCTGGGCTGATGGCTCGGAGCCTGGAGCCTGTTTCCGATTCTGTGTCTCCCTCTCTCTCTGACCCTCCCCCGTTCATGCTCTGTCTCTCTCTGTCCCAAAAATAAATAAAAAACGTTGAAAAAAAAATTAAAAAAAAAACATAATGACAGAAATAGGCAATTTACAATAGTAACAGAGTAAGATAAACTTTCTTTGGAAAATCTTAACAGGAAAAGTAGAAGATATAGGCTAACATGAAATGGGAGACTTAAAAGAATACTTGAAAGGCATTCACTTTCCTTGACTCTGCATTATAAAGATAATCAGTTTTCCATAAATGAATCACAAATTTAGTGCGTTAATAGTACACCAAAATGATTTTTATTTGCAACCAAGCAAGTTAATTATAGGGTATATTTGGAATAAAAATCAAGGATTGCCAGGAAGATTCTTTAAAAGAAGAATACTGTGTAGAAACTAGCTTTGTTAGATACTTCAATATGTATATAGTTCTAGAAACCAAAGCAACTAAATACTTATACACAAAAATACAGAGAGATCAGTGAAGCAGCAGAGAGAACACAGGAACAGATGCCCAAACAGAAATTTAATTTATACTAACGGTAATCTTCAATTCCTGAAGAAATAATTGATTCTTGTATAAATGGAATTGGACAAACTTGACAACGACTTGAAAAAAACAATAAATTTGAATTCATTTAAATCTATCACTCCTTGGTACAAAATAAATATTAGATGGATAAAAAAATGAAAGAAATGGCAAAAATGTTATAATAAAATTAGGAAATTTTTTTTCATAGAGTGGATGAAACTTTTCAAATATACAAAAATTAAGAAGTCTTAAAATAGAGAACTTCCTACACAAAATGTTTAAAATTCTTTCATGAAAGTGTTATCAAAATTAAAAGTCAGTGACACACTAAAGATATTGAGCCATTTGACAGGAAAACCATATAATTATTTTTATAAACAATTAGAAATCAATGAAAATCTGTGAAAATTCCAGTAGAAAAATGGGCAAAAGATATGGAAATATACTTTATATAAAAATAAATGCAGAAGACTTTTAAGCAAATGAAAATTGCTGCATAAACATTCCACTAGAGTAAAATTGACTCAAAATTGAAAATAGGAGACAGGATTTTTCAGCTATCACAATGGCAAAGTATGAAAGGTTGATTATACACTGTATTGATGACGGCATAAGGGTACGTGCGCTCACAATGAAAACCTGTTTGCAAGGAAATTTGTTTTAAGTAGGCATATAAAAGTCACATGTAACACTTGATACTCATTTCATTTTTAGAATTGTATCCTGCAAGTGTTTTCACACTTTAGCACAAGACATTTACATAAGGATATTTATCTCAATATTATTTATGGTAGTAGAATATTGAAAACAACCTAAATAGGTCAAGGGATTATTAAATAAATTTCATATAACCATATAATGGATTAATACGTTATTGTGGCCATTAAAAAAATAAAAATATCTACAAAAATTGGTATCAGTGACAGCCAAGAAAATGCAAGCTGTAAGATGGTGTGTGTATTATGATACCTTTTATATATTCAGAGATATATCTGAAATGATACACAGGTCACTGTTTTATGCAAAAGACTAGAGATACAGAGAGAGCATTGAAGGGAAACTTTCAATGTTAACCATCTGCATTATATGAATTTTTCACTATGTACATATAATGCCTACTAATAAAAATAGTACAACCAAATGCAGGATCTCAGTGATGGAAAAGTGATTGTAAGGACGCTGTTGTGCTGTTTATTCCCTTGGACTTCAATGAGTGGTTTTTAAACCTTGAGGTATGAATGCTATCTGTTAATATGAATGAGTTTACGCAAGAGCTAAGTCTACTGACATTTCTCTGAAAGTACAGTATGAAACAGCTTGTGTTAGGAGAATAGGAGAAAAGAGCAATCTAATGAACATGAAGTGTTATTTTTAAAAATATGCCATGGATGGCTTACCACATTTTTCCACCTGTACTCAGATCTTCTCAGTATTATAGGGGATAAATTCATTCATCCAGCAGGAAGCATGACGCTCTACGTTTCTAGCCTTGGAGAACCGTATAGCACATTTGGAATCAACACACTGGAAAATGTGGGTGCATGATTTATTGGGCTAAAACTCGATAAAAGTGGATTGGCCAAAAGATGGTATTCTGAAGTGCTTTGGCTAACCACATTTCATGTATGATAAATGATGTCAATAAGCAGAAGTCAAACCATTTTTCAAAGTACAACCTAATAGACTTCAAATAATTACATTTTATTTCTGCATAGGAATTCACAAGTTTAAAATACTTTCAAATATTAATTTTCTCTGAACAACTTAACCACAGAAAGGATGCCAGAGCAAATATCTCTTACTCCAATTTGTAAGTGGAAATATGAGCCTCATAAAGGTTTTCAATTTTCAAAGTTTACTTGACTGGTAAATAGTAGATCTTAAATGAGTCCCCAGGTTTTTAAAATCTTAGTTCAGTTTTTAGAAACATATCACTTCTTAGGAAATATAGAAAAAGCCCTATAGCAGTCTGATACAGGGACAATTCATAGGCCCATAAAGTTTCACTTACAGTGCATAGGCGATAAGACACCACTAGTCCTTGCTAATATAGAGAATTGCAATTAAAAAAAAATCTACACATGTAATGCTATTAAGAATGCCAAAGATGCAAGTATTTTGCATTAACATAACAAAAGAGATTAGTCTCCCATATTTTCTTTTTTTTTTTTTTTTTTTTTTCAACGTTTTTTATTTATTTTTGGGACAGAGAGAGACAGAGCATGAACGGGGGAGGGGCAGAGAGAGAGGGAGACACAGAATCGGAAACAGGCTCCAGGCTCCGAGCCATCAGCCCAGAGCCTGACGCGGGGCTCGAACTCACGGACCGCGAGATCGTGACCTGGCTGAAGTCGGACGCTTAACCGACTGCGCCACCCAGGCGCCCCTAGTCTCCCATATTTTCATATGTTCACTATCTCTAGAATTGGAAGAATGTAAAATGTTAGCTCCTATCCCTTTTAGTGTTTGTTTATATATGAAATATAACTTCACAAATGTTAATGAATAATGTAATCTTCACTTATAATCTTTTAGAAACTGTATCAAGTGTACTAAATTACTTGTGCATTTTTAGCAGATAGTATCCAAACTGAATTCATAAATATAACCCACTGCTCCTACTGAAGTATTTAGAAATGTTTGCCTACTCATGAAGTATCAGGTCCTTTGAAAATACTCTGAAAAATACATTGGGATTGTGACTGTGATTTCTTTTCTATTTATTATCACAAATCTGTTTGAGATCAGATTTGTTGTTTTCCTAACATTCTTCCAAAATAGTGACAGTGAAAGAATCATCTTAGATGATGACAAATGTATTTAATATGAAATCAGGAGTCAGTATCCAATAAATCTGAAAATGCATATGCATATACAAATCACACACATCTTTACTGATTAATGACTAAGGTGGGGTCCATATCACATAAAACTTGGTATCTCAAGAGACGTGCCCTGGCTACTACCAAGCAATTCCCTGATTACTTCACATGGCTGAGAATATAGCTCCAGTATTTTGTTGTAAAGAGACATCTGGCCAAGGAAGGAATGGGGTCTTAAATCCAGTCTGTGTCTAGGTTCCAAGTCATAGCCCCCATGTGATGGGCATGGAGCTTGTCAACCTAGAAAAAGGAGTTTCTTACCTTTTAAATTTATCAGTGAAAGGAGGGTCCCTCTCTTTTTGTTTGTTTGTTGTTGTAATTTATGTAAAAGCAGTGGTCTCTTTTAGTTGCTGTTCTGGTTGATATATCAGTAAAACTGACAGCCAATGAAAATACCTAGAGATAGTTATTTTTGGTCAATCATAGTAAGACTTATGCAGAAGCAAAGTAGTTTTATAATAAAAAAGCAAAAATGATTCCAAATTATGTAAAAACTGAGTACATTTTCAAGGCAGAGATGAAAGCTGACTAAAACAGCCTATTGCCCTAGAAGCACAGACCTATATAAATTTAGCTTTATAAGGGTTAACTCATATAACTACTTTAGTGGTGCCAACTAGCTTAATCATAGACAACACACAGACCTTGTTAACCAAAATCACTATGCAGAAGCATTCAATAACATGAACAAAGATGAAAAATCAGAACAATATGCTTACTGTATTATTTCCCTCAAGGGAAAAGTGTAATAATATAATAGACCAATGGCAAATATAATGGACTGTATCAAAGCCCATATTATTTGAAGTCTAAGCAGTAACAAGGAATAGGAAATGGAAGTACACAGAGAATACATCCGAGGAAGAATGGCAAGGTATGATGGAAGGGGGATGTTCCTGGGACTCTACAGAAAATGCTCAGTTTCTGATGCTGCTAACAGGGATCTGCTTGGGAAACCTCTGCTTCACTAAGCTTGAGTGCATTAATTGTAAAAAGGGAGGGGCTAGATTAGACAACATGTAAGGACTTTCTCAACCCTGGAGATCTAGGATTTGAAGAAATTGGCAATTATGACAATAAAGGTGGGATCACTGGCTGCCTTAGAAAGTTAAGATGCAGAGATAAGCATCCATCCCCACAAGGAAGACAGAAAATTGGTCTTCTCAATGAGAGAAGACTGAAGAAATAAACACTCTTCACTGTATATCAAAGCCATTGTAGGAATGGCAGTACTGAAAACAAAGCGTGGAATTTTGAAAGTCAGAGAGCAGTAAGTTTGAATTTGGTTTTTCTGTTCACCACTGATTGGTATACATCAAGTTATTGACCATTTCAGAGCTCCAATTTTCTCATAGATTATAGGAGCATAATACCTTGCAAAATTGTTGGATTTGGATAGACAGGGTTGGCCAACACTGGCTTTTCGTTTTGCTCAAATGGAAAGCAAGCTTTTTGAGAACAGAGACTAACAAAGATCTACACAGCCCTAATACACTGACAATTGACATACCGTAGTTGTTTTATAAGTATTATGTTCATTGAGTAATCAATTATGAAATTAGCAACAAGTGATCCAAGGATAAACTGTCGTCAGGATTGTTTGCTAAGGGCAACTGATGCGATCACAATCTCTTTTAGATGGTATACAACATCACTAACATCAGCTTCTGCATAATACAGCGGTGGCTAAACTTTGAGGATTATAGTTATAACCTTGACAGTAAATTATGTGTAGGTTTCTGTTTCAGAGCTGAGGGAAATGTGTCATATTTTAAAAATGTGTCCTTTTTAAAAACACAAGGACAAACACTAGTGATTAAAATACTCTTTGCTATTTAGAAAATTTGACTATTTGACTTCTGTTTTAGAGAAGGTTCCAAATACAGAGGCTTACAATTCTATAATATAGAGCACAATCTCATTGACAATGCCAAAGTGGAACACAGACATAGCATTCATAAATGTGCTAATTATATCTTTATGCTTATATAGCCATTAAGTAAAACATATTAACTACTATACACTTATAGATTTATTTATATAGAAATGGACAAATATACCAAAATTCAGCTCTTTATAAATATTTTAGACCAATAAAGTACAAATATAAAATGAACTTACAGATTAACTGAGTGAGATATATAGTATTAGAAATTACTTCTGAGACCTACATAATTTGAAAAGTTTAATGGAGAACTAAGTTGGGAAGGCTGATTCGTGTATATGTTCAATGAATGTGAGTTTGTGTATCAATGCTACTTATTTCAAAACAAACATAATTTGAACGCATTAAAATAAATTTTAGTTTTTTGGAAATGGACACCTTACTGATTTTAAGTGCCTTAAATAACTCATCCAAGTCTTCTAGAACATGGAAGATTTGGGGCAGACCTTGGCTAAACAAACAAAAACTTTAGTATTTTCCACAATTTTTAAGGATTTTTTCTTTATGCTATTTACATTGAAATTTCACCATTTCCTTTTCAGGCTTTTATATATGTTAAGTTTCATACTATTTCTTACATCTAGTAAATAATGTAATTCCATTTCCTGGGAAAGGAATAACGTTTTATTTGATTTTGAAATTGATATGATCCCTAGGATTGAGAGATTATAAATTCCAAGAATAGTTGGTCTAAGAAATTTCTTATGAAATCCTCATAAACTTGCATATGAGTTAGTTGCTCATAATCTAATCTCAATTGCCTCCTTCCTTATAGTGAAGGAGAAAAAATTATAACAGCAAAAAGAGTTAAATATACATTCATATTTGGAGATGCAATGATTTTTCTTAGTAATTGATAAAAAATATTTTAAAAAATTCCTAAGGGTATTATAACACTATCCAACAAATTCCCAAATGGATATTTATAAAAGAATGTACCCACCAACTGTAGAATAAGCATTATTTTCCTGTGTACATGGAACATTCTCCAAGACAGAATGTATGTGTGTGTGTGTGTGTATGTGTGTGTGTGTGTATATATATATATATATATATATATATATCTCCATCCCCTAAAATTGGAAATTAAACAACACACTTCCAAACACATAAATCAAATAAAAAACCAGAATGGATATTAAAAAATTATTTGAATTTTAATGAAAATACAACATAGAATTTTGAGATATAGTTAAAAGAGTTCTTATGGAGAATTTTAGAGCTTTAAAGCCTGTATTAAAAAAAATTATAAAGTCAGTGATATAATATTCCTCTTTAAGAAATTAGAAAAAGTGGGGTGCCTGGGTGGCTCAGTCAGTTAAGCATCCAACTTCAGCTAAGGTCATGATATTACAGCTCATGACTTTGAGCCCTGTGTCATGCTCTGTGCTGGTAGCCCAGAGTCTGCTTCAGATTCTGTGTCTCTCTTTCTACTCCTCCTCACGTCATGCCCTCACTCTCATTCCCAAAAATAAATATTTTTAAAAAATTTTAAAAAGAAATTAGTAAAAGAGAGCAAATTAAAATTTAGAAATTAGAAATAAAAATGCATGGAAATTAATGACATAGGTAATAGATTAAGTATAGAATAAGTTCTGTTGTCAAAATTTGATTCTTTGAATAAAGTAAATTATCTTTAGAAACTTCTAGCAAGATTTATAAAGAAAAAAGGAAGCAAAAACTACTAACATCAATGATGAAATAGAGGACATTAGTATAAGTTCCACAGACATAAAATAATTAGGGAATATTTAGAAAAATGTTATGTCAATAAATTAGGAATATGAAATGGAGAAAGTTCTTGAAAAATACAATTTGCCAAAATAATATAAGTAGAAATAAATACCTAAACATTATACTGTTAATGAAATTGAATTCATATTCAAATACCTTTCCATAAAAACTCCAGGACCAGATGTGAATTTTATCAATTATTTTTAGAAAAATTATATAAATCATGAAGAAAACTTTTCTAAAGATAGGAAAGAATAATTTCTAACTCAATTGATAAGCCCAGCATAACTCTGATATTAAAGACATAAAAACAGAAAAAAAACTCAGAGAAAAATAACCTTCATGAACATAGATGCAAAATTCTCAACAAAAAATTAGCAAGTTGAATCTAGCCATGGGTAAAAAGTAATATATCATAACCCAGTAGGATTAATCCAGGAACGTAAGGTTGGTTTGACATTTTAAAATCAATCATTAGGCAATATGGGTGAAAGAGAGTGGGCGGTACAGACTTGCAGTTAAGGAATGAATGTCATGGAATAAAAGGCACAACATAGGGGACATAGTCAATGATACTGTAATAGTTTTGTATGGTAACATATGGTAGCTACACTTGTGAACACAGCATAATTTATAGAGATGTTGAATCATTATGTTTTACACCTAAAATGAATGTAACATTGTTTGTCAACTATACTCAAAATAATAAAATAATAAAATAAAACCAATCATTGCAATATAGCACACTAAAGTAACTAAAATACACAGAGAAAATATGAAAAATATCAACACATAAAATTTTTAAAATTTCTCCGTATCTAGAATTAAGGTAACTTTGTCACTCTGAAAAAAAAAAACAAAAAACAGGGCACCTATTAAACATCCACAGCTAACATCACCATTAATAGAAAACATTGAGCATTCCCTCTTAAATAAAAAAGAAAAGTATATCTGCTTAGGTGTTCACTTCTTCCATTTATCACTGTACTGAAAATTATAACAAATGCAATAAGGCAATATAAACAATTTTTAAAATAATAAAGATTGAAGAGAAACAATAAAGCTGCAGTTATATATTTAAAATCGTTTGGAATATGCAAAATAACATAGAAATAGTAAATAAAATTGAGAATATGATACAAGATTAGTATAAAATTAATTTAATTTCAGTATATAGTCAACTTTAAAATAAAATTAAAATAATAGCACTTACTATAGCACCAGAATACATAAGGTAATTAAGAATAAATCTAACAAAAATGTGCAATATCTTCCCTCTGAGAACTACAAAACATTTCTAAAAGGAAGAAGGCATGAATAAAAGTAGATACAGGCCATATTTGTGGCCTATAAGACTTGTTATATAATATGTATTCTCCCTAAATTGTGTACATATTCAATGTAATCACAACCAAATGAAAATTAGTAAACTCATCCTAATATTAATATGGAGATACAAAGGATCTAGAGAATCTGTCTTGACATTTAACAACAAAGACAGAGGGGAGCCCGGGTGGCTCAGTCAGTTAAGCATCTGACTCTTCACTTTGGCTCAGGTCATGATTTTGCAGTTTGTGAGTTCAACCCCCGCATCAGGCTCTGCACTGACAGCATGGAACCTGCTTGGGATTCTCTGTCTCCTCTCTCTGCCCCTCTCCTGCTTATGCTCTAAATAAATAAATAAATAAGCTTAAAAAATATTAAAAAAATAAAAATACTAAGACACAGACCTTTTGGGGAAGATGGCAGAGTAGGAAGATCCTGGGCTCATCTCATCACATGGGTATAAATAGATAACATCCACATCAGTGTAAATAAACCAGAAAATGAAATGAAGACTAGCAGAACAGACACTCTAAACAGAGAAAAGAGGCCATATGGAAAATGGTGGGAAGGGCTGAGACATGGTTGGGAACCAACTGACTCAAGAGAATGTCCATGTGAGGGAGGGCCACTGCAAACATGCAGAAGGGAGACAAGCAAACCCCACAATGGGCACTCCAGGCACAAGGGCCACACACTTAGAAGATTAACTCCCAGAGGGGCTTAATTTCATGAGTTTTTATAAGCAATGTCACTTAACACTCAGAACTTTAAAAATCAGTGGGTTCCACTCTGGGAGAGCTGGAGGGCAAAAAGAAACTGAGTCCCAGCCCTTAAAGAGACAGCATACGAACCAGCCCCATGAGAGACAGCACAGAAGCAGCAGTTTGAAAATGCCTGGAGTATACAAGATTTATTGAATAATCTCAGAGCATGTGCTGGAGGGGCAGGGATCACTGCCACCAACAAAGGAGCTGGTGGATACCATTTCCCTTCCCCACCCCCTGGCCTAGATGCAGAGACACCTGAGGGAACCAGTGTAGTGCCAAAACTCTCCACCTAACTTGCCAAGAGAGTACCCTGCCCACACAAACGTATTTTCTCCCTAAAACCTGGACATCCTTGCCAGGAGTTTACCGTGTAGACAACTATAGATTCCATTCCACAACAGACCAGTGAGGATCTTGCAGGCACTGTGCACCCAACCTTCCTGTTCTCTTGTGGACACACCCTCTGACATACCCATGGAAGGAGTCAATCCAAAGCAAGGCCACATGCTTGGAAGTGTGCAAGCAAACTTGACAAGGGCCAACACCACTCCCAAGTAAATCCTATTCCAGGGAGATGAGAAGATAACCACACACACCAGTCCCATTCTGACTGCAGCAGTGGACTGGGGACAATTGGCCTGACTGCAGGACACCTAACCACCAAGCAAAAGTTCTCAGGGTACAACACAGGGAGAGTGTCCGGCAGTTCAGTGCTACTGAAATTCTAGTAAATGCATGGGCTGATCCAACTCAAGCCCAAGGCCTTCCAACCTGGCATACTAACCACAGAGGGACAAAACCCTGTCCAAAACAGGCCAAGAGAGCCAATGCAGATGACAGGACTGAAGGCAAAAGTGACCAGACATAATACTGGGTGAATGCAACACACACAGGAGATTACACTGAAGTACCAGGTTCTGATGAATAAGGCACATTGTACTGCAGGAAACTATAGGAACTCTTCTTCATAAAGCCACTACTTGTAGGTGACTTTTCTAATACATAGAAATAGAAGCAGAGAGTTAGACAAAATGAAGATACAAGGGAATATATCCTAAATGAAAAAACAGGACAATATTACAGCAAGAGAGTTAAACAAAGCAGATGTAAATAATATGCCTACTGGAGAATTTAAAGTAATGGTCATAAAGATACTTGAGAAAACAGTGGAGGACCTCAGGAAGACCCTCAACAAAGAGACAGAAAACAAAAAAAGAACTGATGAGAGATGAAGGACTTAATAACTAAAATTAAAAATACACTAAAGAGAATAAACAGCAGACTAGAGGAAGAAGAACAACGTAGTAACCTGAAGGACAGAGTAATGGCAAACACTCAAGCTGACCAAGAAAAAGAAAAAACAATATGAAAAAATTAGAATAGATTAAGGGAACTCAGTGACACTATGAAGAATAACAGCATTTGTATAATAGGGATTCCAGAAGGAGAAGAGAGAGAAAAGGGGCAGAAATTGTATTTAAAGAAATAAAAGCTGCATACTTCATCAGTTGTGAAGGAAACAGCAATTCAGGTCCAGAAGGCACAGAGAGCCCCTTACAAAATCAACCCAAGGAGGTCCACATCAAGACAAATACTAATGGAAATGGCAAAAAGTAGTGATAAAGAGGGAATTTTAAAAGCAGCAAGGGAAAAGAAAACAGCTACATACGAGGGAAACGCCATAAGACTATCAGTTTATTTTCCAGCAGAAAATTTATTTGCAGGCTAGAAAGAAGTGACGTGATATATTCAAAGTGCTGAAAGGCAAAAAAGTAAAATGTGCAACAAAGAATACTCTATCCAGCAAGTCTATCATTCAGAATAGAAAGAGACACAAAGAGTTTCCCAGACAAACAAAAGTTAAAGGGTTCATCACCACTAAACCAGCCTTACAAAGAACCTTAAAGGGGATCCTGTGAGTGGAAAGAAAAGACCATAAACAAAAATAACAAAAGTAGGAAGTACAAAAGCAGTAAAATTAAGTATGTTTATAAAAATCAGTCAAGAGATTTGCAGAATAAAAGGATGAAAAGTATGAAACCATATATCTAGACTGTAGAGCAGAAAAAAAATTTAGTGCTTCTAGAGGGAGAGGAATGTAATTTTAGTTCTTTCAGAATGGGTTAAACCTTATGTGACCATCAACTTAGTATAGGCTGCTATATGCCTAAGATGTTATATATAAATCAAATGGTAACCACAAATCAAAAACAAGTAATAGATATGCAAAAAAATAAAGAGAAAGGAATCCAAGTATATCACCAAATAAAGCCATAAAACCATGAGAGAAGAGAGCAAGAAAAGAAAGGATCAGAGAGGAACTACAAAAACATAACAAAACAAGTAACAAAATGGCAATAAGTACGTACCTATCAATAATTACTTTGACTATAAATGGCTCCAATCAAAAGACACAGGCTAATGGAATGGATAAAAATGCAAGACCAATCTATATATATGCTGACTACAGGAAAATTATATCAGACTTAAAGACATGTGCAGATTCAAAGTGAATGGATGGAAAAGGATTTATCATGCAAAAAGAAGTGAAAAGAAAGCTGGGGTGGCAATACTTACATTGGACAAAATATACTAAAACAAAGACTGGAACAAGAGACAAAGAAGGATTCTATATCATCATAAAGGGAACGATCTGAAAAGAAGATACAACAACTGCAAAAACTTATGTTCCTAATGTTAGAGCACCTAAATACATAAAGAAGCAGTCACAAACATGAAGAAAGTAATTGATAGTAATACAAAAACAGTAGGGGACTTTAACATCCCATTTACATCAATGGATAGATCACTTAATAGAAGATAAACAAGGAAACTGTGGCTTTGAATGATGCAATGGACCAGATAGTTCTCACAGATATATTCACAACATTCCATCTTAAAAGAGCAGAACACACTTTCTTTTCAAGAGCACATGGAATGTTTTCCAGAATGGATCACATGTTAAGGCACAAAACAAGTCTCAACAAATTAAAAATATTAAGGTCACACCATGCATCTTTTGCAACCAAAATGCTATAAACTAGAAATCAATCACAAGAAAAAACTGGAAAGAACACAAACATATGGATTTTATATAACATGCTACTGAACAATGAATGGTTCAAACAAGAAATGAAAGAGAAAATTAAAAAAAATACATAGAGACAAATGAAAGGGAAAATAGAACGATCCATCTTTGGAATGAAAGCAAAGCTGTTCTAAAAGGGAAGTTTATAGCAATAAAGGCCTACTTGAACAAGCAAACAAAACAAAACAAAAACTCAAATAAACAACAAAACCTTACACCTAAAGGAGATAGAAAAAGAACAAACAAAACCAGTAGAAGGAATTAAATAATAACACTTAGAGTAAAGATAAATGAAATAGAAACTATGAAAGTAATAGAGCAGATCGATGAAACCTGAAGCTAGTTCTTTGAAAGGATAAAGAAAACTGATAAAACTTTAGCCAGACTCATCAAAACATCCAAAAAGAAAAAGAAAAGACAGAGCTCAAATAAACAAATGAGAAATAAAAGAGGAAAAATAAAATGACATCACAGAAATACAAAGGATTATAATACAATATTATGAAAAATTATATGCTAACAAACTGGAAAATCTAGAAGAAATGGAGAAATTCCCAGAAACATATAACTCTTTTCTTTATCTGGAAGACATGAAAAAACTTGAACAGAATAATCACCAGCAATAAAACTGAATCAGTAATCAAAAAACTCTCAAGAAACAAAAGTCCAGGGATAGATGGAGTCACAGGTGAATTTTACCATATATTTAAATATTTTTCTCAAATTATTCAAAACATTAGAAGAGGAAGGAAAGCTTCCAAATTCATTGTATGAGGCCAGATTTACCCTGATACCAAAACCAGATAAAAAGATTACAAAAAGTGAGAATTACATGCTGTTATCTCTGATGAATACAGATGCAAAAATCCTAGAAAATATAGCCAACTGAACCCAACCATACATTTAAAAAGCCATGCACCACAATCAAGTGTGATTTTTTCCTGGGATCCAAGGGTTCAATATTCACAAATCAATCAACATGATACATCACATCAATAAGAGAAAGGATAAAACCTATGTGATCACTTCAATAGATTCAGAAAAAAAAATTTGACAAAGTACATCCATTCATGATAAGAAAAAAAAAGCTCAACAAAGTAGACTTAGAGGGGACACGCGTCAACATACTAAAGGTCATATGAAAAACCATAGTTAACATACATAATGGTGAAAAACTGAGAGCTCTTCTTCTAAGATCAGGAACAAGACAAGAATGTCCACTCTCATCACTCTAGTTCATCATAGTACTGGAAGTCCTAGTCACAGCAATCAAACAAGAAAAGCAACAAAAAGCATCCACATGGGTAAGGAAGAAGTCAAGCTGTCACTATTTGCAGATGAAATATTATTAAATACAGAAAATCCTAAGGACTTCACCTAAAAACTACTAGAACTAATAAATGAGCTTAGAAAGATCACAGAATACAAAATCAATACATAGAAATCCATTGGATTTCTATACACTAATCAAGAAGTAGCAGAATGAGAAATTAAGAAAAGTGTTCCATTTACAATTTCACCAAAAATAATAAAATACCTAGGGATAACCTTAACCAAGGATTAAAAGTCCTGTATTCTGAAAACCATTTAACATTTAGGACAGAAATTAAATATGACACAATAAATTGGAAAGATATTCCATGCTCATGGATTCGGAGAAAAATATTATTCAAACGTCCATACTACCCCAAAGCAATCTACAGATTTAATGAAATCCCTATCAAAATACCAACAGCATTTTTCCCAGAACTGGAACAAATAACCATAAATTTGTATGCAACCACAAAAGACTCCCAAAGTCAAAACAATCTTGAAAAGAAGAGCAACTGGAGGTATGACAATGCTAGATTTCAAGATATACTACAAAGTGGTAGTATCAAAACAGTATGGTACTGGCACAAAAATAGAAAAATAGATCGACATAACAGAATAAAGAATCCAGAAATAAATCCATGATTGTGTGGTCAATTAAGTCTATTACTAAAGAGGCAAGAGTATGCAATGGCAAAAAGAGTGTCTCTTCAACACATCGTGCTGGGAAAAATGGACAACTACATGCAAAAGAATGAAACTGGACCACTTTCCTACACCATATATAAAAATAAACTCAAAAATAGATTAAAATCCTAAATGTCACACCTGAAACCATAAGTGTTTAAAAAGAGATCATAGGCAGTAATCTCCCTGACATTGGCCATAGCAACATATATGTCTCCTGAGACAAAATAAACAAAAGCAAAATAGACTACTGGGACTACAACAAAATAAAAAGCTTCCATACAAACAGTCAATAAAAGTAAGAGGCAACATAATAAATGGGAGAAGATATTTGTAAATGATATATTCAATAATAGGTATAAAAATATATAAGAATAATATAAAGATTATACAACTGAAAAAGAATTATATAACTGAACAATATATAAGAATTATACAACTGAACACCACAAAAAATCTAATCAAAAATTGGCAGAAGACAAAACAAAATGGTCAGAAATATGAAGAGACATTTCTCCGAATAAATCATACATATGGCCAACAGACACGTGAAAACATGCTGAATATCACTAATCATCAAGGAAATGAAACAAAACCACAATGAGATAACATCTCACATGGGTAAGAATGGCTAAAATAAAAAACACAAGAAAAACAAATATTGTACCACAGGTGGGAAGCAAGCAGGTGCAGCTACTGTGGAAAACAGTATGCATGTTTCTCAAAAATTAATCATAGAATTACCTTGGGGCACCTGGGTGGCTCATTCAGTTGAGTGACTGACTTTGGCTCAGGACATAATCTCATGGTTTGTGAGTTCAAGCCCCGCATTGGGCTCTGTGTGGACAGCTCAGAGCCTGGAGCCTGCTTCAGATTCTGTGTCTCCCTCTCTCACTACCCCAACCCCCCCCTCAAAAATAAATAAATATTTTTAAAAAGTAATAGAATTGCCTTATGATACAGGAATCACACTACTGGGTATTTACCCAATGAATAAGAAAACACTAATTCAGGGGTGCCTGGGTGGCTCAGTTGGCTAAGCTTCTGACTTTTAATTTTGGCTCAAGTCATGATCTCATGGTTTGTGAGTTGGAGCCTGCATTGAGCCCTGCATCAGGCTCCACGCTGATAACGCTGACACTGTGGAGCCTGTCTGGGATTCTCTCTCTCTCCCTCTCTCTGCCCCTCCCCTGCTTGTGTGTACTCTCTCTCAAAATAAATAAATAAACTTAAAAAAAAAAAACTAAATCAAAAACATGTTTATCCCTCTGTTTATTGGAGCATGATTTATAGCCAAATTATGGAAGCAACACAAGAGTCCATCCAAAGATAAATGGATAAAGAAGAGGATATATATAATGGAATATTACTCAGGCATAAAAAAGAATGAAATATTGCCATTTGCAACAGGAAGGATTGATCTAGAGGGTACACTGGTAAGTGAAATAAGTGAGTAAGAGAAAAATAAATACCATATTATTTCACTCATATGTGGAGTTTGAGAAAAAAAAGAAAAAGAAAACAAACAAACAAAAAACCCAGACTCTTAAATATAGAGAACAAACTGATGGTTAGCATAGGAGAGGTGGGTAGAGGGAATGGGTTAAATAGGCAAAGGGGATTAAGAGTACACTTATTGTGATGAGCACTGAGTAAGGTATAGAATTGTTCATTAACTACATTGTACACCTGTAACTAATATATCACTGTATGTTAATTATATTGGTATTAAAACACACACATACACACACACACACACACACACACACACACACATAGGACAGAGTTGGATGATTTCAAGATTACTGTGAAGCAACTGCATCAAACAGTGTTGTGTTTGTCTAAGGATAAACACACGGATCAATGGAGCAGAAGAAAGTCTCAACCCACACATAGCTTGTCACTTTATTTTTAACAAAAAGTAGTAAGTCATTTCTACAGATTTGGAGAAAGAGAACAAGAGTTTAACATGTCCAAACACAAGTATTGGGTAATTTAAGCAAACTAATTTAAACAAAATTTGTAGCAGAAGCCATTTTTTCATGAAAATTTAAAAATGAATGTAACCCAGATTGAAATATCACAAATTTTAAACTAGTTAATTTGGCTCAATTTCCAGAATAGAATAACCAAGGGCAAAGATTTTCTCTTCTCTACATATTTTACAAATATATGTAAATGAATAATCAATCTGTTTAATTTTTATTTTGAGCAGAATGTTGAATGTCCATCTAATATATCTCATCGGTTAATTAAATGAATTCAGAACTCTTCTTTACTACTACATGTGCTATTGTGTATTATATCAATGAATGTAGTCATTTCTACAATGTAATGCCATGCCATGCTTGTTAGAAAACATGTTTGTTAATAAAAAAGACACAAAGGGAATATTATGAGATATTGCCCTTAATTTTCTTCCAGTACCCATCAATGTACAAATCAAAACAGCAGCCTCACCACTAACATATTCCAATAATATGTTGAATTTTTTTGTGTCAAAATGCTATGTATAATCTACTAAAATATTTTTATTATACTTTAAGGATTAGAAACATGACTTACAGCATATTTTTGTTTTTAAATACACACAGGTTGGCTGGGAGTTGGCAGAGTAGGAGGACTCTAAGCTCACATCATTCAAAGGATACAACTAGATAACACTCACATCAACATAAATATCCCAGAAAATTAATGAAGACTGGCAGAACAAACTCCAGAACTAAAGGGAGAGAAAAAGCCAATTGAAAAAGGTAGGACGTGCAAAGATGCAGTCTGGGAATGAAACAGACCCTATCTGTACACAGTGGGGAGGGAGCCAGTGGCACAGAAAAGGGTGAAAACAGACTTTCATATTGAGGACCCCAGTAATAGGGAGGACAAATCCCCATAACACTTGCCTTTGAAAGCAAGAGGGGCTGAATTTCATGAGTTCTTATAACTGGTGAGACTTAAAGCCTGGAATTTAAAAATCAGCAGGATTGGCTCTGGGAGAGCCTGAAGGGCATTAGGAAGCAGAATCCTTGCACTGTTAGAGAGATCAGGACAAACAGCCCATGCAGATACAGCTTAGAACCAGCAATTTGAAAAACAGGGGCAGACAGGAGGGAGAGTGATTTACTCAAATCAGTGACAGGAATCACAGGGAGACCCCTCTAGGAAGAATGGAGCTGGCAGTCACCATTTCCCTCCCTATTCCCCAACATAAGCAAGGGCCATCTGCAGGAACCAGCATTGTCCACACTCTTAACCTAACATGCTTGCACTAAGCATTGCCCCTGACACCCCACAGCTTCCAGGAATCCATCCTTCAGTTTCAATCTTGTCTTATCCCCTTGCTATGAGCCCCTCCCCCAGAAGACCAGTGGAAACGCTGCCAACATCACATCTTCTGACCTGCATGTTTTTTTTTAATTTTTGATGTTTATTTTTGAGAGAGAGAGAGAGAGAGAGAGAGAATGAGAGAATGAGAATGAGTGGCGGAGGGGCAGAGAGAGAGAGAGGGAGACACAGAATCCCAAGCAGGCTCCAGTCTCTGAGCACAGAGCTTAACTTGTGCCTCAAACTCCTGAGCTGTGAGATCATGACCTAAGCCGAAGTCAGATGCTTAACCAACTGAGCCACCCAGGCGCTCCTGATCTGCATATTTTGCAGAGCCTCAGTTCTAGCAGCAGTGGGGATAGGTCTCATTTCACAAGCAGACCACCACACATCTTGTTAAAATGCATCCCTTCTCTGCTGGGGACCAAACACTGCCTGTGATAGGAAAGGGAGCTTATGCACACAACTGTACTGAAGGCAAAAGAGGCTAAGACTCAACAGCAGAGCATATGCCACACACATAGGAAATACTCCCTGAAGCTCCAGGCTCTGGGGAACAGGTGACACTGCACTGCAGGCCACAACAGGACCTCTTCCTCATTAGGCTATTATCCTTAAGAGCATAAGAAGCAGCTGACCTTCCTAACATGCAGAAACAGATACAGAAAGTCAGACAAAATGAGTACACAGATACATATTTCCCAAATGAAAGAACATGACAAAACCACAGCAAGAGACCTAAGCACAACAGATATAACTAATACACTTGATAGAGAATTTAAAGAAATATCATAAAGAAACTCACTTAACTTAAAAAAAAAAAGAGTGGAGGACATCAGTGACACCCTTAACACAAAGATAAAAAAGAACCAGAGAAAAGAACACAATAAATGAAATTTAAAATACACTTGGGAAAAATAGGCTAATGAAGCAAACTTAGAGGTATGAATAATCTAGAAGGTAATGGAAAGTAACGAACCTGAGCCAAGGAAAGGAATGGAAATCATGTAAGCTGAGAATAGTTTTACGGAACTTAGTGACTCCATCAACTGAAATATCATTCCATTATAGGGATCTCAAAAAAAAAAAAAAAGAAGAGAAAGAAAGGGGGAAGAAAATTTATTTGGAGAAACAATAGCTAAAATTTCCCAAATCTAGGGAAGGAAACAGATGTCTAAATACAGGAGACACAGAAATCCCCCACAAAAATTCAATACAAGGAGGTCCATATTAAGACACACAGTAATTAAAATAGCAAAAGAGAGCAATAAAGAAAGAAATTTAAAGTAGGAAGAGAAAAGAAGACAGTTACATAA
Organism: Neofelis nebulosa; assembly: GCF_028018385.1. Classification (NCBI taxonomy): domain Eukaryota; kingdom Metazoa; phylum Chordata; class Mammalia; order Carnivora; family Felidae; genus Neofelis; species Neofelis nebulosa. The sequence continues at coordinate 212,905,658 of NC_080782.1, forward strand.
AAGGGAAACCCCATAAGGCTATCCACAGATTTTTCAGCAGAAACTTTCCAAGCCAGAAAGGACTGGCGTGATATATCCAAAGTGCTGAATGGGAAACATCAGCAGCTAAGAATACTCTATCCAGCAAGGCTATCATTCAGAATAGAAGGAGAGACAAAGACTTTCTCATACCAAAAAAGCAAAAACCAAAACAAAACAAAAGGAATTCTTGACCTCTAAACCAGTCCTAAAAGAAATCTTAAAGGGAACTCTTTGAGGGGAAGGGAAAGACCATAAGTGATAATATGAAAAGTAAAAAACACAAAAGCAGTAAATAGAAATGTTTATGCAAAAATAAGCCAAGGGGTTCATAAAATAAAAGGATATAAAATACAATACTATATATCTAAAACATGGCAAGAGAGAGAATAAAAAATGGGTTCAAACTTAAGCACCCATCAACTTATTATTGACTGCTATATGCAGAAGATATTCTATACAAACCTAATGGTAACCACAGTCAAAGCAAATAATAGATATGCAAAGAATAAAGAGAAAAGAGTCCAAATGTATCACTAAAGAAAGCCAACAAACCATGAATGAGAGCAAGAAAAGAATCAGAAAAAAAAGCACTACAAAACAACCATAAAACAAGTGACAAAATGGCAAAAAATAAATATTTACCAGTAACTACTTTGAATGTAAATGGACTAAACATACCAAGCAAAAGACATGTAGGGTGACAGTTGGATAAAAAAACAAGACCCATCTATATGCCACCTACAAGAGTCTCATTTCAGGCTGAAAGATACCTGGCAGATTGCAAGTAAGAGGATGGAGACATATTTATTATGCAAATGAGTGTCAAAAAAAAAAAACCCGAAACCCAAGTCAGAATGGCTATACTTATATGGGAAAAAATAGACTTAAAACAAAGACTGTAAGAAAAGACAAAGAAGGACACTAAATAATAATTAAAAAAAAAAGGGACAATCCAACAAGAGGGTATAACAATTGTAAATATTTATGCAACTAATGTGGAACATCCAAATACAGAAAACAGTTAATAACAAAACATAAATAACTGATAGTAATACAATAAGAATAGGGGACTGTAATAGCCCTCTTCGATGGATGGATCATCCAAACAGAAGATAAATAAGAAAAGAGTGGCTTTGAATAACACCCTGGGCCAGATGGACTTAACAGACATAGTCAGAACATTCCATCCTAAAACAGAATACACATTCTCTTCATGTGTACATGGGACACTCTCCAGAATAGATCACATATTAGCTGACAAAGTCAGTCTCAACAAATTCAAAAAGTCAAAGTCACACCATGTATCTTCTGACCACAAGAGTATGAAACTAGAAATCAACCACATGAAAAAAAGCTGAAAAGACCACAAATATATGGAGGCTAAACAACATGCTACTAAAGAATGAATGAATCAACCAAGAAATCAAAGAAGAAATTTAAAAAATTACATGGAAATAAATTAAAATGAATGATCCAAAATTTAGGGTATAAAGCAAAAGTGGTTCTAAGGGGAAAGGTTATAGTAATACAGACCTATATTAAGAAGAGAAAAAAAAAACTCAAATAAACACCTAAACAAAGGAGCTAGAAAAAGAACAAACCAACCCAACCCCAGCAAAAGGCAGAAAAATAAATATTAGAGAAGAGATACATGATATGGAAACTAAAAAAACCACAAAAAACCAATAGAACAGATCAATAAAATGAGGAGCTTGTTCTTTGAAAAGATCAACAAAATTGATAAACTTTTAGCCATATTCATTAGAGAAAGAGAAAGAGAGAGAACCCAAATAAACAAAATCACTAATGAAAAAGGATAACAACCAACAGCATAGAAATACAAACAATTGTAACAATAGTATGAAAACCTATATGCCAACAAATTAGCCAACTTAGAAAAAAGTGAGAAATTCCTAGAAAAATATTACTTACCAAAACTAGCAGGCAGAAACAGAGAATTTTAACACATCAGTTACCAGCAATAAACTTGAATCTGTAACCAAAAAATCCCAAAAAACAAAAGTCCAGGATCAGACAGCTTCACAGGTGAATCTATCAAACATCTAAAGAAGTGTGATGGGGCGCCTGGGTGGCTCAGTCGGTTAAGCGGCCGACTTTGGCTCAGGTCATGATCTCGTGGTCCGTGAGTTTGAGCCCCGCGTCAGGCTCTGTGCTGACAGCTCAGAGCCTGGAGCCTGTTTCAGATTCTGTGTCTCCCTCTCTCTGACCCTCCCCCGTTCATGCTCTGTCTCTCTCTGTCTCAAAAATAAATAAACGTTAAAAAAATTTTTTAAAAATAAGTGTTAATACTTATTCTATACAAAACACTGGTGAAAGAAATTCAAGATGACACAAAGAAATGGAAAGATATCCGTGCTCATGACTTGGAAGAACAAATATTGTTAAAATGACTATACTACTCAAAGAAATCTACAGATGTAATACAATCACTATAAAAATGCCAACACCTTTTTTCACAGGATTAGAACAAACAATCCTAAAATTTGTATGGAATCACAAAAGACCTGTGTAGCCACAACAATCTTGAAAAAGAAAAACAATACTGGAGACATCATAATTCCAGATTTCAAGTTATGCTACAAAGCCATAACAATTAAAACAGTATGGTAATGTCATGAAAATAGACACATAGATCAATGGGATAGAAAGGAAAACCCAGAAATAAAACCACAATTATATGATCAATTAATATTTGACAAAGTAGGAATGAATATACAATGGAAAAAAAGACCATCTCCAATAAATGGTATTGGGAAAACTGGATAGTCACATGTAAAAGAATGAAACTGGATTTTCTTTCACCATACACATAATAAGATCAAAATGGATTAAAGACCTATATGGGAGACCTGAAACCATAAAAATGCTTGAAGAGAGCACAGGAAGTAATTTTTCTGACATTGTTTGGAGCAACAATTTTTGGATATGTCTCCTAAGGCAAGGGAAATAAAAGCAAAAATAAACTATTGGGACTATGTCAAAACAAACAGCGTCTGCACAGTTAAGGAAATAATCAACAAAATTAAAGGTCACCCTAATGAGTAGGAGAAGATATTTGCAAACAACATATCCAATAAAGTGTTAGTATTGAAAATATATAAAGAACTGATACAACTCAATACCCCAAAATCAAATAACCTAATTAAAATAATGTAATTAATCTAAATAAAACATGAACAGACATTTCTACAAAGATGACATACATATGGCCAACAGATGCATGGAAAGATGTGCAGCATCACTCATTCTAAGGGAAATGCAAATCAAAACTACAATGAGATAGCACTTCACACCTGTCAGAATGGCTAAAATCAAAAACACAAGAAACAAGTATTGCCTGGTTGGTGGGAGTGCAACTGGGTGCAGCAAGTGTGAAAAACACTTTGGTCATTCCTCAAAATATAAAACAGAACTACTCTATGACTCAGGAATCATACTACTGGCTATTTACATTACAAATACAAAGTACTAATACAGGGTCTCCTGGGTGGTTCAGTCAGTTAAGAGTCCAACTCTTGCTATCTGCTCAGGTTATGATCTCACAATCATGGACTTGAGCCCTGCATTGGGCTCTGCACTGAGTGGAGCCGCCTTTGGCTCCTTCTCTCTCTCCCTCTCTCTCTGCCCCTTGCCTGTGCACTCACACTCTCTTTCTCTCAAAATAAATTTAAAAACTTTAAAAAAAACACTAGAGGGAAGATCAGTAATGCACGATTATACATAGTATGTCTTATGTAACATCTATAGATATATGTACATGCTTAATATTCATGAGAAAGATCAGTGATGCACGATTATACATAGTACTTGGGAACATGCAATGTACAATTATGAGTCAAAGTTATGAATTAGTGGAATAAATGAGGACATACTAGGCAAGCACAGTACAAAAGTACGCAATATATGAATTACTTGGATGTTTATTGCAGCATTATCTACAATAGCCAAACTATGGAAGTAGGCCAAGTGTCCACTGAAGAATGAATGGATAAAGAGGTGGTAGTGCGTGTGTGTGTGTGTGTGTGTTAATATTATTCAGCCATAAAAATAACGAAATCTTGCCATTTGCAACAACATGGATACAGCTGGAGAGTATAATGCTAAGCAAAATCAGTCAGTCAGAGAAAGACCAATACCATATGATCTCACTTATATGTGGAATTTAAGAAACAAAACAAAGGAGCAAAGAGAAAAAAAAAGATACAAACCAGGAAACTTTTAACTATAGAGAACAAACTGCTGGTTACCATAGGGGAGGTGGGTGGGGTGAAATAGGGGTGAGGAGTAAAGATTATATTTACCATACTGAAAATACATACATAGATGCATACACACACACACACACACACACACACACACACACACTTACTAGTCTTTCTTTGTTTGACTGTGTTGCAACAATTAAAAAAAAATTATTGCTTGCAAATCAGGAATCAAAAGGCATTCTAGGTCAGATAATAATCTCTTAAAGGAATCTTAACTGATTGTATCTGCATTCAACTCATATTTACTAATTCAACACATATTTATTAAGTCCTTCTAGTGACTTCAGGTTCGGGCAACAAACATGAATAATGAGCAAGAGCTGTTTCATGGAGTATAATATAGCGAAGCTGTCAAATAAATAAATTAAATAAATAAATGTATCTATGTAATAAAAACTGAATGAACACCAAGAGTAAATAATCTGAGTTAAAAATGGTCCAAGGACCTGAATAGACATTTCTGCAAAAATCACAGACAAATGGCCAATAGACACATTGAAAGATGTTTAACATCACTAATCAGCAGGGAAATGCAAACCAAAATCACAATAAGATACTGTCTCACACCTGCCAGAATGGCTAGTATCAAAAAGACCAGAAATAACAAGTGCTAGGGAAGATATGGAGAAAAAGAAACTCTCATGTACTGTCAGGGGGCAATGTAAATTGGTACAACCACTTTGGAAAACAGTATGGAAATTCCTCAAAAAAATTAAAAAAAAAAATAGAATGACCATGTGATCCACTTATTCCACTGCTGGGCATTTTCCTAAAGAAAAGAAAAACACTAATTCAAAACAGTACATGCACCCCTATGTTTATTACAGCATTATTTGTAAGAGCCAAGATATTGAAGCCATCTAAATGTGAACTGACAGATGAATGGATAAAGAAATACACACACACACACACACACACACACACACACACACACACTGTAATATTACTCAGACATAAAAAAGAATGAGATTTTACCATTTGCAGCAGCATGGAACGACTTATAGAGAAAGTAATATACCATAGAGAAAGTATGAGATAGATACCATATGATTTGATCTGTACATGAAATCTAAAACAAAATAAAACAAAACAAGTGAACAAACAAACAAAGAAAAAACAGAAATGGACCCATAAATACCAAGAATATGCTGGTGGTTGCCAATTCCAAGTGTAGCATCACTGTTCCCTTTCTTAGTTATCAAATTTAACTTCTCCTTAGTTGATATTTGAATCCAACTTCACAGACCAAATATGCTATACATTTTTATGACTACTCCTAAAACTTTTAGATACAAATCCTTTATCATATACTTAAAAGGGCTTTTAAAGGACATCCAGTTTATTTTTGATGTCCCGAGGGGGGAAAAGTATTGCTGGAATCTGATACACACTTAATAAAATGTTTTGTTTTCTCAATTAAAACAGCTACAAAGAAGTCAGAGAAAGTGTTTCTCTTATTCTAACTAAAAGTGTCATGTCTTAAATTTTGTAGAAAAATGACAAAAAGGACAAAAACTATTACGATAAATATATCAATAAACTCCTTTTTTAAACCAATTTTGGATTCTCTTAAGAATAAGTGTTATTCTTACACCATCATTTGAGCCTTCTTCATGCTGAGTACACATCACTGAAGCCACCGAATTGCTTCTATTCTTCCAAAATATCCACATCTTTCTTTGTTGTTTAAATGCCAATGAAATTAAATGGAAGATTAAGGAATATTTCCTGCCTTACTAATGCTAATTTTTTTCCTAAAAATTTCAAGGCAGGCTATAATCACACATTAACCCAGCCTCCACAGCAAACTTCCAGAGGTCCTACCCAGTGTATGTAAAATCCCAGCATGTGACCTCATTTTAGTACCACAGCCTTGATTTCCTAGATTTGTAATCCTAAATTTGTGGTCGATCTTTCAGGAAAATGTTGATGGCTCAGAGAGTGTTGTCTCATCATTTTCCTCAGTACCATTTTTTTTTCTTTTTTTTCCTAAGAAGCATGTTTGACTAATCTCCTCTTCAGAGAATCTTTACCTCTGGCCATTGGGGGTAATATTTGCTTATTGCTTAAAAATGATGGCAAGATTCAAACAGTTCTTCATTCTTCCCAATTAAAAATAAGAGCCACCTTACTTTTAATATGGTAATGTCCTAAAAGAAATGTGTGTTGTCTTTCAGCTTTAACTTGCTCAGAATGCTTGGATAGAGACATTAGTAAAACTACATGCAGTTCTGTATTATAGGCATTGTGTCTTATGATAAATTTCCAGCTGTGTTGTTTTTTTTTCTTTTAAATCAGTTAAATATAGCTGTCTGTGTTTCTGACTTTTTGAGTCTTGAAAGGCTATAATTTGGAGTTTCAGATAAGCTTTTAATGTGTTTAATTTAGTTAGTAATCTAAATTTCTGTTGGATTCCTCAATAACAATGCGTTGACGGGGGTCATCAAAAAAGCTACATTTTGCCTCCATCTAAGAGGTTTGAAGAAATTGCTTGGAAATTAATACCTAGGTTAATAACTATGATGTTGCCATATATGCACTATCTATTAATGCAATTTGACAACTTTTTACCGTTTGGATGATTACTTGTGACACATAGCAATAATTCAAAGTACAAATAGATATTTCAGGGACAGGAATCAAAATCTGAGAAGTATATATCTGGAATCCTTTACTTATTTTCAGTTGAAATTAGAGAATGCTACAGTTGTTTCATATTCTTTTGTTTGTAAAACACAAATCAAATATATATTAATTTTTGTGCAACATTAGTTTTATATGCATATATTTTCATACTACTTAAAGTCTACTGTTGTATCTGTTCCTTCCTTTACAATTAATTTACATTATTTTTTTAAATATTTATTTTTGAGGGGGGGGGCAGAGTGCAAGTGGGAGAGGGGCAGAGAGAGAGGAGACACAGAATCCCAAGCAGGCTCCAGGCTCTGAGCTGTCAGCACAGAGCCCAGTGCAGGGCCTGAACCCACAAACCGTGAAATCGTGACCTGAGCCGAAGTCGGATGTTTAACCAGCTGAGGCACTCAGGTGCCCCACAATTAATTTACATTTAAAGATAATATAGCATTACTGAAAATTCTTATTAGGACCAGATGCATTTTCAGCAACATTTTATTTTTGTGAAACTTCAAACATAAGTTTATTGCTATTTATTTGCAATCTTTTCAATGTGATGTGTCATAAAATCTTATCATAGAGACTATTTAGCTTCATAGGGCACTTTAAAACCATAGGAGGAAATGTGATCTTCACATTCAAAAAAGGTAGGGGTTCATATGTTGAGTCTGGCTCTTCCTAGCTGAGTGTCACCTAATCTCTCTAAGCCTGAGAATTCTTCTCATGTAATGCTTGAAATTTTAGGTAATAACAACAATAATCTTCAAACTCCAGGAGCTAGGAGCCTCTGATCCACTGTATATATGAAATAATTACAACCCCTTGTGTTGTAAACTAATAATTTCACTGTCTTCTCTCAATGATGAGGGCCTAATACTAAGATTTCTCACAATGTCTAGCATAGAACTAAAAGTAGGAATTCAATAAACTCTTTACTTACTGATCAATTGGACTCCAGGAGAGGCAATTTAAACTTTAAAATGTTTTAGGTTGACTTTGGGAATATGCAACCACGTCAGGGTTCCCAATACCATTGTAAGATTAGCTGATTTGCTATGAGGATTCCTAGGACTCAGAAAAACTGTTGTACTCATGGTTATAGTACATTACAGGGAAAGGATACAGTTTAAAATCACCAAAGGGAAAGTCAAGTCCATGCACAAGAGTTCAGGGGTGCCCTCCCAGCAGAGTCACATGAGTACTTGCTAAGTTCTCCCAGCAAAAACATGAGACTGGACACATATGACAATATGACATATATATGAAGTGCTGCCAACCACAGAAGTTCACTCAGGCCTTGGTGTCCAGTTTTGTATTAGGGACCAGCCACCTAGGCATGTAGTACCTGCATGACTGACCCTAGCTACTCAGATTCCAGTCTTACCACACTCCACTTCCCCAGACATAAAACAGGTGTTCACCATAAATCACACTGTTAGGATACCTTATCTGGTCAAGTTGGTAGGGCGTGACTCAATGTCTCAGGGATACAAAAACAGATATTTCCCATCAATATAGTGTGACCTAAGGAAGGCATCAGACATATAAAATCATTCTTTTCAAGCAGAATAGATCAAGGTCTAAGAGATTATATCCCATGAGTCTAACAGAGGCCAGTCCTGAAGACAAACCTTTCTTGGAAATGTATAGAATATCGAGTTAACCCAGTCTTGCCCAGTAATAATTGATATAGTGGAAAATTTTTAAAATCTTTAAGGGCATTAATTGAAAATTATTCCTCCTACTGTTTCCTCATTCATCTACATCCTCTGAAAATAAGTAATCTTATTTTCTGATGTGCTTTCTCAGATACTTGTACGTATCTTCCTCTTTTACATAATATTCTATGAAATGTTTGGTGCTTATTCTAATCAACAGTAATAATATCTAGAGACCTTTCCATATTGGAGCAGTAATATCTAGAGATCCGACCATATTAGCACATAAATAAACAACCTCATTATTTTCTATGACTACATAATTTTCCATTTCGTAATTATACCATAATTAATTTAAACCCATCCTCTATTTACACATATGTAGATAGTTTCCAATATTTTGCCTTAGAAATAATGATTCAATGAACAGTCAATGTACATATGAAATTTTAAAAGCAGGTGAATATATATGTAGGATATATTCTTACAAGTAGAGTTTTTGCATCCATTTTGGTATGTATGCCAAATGGACTCCTGTTAAAGTTTGCTAATTTGCACTCAAACCAGGTTGTGATCATGATGACACTAAATCAAAGGTTGCAAATATTAATTATAAATCTCTAAATTAAGCAACATTGTAAGGTATAAAATATGAAACATTATATTACCACTGAAGCAAGCAAATTTTAGCAAAAACTATTTATTTATTGAAAATTAATTTTCATTTTTTGTTTTTGAGAAAGACAGCAAGAGGACGGGCAGAAGGAGAGAGAGAGAATCTCAAGCAGACTCCAGGCCCAGCATGGAGTTTGATCCCATGTGAGGTTTGATCCCATGACCATGAGATCTTGACCTGAGCTGAAATCAAGAGTCAGATGCTTAACTGAATGAACCACCCAGGCACCCCACAAATTTAATATAGTATTAAGTATAGCATTAATATGAATCTAGAGAATTAAGAGAGGGTACTTTTTTTCCTTTTTTGATTCTTTTTTTTTAATTCTATAATCTTTCTTATATCAGAAAAAGCACTATTACCAATGTTTTTGTGATTGAGTTTTCCAGTATTGATCTCTCTCAGTCACATGTGAGTCAATAAATAAAGTAATAGTTGTATCCAGGTCAGATGACTAAACATAAAAGAATAAGTTACTGTGAACTTTAAATTCAGCCATTAAAGTGACTGTTGAGATTAAAGCTTCATGAAGTTGTACAGTTTCCTACTAGGAGAATCTTTGCCTAGAAAGAAGATTTTTCTCTAAATGAAGATAGAAAAAAAACTATTTTACATATAGTAGAATCATATTTTTAACTACTTTTAGCTAGAGTGTGAAGAAAACATTTCAGGAATATAAGCTCATACTGTCTTCATTTTGATGGCATATGTGACCATTTTGTGTGGTCCTATGGTTTTTGTCATGACAATGGTTTCTTTATTTCCCCTTGTCATTGTCATATCTGACACAAGAACAAGTCATCAGAATTTTAATATCATGTATAAATTTTCAGTGATTTTGGCTAAGCTAAATTGCCAGCAGGCTGCATTATCGTAATTCTCTCTTTGCAAGTCTCACAGCTGCAAGGTTTCTTGTTCATGACAAGTTTCGTGAACATGTTTCTCCTTGTTGGAGCTTCTTCTAGACCGGATGGCTACCTGTGGCATATTTTTATGAACTGTAAAGGATATCATTTAAAGGTTTCGATGCTCTGAGATTTCTTCACTCTGGTGATTTGTATGTATCAAGTCTTTCACATCTTACTTGGGTTCAGATTTTGAATTGTAAAAAGTTTATCAATAGCAAGTATTTTAGTTTTCGTATTTAATTCTATCAGAAGAAAAAACACATTTGTCAATATCTCCGGAGCTAGATACTTAATCAAATTAATTATTGCGATTCTTTGCCTTTTTTTATCTAAAGTATTTGGTCGTGTTTTATTTATTTACTTTTTTAACTTTTAGGGAGCCACTATGCTTTTGATTAGTTAGTAGTAGTAAGTTGGAATATTTACTTCCTGCCTACATATCCACTTCTCTTCTTCTTCTTCTTCTTCTTCTTCTTCTTCTTCTTCTTCTTTTTGAGAGAGATTGCATGTGTGCACATGTCAGAGAGAGAGAGCAGGGGAGGGGCAGAGGGAGAGGGAGACAAAGAGAGAGAATCTTAAGCAGGTTCCACACCCAGCATGGAGCCCAAGTGGGGCTCCATCTCACAACAGTGAGATCATGACCTGAGCTGAAATCAAGGGTTGGACACTTAACTGATGAGCCACCCAGGCATCCCTTCTTCTTCTTTATTATTATTATTATTATTATTATTATTATTTTGTAATGTTTATTTCTGAGAGAGAGAGAGACAGAGTGTGAGCAGGAGAGGGACAGAGAGACAGAGAGGGATACACAGAATTGGAAGCAGGATCCAGGCTCTAAGCTGCCAGCACAGAGCCCAACGCAGGGCTCAAACCCATGAACCGTGAGATCACGACCTGAGCCGAAGTCGTATGTTTATCCAACTGAGCCACCCAGGTGCCACTTCTTTATTTTTAATTGAGATTTTACTAAATGTCTCTTTAAAAATTTTGAGAGTGATTTTTTTTTTGTTTTTGAATTACAGAGGAGGAACATCTGATAAAATTATTTTAAATCCCAAAAGCATTAAACAAAGTTCTGAATCTTCCCTGAATATCAATAAATGGGCTTTTTCTTTATAAGGAAGGGATGACAATTCTTCCTTCGCAGATTCTCTCAATTTTCTTTGACACATATTACTCATATTCATGCTGTTTCTCCTCTTTTCCAAAAGTAATCCTTCCCTCAGTAGTGGATTTACCCATCTATTTTCTGTTTTGTCTTCCTACCTTAACACTTGTTGGAAACTTTAAGAGGTTTGGATGCAAATACACTCCCATCTCACATTAATCTTAAGAATGTCTTTCTGCATCTTTAAAAATGGTGACAATAATATTGTCATAGTCCTTTTGGCCTGCTGTAGCAAAAATACCATTGGGTGATTATAAACAACATTTCTCATAGTTCTGGAGGCTAGGAAGTTCAAGACTGAGGCACCAGCAGATTTGGTGTCTAGTGAGGGCTTGTATCCTGAATCATAAATGGCCATCTTTTCCTGTGTTCTCATACTGCAGAACGGATAAGGGAGCTCTCTGACATCTCTTTCATAAGAGAACTAACCCCATTTGAGGTCTTCACCCTCTGACCTAATATTAACCATTCCCCACCCCCCAAAAAAGTTCCACCTCCTAATACATTAAGGGTTAGGATTTCAATATATGAATTTTATGGGGATACAAACATTCAATCTATAGTAAATATCAACCATTCTCTTTGGTGATATCATAAAAATACATCAAAAAGTACTGAGAACATAGTAGGCATTTGTAAAATAATTATTTCCTTGTTCAATGAGAATTAATGAAACGAAAACATAATTTGAGGCAGTGCATCCAGATCATATTTGTACTGGTATTTTAGTTGACCTTGGTTTCCAGTAATTGACCAAGAGCTACACACGGCCTTACTTTCTAGGCTGAGAGGTTATTTGACATCTTTCCTGCTGAGGCAATCAGTAGTAGTCATGCAGGAAGCTTGGCATTTAAGGCAAGCTAGAAATCCAAAAAATTTTCCATTTGGAAAAATGGTTCATAGAATAGCAGGACTCTTGTTATTATGAAGAAAAATTTCTTCTTCTGGTGGCCTGAGGAAAGTTGGGGATTATTTTGAGCAATGAGTTTGACTTTGCTCTACTGATTTTTCCTTCTAAAGTGTTTAGTGCCTATGTAATATGCAGCTTCCCTAAAGATTCAAATAATAAGGTAATAAGGATATATAGAGCTTTGATGAAAATAACTATTCAAATAATATTTTTTACAGGCTAAAAGAATGAGAGTGTTCCAGAGAAGAAGTAAAAACCTTCTTATATTTTGGAGTAAGTCCATTTAAGATCATTTCCACCTGTGATAATCTATCATTTTATAGATTACATGTAAAGTATAATGAATAATAATAATGATAAATGCTAATAGTTAAATTAGCATGATATGATCCAAGAGATTACTATATCTTTCCCCCAAGAGCAGGACTTAACATAATGTGCTTATTTGCTGGGTTTGAGATGAAGAGATGAGAAAAATAGTAGGCAACAGCCCAATTAGGGGCTGATACCACATTTGGGTACTCATAAAGTACATGCCCTTTATTGAGCATTTACCAGTGCCAAGCATTGTATGGAAAAAGTTCTTTAGCACATTTCATTTAGTTCTTTCAATATACTCATGAGATAGGTATAATTATCTATTCATAGTAGAAACATTAACTACATTTTCTAGATTTCATAGCAAATAAATTTCAAGAACAGGATTTTAACTATAATCAGTCTGATTCTATGACTGGAATTCATAACCATTTCAAAGCTAGTCATTATCCATATATCTGAATAAATATACAAGCTTCTGATCTATGAACTATATAAAAGACTACTACTTTGACCTTGCCCTTAACATAAAAGTGTAGGGACCTGCATAGTCTCTCTTTTTTCCTTTCTGGAAAGTTGGTGACTACAGTCTCCTCCCCTCTCCTCTTCAGAGTTTAATCTATTTGTCAACATTCAATCTTTCTCTCCACAAACAATGGTGACAAAGATGATCTTAACATTCCCCTTATCTTGCTTCACTTTATTCAGGTTTCCCTTTCCCTGGAGCATTTACTTCAGAAAACTTGCAATCGTAAATTTTCTCTGCATTTTTGATAGCATATAAGCTTTCTCCCATCCTCTTGCAAGTTTTTCAACACAGAGAGGCTTTTCCTAATGCCCTGAAAACCATCTTTTTAAAATCTAAGCCCCAAAGAAGACAGTACCTCTATCGCTCTGTCTCTGTGGGGAGGCAGGAGCCCATTTTAGGCTAAGTCTAAGATCGGAGGCTAACTTAGGGTGGGTGCCAGTTAGCAATCACAGATGCCCAATCACAGAGAAAAATACTTGCAAACACAGGAACAGCTCAATGTGCTCAATACCTCCCATTGATCAAGTTCCCACACTGTCCTCCAGTATGTTTCCCCAACACAGTGCTTAAAAACCCTCCTGATTTTGGTTTCACTAAAGTTGAGTTCATCTCTCTCCTTTATTATCATAGTCTTCAATAAAGTCTTCCTTGCCTATTTGTCCAGTGCAAGTTTTGCTTTGATAGTGGGAAAAGATAAAGATTGGCATGCTATTTTTAAAGAGTCACAGCCCTTTCTGGAGAGATGAACTATGGAACTACTTTTTACGGTCCTGTAAAGTGCATCATTCTTTTTTTTTTTTTTTAATTTTTTTTTCAACGTTTTTTATTTATTTTTGGGACAGAGAGAGACAGAGCATGAACGGGGGAGGGTCAGAGAGAGAGGGAGACACAGAATCTGAAACAGGCTCCAGGCTCTGAGCTGTCAGCACAGAGCCTGACGCGGGGCTCGAACTCACGGACCGCGAGATCGTGACCTGGCTGAAGTCGGACGCTTAACCAACTGCGCCACCCAGGCGCCCCTAAAGTGCATCATTCTTAACTGCATCATTCAAATATCCTTTCTCCATGATGCCTTGTCTTACTTACCCCTTCACAAATAATTATTCCTTTTTTGGTACATTGTCATATTTGATTTATAACCCTCTGGGTATACATGCTGTGGCTTCCCCATCAGAACATGCTGTGAAGACACTAACAGTGTCTTATGTAATAAGACAGAGTCAAGAACTATTGGAGACCTTTACAATCACTGCATCACCCACCTACACCTTGCTCTGCAAGCTACTGAACAGTTCAGAAAGAGTTAACTAAATTCAAAAAGGCAGCATTGAAAGAAATTCACTTCTTTGTGAGACCCCAGGGCTGTATGGGCAAACTGGGATGCAAGCCATTACCAAAGAGAGAGATAAGAGGCACCAGGTGTGAGAAGTTGCCTTTGAGCAAAGTGCATTGTTTGTGAAAGTTACTCTACTGTTTTTCAAAAACACTAGTAAAGGACTGTTAACAGAACTACCAGAAGATTTGCAAATCCCTGAAGGAGGAAGTTTTAGAATTGTTTGCCAATGGATTTCTGCTGTGCAGTCAGCATACACCATTATGTCCATATGCTGCCTGACTATGGGAGTGAGAACTATAGACAGATTGCCTACAGTCAGACCAGAGGAGAGAAGGCAGGGAATCCTTGGAATTCAAGGTTTCCAAGATGAGAGACTGAGGCAGTGAAAGACAAGAGAATGAGGCAGATGAGACTTGAGCTCTGGGTTTCTTGTGATCCCATCAGAGGACTTTAGTTCAATGTTGCTTTCTGGGGACCTGATGGAAGTGTGGGACTACAAATAAAGGTGACTGGATTCTGTCCTATGTCAGCAAGGCCTGGTAAGACCTCCACTGATGGACAGGACACCTTTTGAAAATGAGCTATGTCAACAGGGATGACCAACAAAACAGGAGAGCCATCTCCCTCCCAAAGGATGTTGGTCTACATAAAGAAACAGCTGTTGAGAAAGAATTACTAATGTAAGCCTTATTTTTCCTATTCCCCTCAAACCAGTCCAACACATCTCATAGTAAATGGGAGAGAAAATGGGTAGGGGGCATGAAAGAGCAGACTGCACTCCTCACTCCACCATAGACTGGTCTGCATGGGGTGAGAGGGTGAGTCTGAACCAGGACTGACAGTCTAAAAAAATGTTTATTTATTTTTGAGAGAAAGAGACAGAGTGTGGGCAGAGAGGGGCAGAGAGAAAGGGAGACAGAGAATCAGAAGCAGGCTCCAGGCTCCGAGCTGTCAGCACAGAGCCCCATGCAGAGCCCAAACCACAAACGGTGAGATCATGACCTAAGCTGAAGTCAGATGCCCAACATACTGAGCCACGCAGGTGCCCCAGTGCTGACAGTTTTAAGTGGGCATAGTCATTATTTCAGTACTAAATATGAGACTGCATAAATAATCAAAAGTGCCTGGGAATTGGTGCAACCAAATAGAAATATCAACTGATCCTACTACTCAGGGAAAATACTACATATATCAATTAGTTGAGACCTCACTGAGACCTACTACATCAGTTTTCATCCCCACCATCTACAATGTTCCTTTTACATACTTCATGAAGTATTTTTTTTAATTAATTACTTGGAATACAATAAAGGTCCATGACTAAGAAATCAACTAGATAAATTCTCTCCCAGCTATACAACAGAATAACAAGGATACTAATGATCTTGACTAAATGTTCTACTGGTGGATAGTGCTGAAGTAACTGGTTTAATGCGGCTAAACTGTGCCTGATTCTGTGGTCTCTGCAAATACTGAGCCCTGAGTAGGGGGAGAAACAGGTATAAATATCAGCCATACATATCAACGCAGAAACAGCTACAGAAGGCAAATGGACAATTTGCAAAAAAGTTAGTATGGCCTCCTCCAGAGAGAGATATGTCCTGGAAAAAAAGGAATTGGAAGATAATCCTGCAATAAAAATAGAAACTGATTCATCCAACCTTTCACTTAGGAAGCATACATTATTAGTTAAACATTTAAATATATGTATATACTTGTGTATTGAGGACATTTTGTGAGCCTTTGAACAAATTATTTTACCCACATACATGTTTATTGTATTGGAAGGCAACAAACATATACAAATCTCAAGTGAACTGAGATAAAAAGTGCATTTGCATCCCTCATTTCTTTTTCACAACATTTTTATTGGCTCACCTGGTGAAACAATGAACCTTGAAGTCACATCCCTTAATTCTGAATACGTCAATTAAAAATTGCCATACTTCCAGCTCTGCTTGAGTTTGTTCTTTATCTATGAAATAAGTGCAATAATGTTCTATTTCACCAGGGTGCTGTGAGGAATAACTAATAAAAATGACTGCAGCATATCCTTGTTAAAATAGAAGCGCTATGTAAATGCTAAGACCAAGGGTAATAAACTCACAAACAGGAGTGTGTTCACAACAAAGAGTAATACATTTGAATAAATAAATGACAAATATCCCATAAACAAACCAGAGAAACTTTACTGCTTAGGCAACTTTTAATAATTTTCAAGGGAATCTTCTCTGGGGGCAAGAGATTGATATTGACTCCTTTCAAAAGATCATTCTAAGTAAAAAAAGGATTCCTTCTCTTCCTTGCTACTAATCATGTACTAGTGGTAGCCAGAATAAAACAAAACAAAAAAAGCAAAAAAAAAGAAAACAAAAACCTACTAAATTTGGTTCTAACCACTGACCACCAAACAAATTAAACCGTCCATATGTATTTTCCCCTCTCTGCCACATGAAAAAATGCAAGATCCTGCTCTGGATCTATTCAGAGAGAAAAATGGTATTGCCCATTATAACAATAAAAGTCAGGTATGTGCAAAATATGTGTGTTTTATTTGCAAGTCAGAGATGCTGTCTGTTGCAATACCCTATCAGGTAAGATCCCTTAACCACCTGATCGTTTTTGGATTCAACTGTGGAAAGACGTAACTTCTCTATAATTCAGTTACCACCAAGCATTACTCTTGATTTGTATTCAGACACAACATGTCACAGAGAGGAATCTCTCCATGCTGACAATGCCTGGAAGCACATGTTCACATGCTAAGGGAAGATGAGCTGAACAGGAGTATCCACATCTACATTGTGTGGCATATTCCACTGGTTCAACTTTGTCCTCAGTCATGGATATTCCATTATTCCCTTTAGGTGGGCATTTGCATAGCTTCAACTTATGAGGAGCCTTTGAAAAAGTGTGGAAGTTGTCTGTTCTAGAGAGAGAAATTAGGAAGGAATACACTTTAGTACCGAGACTTACTCCCTCAAACAATCCTGTGAAGAAATCTTATGAGGAAGTGCTTTTGATGCCACTGCAAAATTGAGTTCAGTATTCCTGTATTTACCTGTGTCTTTTGTCTGACTATTTCAAGATTTCAAATGGCTTCACAAACTTCCACACTGTATTTCTTCCACCGCTACTATGATATAGGGGTGAATCGTCCACCTTCCCTCTAATACTTTTTTTAAACAGGGCAGGAAAGTTTTCTTTAAAGAATCTTTACAAGGAATGGCCAACCTGTTCAAAAATAGCTTCGCTGACAGCTTCACGCTTTTTCAGAACTGAACTTAAGCTATCTTTTTTTTTTTTCTCTTTTAAGGCCCTGAAATAATTGGAAGAATATTTTTATTATAACATCCATCTGGAAAAGGAAGGCTGGGATACTATGAGAAGGGCCATTCTTTCTTGTGGTATTTTTGGCTGTGTCTCAGGGTGGGATGTTTGATATGTCATGAGAAAGATGGCCCTCATTAGATTTCCAGGCATTTGCACAGGCACCAGAAGAGCTCAAAGGGGAAAGATCAGCATCCGGTCAGTAACCCATAAAATTTCTCTCTTTTGACTTTTGGTTCTAATTCTTATAACAGCATTTTTTCCTTTTTGTTAATATTCTTTAGTCTTCTTTTTCCTTTTTCTCTCTCTTTTTCTCTTTAAAGCTTTTTTACACTGAGTTTCTTAGTAGTCTAACCACATGCCCACAACCATGTGCCACTTTATAATAGTAATAACCCATGTTTATGCAAGATGGTTCCCTTAGGAGCTCTGAGTACTTCATAGATGCCATTCTGTTAAACCTGATAACTTCCCTGATGGATGGGCACACAGTATCTCCCAATCTTCCTGAATTATTAGACAGGGAACTGAGTTTAGAAATTTGTTCATGTTCATTTCCACCAATATTTTTGCTGGTTTACCATTCAAAAGTATGATATCACAAACAAGCATAAATGCAAGATTTAAACAGTATGGCCTTATTAGCTATATTAGTTTCTTTGTTATATGTACCTATGTCATACACTTGGAGAAATTCATGATATCTTGGCTGGTATTAATGACAAACATCGGTTTCTGTTCATTAGTGTTTATCAAAGACTAAAGAGTATAATTTCTGTCTGGATTCATCTCTTTTTTGAATTCTCCAACAAACTCAGCTTTATTTGCAGTAACTAGCTACAAAGGATATTAATGTATTTGAATCAAAGTTTAACTTCAGCAAATTCAAATGCAGGTGTAAATTATTAGTCTTTAGGGTTTAAGAGTAAAATAACAAATTCACACAAAAGTATGCATTTTAGGTACTGGACCTCTTTCAGTATCGTTTCTGGGTAACCATGGCTTAGATACGACCATTTACATAAAATCTGTACTTGAGAATATAACAGAAAATTATAAAGTAGTGACTGGTTAAAGGCCATATAACATATTCAAATGCAAAACAGCAAAAAAGGTATACTGAGAACCAGAAGTTGATGTATATAACATTTATATTTAATATCTTTCTCTTACTCTGTCTTTTGGGCCCATTAATGGTTCTACTCTCATTTGGTCAAGTGCCTTCATGACAGGGAGTTAAATATAATGATTAAGAGAATGGGCTTTGGGATGAGTTGGATTAGCATTGGAATCCAGCCCTACTCCTCACTGATTATGGATGATAGGCAAGCTATGTAACCTCCTTGAACCTCAGCTTCCTCTTTGACAATAAGGGGTTAATAAAAAACACCACCACAACTACATGGGGTTGTTGTATGGATTAAACATGTGTAGAAGGATTAACATGCGCCAGGCATCAATGTATTCAATAAATAATAACAATAATAGTAACAATTACTTTCTTATTCTCTGGTTATGATGGCTCAGGTCCTGACTTGTGCTTTCCTTCCCCAGTTAGCATCCCTGCACCTACACTGCCTGCATCTAGTGTTTGTTCCTCTTAATCTTATTGAAATTTATTGTGACTTTATATTATCCTCATGGGCTGAGACATTTAGTGTTTTTGAAGGGACTATTAGCTAGTCTGATAATCCTTGTAAACACAATAGTAAGAGAAAAATCAAGTAAGACTTTCAGGTCTTTTCTTTCACTCAATTTGGCCGTGAGCATATATATTAAGAATGGAAATATCAAGTTCATACAGGTAGCCATAGAACAAACAGCTAAAAGTAACTTGGTTTTTGTCCAGTAAAAATCTTTTTTAGTAACAAGAAAATTAAGTCTCAGGGACTTTTCAAGGTCACCAGTCTGAGTCTACTTAGGATACAGAAACCATGTAATTTTTTTTTACTGTGTGTGTGTGTGTGTGTGTGTGTGTGTGTAAAGATTGCTAATTAAGTACTGAAGAACTGGAGTGAAAAAGAGAGCAAGCTATCGCAGAGGTGGCAGTTACAGAGGGCAGCTTTCAATCCTGGGGCAGAGATGAAGCTAGAACTATTGAAATTTAGGAGCTTCCACGAAGGATTGTGCAAAGCTGAAACTCAGGCTGCTAAATAGAGGATGCTGCTAGGTCTGTGCTGCTGCCTCTAACCTCGGAAGAGGTCCCATGGAGCTATTAGCCAAAATAGTTGGTCTGTGCTGGTATCTCTAAGGGGATGAAAGGATGCTGGTTTTGCAGATCTTGGACCAAGTTCAAACTGAATTCAACTACTACTAAACTGGTATGAATTTCCATTGCCAAAGTGAAGACACATTTCCAGAATAATGCCGACAGAAGGAAGATGCAACAAGTTTCTTGTTCTCTTTCCAATATTCTATTCTACCTCTAGGGCCTTCCTATCAGCAGAGCGTTAACAGGGAGCTGACCGAAAAAACCCAGAAATGTGGTTTGCAGTTCTGGTCCCAGCATCACAGGTTATTAACGAGTGGGATAAAGCTGAGATACTTTCCTGACTGGCACAAGTAGTTAGTGGAAGGGTCAGCCTTACTACCAAACCAGATAGACTAACAAATGGCAGATACTGGAAGTGATGCATCAAAAGTGCGTCCCCAACTTCAATTCATTTCTCTGTTTCATCTCCTGCATATAAGGAATCACACAGAATTTTCCACTGCTCTATATCCTGCCTTTCACATTTATACACTGCTCTTCTTCCACATAAATTACAAGTTAGTTCACACTTTGACTTCCTCTCGTTCAGTTTATTGCATGGTGTGGCAAATTTTGAAACCAGACTTTAGTCTTGAATCCATTGAATACTGGAAATTCGCAAAGAGAGATTTCGGGTGCTCTCACCACACACACAAAATATGGTAACTATGAGAGGAGATGAATCTCCTGACTGTGGAAATTATTTTTGCGCTATGTATATCAAATAATCATGTGAGACACCTTAAATATATACATTATTTTATTTTATTTTTTTAATGTTTATTTATTTTTGAGAGAGAGAGAGAGAGACAGAGCAAGAGCAGTGGGGGGGAAGAGAGAGGGGAGGGGCAGAGAGAGGGAGACACAGAATCTGAAGTAGGCTCCAGGCTCTGAGATGTCAGCACAGAGCCCAACATGGGGCTTGAACCCATGAACTGTGAGATCACGACCTGAGCCAAAGACAGATGCTTAACCGACTGAGCCACCCAGGTGCCACAACAATATTTTCATTTTAAAACCACAAAGAAGGAAATTCTGGGTGGAGAGAACTAGAACTTTATTTATTTATTTATTTATTTATTTATTTATTTATTTTTAAATATTTTTATTTATTTTTGAGACAGACAGAGACACAGCATGAGTAGGAGGGGAAGAGAGAGGAGGAGACACAGAATCTGAAGCGGGCTCTAGGCTCTGAGCTGTCAGCACAGAGCCCAACGCGGGGCTCGAACTCACGAACCGCAAGGTCATGACCTGAGCTGAAGTCGGACGTTCAACTGACTGAGCCACCCAGGCGCCCCAGAACTAAAACTTTCAACTAAATCTCTCATTGAAAGAGATTAGCCTGGATGTACACCACCATCCTAGATTCATGCTCTTAAAACCATCCATTACTCTCAGAGACATTCTCCATTTGCGATTCTTTCTTCAGCTTTGGGAAGTCATATCCTTCCCCATGATTTCTCAACCCGATCTCACTCCAGTATTTTTCCTTCTTTGGTTCCCAGGATTCTGTACACTCAGTTCAGTGGACTGGCATTGCCCATGTTGACTCCTTCTCCACATCCTGACAGAGACTTTCACAGTGGTAAAGTTCCCATAACCAGCTAATTCATACCGTACTATACATGGTTGACTTTAGCCAGCACTTTTGGTAAGGTTATATTTCAGTAATAATATATTACCCTAATCTCTAATCTCTAGTTTCAGACTACTCTAATACATCTGTCACAGAAAAACCGGACAGATTGTGGTTCAGAGTGTGGCATTAGACCTACAATGCCTGAGTTTGAGTCCTAGTTCTTCCACTTACTTGCTATGTGACCTTGCAATGAGTCTCTATGCCATTAGGGCTTCACCTCTAAAACTCTTCCCTTCTTGGTTTGTTGTGAGAAGAAATGCTCCACGTCAAGTGTTTAGAACATTGACCAACATACAGCAAATAGTTAAGAAATACTTGTTATTATTTCACAAAGACCAATAGTATTGTCCATATCCAAGTGGGTGAACATTTCTGACATTATCATTTACTATGTATCTCACTTTGTGAATGTTATTTAATTAAATAAACCTTGAGGTTTAGTTCCTTTCCATGCTTAACATGTTGCTTGAAATCTTGTTTCTATGGTGGTTGCTAGGATTAAATGACAGCACACAAGTGAGAAATAAGTATGTGTGAGCCAGCCCCAAGACCCAGACCAACATTACACGAGGACTACTTTTACTGTTTTTCATGTTTATTTATTTTTGAAAGAGAGAGAGAGAGGGGTGGGGGTCAGAGAGACGGAGACACAGAATCTCAAGTAGGCTCCAGGCTCTGAGCTGTCAGCATAGGTGGGGCTCGAACTCATGAACTGCGAGATCAAGATCTGAGCCAAAGTCAGATGTTTTAACTGACAGAGTCACCCAGGGACCTCAACCATCAGTAAATCTTGAGGTGCACCAAGTATATTTAGTAAAACGTTGCACATTACCTGGCACATAGCAAGTGATCGATACCCCCTCACTCCAAAAAATGTCATATTAGCAATCAATTTCCATCCAAAATGGACAATTTCCCACCCGTATTCCTTTACAGACACAGTTTCTATGTTTCTAGAATATCTACACTCAATATGCAACAGATGTTTATTGTAAGTGCAATTTTCTGATCAAGGGAAAGCTCCCTCTTGTGAGATCCACTTCAAACTCACTCTCCTCTGTACCTTTGCTCCTTAAAGGTTGGTCCATATAACAGCAACATCAGCATTACCTTGGTGCTTGTTAGAAATGCAGATTTGAAGGGCACCTGGGTGGCTCAGTTGGTTGAACATCCAACTCTTGATTTTGGCTAGGGTCATGGTCTCACACTTTGCGAGTCTGAGCCCTGCATGGGGCTCTGTGCTGACAGTGTGGAGCCTGCTTGAGATTCTCTCTCTTTCTCTCTTTCCTTCTCTCTCTCTCTTTTTCTCTCTGTCTCCCTCCATCTTAAATAAACTTAAAAAAAAAAAAAAGAAGTGCAGATTCTAGGTTCAGTACCATATCTACTGAACCAGAATCTGCATTTTACCATGACCTCCAAATGATTACCCTCATCAATCTTTGAGAAGCCTAAGCTTCTCCCTCCCCTAATTTGCATAGGTCATATTTAGCTTGATAAACCGAGATCTACTTCAGAGGGCCTTTGAAAAAACACCTCTGCCTGATACTTTTCAGATAGAAGGTGTTTATTTAATAATGCTTGTTAAATTGGAATTAGAACATCTGTGAAAAGCGAATCATGGGTAGCATCTTTACAAATAGAGCATTTTAATCTAAAGTACTGATATTATAGATCAAATGCTGTGATCAGAACACTAAATAAGCAAAGACAAAAACGGTTTGTCAGTGTTCTCTTCTTCCCTTTCCAATAATATAATTTTATATGCTTGCCTCATAGAAACAATATCTTCACCATAGTTTTCTAACAAAGAGAAATCCAAGACTAAGAGACTTTCTCTTCCTTGCCTAAACTAGGTTAAACAAATGGTATAGTGTGTAATATTTAATGTTGTTATAATTTAAATATGAAAATTATATTTAAAATGGAAATCAGAGTGCATATTTTATTTGCACAGGATTATTTCCCAATTTTTAAGTTTTCTTAGAGCATTATTTTCTTATTAGTGCAGTTCTGTGCACATTTCCTATTAATTTCTATTCATTCTTCATTTGTGTGTATGTGTATCGCTGGGATGGAAACAGAAGGGCACGGCACTCTTTATGTAGTACTTTTAATATACTATTTTTGTTATATAATGGCTCCAAAGTAGAAGAATTTGAGTTATTCCTCTCAAAAGCCTCGTGCTCTCTTTCCTTCTAAGTCGATAATGAGGATTTCTTTGGGTGTATTATTCTAAGGAGCAACATGGAGATTTGTCTGACACAGCACATAGTTCAAATGTAGCATTTCGTTGTCTGTCTGAGATCTTGGAATCTTGCTCACAACAAGAACCTGTAAAGCTTTACAGGTAAAGGAAAGACTTGCTAGGTTTCCCTTGACACAATAGGTATTTTATAAGCTTTCTCTCTGGTGAAATTTTAGTAGATTTCCTGCTTATACTGTCTTCATTTTAATCTCATTACTGTTATACAAAACAAAGGAAATAGGCATTAACACTTCAAAATACAATTCATTTTATAATCTATAAAAGACAGGCTTACATTAAAGGTTTGTATAAAATTTTTAAGAACAAAAACATGAAATGTAGAATTAAAAAAAAAAGGACTTTCATTTTAAGGACAAGAGGAAAAAATGCTATGTTATAAGAAAAGAAATTCAATTCTGATCTACATAGAAAACATGCATCATTTATTCACAAAATATTTATTGAGAGGACATTATGGACTGGCATTATGCTGCCCACACGGGATGTATTTGTGAATCAATATGCCCTCATGGGTCTTACATTCCAGTGAATACACAAAATATAAGCAAGTGTAAAACAAATAGTACATATTTAATAAAATATGATAAAGTAATGGAGTAAACAAACAAGGGCAAGTAAATGAAAACAGACTAGTTAGGGAAGAATTTTCTGAGGAGGTAGCATTTAAGCTGAGGGCTGAAAGCTTGAGGTGGGTACCATTTTTGGAATTTTCCAGAAACTGAAATAAGCAGATGTGGCTTGTAAAAAAGAATGGTACGAGATGAGGTTTAAAAGTGCACCATGGGCTAGATTAGCCAGGGCCTTGCAAAGCATGGTAGTGTGGATTTCACCGGAAGTATAATTGGCATCTATCAAAGATGTTTAACAGGGTAGTGAAAGGATAAAATTTATATTTTAAAATTATTTTTGTGGGTGCTGAGTGGATATTAGCTTGGGATAGAGCAGAAATTGAACAGCAAATAAAAAGATATTGCCCCTGCTAACCAAGGAGAGAAAATGGTGTGCTGGATGAAGGTTTGGTAGTTATGATAGAGACAAATAGCTAAGTATGAGATAGATTTTGGAGGGATGGACCTTCAGACTTGATTAGATAGGAATAGTAAATTAGCTTTAAGGACTATGATCATCAAACTGGCTTTCTCTTAATGATATATGATGATTTGGGCATGGAATTGTCTTTAGTAAAGCATAAATTCTGTTCACCAACAAAATGTGGAGATTTTTTGGCTTCTCAAACTTTAGCTGTAAGCAATAGAAATGACCCTATTTAAACAAAGAGGTAATTGGAAAAATACCAGGGATCTTACTAATGCACAGGTAAAATTAACCAACGGAGTCTGAGAGAGTCCTGGTGAAACCGCTTAAAAGCATAAAGTTGAACAAAAATCAAAATGGCTGTACTAATGCTTCAGCAAAGCTCAATTTAAAGTAAACTTTTCCCTCTCTCCTGCAAACCTCTCCTCCACCCTTCTTAGCCTTATTGTCTCAGGAACCCGCAACACCCTAAAAATGTGAGGAAGGAGGCTGGCAGCAGGTACACAATCCTTGTCCAAACCGGCTAGATCCTGTATTTCCCTACATAACCCCCCACCCCCTTCCTCCTGGAGGGCTTGCAGTTTTGAAGGCTGTAGCCTGTTGCATCCTCCTGCGTCCTTTGCCCGGCAATAAAGCTATTGTGACTCTTTATTCCCAACTCTGTCTTTACGTTATTTTTTTGGCTCCAAAGCACAGAGGTTGATTTTGACAACACTGGAGGTTCCAGAAATTATTAGAGCAGGAACCACAGTCACCGGGGTACCAAGATTAGAATAAAACCTAATCCCTTTTTCCATCTTTTCATTGTTCATTCAAGATTCAGTGTCCCATGAGAGAGGTTCTGATTATACAATCCTTTGCAATACTGGAGTTGTAAGAGGAAAGACTTGTTAAAGGAACTGCCAAGATATTGGCCTTGAATTACCGTCCAACTGTCACTACATGAAAGCAAGAAGAGAGAATTCCCCCAAAGAAGGTGGATGCTGAAAAACAACCAACGGAAACAATATCCATGAAAATAACAGATAGTCTATCTGCTGGCTTCTACTAGTAGGCTCTGTAGGTTTAATTTTCTATGTTGATCTTAAAGATACTTATTTTATTGATCCATAGGATGGGATCTAGAACATATTCTATAGAACGTAACGTGGAATCATTCAGAGTTCACTGAAGAGGGTGCTATATTTAGGTGATGACATGTATCTGTAAGCCATGGAAATATCTTCTTCCAGACTTTATCTATGACCAGTGCTTGCTACAGATTTCATTAGCTGCTGATAATTTCTCAGTAATTCCTGTCTTTATTAGGAATTAAGTTCTTTTTTAAAAATTACAGTATAGTATTATTTTCGGGTGTGCAATATAGTGATTCAGAATTTCCACACATTACCCTGTGCTCATCACAAGTGTCCTCCTTAATCCCCATCATGTATTTCACCCATCTCCCTACCCACCTCCCCTCAGATAACCATCAGTTTGTTCTCTATAGTTAAGAGTCTTCTTGGCTTGTGTCTTTCCCTCTCTCTCTCCCTTTTTTTCTCTTTTGCTCATTTGTTTTTATTCTTAAATTCCACATATGAGTGAAATCATACGGTATTTGTCTTTCTCTGACTTATTTCACGTAGCATGATATTCTCTAGCTCTATCCATGTCATTGCAAATGGCAAGATTTCATTCTTCTTAGGAATTAAGTTCGTAATCATTTTAATTCTGTTTCATTTATCTTACATCTGTCTGATTAGTCCAATTCCTCTATTAAAAGCAATAATAGGAATACACATTTTCTTTTACCTTTTCTGTCAGCAGTTAAATTTTAAATTCTTTTTGCAAACTCTTTTTGCAAACTGGAAAGTTAAATTGGTATGTGAGAAATTAACAAAATGAACAAAGGAAAAAATGGTTTTCACTTCATTGCTATGCATGCCTTTAAAGATAAGTCCAGAATAACCATTTGGAAATCAGTATCAAATAAAATTAAACCACTTGATTACTTGTCAAAGAATAAATCCATGAATCCTAATTTGTTCTTCTTACTGCATGTTAAACCAAGGCACATTGTTCGTTGGGCCTGATATCCTGGAGGAGGCTTATTAAGGCGTATCTCTGTCCCACAGGGCAATTTACCCAAATCTGGTAATTTAAGCATAGAACATGATAGAAAAATTTATAGAAGAATTATGCCTGTAAAAGCAACAGTATTAGGACATCATTGTCGAGTGGTTAAAAGCCTTGCCTTTGGATTCAGATATGGGTTTGGATCTTAACTTCTTCCATTTATTAACTGTGTGATCTTTTTTCTTTTAATTTTCAAAGTTCATTTATTTATTTTGAGAGAGATACAGAAAGAGTGAGCAGGGGAGGGGCAGAGAGAGAATTCCAAGCAGGCTCCATGCTGTCAGCACAGAGTCGGATGCAGGGTTTGCATTGACGAACCCAGAGATCACGAACCAAGCAGAAACCCAGAGTCTGATGCTTAACCAATAAGCCATTCAAGCACCCCTATTAACTGTGTGATCTTAAAGAAGTTAATTATCCTCTCAAAGTCCCATCTTTTTGGTAAAATGTAAAATTTTGTAAAATGTTTAATGATCATAAAAATACACAGAAGGGCTTTGTGACGGTAAAATGATATTGATTGACATATTTTAAGTACCCAATGATTGGTGGTGACGATGACACAAAGGAACATGGCAGGACAAGAAGAAATCACTCTGCTGTGAGATAATGGCTGCCCAAAGGACAGTATATGAACTAAAGCAAAGAGAAGCAGCAGAAACTCAAGGAGAATCACAGAGCACGGTAACATATTTTCTCAAAAAAAGTCTTGGGCTTGTCAGTTAGTAACTGAACTTTAATATTCTTTGACAAAGTTCATTTTATTCCATCATATTAACCTTCTTCCTCTAGTCAAAATTACTGAGGCAGGAGGTAGGACTGCTGGCCATGGGAAGCTATCAGTACAGTATTGGACTGTGAGTTACCAAAGGCATCTGAGGAGAATACACAAGTGGTGATTTTCTCCCCCTGGTGAATTTAACAGCATGAAATCTCAGATAGCCTCTCCTGCCATATCCAACTTCTTTAAAAAATAAAATAAAATAAAATTGTAGACTGCCTTTTTTAATGAGAGTGCAGAATGCTATCCCCATCGTTGAGTAATCCTTCTCAGGCAGGAATACTGGGTCTAATTTTCGACATAACTGGAAAAAAAAAAGTCATCTTATCTCCAGCACTTCCCTCTTCTGTGTTATGCAGGTTTCGCCAGGCTAAAGCTGTTGACAGGAAATTCTCCACTCGGATGAGAAGCAAAGATGAGAAGGGAGGCATCGCAGTGGTGATGGAAAAGCTTCATATAATGAGACAAATCCCAGCACCTCTAGGGAGCTCATTCAGTATGGAAACCATTTCGTGTTTCTTTCATTATGGGAATGATACACTGTCTATTAAAAGTACAGAAGTGAGATTGTCCAGACAGTTATTTTAATAGGGTGACTTGCTTTGGATCGTCATTTGGTTTTGTGAACAACAGCATGTAAGCCTATTTGTCTACAGCACCACGCTTCAAACAAGTCCAATCTATCATAGCACGGTGGCGTTAGCACCTCTTATTATATAAACCTGTCAGGGCATTACAACATAAACAACACATTCTGCCCAGCTGCAAAACACTTATTCAAGGAGTCCATTTAGTTTCATAAACTTTTTCTAAGTCTCTGACACCTTAAACAAACTATGACAGGCATTTCTATTGTATGCCAAACAAGAGGAATAACTCACTATACAAAGCCTATCGAGTGACTATCAACAAAAGAAAAAGATATGAGATAAAATGAGCCTCTGGTGGAAAGAATTCAGATACATTAACAATTCCTAGGAAAATATTCATTTCTTTCTGTCCTCAAAGCAGGCCACGACAAAGGATAAAATTTAGCTCAGACTCAAGATATCTATTTCAACTTTGGTTTACAGAATTGTTTCCTCACTGGCAGAACTAGAGTCTCCTTTTGGAGTTGTTATGATATGTTTTCCTGTGCTCGTCCATTTGATATGATGTTACTTAAGATACAAATGTTATACGGATAACATATGTAAATTTATATACTATATAATACATATTATACATGTTATACATTATGCATATTTTATGTTATATATTATACATGTTATATATATATATATTTTATATAACATATATATCATATATATTCTGTGACTATCAACATGTACCTGAAAATATGTGTTCTCTCGAAATTACAGGCAGCTCTCTCACGTGTGTGTGTGTGTGTGTGTGTGTATGTGTGTATATATAAAATAGTAAATAAAGTCATGCAGCAAGGCACACCGTTCTGAGCTTACGTATCTATTTTCTATAGAGTAATTGCTCTTCTCTAAACTGAACTTCCTAACTGAAACGTGCCCCAAAGCAATTCTGCATCACAGCTCTGTGGTTTCTAGAACCGGTCCCTATTTCTTCCAGCTACACCATTCAGAAATCTCCCCAAGTATTGACAAGATGAGCTACAGCTGTTCACAGAGGAGAGCACGCTTATATGAAGAGAGACAAGTATACTTTCAAGGGACTAAGATTTGAAATATTGATATAGTCACATTAATTGAATTTTTGCCTTGAGAAGTGATTACAAAAATGTTGCTCCAATATTAATTTGTATCTGCTTTGGATAAGATTAACATTAATTTCTTCGCCAGTCCCCATTACTCTTTTCTTATTCATTAGCATCTCTCTTTGCATGTGTAAGAGACCTTGATGAAGCATGTTTATTCATAGACTAACCTTTTTAAATAATTCTAACAGCTCTCTAACAGTAACCTTCCTGGCATGCTGCATATCTTGTCTTTGTTTCATTATTCAATGCTTGCACTCGATCCTCCACTTGAGATGCTGAACATGAATCATTCTCCTCTTCCTATTGCTCTCTTCCTCCCACTAAAATGTCCTCTGCAGCCCGGTCCCACAGGAGAACTCTGCGCACAAAATACTGCAGCAAAATAGTCTCTTGGTTGGATCAGGGACACTATAATTTCCACAGATCTCGAGTGCAATTATTGATCTACTTTTTTATAGCTCATTACATATTTGTTACCATGTTTTAGTTCATTGTTCACTCACCTTGTGTTAGAATATTTAGTTTGAGTCCGCCTTTAATGAGAGCTCTGGAGGTGACATTTGATCTTTTCTTTGTGTATGTAAGCGCTCAGGCTTATTTTTCTGAACAGATAACATGGACAAAGCTGTGAGAAGGCGAGGAAGAAAACCAGGAGATGAAAAGTAGAATCAGCAAAGCAATTACATTTTTCTACAAGCTGGGACATCGTCTTTGAGCCTCAAAGGCTGTATAAATACTTGAAAATAAGCAAATATAATTTCTCATTTCAATTACAGATTTGGACATCTACCTTAAAATAAAACCTAAAACTACTTCTCACAGAAAATCACAGGTTTTCTTCTTTTTGAGTTAGAGTCAAAATTTTTCACTGTGGAACAGACCAAAATATACGTTTGGATATTTCTGGCTTTAAGCATTCTGTTTACAACACTGAAGGGACACTATGTGTAAAATTGTCTGGGAAAATAAACTTTTCTTATTATCAGTAAGTAATGATCATTTTGTCAATTTTAAGGAAGGAAATTTCCTATGTTCCTATAATCATTCGAATATATATTTTCCCATGGCTTCTTATACTTAGTCTCAAAACAGAAATGAACAAAACAATTCAGTGGAGTTGGCAAAGGCCCTAACAGTTGTCATTTGACAGGATAAAGAAATTATGTAATATTTATTGTTTTCCTTCATAAATGTCATGAATATGAAACTGATTTGAAAATAGTCTACTTTTTAACGTCTAATATGTTCGGATAACAGTGGGTAATTTATTACTATTAATTGTTTGCTTCGTAAGATTTTTGTTTTAATATGAGAGTTGAAGCCTGCAAGGCCTAGCTCCTGCAGCAAGGGCCATGCATGTCAACTATGATTTCTTTTCACCAAACCCATTACGGTACGAGGAAAGTCTTGTAACAAAGACCACCTGAGGCTCCAGGGAACAAAATGTCCTGGGTTGGATATAACTTTCAAAATCAACTAGTCTAGACACCTTTTACAATTTGTCATAGCAACATTTACTTCAGTTAAATGACTTAATTAAGTGAATTAATTAAACTTACTATATTGCCTTCACGTCACCTAGGAGTAACAGAATGCTATAGGCTACAACCCAAACGACATACGCTATAACCCGCAAATCAAGGAAATGAACTTCCACAAAGAAGCTACAGGAGATCCAGGAACATACTGTACCAGGCCACATACATATGGCAGAACAGAGCAAAACCAATAAAGAAAATATTCCTCCTTTATCAGAAAGAGAGAGGAGGTTCCTGTCGTAAGAACCCACTGAGACAGAGGTCTATATTAGGACGTTCATGTCTTTCTTTGATAGAAATAAGGTGATGGGGCTCCAAACATAGCAAGAGGTTTCACCTGTAAGGTGAAAATTCCAATTAAAAGAATTTATTTAAGATAGGGGGGCTGGGTTCAAATTTTAAAAATCATGGGACTTATGCACCAGCCCTCCTGTATCCCTTGGGTAAATTCGTAGCAGTGCTATTGCTGGGTCACAGGGTAGATCTATTTTTAATTTTTTGAGGAACCCCCACACTGTTTTCCAGAGCAGCTGCACCAGTTTGCATTCCCACCAACAGTGCAAGAGGGTTCCCGTTTCTCCACATCCTCGCCAGCATCTATAGTGTCCTGATTTGTTCATTTTAGCCACTCTGACTGGCGGGAAGTGGTATCTCAGTGTGGTTTTGATTTGTATTTCCCTGATGAGGAGTAACGTTGAGCATCTTCTCATGTGCCTGTTGGCCATCTGGATGTCTTCTTTAGAAAAGTGTCTATTCATGTCTTCTGCCAATTATGAGAAACTCAACAGAAGACCAAGGGGGAGGGAAAAGGGAAAAGGGAAAAAAAAGTTAGAGGGAAGGAGGCAAACCATAAGAGACTCTTAAATACTGAGAACAAACTGAGGGTTGATGGGGCGTGGGGGAGAGGGGAAAGTGGGTGATGGGCATTGAGGAGGGCATCTGTTGGGTGAGCACTGGGTGTTGTATGGAAACCAATTTGACAATAAATTACATATAAAAAAAAATCATGGGACTTAAGTAATTGAGTAGAGAAGTGAATGACCAAAACAAAACAAAAACATTCTCTGTGAGAGTGACAAAGAAAGAGAGGCAGACACAGACAGAGACGCACACACCCACACCCACACACCCACACACTATGTTAACCAAAACTTACTACGAAGCAAGGATTGCCTTTCTGTCTCTGGTTCAGTGTTTGTCTATGTCTCCCTGTGTGTACAGATATATATTTGTATACTGTAAAAATTTTAGTGTATGTTGCAAACAATTTTTCATATCAGATACAACCCCCTCAGTCTTAATAATAGCTCTACTTTTATTATATATCTAAAGCATATTTAAATGAAACTTCTATTATTGGATATTCAGGTTCTTTCCATATATATCCATATATTTCCATCTATGTGTGTGTGTGTGCATGTGTGAATGTGTGTGTGTATACATATTCTCAACCACAGTGAGATTAATAGCCTTAACAGCATATCTTTGTGAAATTTGTGATTATTTTCTCAGACTGGATTACTAAAAATAAAAAAAATTTATTGGCTAAAGGAGATGGAGTGGGGAGTCAGAGCCCAAAGGGCATATATATACAAATTGAACATTTTTGAAACCTACTGATGATCATTTTTCCAGACAATGTTTTCCAGTTTATGTTCCCCTTTGGCAGTTTATGAGATAAACTTTCCCCCAACTACTTATCTGCCCTGGGTTGTTCTTTGTTCTCATTTATCACCAATGGCATGATACTGCTTTTTCAATTTATTACATAACACTTATGCCATATTCTTATTATACCTTTATGATTTTTTTGGACATTTTCCCCCATTTCATTTATATGGATACCTATCCTTTTATCAGTAAAGCATGTTTATAGTTATTGATTTATAACGAGTTTAATATCTGGCAGTGCAAAAACTACTTCCATTACCTTCTTTTCCATGAATTATTAGATATCCTATTTTGATTATTCTGGATAAGGCTCACAATTATTTTTTCACATCTGTTTGGACAATTTATCTGAATACCAGGAAGAAAATGGTATTTTGATTGAAATAATTATAAATTCAAAGATCTATTTGGAGCAAATTTGCTTCTTTACAAAATTAAAATTATCCAAGACAAATGCTCTTACATTCTTTGGAACAATGAATATAGTTCTATACTTGCTTAACATAGTAATTTTTGTACATTTTTGCACATTTTTAATACTTTCAGAAACAGTTTTGTAGTTTTTTTTTTTTTTTTTAACATATAAGCACTAGTTTTTTGTAAAATGTATTTCTAGGTGCTTTACACATTTTGTTCTTGTGAATGAGGATTTTCCTAACTATAATTTATAATTGATCTTTTCTGGAAACACAGAAGAGATACTAAGTGTTACATATTGACTTTGTAACTGGCTATTTTAGTAAACTTCTTTGTTTAAAAGCTTTTCAATTGATGCAATTAGGACTGAAGCAATCTTGCAAATTTAAGAATGATAAAAATTTATTTCTCCTTTACTAATACCTACCATTCAGTTATTAACCTCCCTCCCTCCCTCCTCCTTCCTTGCTTGCTTTCCAGACTGGAATTTCCCTACGAGGGCAGGGAGCTTGACAATTCTTGTGAATATGAAGATTTGTCTTATTCCTGGCTTTAGTGGATATGCCTTGAGTCTTAAGTTTTTAAAAATGGTAACCTGCAGTGTTCTACAAGATTTTAATATTCATGCTGCTCATAGGTGCCTTTTTGTGTAACTTGTATGTGGAATCCAAAAAAAGAAAGTCATAGAAACAGAGAAGAGAAAAGTGGTTGTCAGAGGCTGGCAGGGGGTGGGAAAAAGGAGTGGTTTATAAAAGAGTACAGGGGTACAAACTTTCAGCTCTAAGTTCTGAAGATCTAAGGTAAAAACATGGTGGCTATACTTGATAATATAAAAAACTTACTGTGTCAATGCTTAGCTGAATAAAGTTAAAAAGGTTATTTTACTATAAGGCTTCTTACCTCCTTTTACACACACATAGACAGAAGCATACTCTTTGGGAATAAATTGTGAGACATTTCTCACATGCTTTTGAACACAGAACCTTGTTTTCCTTTTTTTTTTTTTTTTTTAAATAGAACATATATCTCCAAAAAGTAGTTTTATACATCTCAGTTTGAAATGCTACAGGTATATTTCATTTTAAATGTAGTGTTGATAATTGGGTTCAGATTTTAACATTATCAGGTTAAGGATGCAATCGTCTCTAAATTTGCTAACCATTATCAGAAAGGAATCATGAATTTAATTAGAGACCATCTCATATGATTTTCCTTCTATTACTTAATGATTTATGGTTTAATTGATAAGCTCCTTAATGTTCAACTCTTCTACCATCTATATAATAAACTCATGTAATATGCTCAAATCTAAATCCGAATCACTTGTAAAAGAGATATTTATTAATATTTTGCAAGTAACTTTTTCAGGTTTTATTATAATTACAATGTTGTTTCTTTTTTAAACAATGAAGGATTATCTGTGAGGCACCTGGGTGGCTCAGTTGGTTAAGTGGCCGACTTTGGTTCTGGTCATGATTTCACAGTTCATGAGTTTGAGCCCCACATCTGGCTCTGTGCTGATCACTCAGATCATGGAGTCTGCTTTGGATTCTGTGTGTGTGTGTGTGTATGTATGTGTGTGTGTGTATGTGTGTGTGTGTGTGTGTCTGCTCCTCCCCCCCCCAAAAAAAAAATAAACATTAAACTGCTTTTTTTAAATGAAGGATTATCTAAATGTTGTATGTTTTTTGCTCTATAAATACACTTCGCCTCTCCCTTAAATTTTTTTACAGATTTCTTCCATGAAGGAAATAGAAGAGATTGTATTTAGAGGGATTTCTTGATATTATTTTTTTCACTAAACTTTTCATAATTAATTATTCCCATTTTCTACTTTTGAGCTAATTTTCATAATTTATCTATTTCTAAGGAAATTATACATTTCTATGTAACAATCCAGGGTTACCCAAAAACGATGGTTTTACAATTTTTAAATTATATGCATCTGTGGCTATAAGATCACTCTCATTTTCAGTGTTAGAAATTGTTCTCATATATATTTTCTATCATATTTACTAGAGAGTGCTATTGATCTTTGCAAAGAACTAGCAGTTCAAATTAGAGATTAATTTTAATGTATTGTTTTTTACTATTTGCTTTATCATATTGATTTTTTACTCATATATCCTGTAATTGTATTATTTTTTAAACATGGCCCCTGGAAGCCTATTTTACTTATTTTCTGTTTTTCAATTTATCAATAAAATCTTCAAAGAAGAATATTTTTTTGAAGAGTTTAATTGCCTTTTACAAATTTTGACACATTATGTTTTCAAATAAAACGTTCTCAGTTTTGAAGCAGATACTTAATGATCTTATGTTCTTGTTTTATTTTTATTCAAAGAATAGCATCTTTATTCGAAATACTTATTAATTTGTCCCTACATGATCACTTCTTGTAAGTATTCTAGGATAGTAGTAAATAGATAATTCTAATTTTGTTCTAAGTGATGTAAGACAAGTAGAACTATACTACTATTTATATGTCTATTAATTTTTCTCCTAAAATCAAACCCAGTCCTTGCCTCAAGGCTATCGCATAATTTCTAAATAAATCTTTAATTATATTTTTCAGATACATATTTCTATTAACTTTTTGCCTAGATACTTCATTAAATATATTAATTTTTCATGTCAAACCAACCATGCATTCCTGAAATATACCCACATTCACTGTGAGAAAATATATTAAATATTAGAATATTATATTCAATACCTTCTTTTCTGGGTGTGATTCTGTATTTTATAGATTTATATTTTATATAATTTTCTGAGTAGCATGTAATTCAAATACTCATG
The DNA here is from genome assembly GCF_028018385.1 of Neofelis nebulosa. Classification (NCBI taxonomy): domain Eukaryota; kingdom Metazoa; phylum Chordata; class Mammalia; order Carnivora; family Felidae; genus Neofelis; species Neofelis nebulosa. The sequence continues at coordinate 212,941,679 of NC_080782.1, forward strand.
ACTTGTGTTCATTGTGAACTTTCCATTTATTAATATAAAAATGTCTTTTCTCCTGGAAACTAATTTTTCTCTAATGTAAATATTATAATCTGCTTTTTGCTTTATATATCTTTCTCCAGCTTTTAATGGTTTGAAAACTATTTTAGTTATCATAGCAGCACTGTTGAAAAATGGCACACATAATTTCCAAACATTATTTTTCTAGTCTGTAAAAAGTACTTATTACTCACTTATTATGATTAAATACTCAATTGGTGAAATTTGACCACTTTTACCTACAAAATAAACATGACTTTATATGGCTCCTTTAATCAGTTTATGACTGGTAAAAAAATTTCAAGGTCTATTAGGAGTGGAAGGTGGGGAGGGGCTAGTGACCATGGACTAAGATTTAAGAAAGAGTATTTGTACTGCATTACATCCAGTCATCAAGGGCTATCTGAAACAAGTGACAGAACATGTGAGGTAGTACTCCAGATGTGCAAATAGAATAGCTTGAACTTCCAAGGAAGATTAAGAAAATATAAGATATTACCAAAGGCATCAAATATAACATATTTTACCTAAACAGTGTTACTGTCTTCAAATGCAGTGTTTGAAAAGAACACTAAGTTTTTCTCCAAATGCCACTGCTCAGTTGTTGTACTGAGAAAAGTAGAGATATGAACCACTGAGCAGTGAAGTTAAACTGTCCCTTAGGTATTTAGCAGGTAGACCTCCCCCATTCTCTCTCTCTCTCTCTTGCTCACTCTCTCTCTCTCTCGCTCTCTCTCTCTCTCTCACCTGTGCTTCTTCCTAGGCTGTCTGGCACCTGGACTCAACGAACCTGAAATAGGGACTCTGATTGCCATACAGAGCAGCATCTGCAACTCATGCTAAAAAAAGGACTTATTCTAAAGACTTCAATTCCTTATTTATATCCATTTTTGAATTCTGGTTTAACAGTTTTGATTGGAAATCATTCTCCCTCAGAATTCTGTAAGCATTGCTACATTGTTTTTAAGTATTCAAAGTTGCTGTTGAAAAGCCCAATGCCTTTGTGTTTCCAATCTTGTCAATGAAAAACAGTTTTATTAGTTTGTCTGCCTTTTGAGTTTTTTTTTTTTTCTCTAAAAGATCCTAGTATAATATATCCCCCAATACTCTCTTCTGAAGTTTCACAATGATACCTCTTGGAGTAAGATTTTTTTCATTCTCAAGCTGGGTGAGCAGCAGATCCTCTTAATCTGGGTACTCAGGTTTTTCAATTCAAGAAAAATGTATTGAATTGTTGCTTTGATAATTTCTCCCACAGATTTCTGCTATTATCCCTTTCCAGATACTCAGATACTGGCTTTCATGGACTAGTCCATTCATTTTTTTCTCTACTGTTCCCCAATGCTTTCTTTTAGTGCTACTTTCTGCTCTATACCCTTCTGTTAATTATATATATACTATACAAAGACATATATACTATATATTTACTATATATATTTATATATATATTTATATATATTTACTATATATAGTATATATGTCTCTGTATAATTTTTGGTTCCCTACTTTTAAAATAAATTTTTGAGAGTTCTTCTCATTCTCTGAGTGTTTTCATTTAACAAACATCCTGCATTTGTTTTATTGGTATTAATACTTCTCATATTGCTCTAAGGATATTAAATTTTACTGATTTTTGAGGCTTTGCTTTAATCTGTGACTATAATAGTAGAATCTTTCCTCAGCTTCCTGGAGATCTTTGCATCTTGAATGAAGTACTAAGAAGCTGCTTGTAGATAGTCCCAAATGGGCAAGTAGAGAGCTTCACTATAAAACAAAGAGTTGCTATTCAATTTCTTTGGGTAATTTCCAAGTTTGTATATGTATATACTGTGTGTAAAAATATTGATAGATTAATTAATTTATATTAATATAAACTATAAGATAAATAATGAATATCAACTTATATACTAATAAATATAAATTATTTATGCATACATACACATATACACATATTGTTTTATAGATGAGGAGAACTCTTCTAATCCTTTGCTAGCTTAAGAAGAAAGGACAATATATAATAAATTTGGCTACTAAGATTAAAGAGTCCAAGTTAGGAAAGGGACTAGTGAGTCTTACCATTCAATGTCTATGCTTTCTTTTAAACTCAACTCGCTTGTACCAGGTTTCAGCATTCTTTTACCTGCAAAGTCTGTAACCAATTATTCTTCTGTTTTTTAATGTCTAAACTTGTGTCACTCTTATTTCTTCTTCTAAGAACTTTTTGTTGTGATGTTATTGTGTGTGTTTATCTCTCTCTCTCTCTCTGTGTGTGTGTGTGTGTGTGTGTATTTTAAGAGTAGAGTTAAAGATAGGCAAGGGAAACAAAACCAAAATTAAACTATTGGGACTACACTGAAATAAAAAGCCTTTACACAACCAAGGAAGCCATCGACAAAACAGAGAGGCAACAAACTGAATGGGAGAAGAGATTTGCAAATAATATATACAACAAGGGGGTAATATCTAAAGTATATAAAGAATTTATACAGCTCAACACTAAAAACAAAGAATCTGACATTAAAATGGGCAGAGAAACTGAATAGACATTTTCTTGAAGAAGTTATACAAATGGCCAACAGACACATGAAAAGAGGTTTAATATCACTAATCATCAAAGAAAAGCAAAGTAAAACTATGATGAGATATCACCTCATACCTGTCAGAATGGCTAAAATCAAAAACACAGGAAATACCAAGTGTTGGCGAGGATGTGGAGAAAAAGGAACCCTCCTGTAATGTTGGTGGGAATGCAAACTGGTGCAGCCACTGTGGAAAACAGTATGGAGGTTCCTCAAAAATTTTAGATTAGAATTACCACATGATCCAGTAATTTCACTACTGGGTGAAAGGAATATCCCAAAGAATAGGAAAACATTAATTGGCATCTGCAATTAAGTGGCATCTGCAAAAAACAAAACAAAACAAACAAGCAATACCAAAAAGATATATGTGCTCCTGTGTTTATTGCAACATTATTTACATTAGTCAAATTATGGAAGCCACCCATATAGTACATCGACAGATGAATGGATAAAGAAGTAGCATATATATACAATGGAATGTTATTCAGCCATAAAAAAAAAAAAAACTGAAATCTTGTCATTTGCAACAAATAGATGGACCTAGAAGGTACAATGCTAAGTGAAATAAGTAAAACGTCAGAGAAAGATACTGTATGATTTCACTCATCTGTGGAATTTAAGAAATAAAACAAACGAACAAATAAAAAAAAAGAGACAACAAAGCAGACTCTAACATACAGAAAATAAACTCATGGTTACCAGAGGGGAGGTGAGGGTGGGGATGGGCAAAATAGGTAAAGGGGAGAAAGAGCACTGAGAAATATATAGAATTTTTGAATCATTAAGTTAAAAAAAAAAAAGAGTAGAGGTAAAGAAATGTGATCAATTTCTTACTTCACCAGAAGCTTTCTACACCCTTTCACATTTTAGCTTTTAATGTTACTGTAAAAGTTTAGAGCTGTGTTGTTTGAACCGATTGGAGGGTCTGACTTTAACAAGATTGTTTATTTTGTTATATGAGGTATCAGCATATTTGGTTTCACCCTTGTCATCTGTTCCCTTCTTTTTTCAGGACTTTTTGCTAACTCCATAGTTTCTCTGTGCTGAGCTACACTTATAAATCTTTTCATATCCTCTAGTACACTGCAAACTATTCAGTCTGTTTTTTAACCTTATTACTATTTATATTTATACCTTTTAAAAGCACTCATTTAAAAAAAATTCATAGCCATGAGACTAACAGTATTTTGTTCATCCCACCTTTAAACTCAAGGAAATTAGCTCAGGTTTACTTCCCTTCACTATATGCCTCTCCTCACATGTGGGCCATAATAAATAAAGGAGTTAGTTACGAATTATTATTACATTAATATAATAATAAATCTTCACTCTTAATAATGTCTTTAAGCTTTATTTTATATAGATTTAATGTCCATTGACATTCCACTAAAACCATCAGTCCCTTATTCTTGACAGGTTAATTTTGGTTTAGTTTGGTTTGTTTTCTTTCATTTTGATGTTTTATATTTGAGGAAATGTTTCAGGAATAATATTGAATAATGTAATTCTTAACATAGTTGAGAAAACTCTATTCTCCGCTTCACACATAAGTTACAACATTGGATGTTAGATTTTTTGATTCAAATCCACTGCTCCATTTTCTTTCGGCATTTAGTTTTGTAGATGAGAAGTCAGAGCCAGTTGGAATTTTCCTTCTACTTTATAAACCATATGTTTTTATTTTGTTTTTGTTTTCAACCTGTCTAGAGATATCTTTTATGTGAGAGGGTGGGGGATAAATTTTTTGTAGCATGATACTTTACAATTTTTGGAGGGGGGGATATGTCTATAAGTATTCCTATTCGCTATTAAGTCACATGAAATTGTAACATTGATACACTGTTTCCTCTTTGTGCAATATTGGGGGGTGCAATTTTTTAAGGCTCAAACACATTTTAGGAGTAAGTTCATAAATTCATTTGGCTAAAAAAATTAATTCAAAGTCTGAGTAGATTCCTGACTTGTTTCCAGTGAATTCCCTGTGCCAATAAACTAAAATTCCTTCCTGAGACAATGCTGAAGCCAACTTTATTTGCTATTCTCCTCTATGTCCTATTTTTCCTTGAATTAATGGTCAACTATCAATTTCAGGATACCTAAAACAACAGAGGAGAAATTCAGACTCTTAACCTGATTTTTGCCATAGGCTCAGTCACTTTGTACATCAGAGAAACCTTATCCAGACCTTGTCTCCCAAGATTTGAAAAAAATCTTATCCCTTACTTTTGGGGATCTAGGAATAATCAGTTTTTGCCACCATTTCTGGCCCCAGTTTCTGGATTCTCTCTATTCCTTTTCAATTCTGCTTGTAAAATGGCCAATTCTCTCATGCGTTTATCTCTTTCTTGTAATATTTTTCCAAAAGCAAAAGTGAAAGCTAACACATTGACTCTTCCCGATCACTGTGCCTAGGTCTACAGTGTCAGTGGTTACTTGATCTGCCTTCCAAATAACACAGGTAACAATTGTTTTACCAAATGTCTTACATCACATTGGTTTCCATCTTTCAGGTGCTTAGTATCAATATCCTTACCATGCGTTCCTTGACTACTAAACCAACGCCACATAATTCAGTTTTTGTTCTGGCAACACTTTATTCCAACATACAAATGCCTGTATCACTTTAGGTAATGATAACCCTTTAAAGATATGAACACAAAATGTTCAGTATTTTGATGCTGCAGGATTTTATTTTTCCATTATTTAAAGTTTGCCATAGCTTTTCCTGACGGGCTCAAAGCTCTTATCCAAATGGTAATACAGGGATTCAGTTTCCTTCCATATTTGCCTCAAGCTTTTGGAGTGGGGAAAGAGTAAAAAGAATTTTGTAGAAGAGAGTTTTTGTTATTGTTTGCTTGTTTTTAATTGTAGTAGGAACATTTATATGTGATATATGCTCTTAAATTTTTAAGTGTACAATATAGTATTGTGAACTCTAGGCACGATGTGGTACAGCACGTCTCTATAACCTCCTCATCTTGCTCCATTCCCCCCTTCCCTCAGCCCCTAGAAGCAATCATTCTACTCTCTGCTTCCAAGAGTTTGACTATTTTATATATCTTGGATAAGTGAAATTATATTTGTGATATTTGTCCTTCTATGTTTCATTATTTAACTTAGCATAATGTTGTCCGGGTCCATCCATATTGTTGCATAAGATAGGATTTCCTTCTTGTTTTAAGGCTGAATAACATTCCATGTGTGTATATTAAACATATTCTTTAACCATTCATTCATCTTCTGATGGACATTTTGTTGTTTTCATACCTTGGCTCATGTGAATAATGCAGTGAACATAATAGTATAAATATCTCTTAGGGATCTTGATTTCAGTTCTTTGGGTACATGCACACATGTAGGACTGATAGATCATAAGATAGTTTTTTTTTCAATTTTTTGAGGACCCTCCATACTGTTTTGCACAGTGACTGCACTATTTTGCATTCCCAAATTTGTTCCAATTTCTGCATCTCCTCTCCAATACTATTTTTGTTTTTAAATAATAGCCATCCTAACAGGTGTTAGGTGACTTCAATTTCCCTGATGGCTAGTGATATTGAACATCTTTTCATGGTTTTTTTGGCCATTTGTCTAGATTAAAGATTTACACATAAGCCCTGAAACTGTAAAACTCCTAGAAAAAAAAAAAAAAAAGTAAGGAACAAGCTTCTTGCTATGTTCTTATCAATGATTTTTTTTTTTTGATATGACACCAAAAGCACTGGCAACAGGAGCAAAAATAGACAAGTGGGACTCTGTTGAACTAAAACTCTTCTGCATCACAGAGGAAATGATCAACAAAATGAAAAAAGCAACCGATAGACCGGGAGAAAATGTTTGCAAACCCTATATTTGATGAGCATTTAATATAAAATAATATGAGAACCTCTATAACTCAATGGCAAAAAACCCAATAACTCAATTTAAAAATGGCCAAAAAATTTTATTAGCCAGTTTTCCAAAAGAGGTATATCAATGGTCAACAGGTGTATGAAAAGGTGCTCAACATCACTAATCATTAGGAAATTTCCTAGGAGGAAGAATTTGATGTCTCAGACATGGAAACATTCCATTTATGTCAGTTCAGATTTTGTTGGCTAGAATTCAGTCACACAGCCACTTCTCTCTGCAAAGAAGACTGGGAAAGGTGGACTAATATGTGCCTAGAAAGAAGAAGAAATGGGTGTGGTGAGCAATTAGCCAGTCTATCCTATTAAATATCACTGTAATCTACCTCCGTTTCTAGTTCATCTCCTACATATGAAGGGTGGAATTGGGGGTTTTGAATCACCAAGATGGATCGCTGCCGCCCCTTTGTGGCTCCTTGAGGCCACAACCAATAATTTCTGGTCAGACTGTTCTCTGACCTTGTGTAGAAGGAATTAGACCTTCAGTTTCTAACCCCCAGGGGGTCAACCAAGACCTTGTCAGGTGTAACAACAAGAAGCCAGACCCAAGCAGATGCACATGTGTACTTGTCCTGACGTTTTGCTCTTCGGTTTGTATTAGGCAGTTCCCTAAGATCATCAGACAGGGACAAAAATACGTTAAAGACAACTAAAAATCAAGTATGAGTTTTCTCTAGTTAAGTCAAAATCCTGACTGGGTAGAAATCATAAGATGTGCAGAGCACCAGACGAGGATCAGACAGAGACAAACCAAATGGCGTAAGACAAGTTGCCCTTACACAGATTTCAGAGTCAGAGGCGTTTTCATTTTTAATCTAGCAACTTGGGGCTTCCTAATCACCCCACTCAATCCCTGGGGGGCCCACAATTTTCAGGGTTCTGGAAATCATCAAAGACTTATAGGAGTAAAACAGAAAGTATCTAAGAGATACGTGGTCCATCACTTAAATTTTTAGAGTATATCTTTATTCAGGGAAAAAGGAGAACTATAAATTCAAACCCAGATTTGTCTGCTACTATGGCTGTAAGAACCAGCCTGCTTGCCAAGGAACAAGGTTGCCGGTGGCCTTTTAGCCAGGAAAACTGGGTCAGCTTTTTCTGATAAATTACCTCTGCTAGAGCATTACTGTTTTTAGTGATGACTGTTCTTTTATAAAATGTACTGTATTTGTCTCACTTTCCCTCAGGTGACTAAAATCATCCAGTTTAGGGGCTGAAATTAACTGTTAGAATCTTTGTATTTATATAAATGTTGCCTTTCAGTCACTACTAACTTATAGGCAGTCTGTGGAAATAAAAGCCAATCAAGTTCATACCTATCATCTCAATAGCATCTAAAGATTTCCAATCAGCTTAAGATTTCTAATCAGATCTTCTCAATCAAAAATTAAAAAATCAGCTCTCCCCTACATGAAATCAGTCTCAGTTTAATTAAGAGTTGGTTATCCCTATATCTATGCTAATGAAATATTTGATGGCATTGCCTCTCTAATGGATTTAAAACATCATAGAGCAGGGTGGGGAGTGAAATTAAATGTTGACAATTTTAAAGGACATGGCCAGAGGCAGTTTGGCTAATCTTGCTGTGAAGTGCTCAGTTCTGATACTGCTTAGTTATTCCAATTGATCATTTCACAATTAATCAAGAAGACGGACTAAAAGATCAAATCAATGGGCCTTGGCCAAACAGGGTACATCAAGGATATATGAGTTTGCCTTAACTTCCTTCTAAGGACAACGCGTATAGCACTACTCCCCTGGTAGATACCTAACAAATCTCTGATGCTGATGATATTGATGGCCATCATTGGAAACAGAAATACAATGGCCATCATTGGAAACAGAAATTTTCAGTCAGGCCAACATGTGCTGCCTTTCGAAACAGGAATGTAATTTTTCTTGTCTCTGGATTTGCTTTCACCCCCAAAGTCAAGATGCCACAGAATTAACATAACCATCAACACTATTCAGCACTTACTCACAGAACAATTTTAGATGTATTTGTAAGTTAAAATGAATTTCCAACATGCTGAGCCATGTGATCTGTCATATTAGTCTAGATGTCAGTTGCCTAAACTTTCTCTGTGAGAAAGTATTTACAGAGCTTTTGCTGAAGAAGTCATAAAGAACATATGTGGGAGATGATTGTTATTTAAGTTCGTGAATTATAACTATTGTGAACTTCTTTTTAATAAGAACGCCTACACTTATTAGTTCATACTTTGGATTAAAGTAATTATTTCCAAATTTTATTTCGTCTAATCATATTGTTGTTTGTTGCAGAAACATGGCAAGCTGTCAAACGAGTGGAATGTCTTTTTCTAATTCTGACTTAGTAGTATAATTTCTGCTTTCAAGATAGGCAGTTAAAATATCCATAGGAGCTATAATTGGCTAGGAAATGAGACAGTCGCCTGTGGCAATTGAGGTGAAATAGGTTGACAGTTGAATTGTAAAGATCCTATTTTTTGTTGTTAGCTCTTGTCCCTCCTGCTTATCCCATCCTCATGGATGAAGTTAATCAGCAATCCCATAGCATGAAGCTCCATGGTACTCTGAACCTGCATTTAAGTTCAGTTTCTTACTGTATAAACTTGGAAAAGGACTTTACTGCTCTGAGCATCAGTTTCCTCATCTGCAAACTAAGGATAATACCACCTTCTTTATTGAGTTGACTAAAATGAATTCAGTATAGTGTATATGCCTGGCAGGAAATAGGCACTAAATAAATGGCAGTGATTATTATGATGACTGGCCATATTCTGGGAAATAACAATTTACTTAATTTGAATTGCATAGCAAAAGAACCCCACCCTCTCCCAGATTATGACCACGTTCATTCCATGTCAAACTATTAAATGCCAATTTTAAACCCAGAGAAAAATTTTATAGCCAGCTATCAACTCTAGAAAACGGAGGTTGATAATGGAAGTGCTGACAAATCTTTTGATGTTTTCAGGAATGTAATGGGCTTCTTAAGAAACTGGAATTGCAAGGTAAGCTGTTTACTCTTTTCTGCTAAGGAGGCAATTACGCAGGCCTGTTGGAGAAGTTTATAATATGATTAAACAGTCAACATTAAATCAAATGGTGATGGAATCCCCAAGAGACAGTTTACCCTCACAGCACTTTTGAGTTACTGAATTGTATTTTCAAATGTCTTTGCATTGGACAATGGTGGAGGGGGGGGAGCCATTGTTTTTAAGACAGTGTTAACATAACAGTGGGTTGATGGAAGGATGACTTTTAAAAAACCATGTTCTGGTTTTAATTTCTACTAAGTGAGACAAGTTGCTTCTATTTGCATTTTTAAAAAATCTTTAAAAAAGACTACATTCTAGATGACTGGTCCAGACCGTCTACTGAATGTTTGCTCATGTTAATTTGCATCAGATATCTGTTTGATACACTGCAAAGCAATTCATGCTAACACATGTAGATAACAAAGATTATACTTTCAATCTGCATAATAATTCAGTTTGCAATTTATTTCTAATATACCACCTATTAGTACTTTTATAAACGCTAAAATATATTAGCTATGAAAGATTCTACTTATTAACCTTATAAGATAAGAGGGTGGTGGTAAGTATTTTCTAGTCTGTAAATGATATGATTTTTATACTTAACATCTGAAATGTTTTATTTACTATCACTGTGTCTGCATGGAATAAAGATCTAGTCTTCTATTTTCTGATATGCATTTATGCTAATTTCTGTATCAACGAATTTACACTAACAGTTTTTTACAGAAATATAAGGAAAGTGCATTCTACTCAAAAACAGATGTGCTCAAACAGTGCAATAATTATATGAAATTATTATATAGCTACATTAAGCCTCAATTCATCTAGTATCAATTGGAAGTAATGAGGATAAAATAAAACACAATGGGGGGGAAACTTCAAGTTTTACATAAATGTTTAAAATTCTGATTATGATGATAGTTATATTTTTGAAAATGAAAAAAACCCTTAGTAGAGGATAGTTACTTAATAGGTTACATAAAGTAGTGGTTAAAAGCATGGAATACTCTATCACCTGATTCAAATTCCTGTTTTTCCCCAACTAGCTTTGTAATGTTGGTTAGTTTTCTTAAACTATCTGAGCATTGCTTTCCTCATTTGTAAAATGGGAGATTAATAATACCTCTGAAGTTTATTTTGAGGATTGAAGGAGTTAATATATGTAAAGGTCTTTAAACTATGCCTGGAAAAGAATAGCAATATTGAATTTTTAGATATAGGTATACATGTGTATGATTTTATCTAATTGAATGTCTAGGATGCATGGAGTCCATTTCCCAAAAATTTCAGATATTGCCTCATATTACCAATTGATCCTAATTACTCATACTCACTTTTTCTGTAGCAGGTATGACCTAGAGAAGTATTTTTTAAATACCAAATCATACTTTATTTTGAAAAATGAACTCCACACCAGTAGGCATTAGAGTAGAGTCCCTCAAAGGTTAGCATACATCAGAATCAGGTGGATACTTGTTAAAACACAGACTTCTGAACTTCACCACCAGAGATTCCAATCCTAGGTCCTGCTTGAGGAGTAGCATTTTCCACAAGTTCCCAAGTGATGCTTTGGGGACCTCCAGATTGTCCTGCTGGACCACTAATGACGGAGAGGACAATTTGAAGAAGGAGTCATTGGGAATATAGAATACACTTTTACTTCTTTAAATAGGACAGGAATTAGATTAATGCAGTTTGTGCTAACACTTGACTAGTTAGCTGATATGTAGAGGATATAAATGGTATTACAGAAGAAAAGAATGCTCAGCTAGGAAAGGAATTTTATTCCAATGACTTGGATTCTACTTCTTAACAAGTCCCTGTTGGCAAATCAATGTGGTCTGGAAACATCTTTAACCATATTCATTTAGATAAAATGCTCAGTTTTTTTGTAGTAGATGATAACTAATGGAGGCCAGTTGGATAAATGATTGAGGGTTGATGATATATTACAGTCTTTCATTGACAGTCTAATAATATTACATTCAAACTTAAGCAGGGGGCAGCCAAATCTCCTTGTTTCCGGGATGTTTAACCAGGGGAGTTGTCATCTAAGTAGTGTCTTAGGAAGATTAATTGTGTGGTGGAATAGAAAGGAATAGAGAATTAATTTGGGCTGGGAAAGAGGCTATGCTCACAGAACTCTTGGGAATGGTGGCAGGAATAAGAGAAGAGAGCAAGGAGAGAGAAGCATATGAAGGAAGTATTTTAGTGGGCTTTATATTGGATTAAGTTTCTGATTCTAAACCAATGTGGCTTGGCTTCAAGAGTAGTTTTCCGTCTTACCCAGAATCAACCTAGAAGCAAAAATCAGCACTGGTCTTCATATCACAAATCTATCAGGCATTTTTTCAACCAGGATTTCTGGTCTCCAAAATTCCCGTGAGAAATCTCTGGCAACTTCTCCCTCCAACTTCTCCCTTCCAAGCCCTCCATCCTCCTTCTCCACTCTCCCACATGAAACTGATGGTCGAAGGAAGTGGGGTCAAGACAAATGTTACGTAACTTTTTTTTTTTCCATTGGCTGTTTTATTTTATCTGCACAGTAGAGAATAAGGATGCACTTAACTTGGAACAAGAGAGGAGACAGAAATTGAAGATAAATGAAGAGGAAGAATGACATCTTGAGAGCACCTTCTAATTCCTTATTCTTTGTCATCTTATTTCAAAATATGAAGGCAAAATTCTGAGTCTGGAATTGGAGATGGAAAAGGACGGAAATCTGGGATGTAGTGAGGGGAGAGAATAGTGCTGACTGGGGGTAGCTGGTGCTACCACCCCATGACTTGGCCAGTTTGGGGGAGGACGTAGGGAAGATAAGGAGTAAGCAAGATCACCAATCACCTCGCTTGTCCAGAGCATTCCAGCTGTTCTCAAAATGGTAGAAGCAGTTCCATTATGTAATATCATTTTACACACATTATTTCTGTTGAACACGGCAAGTCAAAGGTGGAACTACGCAGCTGCACTGATTCTTTATTTTATAAAAGCTACGGTGTATCGAGTAATGTATTACACGTTTGGCACTAAGCTGCTTCTGTTGCCAAATAAACAATATGAAGCCAAAGTGCAAAAACAAACATTTAAAAGCTGAAAGCTAAGAGGAAGTCACTAGATCACAAAGCTCTACAGAGAGATGTTAAAGAAACACCAAAGCCAGCGCATCAAGAGATATTAACCACTTAATTGGAGGAAACTAGTCTTCCTGAGTTTGGGAGATCATTTTATAACGAGCACAGCATCTAGGATCCATCTCTGTACTATGAGATGATGTCTAAGTGACAAAGCTGTCTGTAAATGTCTCCTTCACTTTTGTATGAGATATTTTTAGGGGTAAATCTCCATGCCACAATAATGACAGCTCATATCTTGGTACTGTTTAGTGCAGGAGTCTTTAGTATGTTGATACCAAATCCATCTGAATGCTTCATGAAATGCAGCATTTAAAAAAGCACAACCTAACAAAATGTGTGCAGTATTTCTGCTATATGTGTTTTTTCAGAGCAAAAACAACAAAAAGCTGAAAAATATTCTCTTAATTACTATTGAGAGAATATCCAATTTTGACACTAATAGACAGACTTTGTTTTACATGTATTTTTTTCTTTTTCATCTTAATTGTAAACTGACATCCTAGAAATGCTTAGACCCGTAGAGAAGACAATGATGAAATTCATCACCCATTCACATGGAATTAAAAAAAAAATGTGATGCTTTCCTGAGTGGTGGAGAAAGACATTTGAATGGGAAGGAGAGTAGTGTTCTGTCTGGAGAGGGGACTGATATGACAAATGTCACTGACAGTTATGGAAATAGTAACTAAAATTTTAGCAGCCTTTGCTGGCTCAGAGAGCAGGGGCGAGGGCATCCACAAAAATGTTGTCATTGAAGGCCCTTGTTCTTTTCAGCACAACCTAACCACACCCCTCTGCAGAATACACACCCTCCTCCTCTCTGCCTCTAAACCTGTTCAAGAGGCAGAGAAGGTGAGAGGGAAAAAAAAAATGCAGAGAAGTTTAGTTCATATCTGGTGATGTGGACTAGACAGAATATAAACCTTCTTCCAACTATGAGCTTATATTATTCAAACGTCCTCTTTGGCAAATGTACAGAAGTAAGGAGGCCAATTACCTCATGCAGAAATGAGGAGTTAACAAATAATTTATTGGCAACCTAGAACAATCAGCATGCCTGTCCTGTTGTGCCAGTGAATCCCTGCTGCAGGCAGGCATATGTGTTTCTAGCATACTAACTAGAAATGCAAAGTGAGTGTTACAAATGGTAGTCAAGCATAGTTGACAGGAGACTAGTCTTTAGTTAAAATTGGAATCCCCTGGGCTGGCCTGAGAACTACCATTCACAGCATAGATGCTGTTGAAAAATGTCTTCTGAATTCCAGACAATTGATTTGCATTCACAAACTGACGTCCAAATTGTGCAGAACAGTACAAAGGACTTGTAAAAGCCTATCGAGAGATACTGTAACTTGAACACATCAGAGTTCAGTGAGACAGTGGCCATGCATCTCGAGATAACCTTCTAAAAGAGCCCAGCCTATGCTTAGTCATTTACCTACATTCCATATTAGCTATCCTCAAGTTTATCCATAACAAAGCTGCTTCCAAGTGCTTGTTGATACTGTTATCTGGTCTGCTTAATTAAGCACACTATTGACAGAACTCAGATCTTTATTTAATCTAGCCTAGTAGAAATTAGAAGCCCTCTTTCAATTATTGATGAAGCCCAGCTAAGGCATGAGAATAGAAAACTTAGGGTGACAAGTCAGCTAAGTTAATTTTGGCATTTATTATATGCTGACTCCATGCTACTCGCTTAGCAAAGATCATCTCTCTAATCCTTCGAATGACCCTATGAGATAAGTATTATGTTTTATCCCCATTTAACAGATAGATGCGAAAACAGAGGCCAAAGTTTCCAAAGCTAGTAAGCTGCAGAGCCAAGATTCAGATCCAGACATTTTATTTCAAGAGCCTGCTCTTAATTAATCTGCTATGTTGCTAGCTGTTTACATATATCTGAGAGGTGACACATTCCCTCTCATCAAATGGAGTGTGAAGCAGAATTGAATAGTCAGCCTGGAAAATCAGAAATTACTATCGTATCTTCCCCAAATGATAATAAACTGTTTTTCAAGGATTGGTGCCTTTAACACATTTTATTATCTCTCATTACATCTAGAAAAGTGTTCCATGCTTTTAGGAACTCAGTAAGCATTGACTAACTCAAAACTAACATATATATATACATATATATACACAAAGACACACATGCACACTATATGTGTGTCTGTGTGTATATATATATATGCACGTGCACATACATACAATTTCATACTACATTTTTAAAGATGTTTTTCTACTAGAGTAGTTAATAACACAATAGTTGCACACCTTTTCCATTTTCCCTACTCTCATGGTGTGTGGTCACTATCAACAATGTTTTATTTCATGCCATTTATTAGATTCCTGCCTAGAACATTCAGCATGTATATTAGAAATCCTGTCTAAGATGAATTTACAAAGGACATACACTTTTGAAAAAAGTGCACATAGGCAAAATAGGCTAAATATGACAGCTAAATAAAGGCTAAAATAGGACTCTAATTCCACATGAACTGATTGAAAGAAAACCAGCATCTTTTTGAGTCAAGTCTTGTTCCAGGTTCTATATTTTCATCACCTTAAACTTTTTCTGTGAGGATAAGAACTACTAATATTCCATTTGGCAGGTGAGCAAACTGAGATTTGGGGAGGTTAATAAAGTTGTCCCTTACCAGACAGCTGGCTAATGGTTGAGATAGAATTTAAAGCCAGGGATGTGTATTCCAGAGCCTTAGGTACTAAATATTTGCACAACACTGGCCCTGTGTAGTCATAAATCATAAATTATATTTTCTTTGAAATTTACCTCTTTGAAGGCGCTGTCCTTCTGGCTCTGCATACTAACCAGTTGTCCCACATGTTTGGCAACTGTAAATTAGGTGGATTATTCATATTTTCATCAATATTATCTTTTTTAAAAGCAAAATTAGAAAACAATCTCATAACATTTGTTTTGCACATTTTCCTCTTAAAAATGCTGTGCTGAAGAATGTAGGGTTTTCAAAGAGTTAGACATGGATCCTCTCCTAGGTGACTTTATGTTATATATCTATGCTCCTCATGGGTATAGAGTGAGGAGAAAGAGATGGGGAGCAATAAAAATCTAACGAGCATTTTTAAACTTTTATAATTGATACCCTTCCAATTTTCTGAGAATCTGATATCCCCAATTCTATAAGAATAATTATATATTCGGGGCACCTGGGTGACTCAGTCAGTTAGGCGTCCGACTTCAGCTCAGGTCATGATCTCACGGTTCGTGGGTTCGAGCCCTGCATCGGGCTCTGTGCTGACAGCTCAGAGCCTGGAGCCTGTTTCAGATTCTGCGTCTCCCTTGCTCTCTGCCCTTCTCCTGCTCGCGCTCTGTCTCTCTCTGTCTCAAAAATAAACAAACATTAAAAAAAAATTTAAGGAAAAGAATAATTATATATTTTTCCAGGAGGAACAAAGTGTTTAAAAGCATCACCCCCTTCCCTGTTTTCTCCCACTGGATCTTTTCTCCTTAGAAGTGAGATAAAATGGCATTGGGGTTTCTCCTGCTTTAAATTTTTTTTAATGTTTTATTTACTTTTTAGACAGAGAGAGACAGAGCATGAGCAGGGGAGGGGCAGAGAGAGAGGAAGACACAGAATCCAAAGCAGGCTCCAGGCTCTGAGCTGTCAGCACAGAGCCCTACGCGGGGCTCCAACTCACAAACCCCAAGATCATGACCTGAGCCGAAGTCGGATGTTCAACCGACTAAGCCACCCAGGTGCCCTGAGGCTTCTCCTACTTTAATTGCCCAAGTGCGAACAGGGTAACATTCAGGGGAAAGGAGGCTAAAAACAACCAGTGTAGGCCTGTTTATAGCCTAGACTTAAGCTAAGAGCAACATGTGTTCCTGAAGTTCATGGACTGTTCAGCCTAGAATGCTAAGGAAATAAGCCACATGGGTATTCAGAATTATAGATCAAAACAAAGCAATATTCCTGGAGTGCATTCTGAATCTATTTTCCCTGGTAAACTAGAGAAAATTCATATCTATTCAGAGGCCATGACCTTTCCATTTGAAAAATGACTAAGACTTATAATGCCTTGAATTTTTGCAGTCCTTTATAAAGTTGTTGGAACAATATTACTAAAATATTCTCATTGGATTCTTGTAATAATCCCTCAAGATGAAAAAAAAAGATCATTTTACCAACTGGGGAGAAAATAACCCTCTCTGGTAAATTTGGAGGACATTGATTTGAAAACAAAACGTATATGAAGCAGAGATGTGTGAAATGAATAATAAAAGCTACGTGAGTAGCTGTGCAGACTAACTTACGTGAGTGTGGTTGCCATTAAGGGAGAGTGGGAATATAGGATGGAGTTTGATTAAGGAAGCAAGCTGTAAAATCACTTGATAGAGGGCCAGTCAGCAGGGGTTATTCCCATGAACCGATTAACACGATCAACACAAGACACAAATCAAGTGAAAAATCTTATGCTGGTATTGAGTAAGTGAGCCTATAAATGAAAAGATAACTTCATCTATATGTTCAAGTCTATTCGGGATTGGTTTGTTTCTGATTCAGAAGCAGGTGTTGATTGCAGGTCTGGATACTGTTAGGAAGGTTATAGTCTGTGATCCCCGGACCTGCAAAATCACCCTCTGAAAGTTATTCAGCAAATACTTAATTACAACTTGACATTGTTCATAAGACCGTGATAAAATCAATACATTTTCTTCATAGAAAGCAGGCTCTCATTGGAGGCTGAAATCCATTTTTCCTCTCATTTTTTATTTAAAAAGTGAACAGATTTTCTATTTGAATGTTGAATAAGAAATGCCTGCAAATTTACTACATCTCCAGGGCTAACTTTTAAAAGTTCTTTATATTTAATGTGACTTTGATGAACAATTTTTAGTCAGTAGAACATAATAACCAAAACAAGTGAATATTATCAAATGTGCCTATGATTTTTACAAGCAAATAAAAGCCAACAGGAAAGAAATAGGCTTTAATATAATTATACCTGCATGTGGAACCAACAGTATAATTAAGTATTTCAATTGTTATAGAAGTGATTTCAATTATGTCCCCTCAACTGTTGTGTCTCTGAATTAAAATGCAGAGACATAATGATTCTTATTTTAAAATACGTGATACGTCCTTTCTCATTTAAAGAAGAAATATAAGAATAAATACCTAGTAGCGCAAATAACATAAAACAAAAATGTTTTGAAGATTTTTGTCATTAATGTTAGGACTTAATACAATGTAATGAAATATGTGCACTGATCAACACCATAGTCTCTGAAGCATACCATTTCTGGCTGAAATATGCTTTGTTCTGAAACAGATTGATATAAAAATGCATGCATACTATAAAAGAACGAAAACAAACTGTTTTCTAAAACATTAACTTTCTTATCTTCACACATTTGGATATTGGTGAAAATAAACAGAACGAGCTGGCCCAAACCTGCACGGTCCTTTTGTATTCTAGTAGAGCGACAGATGTAAGACTGGAGAGTGAATAATCCCCTTTACAAGACATATTTACAGAGTCAGTGCTGCCAGGATTTTAATGAACTCTCTCAGTGCTCAAACCCAAAGTAAAATAACATGTAAAAACAAAATAAGTAGCTGTTCTTAATTTTGTAAGATAGGCCATCTTGTCACATGGTATCTGTTTCTGTCGATCTGTTAGCTTAATTGAATCAGTTCTTTTGAGCCTCAAGACATAAAGCCTTACACTGGGGTTAAAATCTGTACAACAGCTGATTTGCATTTCCGTGGCATCCCTATAGAGCATCAGGGTAATCCATGCTTAAAGAAAAGTCACATTAAGTTTGATTTTAGTAGATGCAACCTACCTTCCCAATTAATTTTGCATTTAATACTTCACCAGTATTTGATGCTCAAAATGAAATTATCATGCAATTCATCTATCAACTTTGTGATTCATCATCTTCTTCTTCCCACCCCACTTCCCACAAACCCAGAGTAAGCAGCCCTGGGGACTCATGATCAAATTGTTCCCTAAAAATTAACGTATCTTTTACTCCTTCATGTTTCTTAACTACCCTGTCCTGTCATGTGACTTTATTAATACCAAGCTCCTAATAGAGTTCACAGGATAAGAAACAAATGTAGAATGAACTAAATAGCTGCACTCAAGTACCAATTAGCAATCACGGAGTTTTTAGACAAAATAAGTTACCACCAGTCATTTGTGAGCAAAACCATCTAGTTTATTAGGTGTTAGATTCTTCTTGCCTAGTGCAGACAGAAAGAATTGCTTCTTCCCCATTTTCTTCTTTTATCTTTAGTTTACTAGATATAATTTAAATATAGCAAAATCCCCCCTAAAAAGGTGTCTAATTCTAAATATTTTGACAATGTATGCAATCCTCTAACCACCATCACAATCAATGTATAGAATATTTTCATTACCCCCAAAAGTTTCCTCATACCCCTTTCTATTCAACTCCCTTCTCCCTACTTCCAGGCCCTAGCAAAGCACTGATCTGGTTTCTGTCACTATTGTTGTGCCTTTTCCAGAAGGTCAAACAAATGGAATTATAAAGGATGTATATAGCATTTATACATTTAACATAATTTTCTGGATCCTGCATTTAGTATAGTGCTTTTGAAATGCATCCATGTTATTGTATATTATCAGTGGTTTGCTCCTTTTTACTGCTGAGTAGTATTTCATTGTATGGACATCCTACAAGTCCTTTATCCACTCCCCTATTGTTGGACATTCAGGTTGTTTGAAGCTTTTAGTGATAATAAATAAAGCTTTTGTAAGATTTGCCTACAGGTTTTTACATGGACCTATATTTTCATTTAATGTGGGTCATTACCTAGGAGAGGATGGCTGGGTCTTACGGTTAGGGTATCTTTAGCTTTTTAACCAACTGGAAAACTGTTTTCCAAAGTCACTGTACCAATTTACATTTCCAACAATGCCTAAGAGGGCTCCAGTTTCTCTGAATCCTTAACAGCACTAGATATTGTCTGTTGTAATCAGTTTGAGTAGAGTTGACACACAATATTACATTAGTTTCAGGTATACAGTGTAGTGATTCAACTCTATACATCCTGTTCTACTTACCACAAGTATAGCTACCATCTGTCACCACACAACATGGTTACCATACCATGAACTATAGTCCCTATGCTGTACTTTTCATCTGTGTGATGTATTCATTAGACAACTGGAAAACTGTACCTCTCACTTCCCTTTACCTGCTTTGCTCATCCCCTAGCACCCTCTTCCCTGGCAACCATCAGTCTATTCTCTGTATTTATAGACCTGAATCTACTTTTTGTTTGATTGCAGTCACTCTGATAGCTATGTAGTGTTATCTCATTGTGGTTTTAATTTGTATGTTCCAATTAATGATGTTGAGTATTCTTTTGTGTGCTTAATGGCCATTCATATCTCCTCTTTTGTTTCTTTTAAAATATTTTACCCATTTTAAAAATCGGGTTGTCCTATTACGAGTTTTAAGAGCTCTTCATATATTCTGGTTTTTATACATTCTGATTCTTTGTAAATTCTGGAGTGGGTGTGGTTTTACTTGGATGTGATTTTCAATGTCCTAGTGAAAATGAACATTCTTTGTTTCATTTGAAGGTGATAAATGTATTATTTGCAGATGACAGCTATATAAAACTCAAGGTTTTTACGTCATTTATGACCATCTTGTTTACTGAATACTAGCTCTGTGCTTATGCCCTTCATCTAAGTACATATAAATATGAATAAATATCATCACTTTTGCTTTTCAAACTGTCTACAAATACAAAAATAATTTATCAAATGAGTAACATATATATATTCTATATATACACACACCTATACATATATGTGTATATATACATGTATATACATACACACATATATATAGGTGTGTGTTGTGTTTTGTTTTTGTTTTCCTTTCACTCTTTTCTTTTTTCGATATCTGAGCAATCGTTTGCCTTAACTGAAAATTCCTACATGATGGTTGGAATAAAGGAAATTCAAACCTGTTAGTGATGTAACTCTTAGGAGAGAAGATGATTTTATAAAAGCTCCAGCTCAATTACCACGATAGCCAGGCTGTCAAAATCCACCTACAAATCACCTCTAGTTCTGTTTTGACTGATTTCTTGCATTAATTTTACTTGCTGACTTTATCTCAATAGAAGGAAACCACTCTACAAAGTTCCTGTAAGAAGCGTCCTTAACTTTTTCAAGAAGTGTGAATCAGGCTGAGTTGCTTTTAAAAGAAAGAAATTCTGGTTCACGTTTTACTTTTCTATGTGAAGATCTAGAAGACAAATAGAACTGCTCTAATGCCTTGTGCTACTGATAGAGCCCACAGAACAACTCTACAATATGAGATTCTCTAGAAAGGCAAGCTCCAAGGTCTAGGATAAGGATTCAATATATTAAGCATTTCTACTTTATATTTCATTGAAATTTTTTTCTGAAATATTATCAAAAGGAGAGGTACAGAGGAAAGGTATGTCAAGGTTGGGAAATGGATTAATCAAAGTAAAGCAATGTAGGTGTTTATATGTTTTTTTTTTCCTTTATTGGAGATCAAAAATGGTAAAGTATATTCTACAGAAGTATTTCAAGCCTTCTATTTAGAACTTCTGCCAGTGTCTGTTGAACAGCCTGATACACTCTAAGTAACGTATGTTGCAGGATAAAAATGAGAAATGAGGCTTGGCAAGTGGAAAGCCAGCCAAAGAAATCCGTCTACTCTGGTAATGGGGTGTTTTCGTCATGGGTAAGGTGAGTTCCAGCACTTGAATGTTATGCCTTCAAGTTGGAGGAGAACGATGGCCTGTAAACATGAAATAAGACAGAAATGATTGATTTCTTGAATCTCATCTAACTATGGGAAATACTGGTTATGCAATCTGCATGTTTATCTGAGATTTGTATATGGAAGTGAGGGTAGATATTAGACTCGCAGTTTCCCTCACATTAGCCAATGACATCCTATCCCTTATGAAACACGAATTTAAACGTGAGAGGGATAACACAGAAGATCGATAGCCTTCTTACTTCCTTTTCATACTCTTGCAAATTTCCTACCTCAGGGATTTTTCTTTATACATGGTAGCATCAGAAAGCTTATCAACAGTGTTCTAGCTTGAAACTCAATATAACTAAGGGTGATTTAAAGTGATTAGGACTTAGAGATAGCTATAGATTTAGCTTCAGAAGGTCATCCTGTATACTGGCCCATTTAAGAGTAGTCCAAGAAGTTCCATTTCCTACTGAATTCTTTTCCATGGTCTATCTATACAATGATTTCTGATTTTTAGACAAATAGTACTCAACAATGAAAGAGACCTGTATGAAAAACAGGTCCTCAATCCTTCTTGTTTGCTAAATTAAAAGAAACACAAACAAATAAAAAAAAAAAACAACACCAAAAAACCCAATTCACAAAGCATTCAGTACATAAGCTCTGTCACTGAAAATGATACCTTTTAAATTTTGAACATTTGGGTTCCTTTCTGCATACTTCTCTTTTCCATTTAGAGCCTGTGCATAAGAGGAAATGTTGCACAACTATGGAGAGATCATGAGTATAGCTCCATGGCTCTATCCTAGTGAACACTAGGATATCCTAGTCTTCTCCTCATAAAGGTGACCACCTCATGTATTACCATTTTTGTGATTTGGATCTTCAAACCCCCAATGTCTTAAGATGAGAGTCTGAGAATGTGGGTTGGGGGTCATTGTGCACTAATTCCTGTGTAAGGACAATGTTTGAAAAATTAATTTTCCCCACCTGGTATTTTCTCTTTTCTTCCCCACATTTAAAAGAAAAAATTGATCAGGTGTCAGGTTCCTCCAAAAGGGAGGTGTGCAAGAGGTTGAAAACCCAAAAATGACCGCTACGCATCCAGCTTTTATCTGTCAAAAGTGCAAATCCTTTGGTAGTTTTAGAACATTGCACAGAATTACTGGAGAGTGCTCCAGTTCCTGAGAAGCCATGCAGAGAGGAACAGGGAACATGTTGAAAGAGAAGTGCGATTTTTGAGGTAATAGGATATGATGGATCATAATGGCATTAGCCAGTGCCTGAGCGAACAGATGATTCAAGGGCCCCCCACCTCCAACAAAGACTTGGCACTGTGTAAGTACCTGGAAATTAGTCACAACCCTTTGAAAAAAGGAAGCTCTAACAGAATGAAATTTAACTTGTCCTTATGTTTTAGGGCTTTAAAATACAAATTAAATTGTAAAGTCATATTATTTGCACATTTTACAGACTGAGAGCCCTGCCTGCTCATTAAACTATACTGGCCAACTAATCCGGTGTAGTGGAGAACTGGAACCCCCTGTTTTTAGGGGTAACTGTAGGTAATGAAACTAATGTCTTTGCCTACAGAGGTAGTGATATGCATGAATAGAAAAGTAATCACTTAAATTCATGTTAATCTTTATACTCGCTTTCCCACACTTCCTGAAATATTATGGCTTAATCTTACCAATCCCAATTTTATATTTATAATTTATAACCACAAAAGTCAGGGAATGAGGTATCATCTGGTACACTGGGTCATGAGGCATTAGTTGGGACCATGTATAAATCAGATGCACAGGAAATTCCCAAGTGCAAACAAGATAGTGAAGTTGGAGAAGAAAAATATTTTGATTCTAATATGCCCCCTCAAAACTAACTTCAACATCCTACTGTAGTAAAATTAGGAGGAGGAAGGGGGAGGGGCAGGAACAATAACAACAATAAAACAACAGGCAATTTTTTAAATGCTTATTTTTGAGAGAGAGAGAAAGCGAGAGAGTGTGCGAGTGGCAGAGGAGCAGAGAGAAAGGGGGACAGAGAATCCAAAGCGGGCTCTGCGCTGACAGCAGCCAGCCCAATACTAGGCTTGAACTCAAGAACCATGAGATCATGAATTGAGCCAAAGTCTGATGCTCAAACGACTGAGCCACCCAGGCTCCCCCAGGCAATCTTTTTTATGACTATATGCATTTACTATGTGTCAGGCACTGTGCGAAGTACTTGCAAACATTATTTTATGTAAACTTTGTGACAATTTTATCTCCAGAGCCCATGCTTCTGATTACTCTTCCATATTACCGCCCTTAACATAGATGTCCGAAACATAGATGCCATTTTAAGTCCAGCTTCTCTGCATTTCTCTGCATTTTCATTGACAAAGAAACACTGGTATAAAGGGAATAATTCACTATTCGATTTTTTTTAACTTTAATGCTGAGTGAATTATCCAGAGGATGTAATCTCTCATCACATGAGTCCACATTCATAAAACAGAACACCTACTTTCTGCATTTTACATGGCATATTGGTTAGAACTCCTAAAAACTGGGTGTGTTAAGAATAGAGTTGTGGGTATTATACTTCAGACATGGCTGAAGCATATCTGGAAAGGGACATCTCATCTGCACTGTTATTTTTATATGTGAAGAGTAGTTCTTCACAGTTATCAGAGTGAAAATTCCATCTGCTACTTGCTGTATACACAGACTCAGAGCAGAAGCCACAGACCTTTAAAAATGCTTATTTGTTACAAGAAAATACAATACATTTTCAGAATCCTCAAATATTGAACGAGAAAAGATTATAGAAAACTCTCTAACAAGAGCTAGCAGAGATTACAAACATTATACAGAGGGGAAAATGAAAACATGCTGAATATCCCTATCGAGCAAACCACCTCATTATTTAGTTTCAAAACACAACGTAGATTTCTTCCCCCCTCTGTTGTTTCTGATACAATTTCAAAGTCAGGCAGATCTCTAGAAAGTGGGAGGGCAGAAAGAATGTACCGTACACGGCACGGGCACATGGAACTGAGGAGGCAGGGGAAAGGCAAGAACAAATCCAACTTTAGATTCTCTTTAAAAAAAAAAATGACAATTTATTAAATGAGAGGCAGTTACGCACACCTCCCACAGCTCAGAGTTCTAAGCAGCTGATATGGCATTTTAAGATGCTAAATATGCACCGTGGGCTGTTTTTTCAGAACGTCATTTTAACTACACCCATTGTCTGCAAAAATGAATGGTTAAGTAGCCCTGCATTTTTTAAGAGAACACTTTGATCATCACAAATTCTCCAAAACGTGCTCGTCTATCTGTTTTCTGAATATGTAATAAAATGCACATACAGGCCAGCAGACACTGCGGCTGCTCGGCAGATATTTTTTGATGGGCTTTCCTTTTCAAATGTTCATGATACTTGATGGCATTGCAGAGGAGACATCTATGTATTAAAAAGTATGAGCATAATTATTCTTTAGATGTGTTTGGATCTCGTAACTATTATTTGTCTAGTAATTCTCTTTTACTTATGCCTATAAGGCTTATGAACTTGAAGAACCTTCCAGGAGAGAAAGTTACTTTTATGTGCCCTTGCTTGTTTGTGTTTGGTTGTTGTTGTTATTGTTTTTCCCCTCAGAAGGTTTTTTACTAGCCCCAATGGTGTGCATTGTTGGAATAATTTAGTACTATCCTAGGGCTAGTCAATTGTAAACAAGTCAGCTGTATGGAAAAACTGCCTAAAAATTGCAGCTCAACATCTTAGACTATGAAAAGGCGCTGGCTGAGGATGTGTCGTATAATGTTACTCAACTTGTTTTTTAAATCAATTTCCCATTAGACTTGGTGTGGGTTAGAAAGAAGAATGCTAAAATGCTAAACAGATGTCATTTCAATAAGAGCAATGATTTAAAAGAAGTACTTTCTTTAATTTTATAAAGGCAATTCTAATCCTTGAAGAAGTCCTAAATCAACAATTCATCAAAATTGACAGAAATTGCTTTATATTTGTGGGAGTAACACGTATTTTGGTCTGCTGCCATTTCCCACAATTGAAGTGACCGCTACAAAGTAAAATCCAAATGATTTGTCTAGGTACGAGTTGGCACACTTTTTTCTGTAGGTCAGATGGTAAATATTTTTGGCTTTGTGGCCCGACTGTCACCACTACTGAACTCGGCCACTGCTGTAACTCACAAGCAGCCATAGACAATAGATAAACCAATGGGCTTGTCTGTGTTGCAATAAAACTTTACTCATAAAAACAGGCAGTTGCTGCATTTGGCCTATGAACCATAGTTTGCCATAGTTTTAAAACACACTGATTAAAATGTAATCATTCCTTTGAAAAAAAAGCAGGAATCTTGAATGACTCTTTATAAAAACAACTGTTTTATTATAGATCTTGGAATATCACTATTCCTTCATCACACTGTCAATAAATCTAATTTTTTGACTGAATTGATGACTTAATATAGTCGTATAAAATGGTTATAAAACTGGGAAAGTTTATTTCCTGCATGCTTTTTGTGCCTTTTTGTTTTATTTTGTTTCGTTTTGTTCCAGATTTCTAAATTACTTACTGCTATCTGTCAGAACAGGTCAGTTTCCTTTTACCTTCCTGTGATTTCCTTGGTCAATAAAAAGCTCAATACAAAGCTCTGAGGGGTTGAACCTATGGTTAGTCTTTAAAACTTTCCCCAGAAGGGTCCTTGGCTGTGTAAATTATTAAAATATTGACGCACACAGATTAAGCCACTCTTGAACACATGCTAGGTGGTGAAGGTATAATACCGAGGCTGGTTTACAAAATAACCTAGGAAGAACAAGTGTGGAAAAAGAAAGCTTCATCTTTTACATACGGTTTTAAGGCGTGTCTTCATTCTTATTCACAGCAGGACACTAGCAGCAATCTATCCACTTTAATGTTTCTGCTTAGCTCTCTTCTCTTCTTCTGATATTACCAGGAGGTAGAGTGTCCTTTATACCCATCTTTGGCTTCATCAAGAGTCTGTTTAGAACCTTTTACTAGAGTTAGCTAAGAGCTCTGGCTTGCTTAGGGGACACCTGAATTACTGTAGCTTGATCCTCTCCTTATACAGACCGTGACAATGCTTTCTTTATTCTCTTGTTATCGTTTCAAGTGTACTTTGCCCACTTACATTACCAGCAACCCATTTCCTCCTTTCACGAACAATACCAAAATAGATCTATTAAAACTTTACAAGCGCAAGAAAGGAAGATCTACCATTGAGCCTGAACTAAAAAAGGCCCACTTTTCATCGCTGATTTAGAGTCTCCCTTTTGCTACGTCTCATTTACCTAACATGTTGCTGGCAAACAAAGAAATATTGGAGAGCGCTTCATGTGTTTCATTTACGGTACAACACATTCTGTATCCAACCCTAACCTACCTCCCAGAATGTTAAATCTACCTGGCATCAAGCAGTTCATGCCTTGATGATTAATTACAAGTCTAATAGAAAAGATACACAACCCATTGCAATTGCAGAACAGTAAGCATACATTTCCTTAATCATGGAGAAATTACTAAATCCTGTTCACCACAGGTGTGTAGGTTTATGTTACCAGCATCTGCTGTGAATCACATGAAGTTATTATTTTCATTCCGCAGCACCAATGGGTGTTTATGGAAATAACTGTACACTATACAATTTTGATTGCACAGAGAGAAAAATAGTTATTTGGGATGCAATTTGGGCTGCAATATTTCTTTTTCGTTGCCTCTCATTTGGCAGCTTATCCTACTCAGATATTATCATCAATATGCCATACATAAACTTACATTCATCACTGGTACTTAGGCTTATTAACTAAACAGCAATTATATTGTCGTAGGAGGATTATGGGAATGGGAACGAACACGACTGTGTGTCACAATGTTTCCTTCTTTACAGCACAATGTGTTTTTTTTGTTGTTAACAACAAGCCATAATGTAAACAATCTGTCTGAGAATATAAGAAGTGTCACTGAAGGCAAAAGCAGCATTTTGATGAATATGCCCATTTATAGACATTCTTTTATAAAAGTTAGCAACCCATAATGTTCTAACATAACCTTACGTTGATGGGCGCCTTGGTGGCTCAGTTAAACACTCAATTCTAGATTTCGGCTCAGGCCATGATCTCCAAGCTCATGCAGAGCCTGCTTAAGATTCTCTCTCTCTTGGGGCACCTGGGTGGCCCAGTTGGCTCAGTGTCTGACTTCAGCTCAGGTCATGATCTTGCAGTTCTTGGGTTTGAGCCCCACAACAGGCTCTGTGCTGACAGCCCGGAGCCTGGAGCCTGCTTTGGATTCTGTGTCTCCCTCTCTCTCTCTCTCTGGCCCTCCCCTGCTCATGCTCTCTGTCTCTGTGTCTCACACTTCTCCTCTCAAATTAAAAGAAAAATATTTAAACTTACATTGAACACAAACTACACAGAAGAGTTAATTATAGTATGTAATTTTACAAATTAAACAAGATCTGATATTTCTGCAAAATCCCATCCTTATATTAAAAAAAAAAATAGGTGATTTTTAGAATTATCAGCTCCTGCTAAAATAACATATAACTTTCCTTCAGATGCAGATGGCTGTTTATTGCACATCTTGGTAGCTGTTCATCTCCCTAGGAGAGGGACCCTTGGATGGGATCCAGCCGTCCTGATTCCAGGTCAGCAGGGTACAGAGGAGCGCCTCTACATGGTGGGGCCTTGATACTCTCTTGACAACGCTTAAAGCTTACTTTCTACGATAGGGGAAAGTTCATTATTCCCTTAGGCCAAATCCCAGGAGAAAAATCCCTGCCCACCACTCAGATGGTTAATGTAGTGAGCTGGCTTTCAGATTCCAGGAATGAAGCTTCCCATCACCTGCAACATTACAGTGGAGTCCTTCAAGTGGATTACCTAAGGCTCAGGGACGTTAGTGGTATTAAAAGTGGTCAGATTTTTTTTTTTAAAGGGTAGAACTGAAAAGGAGATTCTGACAGCTATTTTAAGAAAGGTTAACTAGTTCTTTTGGTGAAAAGTTATACTTCCCTAACCTGATACAAATCTTCCACCAAATGCTTATAAACATGTAGACCTAGGATGAGAACCACTTTTATTGGGGAGGAGAAAAAAACAGAAATAGAAACAAAAAAATTGCCATAAGCTGCTATTATACCTGTAAAGAGTAAGTTGTAATATTTGAAGTAATGAAAGTTATATTAAATATTCTCCCCTGAATGAACCAGGTTTATTGACATAAGCACAATTCTACTCTAATTTGAATATATTAACAGAGCTTTTGTAGTCACTATATAATGGTTTCATAAAACAACATGTGATTAAAGGTGGGACTAGAAATTAGGACTAGCTAATAAAAAACCCCAGGCTTTCTATTCAAGCTTCAGGCAATGACCCCACCTGAGTTTGAATGAGTGGTTCCCTTTTGTGTGCCTACTCTTCCTAAGTATAAATTAGAATTGCCCCTTTTGCTCTATAATTTCTCAGATGGGATGAGAATATAAATTCAGATTTTTAATAAATCCTAGAAGTCTTTAAAGGAAGAAAACAGGTCTATATAAAATAATAAGAATCTATAATTTCTTTTTATATTTAAAAATTATAATTGCAAACTTGTGTTTTATGTTAAAAACTTGTCACTGCTGTGTGGTCCAGATGTTGGGTTGACATTCCCAATCTTAGCAAGAAATGATTCATTCTCTGCATGTGCTATTACAATTCTCAGTCTATTTACTCTTTTAAGACTGCAAAATCCCGCTGACTTTTCACACGTTTTGAATAGAGAAAGGCATATACATGAAAAATAAAATTATCACTTCTTAAAAAAGAAATTCAGAATATTGATTCAGAATGACTTTTCCTGATTTTAGTTTAGTTCTCAATTAATGGAGTTTAATTTACATTTAAATAAGTGATTTGAGAGAAGACTTTTTATTTTTAAAACAATCCGAGATTGTTTATATTTAGCCTTGTACTTTCTTCTAATAAGTATTAGTTTTACCTTATTTTAATGCAGACATTTCTACTTATGATTATTGAAGGAAAAAATAGATATATGCACACGC
Source organism: Neofelis nebulosa (assembly GCF_028018385.1). NCBI lineage: Eukaryota > Metazoa > Chordata > Mammalia > Carnivora > Felidae > Neofelis > Neofelis nebulosa. The sequence goes on from NC_080782.1 coordinate 212,971,224, forward strand.
ATGTATATGTATTCTGTCAGAAGATATATTGTGAATATATACATTGGAGACACAATTAATGATTATGTATAAAGTAGTGACTTTCTTCCAAGGGGAAATTCTTCATTTGAAAGCAAAATTAATGACTCCATACATGCACAAGTTACTACAGTATCTACCCCCTGCCCTTTATCGACGGTTTCACGTTCTGCAGTGATCCTGAAGCAGATGATTCTCCTTCTGACATCATCAGAAGGTCAACGGTAGCCTAATGTGAAAGGCTACTGTGGATACACAGCATACAAACAGTTTGAAAAACATCTGGAGTATGCAGGAGGGAGATTTTACTAATCTTAGCCTGTACTGGAGGGGTAGAGATTTCTCGGAGACTTCAACAACAAAAGAGCTGGCAGGTGCCATTTCCCATCCCGACCCCCAAGCCTAGACACATGGACACCTGAGGGAATCGACACAGCACTAACACTTTGCATCTAGCTTGCTAAAAGCGTACCATGCAATCATACTCTTTTACAGACCTGCTTGTCTGGCCCAGACAAGGCAGGAGTTTTCCCAGGAAGCTTCAGTTCCCCTCCTGCATCAGACTGGCACACACATTGCTGGCACTGTGTTCCTGCCCCCCCCCCCCGCCCCCAATTCTTGTGCAGACTGCCCTCCACAAGAGTCCATCTAAAGTTGCACTACAAGTATGGCAGTTTGCAAGCAGCTCCAACAGGGGCCAGCACCACTTCAGAGTGATGCCTGCTCCAGGGGAGGAGGAAGATAATGATATATACCAGTCCCACTGTGGCCCAGTGGGCTGGGGGGCAGACATTGGTCTGACTGGAGGCACTGCCTGCCAATGAAAGTTTCTCAGGGGACAGCACAGGGAGAGTGCCTTGCAGTTTGGTGCAACTGTAGCTCCGAAAAACACCTGTTCTGACTCAAGTCAAGTCAAAGGCAGCCTTAGACTCGCCCACAAAAAACACAGGGACCAAACCCTGCTCACAAAAGGCAAAGAGGGCCATTGCAGATGACAGGGCTAAAGGCAAACACAGCTCAGCCACAACAGAAGGGCACATGTGACACACATAGGAGACATCCCTAAGGTGTCAGGTCCTGGTAAACAGGGGACATTGCACCACAGGGCACTACAGGGCCTCTTCTTCCTAAGGCCACTACTTGTAAGAGCAGGAGATGTAACTGACTTTTCCAACACATAACAACAAAGAGTTAGAGCAAATGAAGAGACAGAGGAATATGTCCTAAGTGAAAAAACAGGAGAAAATCACAGCAAGAGACGTAAATGAAAACAGAGATAAGTAAAATATCTGATAGAGAATTTAAAGCAATGGCCATAAAGATACTCACTGGATTTGAGACAAGACTGTGGGACCTCAGTGAGACTCAACACAGAGACAGAAAACATAAAAAAGAACCAATCAGAGATGAAGAATTCAATAACTGAAATTAAAAATACACTAGATGGAATGAATACTAGACTAGAGGAAGCAAAGAACAGATCAGCAACCTGGAGGACAGAGTAATGAAGCAATTATGCTTCATAACACAGAGAAGAAAGAATAATAAAAAAATGAGAATAAACTTAGGGAACTCAGCGACACCATCAAGTGTAATAACATTCACATTATTGTGAAGCCAAAAGGAGAAGAGAGGGAAGAGGGGGAAGAAAATTTATTTGAAGAAATAATGGATGAAAACTTCCCGAATCTGGGTGAGGAAACAGAAATCCAGATCTAGAAGGCACAGAGAGCCCCCAACAAAATCAACCCAAGGAAGTCCACACCAAGTCACATACTAATGAAAATGGCAAAGTGTAGTGAAAAAGAGAGAATTTTAAAAGCATCAAGAAAAAAGAAAACAGCTACAAAGAAGGCCCAAAAGGTCCGTAAATCCATCAGCTGATTTTTCAGCAGGAACTTCGCAGGCCAGAAACGAGTGACTTGATAAATTCTAAGTGTTGAAAGAAAAATAACAACAACAACAACAACAACACAAAACAAAACCAACAACAACAACAAAAAACTGTAATCAAGAATAGTCTGGGAGTGCCTGGGTGGCTCAGTCAATTAAGCATCCAACTTTGGCTCAGGTCATGATCTCATGGTTTGTGAGTTTGAGCCCCACATGGGGCTCTCTGCTGTCAGTGAAAAGCCTGCTTCTGATCTTCTGTCTCTCTCTCTCTCTCTCTCTCTCTCTCTCTCTCTGCTCCTCCCCCACTCACACTGTCTCTCCCTCTCTCATAAATAAACATTAAAGAAAAAAAAAGAATATTCTATCCAGCAAGGTTATCATTCAGAATAGGAGAGGGAGTTTCCCAAATAAACAAGTTAAAGGAATTCATCACTACTAAACCAGCCCTGCAAGAAATGTTAAAGGGGACACTGTAAGCAGGATTAAGAAAAGTAGGAAGCACAAAAGCAGTAGAATTAAATATATGTACTGAAGTCACTTAAGGTATTCACAAAATAAAAAGATGCAAAGTATAATGCCATACACCTAAAACATGGGGGGAAAGGAACCAAAATTTAGTGCTTTTAGAATGAATTCAAACTTAAGCGACCATCAACTTAATATATACTGCTCTATGCATAAGATACTACATACAAACTTCATGGTAACCAGAAATCAAACACTGGTAATATGTATACAAAAAGTAAAGAGAAAGGAATTTGAGTATATTACTAAAGAGAGCCAGCAAACAATGATAGAAGAGAGGAAGAGAAGAAAGGAACAGAGAACTATAAAAACAAGTATAAACTGAGTAACAAAATGGAAATGAATACATACCTATCAATAACTACTTTGATTATAAGTGGACTAAAAGCTCCAATAAAAAGACATAGGGTGACTGAATGGATAAAAAAGCACAACCCATCTTTGTGCTGCCTACAAGACTCTCATTTCATACTTAAAGACACATGCAGATTCAAAGTGAAGGAATGGAAAAACATTTATCATATAAATGGAATTTAAAGATGGGGTATCAATATTTAAATCAGACAGAATAGAGTTTGAAGCAAAGACTATAACAAGAGACAAAGAAGAACACTATATAATCATAATAGGAACAATTCATTCAGAAGACATAAGAATATTAAATATGCATCCAATAATGTAGCCCCCAAACATATAAAGTAGCTAATAACAAACATGAATTTATAGGAATGCAATGATAGTAGGGTACTTTAATACCCAACTTACATCAATAGAGCACCCAAATAGAAAATCAATAAGGAAATAGTGACTTGGATTGACACAGTGAACCAGATCGATCTAACAGATATACTCAGAACATTCCATTTTAAAACGATGGAATACACATTCTTTTCAATGGAATATTCTCCAGAACAGATTACGTGTTAGATCACGATACAAGACTCAACACTTAAGAAAACAAAAACAAAAACAAAAGACTGAAATCATACCAAGCATCTTTTCCAACCACAATTCTATGAAACTAGAAACCAACCACAAGAAAAAAATCTGGACAGAACACAAATACATAAAGGTTAAGCAGAATGCTATTAAACAATGAATAGGTCAAACAAGAAATGAAAGAGGAAATTAAAAGACTACATGGAGACAAATGAAAATGGAAACAGAATAATCCAAAATCTTTGGAATACAGCAAAAGCGATTCTAAGAGGGAGATTTATAGCAATACAAGCCTGCCTCAAGAATCAAGAAAGATCTCAAACAACCCAATTTCACATGTAAAGGAGATGAAAAAAAAGAACAATCAAAACCCAAACCTAGCAAAAGGCAGAAAATAATAAATATTAGAGCAAAAATAAATGATATAGAAACTAAAAAAAAATACAATGAAGCAACGAAACCAGGAGCTGGTTTCTTTAACAAGATCATCAAAATTGATTTAAAAAGACTCAAAGGAACAACAACAACAACAACAAACTGATGCATATTGGAGGAGAAGTGTGTGTGGGGGGGATGGGTGAAATAGGTGACGGGGATTAAGAGTGAATTTACATAATGACCACTGAGTAATGTACTGAAGTGTTGAATCACTATATTGTACACCTGAAACTAATATAATACCGTATATTAATCAAAATATTTTTAAATCTTTTTAATGATGATTTATTTTTGAGACAATGCAAGAGACAGAGTGCAAGCAGCAGAGGGGCAGACAGAGGGAGACAAAGAATCCGAAGCAGCCTCCAGGCTCCGAGCTGTCAGCCCAGAGCCAGAGCCCGACGCGGGGCTCGAACTCACCAACAGTGAGATCATGACCTGAGCCCAAGTCGGATGCTTAACGACTGAGCCACTCAGGCGCCCCATATTAATTAAAAATTTTAAATTAAAATAGAAAAAAAAGTTGTTTAAGTCCTACCTGCCCCCCCTCCCACCGCCAGGTATTCATGAATGTGACCTTATTTGGAAATACTGTCTTTGCAGATAATCAACTTAAGATGAAGTCATTAGGATGGGCCCCAGCACAAGATAATTGTTCTGATACAAAGGGGAAATTTAGATACAGAGGCACACACGCAGGGAAAACACCATGTAAAGATGAAGACAGAGATGAATCCGACACATCCATGACTGCTAGAAACCTATACGAAGCTAGGAGGGAAGCACGCCCCAATTCTCCCCCACAGCCCTCAGAATAAACCAACCCTGCTAACACCTTAATCTCATTCTTGTAGCTTCCAGCACTGCCAGGCAATAAATTTCTGTTGTTCAAGTCATCCAGTGTGGTACTTTATTAGAGTAGCCTTAGGAAACCAATATAGGGGTCTATACTCACCAAGTGAAATGGGTTAAACAAGGCAGCTATATATACATACATATACGTATGTATATATATATATATATATATATATATATATATATATACATGTATATATACATATATGTATGTGTGTGTGTATATATATATATATATATATATATATATATATATATGTTTAAATTTAGTGGAGAAGCCTAGGTTTGACACTGTTTGAATAAAACTTACATACAATAAAGTTGAACAGAATGCTTTCTCATGAAAACGAGACACACAAATCTATGATTATTTTTATTAGATTCTGATTTTTAATTATAAGATGACCTATATCTGTACATATTTTTCAATGTATAATTAATCTCACCCTTTTCAAATTAAGCCTATTGGATGCTAGCTTAAGTTAGGTCTATCTCTTGTTTCTGTTAGCATCATTCTCCCCATAAAATCAACCTGGAAATTGCTTTGAAAATATATTAATATACATAAGTGTAAGGAACTAGCATTTGTTGAACATTCTCTAGATGCCAGGTATTATGCTGTGCACACTACATGCATATTCTTGTTTTAATTTTATAAAATCCTTTAGTAGCAAAAGACCAGAGTTTTTTGCAGCTATCCAATTTACAGTCTAGTAAATGAGATAAAATATTAATAACAGTAAATGAGGCAAAATATTAATAAGTGTGATGTCAAGCATATGGTAGGTTTTCACTAAATGTTAGTTTCCTGACCTTTATTGGTGGCTTATTCATTATAAGAACTATTATGATCAAGAATGTATCACTAAAACCATAATCACAATAGGCCTATGTTTTATTTTATGGTACTATATTCAAAGGAGTGTGTGTGTATGGATGTGTACCTGTCAGTCTTCTTAGTTGCAACAATAATTGCATTTGGGATGACAGAAGCAGAAAAGGAATTTTTTATAAAGGTGCTATGTAGCTAGATGAATTAACAGGAGAGCTATTGAATCATCAGTAGCTTATATAGAATCAGGCTCAACTTCCAAAACTGTGTGCAGAACTCATCTATTAAAAAAACTACTGCCACCCTTGATTACCAATCACCACGTTAATGCCTGGGTTTCTTTGCTGCCATTACTGCATGTGAAACTGGATTCTGTTTTTTACTTTCCACTTGGAAGAGAGATCCATGGTTTTCTTTTCTGGTGTCATTAGCTTCTGGGTCAAAATCACCACAAATGTCACTGACTGGCAGAAGCTAGATCACATGCCTAAGTTTCTTCGTTCCAAAAAAGTCTGAGAAAGCAGGAATCTGACATACTGAGCTTCTAATCCTAGGGAATGATCTCTTACTGCATGGTCATAAAGGATGACCAGTCCATCACACCGTCGCAGAGACTGTGTCTTATGTGTCTGTACATCCCGAACACTTAACTACATGCATAAGGTACATCAAACGCTTAATTTAATAGAATTAAAGAGCATGAAGAAGAATAACACCAACTCTGTCAAGTTCACTTTTATTATTTACTGAAACTTGAGCCAAGGCTCCCAATTTAGAAGCCATGCTGAATTTCATAGTTGGACCTACAAATATATGGGATCAACAGGTTGGTTCTGTTTGATATTGGGCAAGTACTTAAATTGAGATGTATATTTAAAAATGAAAGTGTTTTGTTCATTTAATGAATGACGGTGGCAAATTTATTAGAAATATGTTATTCTCTGGCCCCTGAAGTAATAATTTCTCATTTGAATTCAGTTGTCAGGGAGACTAAGGCTAGAGCAAAATCAGTGTAACATCATTCACTTGGGATAGAAAGTAATTAATAAGTAGATCTGGGAAAATGTTTTGGTCAAATACTCTGAAGAACTAACCAATTAACAGAGCATCTCACTCATGGTCTCTTAGCATCATTCATTCATTATTCAGCATACATTTATTGAAGAATTTCTGAAACATTCCAGGCATGCTGTTGGAGCTGAGGATATATCCTGTATATGAAAGTAAAACCGTGTCACATTTCCCCCTTTAAGGGTGAAACAGTCGAGAAATTCTACTTCCAAATAAATGCTACTGAAACTCTAAAATGTTGGGCCAATCAGGAAGTTATTTTTGCCTAAATTATCATACATGTTTCCATGTCACTCCAGATGTAATTGTCAAATGCAGTTTGTGTCTCTTCGCTCTTTGCCATACCCTTTCTTTGGCCTTTCCTTCCATATGCTTGTCTCTCTCCTGCCTGTGTTTTCTATTTCTGTCTCCCTTAAAAAAAAAAAAAAAAAAAGAAAGAAAGAAAGAAAAAGAAAAAAGATACCACTTTGCCTGCTGTGCACTAAACTGAATAAGGAAATGATTTCCATCAACTTTATCTCTCGGCACCATTCTTCCTGGTAATATATAGCATGCTACTAATTTTCAAGTGAATAAAATGCCCTTGCCACCTGACTGTGGATATATGGATATAATCTTTCCTTTCGTATGTGTTTTTTCACTGTTTTGTGCAACTTTCAAGGAAAGGAAATCTAATCCATCCTTCGTCTTCTTGTTCCTGAAGGACAGGTTAGAGTGTTTGTCCGCTGGTCCACAGGCACGTTGGCTGAAGCTTGCCCTCAAAGGCATTAACTCCTATTTTAGGCGGTACTTTTGTATGGGCCAGGAGGATTGGAGTCAAACAATATGCGAGGAAGAAATGAGCAGATTCACTGTTCATCTGAACAAAGGTGTATCTGAGCTCACAGAGAGCTGACCATCACAGAATCATCTGAAATCATCAGTAGAACAAGGGAAAGTCAAGTTCAAATGCCATTGCCTATTTTGACGCATCAGCCAATCCTAGCATTTCCCTGACAATAGTCATTCAGCCAATAGCTGATTTTGTCAGCCTTTCTCCTTGCTGGCTAACTAACAATTGAAGATGCAGTTATATCACAAGCTTGGACAGACCAAGGAGTTTGGGAATAGTCAACATCTTGTGTGACAGTTTCCACATTCAGAAAAGGATAAATCCAATCAAACAAAAGCTGCACTGGAGGTATCAGTTAGGGATTTACACACATTTTTTACCTATTTTCTTAAGTATTTTTGGTTTTGCCTACATTCCAAAGGCCAGATACTATGACATTGCCAACTGTGCAATAAGTGGTAAAAAAAAAAAAAAAAAAAAAAAAAAAAAGGGTGTGGTGGAATTTAGAATCCTGGGTGTTTGAACTTACCACCATTTTTGATTCATACCATATTTACCTGTATAACACTTTTAGGTACAAATTCTAGAGGGTAAATACCCAGGTGTCTTTAAGGAGCTAGAGGGGTCATGTATATGAGTGAGGTAGGCCATGCAGACCCTATGCCAACCTAGATAATATGTGCTCAACTATCGTGGGCAGAAGTTTCTCTGATCCAACCAAGTACCACCATGTAGGATTAAGGAGGGCCCAGTGACAGTGAGTCAGTGGCTTTCTCATGATAAATCAGAAATCAGGATATTTGTGTAAAATCTCCCAATTTTTAAAAAAATTTTAATCTTTATTTTTGAGAGAGAGAGAGAGAGAGGCAGAACTCCAGTGGGGGTGGCACAGAGAGAGAGGGAGACACAGAATCTGAAGCAGGCTCCAGGCTCTGAGCTGTCTGCACAGAGACTGATGTGGGGCTTGAACTCACAAACTGAGAGTTCATGACCTGAGCCAAAGTCGGACTCTCAAACGACTGAGACACTCAGGCGCCCCAAATATTCCAATTTTTAAATGTTTATTCATTTATTTTAAGAGAGAGAGGGAGAGAGAGAGAGAGCAGGTATGCACAATCAGGCAGAGAGCCAGAGAGAGGAAGAGAGAGAATCCCAAGCAGGCTCCCAGCTCCATCTCATGAACCATGAGATTAAGACCTGAGCTGAAATCAAGAGTCGGACGTTTAACCGACTGAGTCACCCAGGAGCCCATAAGATCTGCCAATTTTTTAATTTAAAAATGTTTCAAAATATTGTGATAATTTTAACTTGTAAAATATTGGCAAATAATTGAAAATATTTTAAATGTGCAGAACAAAACACATGCATAGACAAGATTGTTAACTGCTCATATGAATATATTGACTTCTTTTCGTTCAAATGAGAGGTGACTGAAATTACAATTTTTGCTTCTTATCTATAGAGGAAGGAATCAAAATATAAAAAGTTCAACCTAATCCCTTAAATCGATGAGGGGATATGCCTTCAGTTTGTACCTCTGAATGTTCTAAAATATCTGGTCTGTCCTAGGACAACCAACAGTGGGATCTCTGTCATTTTACTTCTTAAGGTCCCTGAAACTTTCAAAGACCCAATTTTTGCAATTGTATGAGTTGTTAAGTTAAACAAACAAACAAACAAAAAAAAAAACGGTAGTCATTAAATTGAGAACATATGCCAAGACTAAGTCAACAAAAACATTTACAGACTTATTTGATCTATACTCAATTCAAGAATATTCACAATCAAGATAGAACTTTTGTTTTCTTCTCTCTCACATAAATACATAAAACTTACATATACCCCATATTTCTTTTGAACTTATAACATAGGCAAATTTCTATATTAAACATTAAAGGGCATTTCACTATATTCTGACCAACCACATAATACTGTCATCTTCTTGTCTGTCCATGTAAATATCTGTTTATTTAAACATGTCTAGAATTCCTAAATTCTCCTAGAATTTAGATACTAAAGCCTTTTTTCCCCCCTCATGTCACACATCATGTCTGGATGTTTCTTTCTAATAATATTTTAAACAGTAACAATATAATTTACATTTTTTTGTGGAAAATCATACCCTCTAAATGTGTTTTTTTTCCTGAATGGATTTAACATTTACCAGGATAGAATAAACAGAGGAAAGGGGATACAATGGTGAGCATGACTGACAATTAGAACTGACCCTGACCAGTAATGGCCAGCAGTGGATAGGGTGATAATGTGCTTAACCTCCGATCTCTGGTTTGACTTTGAATAAAATTATATAGAAATGTGTCCTATATCATTATTGTAATCAGAAAATATATCGAACATTAACCATACAGTAGCATTTCCAGTAGACTTTCCTCTGCTTAGTAACTTAATCAAATGGGGAAATTCTGATTGAATTCCCAAAATCAGTATAGCTCTCTCTGACTAAATCATGAAAACGTATACAACAAAGCAAAATTTCACGCCTTGCATCTTTGCTTGTATTAAAATATACAACCTACTATGTAAATTCTTACGCTCAATCTCCTTTTTTGGAAACAAGTCTTAACACAATTTCATATACATATACGTATTAAAGTTTCCCAACATAATCTTTACTAAATACCTACTGAAACTATTATTCATATCTCACAGCTTGTTACTTTCAGAATACCCAAATAGCTACATATATATAGTTTGATGGCTATTGCTAAGCAATTAAACCCTCAAGGGGGAAGTAGTGGCTTCCAATGTACTTAGCTTTAAACTTTTATCTACAGAAGAAAAACACTGACTTAAGATTCGTATTATCCTTAAATTTTACCTCCTAAAAATGGAAAAACTCAACTAACCTCTGTAGCATTTTTTTCTTTTTTCCCTTCTTGCCTCCCTCCTTTTCTTCCCCCCTACCCTTTGTTCCTTCCTTCTCTCCTTCCTTCTCCTTCTCCTTTTTTTTTAGCTTTATTGAGGTATAATTGAAAAATAAAATGATAAAATATTTAAAGTATACAATGTGATGTTTTCATAAATGTATACATCATGAAAGGATTCCCCTCACTGACTTAGTTAGCACATCCATCACCTTACATATTTATCTTTTGTTGTTGGTGAGAACATTTAAGCGCCTTTCTCTTAGCAAAGTTCAATTATACAGTATCGTGTTATCAACTATAGACACCATGTTATACGTTGGATCCTCGGACCTTATTCATCGTATAAGTGAAAGTTTGGATCTTTTTACAAATTCTCCTTATTTCTCCCATCCCTCAGCCCTTGGTGACCATTTTTTTACTTTCTGAGAAATTTGACTTTTTTTTTTTTTTTTTTTTGAAGGTATCGCATGTAACTGATACCATGTCGTATTTGTCTTTCTCTATCTGGCTTCTTTCAATTTGCATAATGCCCTCCAGGTCCATTCATGTTGTTGTGGCAAACAGCAGGATCTCCTTCTTTTTTTTAAGAATGTATAATATTCCATTACATATAACATTTTCTTTATTGTTTTTCTGCATCACATTTTCTTCATCCATTTCATCTGTCAAGATATAGAAATAGCCTCAGTGTCTGCCCTGGATGAACACATATTTTCTGTAGATTTTGAATAATTACTGCTAGCCTGATTGTTCCCAAACTTGTCTACATATTGGAATAACCTGGGGAGGTTCAAAAAATACTAATGATTTTGGTGCATCACTAGAGAGACTTGAGGTATGTCCTAAGATTTGGAACATCTTAAAATATTCCCAGAGGATTCTAATGTGCACACAAATTTGGTAATCACTATGTTAATTCAGTGTCATGGCTCCTTCATTGCAACTTCCTAAGCATTGGCAACTTGCTAAACGCCTGTATCGCAGAGAAAATGCTAACAGCACAAAGATATTTTTAAGAGTCCAGCTCTTCTAAAGGATCATTGCTGAGAGTGGCTCAAAGAAGTAAATATAAAAAGAAGATGCACAACGAGACGTGAGCAGGGTATAAGAGGCATGGTTCTGAGACGATGGTCCCAAGGAAATCTTGTGTGTTCCAATGAATTCAGAGCCATTGGATGCCATACACATCTTCGTCCTGGATGAAGCCTCAGGCTTATCCACATTATTGTAAGAACACAACACTAATTCCAATGGACCAATTGAGCACAGTATTTTGAGAAAATGTAGATAATAGTCCTATAAAGATATACAGTATTTATGAGAGCATTTCATTTAATGGTATTTAATTTAGATGGCTGTACACAAGGAGGATAATAATTACATTGGTGCTTAATGTACTGGGAACCACATTACAGAATCCTATATAAGAAACAAAGTGATGAAAGAAACAGCTTTATATGCAGTGTAAGGTAAATGAATATTTTATTGTGCACCCTGGGTGTCTGATAAAAATGGAATTTTTTTGGTTATCATTAGTTCAATACCGAAGATAATGTTATAACGATTTATGGGTGTCATGTCACAATTATCTCTTTCTTCTACCCAGCTTGAAACTCAGTAAGTTAGAACACAGCTGTTAACAAAGGAGTTGCTTGATATTTATGCATTATCCACTGCTATGTCATTGCCACTCAAACCAGATAAGTTATGAGGGGTATTTTAACAACTCATACTTCAACTAGTAATAGGGATGCTTATAATTCAGCACAAAAATGTGTTATATTGAATGGAACAGCGTCTTTCAAAGTAGCTAGTGTTAGATCTAAACTCTAAACTTTAGTAAGCATATGTACATTTATTTACACATTTTAAATTGGGGGAAAATTGAAAAGAACAGTGTAACTCTCTTGCTATGTTTGACAATGACTTTCTTACTAAACTTACTTAAAATTTATGTGCCTTTTTCAGGGGTTTATTTCTGATCTATCATTAATTTGTAAATAGAGATTTTAGTTCATCAATTATAAGTATATAATACTGAAAGAATTTACATAATTATACACCATACACAAATTGCTAAAATATTTTAAATCATGGCGGAAATGCGTGAGCTGATATACCCACACTAAAAATTAGTCATATGGGTGAAAACCTAAAAGACACCAGAAAGATCATCTAATTCATTTCATTTTCAGATTAATCTATTAAACATTAACTCAACAAGTATTTATTGAGAATCTATTGTTAACGTAGATGTAGAAACTGAGACCCAGAGAGCTGAGGTGATTCATCCAAGGGCCAAACTGGAACAAAAGACGAGGATACTTGGGCTCTAATTCGAAGATCAGTAAACTAATTTACTACCATCACTTGCACTTGCTACCAGAAGTTGCTGTCAACTTCTCCAACTCATCTTTTCAACATTTTATTATTAAAAATTAAAATATACTGCAAATCTGAAAGAATTTTAAGGTACATATTTTTAAATGTTTTTTTTTTTTATTACTTATTTTTGAGAGAGAGAGCACAAGTGGGGAGGGGCAGGGAGAGAAGGGGACAGAGGAGCTGAAGCGGGCTCCGTGCTGACAGCAGTGAGCCCATGTGCGCTCAAACTCACAAACCAGGATTATGACCTGAGCTGAAGTCAGACACTCAACCAACTGAGCCACCCGGGAACCCCTTCTAGTCTATTTTCAAGTAAATACTCATAAACCCACAACCTGAATTTTTCACTAATTTTCACTCAGTTGCTTTATTGTCTATCCACCCATCTATCTATCCCTCTATCAATCCATTATTCAATCTAATTGTTAAATACACTTCAAACTAAATTAAAGACATCCGTATGTTTCTTCCCCAAGAAGAAACATGAGCATACGCATCATGAACACACATTGACGATCTAGCTTTCCGGTCTATAGCGTCTACCTCACATAAGAATTTACGGGTGGATACTGATAATTTTACCCCATCGGCAAATTTTCAAGCATGTACAGAACACTAAAAATAATTGTCCATATAACAGATCTTTGCTTTCCACAGTGAAATATATTTTAAAAATAAAACCACTAAAAACCAAAACACTGGGGTTCCAAAATAACTACAGTTCAGAAAAGAAATCTAAACTACCATAAAGTGGTGTCTCCCTAGCTTCTGTCTCTTTAAGATTTTTTTTTCAAATAATAGGAAAAGTTTGAAGAAAACTGCCATTTTAAAGTTGCAGGCAGTTATTCTTCAAATTGTGACTTAAATTCACTTTTGTGAAAGCAATTTGAGGGAGCTCTCCAGTTACACAGATGTAAAGAAAGGAAAGTATCCATTGTTCTTGGATAAAACGCTGTTAAGTGACCATTTTCTTTTCAACTCCAATGTTAAGTGTTGTGGCTTGATAATGTAAATTGCTTTGAGAGGCCAACTGACCACAGCAGTAAATGGCTTCTTGTGGAGGTCCCTGGGAAAATAATTTAATACCTGTTCATTAGAACCTGAGCTATGGGAACCTAGAAAAACTTCTTTAATACACAGAGACATAGTTCTTCAAACCAGCAGACGGGAGCTCAAGTTTGTTTGACACTTTAAAAGAAAGGTAGGGGGCGCCTGGGTGTCTTAGTCTATTAAGCATCAGCCTCTTGGTTTTGGCTCAGGTCATGCTCTTTCGTGAGTTCGAGCCCTGTGCTGGGGCAAAGTGGAACCTGCTTGGGATTCTCTCTCTCATTCTCTCTCTCTCCTCCTCCTCCTCCTCCTCCTCCTCCTCCTCCTCCACTCGCACTGTCTCTGTCTCTCTCAAAATAAATAAATAAACTTGAAGAAAAGAAAAGAAAGGTGGAATGATTGTTTACACATAGGCACATGAGGCCTGGTTTTCTTGTTCAAGCTATAGTTCATCATATAGTGTACAGATACTAGAAACTTTGTTATTTTAAGACAAAACTTTTATCTCTCTTGTACATAGCTGGGATTCCAGTGCTTAAAACCATACTGAACACACTAGCATAGTGTGAGTGCTTAACTTACTAAATTAATAAACAGATGAACAAATTTATAAAAAATGCAATAGAAAAAGACTACATGCCAAGACTAATGGGGTGTAGCCAAAACTACGATTAGTGAAAAATGCATAATATTAAAAGCTATCATTTTTTTTAGAATTGAAATTCAATGAACTAAAGCATTCTATTTAAGTATTAGAACATCATAGAGTCTTAAATGAAACATGAGATACAAACATATGTGTAGAATGAGATCTTAATGATATAAAAATTCATTTTTATTCATGAAAATGAATGTAAGAAAAGAATATATATACACATATGCACATACATACATAATAGTAATGAGAGAAAATATAGCTAAATATAAGAGATTTACCTTATTGTGGGAATCTTGTTTTTATTTCATGTTTTATCATTTTCTCATAAAGGTTTATACAAACTTACATGGTTAAATGATTTTTGAAACTTGACACACGTACATGTATTATAGAACCTTAGAGATAAGTTAGACCTACCCCATCATTAAAAAAAAAAAAAAAAAAGGTTCTAAAACCATAAAGTATCTTGTTCAAAGTTACATATTCTTTGGAGACAGAATTGAGATAATTAGTTATAGCAAATTTTTTTTAAGTTTTTTATTTATTTTGAGAGAGAGACACAGCACAAGCAGGGGAGGGGCAGAGAGAGAGGGAGCGTGTATTCCAAGCAGGCTCTCCACTGTCAGCGTGGGGCCCAACATAGGGTTTGAACTCACAAACTGTGAGATCATGACCTGAGCTGAAAACCAAGAATCACAGACACTTAAACAAATGAGCCACCCAGGTGCCTCTCTTTCAGCAAATGATTTGTAAGAGTCTTTTATGTGCTAGGCCTCATGGTGAGTGGTGGGAATGCAAATTGTTCCTATCTTTCGAGCATGTGAGATTCTAGTGAACAGTTTAAATAGCAACTAGATTAACATGTGTATATGCTCTAATACAGGAGGACAGAAGGTGCCATAGAAGACTAGCAAAGGGCCCTGAGCCCAGGTTAAGTGACTGGGAGATAAAGAAACAAATAAAGGATTAGAGTCACTTAAGCTGATAGCAAGAATATGAGATGGTTTGGTCTATCCTCTGCTTAATATCAGTAGCTCTTTCCAAAAAATGGAGGCTATGAACAAAAATCTCTAGCCAAGAGCCTCTTTTACATTATTAAATCATGTCTTACACAGTTGCAATTAGCTGCTATTCCACAACAATTTTACATAACACTATCCCCAAACCTGTTAACTTACAAACATAAGCATTTATGGCTTACACGTATCTACCTGTAAACCAGGGTTTGGCTAATCTGCGCTTGGATGGACAGGCCTAGGTTCAGGCTGCGGGGTCAGTCCCAGCCTGCATCACGGTTTCATTGCTCTTCAAAGATCGGCTTTACCGGAGGCATGATCTTTTCATGAAGAAAGGGAGCAGCACCAGAGACCAAGCCCAACATCATGCCATAAGCTGTTCCTTCTTACACGTGATGGTCAGGAAAGTGTACGTGCAAGAAGGGGCAGAGGAGAGACTCAAGGAAATAAACATTTATTACATCACAGGTCCTAGAAACAGGACGCACAGCTTGCCATGAAGGGCCACAGTCGAGAGCCTGAGGGTGGTCTGGAGGCAGAGAGTGGGAACAAGGGAAAAACTGAGACTAGGGCAGGGTAGACAGTTTAGGATGGGCCAGTGTGAGTATTTTGACCAGCTCTAAATTTACAGGAGGGGTGTCTAATTGCCTGGTACATGGCCCTGGGGTGATTAAGGCAGAGGAATACTGCCTTGTAGGAAGTATGGGCCAGATAAATGATATAGCCTGCAGGTTGATTAGTATACACATCAAAGCCATGCTTCAGGCTGAGCTCTTTGCTATCTCTGAGAATTGGCAAGCCCAGAGAGATACAGTCTCACCCCAGCCAGAAAGCTTTTTAAGATGCTTAAACATCATTATAATATACACAACATAAAAAAAAAAAAATACACAAGCACATGCAGGCCTCTGCTGGCCATACAGTTACTATCATCCCACTGGCCAAAGCAAGTCACTTGTCTATGTCCATACACGATGAGGTCATGGTAAAGGTAAGGCTCTATACCATTTCAAGAGGATATGAATGAACAATCTACTGAACAACGCAACCCCAAATCTTCAAGCAATTTCCTAAAATATAACTAAAACAAAGAGGTATGACTACATCATAAAAAATCTTTTTACACTGTAAAATGTTGTAAACTTTCTCATCATCAATTAAGAGGGTTTCAATATGGTTGGTTATTCATATTATCCATGCAGTTTTGTATGTGGAGCAACATCTCTTTTTATCATCTTTTCAGTCTCTTTGCTTCTCCATAACATACATCAATGCTATCAGAAAATCTATGCAAGAGTAAGGGGTAAATAGGAGAGCCTCTGGGGAAACACCTTCAGGACAGGCATATAACGACACAGAACTGTTCACACCAAGAAGACACTGTTCTAGATACACCTCTTCCTGGCAGCAGTCTCCAAGGAGCAAATACTCTCTGTGACATCTGGTACACTTTTCGGTTTGTATAAAAGTTACTCTGGCATTCGAGCAGCTGTGTTTGGATGGTAACTCAAGAATTTTCCTGCAAGTCATTTGTTAAAAAAATATTTCACTGAACTTTGGGGACAGAAATCTATTTTTTGTCTTATATAAACATTCACTGGAAAACACTGTATTAAGAGATATATATGTTCTATGAAGCCGGGACAATAAAAACCAAGAGACATTTCTCTAGAAGAATGTGAACCAGGTAGATACTCTGGGAGTTAGCCTATAAACGTCAAGGGCCAGAATTTAAAGTCAAGGATGAAAATACTATCTCGTGTATTAAATCTAGGTTGACACCAAAATGTAAAATAAATCATAATTTTGTGTACCAATACGAAAGGAAAAACAATGTAATTATATGACTGACTGAAGGTCACCATATTGGGGATATTAAAATGTGAAAAAAAATATGTGCCTTAAAATCTATGCATTAAGGTTGCTTTTAGTAAGGCTGGACCACAGGATGCAGATATGGTGGCAAGAGATAATGTTGTAATTTAGCAAGGCTGCATTACGTTGGGCATTACAAGCCAAATGTACAAACTAAAACCTGGACTTTAAAACCAAAAGAGATAAAAAGCCACTGGACAGTCCTCAGTGGGGAAATGTCCTGATAAAATTTTCGTTTTAAAAAATGTAATTTTTTTTTTTTTTTTTTTTTTTTTTTTTTTTTTTTTTTTTTTTTGCAGTACAGAAAATACAACAGGGATTCGCGCAGAAGTACGGGATAAAAACGGAAAGGGTTAGTTTCCAGGTATAAAGCTGGGGGAGCCAATCCAGGTGAGAGATGATGGTGGCCAGAATAAGGATCTTAGCAGTGGACTTAGAAAAGAGTGAACAGATTTCAAGATCACACAGGAGTTCTAGCCAATGCCGAAACCGGAACATTCATTCATTCCTTCACTCACTCACTCATTCATTCATTCATTCATTCAGTAAACCTTTACTGATGAGATCCTAGGTACTGAAGACACCAAAATAAAGGGTATAATCTTGTTCCATGAGGAGCTCTTGGTCTGGTGAATCAAACCTAAGTAGACTGACTCACTTTAGTCTTTCATTGGGGTCATTTTGCCCCCTATTATTGAATGAAAAATGGTTTGGGATATTCACACCTTGTGGGGTCAAAAGTAGATCCTAAAAATCTCTATAAAGTGGTCCTGCCTGGAGCTGTCACTGTTCCCTAGCCTTTTGGGGGGAAGAAGTAGGATGAAAGATAAGCTGTGTTCTCCGTGGTGACTCTTCGCCTCCTCGTAGGTGGAAGTTGGTGAGTGGCAGGACTGAGCAGACCCTCACCCCATTCTGGCCGTGGCACTGGCACGGACCTGTGAAGTCTCCGTTCGCTCCACGTACGTCCTTCACTTTTTAACGTTACCACCGCTGTTACTGCTGTATTAGCAACAAAAATAGACGATGGCTTCATTCCAAATGACGACTGTGGAAATTCTGACTAAAAATTTTACATCTCTTATGTGATGAAAATGATCATCTGATTTCATCAGGTTTCTTCCCCGCCCCCCTCCCCAGACAGGATGGGAAAGGGTGGAGTTCAGTCAGCTTGTTATAGAATCTTGCTGTTCGACATGAAAAGAATAAAGTAATTTGTTATGACTCCCTACTGCTTCTTCCTAAGGTGTCTGCTGTTAAATAGAGAAGAGAAGCAGCTGCAGTAAAAGCAGCAGCAATCCCTCTTTTAGACAAATCTAAACATCCTCCAAATAAAACCCCGTTATCCACATGTTCCATAAAACCGCCGCTAATCCACCTGCTCCAAAAGCAGCTGAATTGGCAATTTCAAGCTTCCAAAGCTAAAAGGTTGGGGGGGGGGGATGACAAAGAGAATAGAAAGAGATTAATAAGAGAATGAAGCCACAAATCTCATATGGTGAGCCTCTCTGCATCTGTTTGTATATCTGGAGGCAGAAAAAGACTGTGACTAATCTCATTTGATTCATCAGGGATTCATTGAGCACATAACCATATACCTAGCACTTACCATTGTCTCACATCCACTGGGAGCAGGAGGATTCTGGACCAGTCAGGATTAAATCCACACCGTGCCCTGTATCCACAGGATTAGAGCAGTGCCCACACATTATCTCCCCAAATAAAACAACTGCATGGCATTTGAGTTAGCGATAATATATACCAGAAAAACATTCTGCCTCATCCAGCAAGTGTCACTCAAGTTCAGTGCAGGGGTAGGAGGATACAGCAAACTCTGGCATATCACTTGCTAACTACCATAAGGAATGGATAAAAAAAAAAAAAAAAAAAAAAAAGGAAGCATGAATGAAAAAAAAATGTGGTGCACATTTACAATGTGCCAAACACTGTTCGAAGCATTTTATGCATATTATGTCATTCAGTTACCACAATTGCTCTGTGAGGTAGGTGAAACTTTTGAGGACACTCAGGTAGAGAGAGGTCAAGTAACTTCTGCAGGTCACAAAATGCGAAATAATAATGTAATCTTATATAGCTCCCACGCCACCAAAACTGCCCTTCTCTATCATTTGACATGAAGGTGTCAAAAGACACTCTGAAATTGTTTCTGCATGTTCATTTGTCATCAAGCTTAGGGTTTTATTTCATGTCAGAGCCACCTCTGTGTAAAGTCCTGTGATGCAGATATTATTAACATTGCTTGAATTAATTCATTTATTCATTCATCAGACCTTAGTTGATATTCTTACTGCATGGTTTACACTTCTCCAGGGCTTAAGAGAAAGCCAGGAGCACATGAGTCTCTTCCGTTATGGTGGCAATATTCTAGCAGAGTGTTGGAAAATCAATATAAAAATATTGGTGTATAATATTTATGATAGTTTAGGAACAAAGTTAAATAGGATGTGGGAATAGACAGAGAGGAGGGTGAGGGAGTGAGGAGCTGCTTCAGTCCAGGGAATCAGTGAAGATCTCTTTGTGGAGGTCATATCTGCAGTGACCTTAATTAAGAAAAGCTGTGAGCCATGCGAATATCTGGGGGATGAGCGTTTGAGACTAAGAAGAAACAAATGTATTGACTGCAAGGTTGGACTATGTTTGATATGTTCAAGGGACAGTCAGGACGGCAGCATAACTGGAGAAAAATGAGAAAAGGTGTGAGGAGTAGGAGAGCTGATAGAGGTCATGGCTGTATCACATAGGGTGCTACAAACACGGCAAGGGGGTCGTATTGTATTCTAGGTTTTATGGAACATTGTGGGGGGTGGGATCTGAGTGGTGAACAGATCTGGCTTGCGTTTAATAATTGTGGCCACTATCTGGAGAATAAATTGTAACAAATGTCAATGGAAGCAAGGAGGGTAATAAAAGGGCTACGGCAAAATTCCAAGCCATCAATGGTGGTGGCTTGGTCTAGAGAGGCAAGGTGGAATGTTTCGAGGCATGCTGAGCTTAAGAGTATACGGTAAGCGTCAAGCTGATGGGATTTCAAGTACAAGAAAAGGAGAGGAGTCAAGAATGATTCCAATGTTTCTGAGCAACTGGATAGATTGTACACCTATATCTTGAAGTAGGGGATGCATGGGGGCATTCAGGTTTGTGTGTGAGTGTGTATGGGGACGAACTCAAGCGTTCTGGTTTTGGACATGTTTGAGACCTCCACGAGTTCCCTAGAATGGGAACACCGTGAGCGCAAGGGCTCTCTCTTACTCCCCGTGATCACATACAGAGCAGTGCCTGACAATTATTAGCAGTCCAAAAAAAAAAAAAATGTTACTTGTGTGAAATGTTTGTTGTAAGTAAGTAAATCTACTGAATGAAAACTGAGCTATCATAGGCAATTGGGTCTAAAACTCGGAATTTAAGGAGTTATTGGCATAGGGTTGCTATAAAACCACAGTACCAAATGAGATCATGTTAGGAGTCCACACAGACAGAGAAAAAACTCCAAGGACTGCTTTTGTAGGGTACCCGATCCAATATTTTTAAAAAAAAAAAAAAACAGAGGAATACCCAGGAAAGAGAAAGAAAATGGACAATGTTCAGTAAATATAGTTAACAGAGAATGAGTCGACTACTATGTGTTAGAAGCCCAGGGCAGAAAGGGTTTCCACTGGGCATGGACCTTTTTTTTTTTAATTTTTTATGTTTATTTACATATTTTGAGAGAGAGAAAGAGAGAGAGGGAGAACGCAGGCAGGGAAGAGGCAGAGAGAGAGAATGTCAAGCAGGCTTGGCACCGTCAGTGCAGACCTGATGCAGGGATCAATCGCACGAACCCTGAGATCATAACCTGAACTAAAGTCAAGATTTGGCTGCTTACCTAACGGAGCCACCCAGGAGCCCTTCAACTGGGCATTTACCTTTTTATTTGAAAATGTAGGAACCATTCTAATTGCATAAAAAAATATTCTTCTCTACATATAACTCAAAAGAACATTATTAATATCTGTTTCATGATAGCTTAAAATCCTGTGTTGAAGTTACATATGGATGTTTTTTTCATTTTCAGTTTTAAAATGCCTCGAATACACTCAACTGTGGGCTATTAAAAGGACACTGACGAGAAAATTATTTGATACTGTCCCTCTTCTCTCTCAAGAGCACAAATTCATTTATCTGATTATCTGGTGTAGTGTGACCGTACGTGTTCTGAGAAACTGCGGAACAGTTGAAACTTTCTGAAAGGAGGTGCCATTTCCAACTACACTAGCGTAACAGGCATTATTCCTGATTTTCTCAGACCAGCCAGGATGTATGGTCGCCCAGCCAAGGTGAGATCTCAGACAATGCATAGAATCAGGGTCCGAGAAGAGCAATGAGGATGTGCATGTCAGTGCACAGAAATAAATGTCGTGGGTTGTGTGCAGTCATCAGCTGGCATCCAGTGGGAAAGAAATCAGGCTGCAAAAAACAGGAGCAGAGCCAAGGCTCTGGGGAAAAGGTTTGGTATGACTAGGTATCCAGAGGGAAACAGAGAAGTGCCAACAGAAAAAGCAAGGGAAGACTGGCCACAAATGCTAATTCGTGTGAGAATAAACAATCTTGGGTTAGTGAAAACAAACCGTGACCTTTTTACAGTTCTGTCATAGCTGTTTTCTTTTTCTGATTATCTTTTGTTTATCTTTTACCTCCAAGAAATTTTACATCTAAGAAATGTCACAGGATGGCTTATTTTTCAGAACACCAGACAAGGCGTCCAAATATCTATTTTCTAGGCCCAGCTCTGAACCTCTACTTACGTGATCTTAAGCAACTCATTGGATATTTCAAAACTTCAAATGCTTCCTGTCCAGACTTCCAAGTAAGTAATAATAATATCATTCATAAGGTTATGATAAGGATCCAGTGACATTATTTACGTAAACTTCTTTATAATTTACGAAGCCCTCTAAAATTGGGAGCTTTAACACAGTCTAAAATGAATGTCTGCTTTTGATATTTCCCAGACAAAAGATTAAAAGCAGCACTGAAAAACTAGTTGTCCATGCCTCTGGCTGTTCACATTCCCAACAATTCACAAAAGGAATCACAGACTGGATCCCCCTGTGGCTAACATTTTATGCCCTGTGAATTTTGGGAAGTGAGCAATTAAGCTTCTACTTGAAGGCAGACTCATACTCTGTTCATGGATTTTCTATTTGGAAATATAAGCATGTTTTTTCATAATGCATCTCCTAGCGGTTCCTTGGTACTACTTGTTATGTATATTCTTTCCTTATTTCTATTAATACCTAATGAACTCTTGTGTATGCTTCAAAGTCCAGTTGAGCTATTATCTTTTATCCTGTCAAGACCTGCCTTAGGGACAAGCTCAAGAGTGTGGTGAGATTTGGGGGGTGGGTGCAGTGGGTACCCCCAGAGATGTTTATCTTTCCTAATTCTAGTGCAGATTTATAAAGATGTGGAAGAAATAATGCACAGGTATTATATTGTACCTGAATATTTTTCTGCCATTGCTATGGGACTGGCCTTTTGGTCGGGAGTCAGAACACCTGGCTATTAGGTTTCGCTCCACGACTTGCTAACTGTGTGGTTATGGATAAACTACTTAACTGCCTCCTTCATAAAATGGAGATAATGTCCCTCTATCCGCTGTCACAAAATGGACTTAAGAATCTCTACTTACCTCACAATGGTTGAAATCAGAATCAACTGAAATAATTTATAGATCCTTCCGATTACTTTTATAATGTGCCATATACATTAAAAAATGATTTCTTTCATTTAGAAACTTTAGAAATAGAGCGGCATATGATTTGCTGAGGAAATGCGATCAGAAGATAATTTTTTTAACCGTTACTAAAAAAACTTGGCACACATCTATTAGAAAATATACTTTCTACGAAGTACATCTCTGCAAAAGGCCAAGAGAGAGAGACTAACCAGCAGATGTGTGAATTTTTACAACTAGAATGGTGGCAGCTGAGCCAGGCTACATATCTCGCTTAGAGACCCACAGACAGGAGAAAGGCCAAATGGGAAAAAGATAGACCTCTACTGAGCATAGACAGGGGGACATAAAGGTGAAGCTAAATTATGAGAAGTGGTTCTGGAGTGAGCTATTTGCCTATTTTGTATGGATGTGCTGAAAGCATGTTGTAAATAAGTAGGGTGCCCAAGCACAAGATGTCATTATGAATCTTGAGAGCCCTTAAGCATCAGATTGGATGTGCAGAGATGGATTAAAGGAGTAGCTAAAGGACAAAGTGGGGCAAAGGGCAAAATATCATAATGTTTAATGCATTGGGCAAAGACAGACTTTTTTTTATGCCAGCTGGTTGGATGCATGCATTAACCAATGGTGAGCAGAAAAAGAGGAAGCAGCACTCTGTCTAAAACAAAGGAGCTCTCTCAAAAGCACAAATCAAGCACAGGGCTGAGGGGCTGTTGGAAATACAGAGAACAACACTGCTGATTTGGGATCACAAGTGAAGAGGTAGGAAGTGTATCCTACTGTGGAAAGACAAAAACTCAAGGATGAAGCTAAACAGAAAGATGAACTCGTGAAAAGCGACTGGCTTAATGGGATACAAATAAGAAAGTTTTAATAAAACACGCTTGCTCTTTGTCTCTTCCTCCTGAGAAAAATTCAGACAGAAAACAGAAATGTAGAATGCTAGGCTCAGGAAGAATGTCTTTGTTTAAACCAAAAAGGCGTAGATTTTTGTAGGGAACAAAGGTTGTTAAAGTCGCTGGGTCACCATCCTTCCTCTAGAAAACACTGTGATTCTTGATTATTTCTGAGATTCTCTCAGCTTATTCACTCCAGGGTTCTAGCACTCTAATAACAAAAGAGGAGCTTTTGAGAGGTAGGTAGGCCATCAGAGGAAAACGTGAGAAACTTTCATAATCTTATTTTCTTTGGGAAGTAGAGGTATTTTTTTTTGGTCGCCATCTGTTTGTTATTAACAATTTGGCATGGATGCCCTAAGTCAGTTTTCTCTGAAAGCTCTTGGTGAGTACAAAACTGATGTTCTGTTTCTTGCTTTGAGAATCTTTATACATGAGCTTAAACTGGTTTAAGGTGGCTGGCCAAGCAAATTATTTAAATCAGAGGGCCCTTACAAATACATTTTCTTTCTAACATAGGCATGCTTGATGGGGAAATAACACTTGCCAATGCACAGGGCTTCGGCCCCATGGCTAGTGGACCAAGTGGGCAGCATTCCTTCTGGAATGAACTACCAGAGCCTTAGCAGCAATACTCCTCATACCCCTCATGGAAGATGCATCTTTTGTACTGGCCCCAGAGATGTCTGACCTGACTTCTAAGTTTCTCCTTTCTGATTTGCCCTGTTTCTTCTTTCCTGGAGGTTTTTATGGCTCCAGGCCTCTGTCTCACTCTTTCTGCAACCACCTTCCCTCAGTTAATTGACCTCCCCTGAAGAGCTTCATAGGCCTAGGAGTTCACAAGCTTGGACATAATTAAAATCATGCAGGGAGGATGTTAAGATTCAGAAAAACAGTTTGTCACTCTTATTCTTATTTCTAAACTATTCACTTGATTCATAGGAACAGCTATCAGGATTTTTATGAAACCAGTAAGAGTAGTAATATTGGTAGGCAGCATTTATCAAGGTAAGTATGAGCCAGGCACTCTTCAAAGACTTGTGTATACAATCTCTGCTACAATCCTACACGGAAAGTATAATTACGTTCTCGTTTTAAAAACAGAAAAATCAAGGCAGAACATTCTCCCTAGGGTTTCAAAAGCAAGAAGTAGAACTAAAATTCAAACCTAGAATATCTGGCCTGACTATGCTGTTAGCCATCCTCCATAGCGAAGTGAGGTTCACTGCCAGGGCACAGAGATAATAGAGAAAATAACTTTCCTCTTAGTTTTCTTTAATGATTCATCATTGAGCGAGTCTCAGGAGTATAGCCCTACTAAATATTAATAATAGTGGTATGATAAAATATCTTAAGTGTAAGTAAAAACAGACACGATCTAGAGGTTGAATTTCCCTCACCAGAATACCGTGCGACTATCGGGCAGTATACCTTAATATCTGAGGGTGTGGAACTAAAATCAAGATCACCTAGGTCCCAATCTTGCCTTTGTCTCTTCCCATTAATGTGACTTAATTCAAGCCTGCTTTATTTCTATAAGCCTCCGTTGCCACTTCTAAAAGAGAAATAATGATATATGCCTCATAACGTTTCTATAAAAGTGTACGCAAAAGTGCTTAGTAAGTTCTCGATAAATGGAAGCCGTTAACATTAGCATTATTGTGCATCTTGGAAGGCCCAGAAGAACTCTTAAGGCGACACTAGCCGCCAATGACACTAAAGAGAGAAACAAAGGAGAGCTTTTCCTTATTTATGTGTATCAAACCTAGAGGTATTAGTAAGAAGGCACCATGACAGCAAAAGAGAAAATGAAAGACAGAAGGCAACATATTTATAATAAAGAAATCTCATTACCATGTACATGCATTTAGAGATCTTGCATATTTATTTTCAGAGTGAAAGGTTCTATTAGTGAAAATGTTAATAAGCATTTAGGAGGCAAAACATAATGCCCAATGGAAACCTTTAACAGTTCAATTATATCTAAATGGTAGTCACTTATTTTTAGTTATATTTACTCTAATTTTTACAGTTCAATATGTCTTCATCCTCAAGAATGTATGGATAAATATTTTTAGCAAAGTATTTGCCGTGTTATTTCATTCTCTGCTCGACTTTTTACTCTTTGATGGTTACAGCTTGATGGCCAGTGCTACTGGACATAAAACACACCGATGAATCACTAAGCTGATCATTGAAATCCTGTTGAAAAATATTTTAAAAGTCACTTGTAAATAAAATATACAATTATGAAGTTGAGCACCATTAATCATTTACATTTAATTTACAATTTCTTTTAAACATTAACTGTAAAGTCAAAAATGTCAAGCATATTAAAATACTAGCCTGACAGAAGCCCTGAGGGGGAGACAGAGCAATGTTCTCTTTTGGTAGCAGATCAAATAACCTAGAGAGGACTTGCTCTCCTGGGACGAGAACTGTATTTCAGCTTTCAGAAGATGGACATTTCACAACAGCCTCCCTATAGCAAGTAGTGTGAATTAATAATTGGTTATTATATTAACTATTAAAATGTTTGAAGTTGGAACTCAGGCTTCTAGTTCACATTTACATAAAAAATCCTCTTATTATTAAATTCTAGTTCAAATAAAACAGAAACAAGAGGCAGTGGAGGAAAACTGATGACCTCGGGAAATCGATACCAGTGTTCTGATCGATTTTGCCTCTTTCTGTATTAAGTACTACAGCTTTTTATAGTAACACCGGTAGATCCTACCAGAGGCCTCAAGTCATTCCTTTGCTCCACATATGCCTAGTCTATGGTGGCCACTGTGGAAGAAATTTAAGTACAAAGATAAATAAACATTCACTCACAGGTTATTACTATGGATGCTTAAGCGGTACCAGGGGAGATATAATCTATCAGAGAGATCTGGGAAGGCTCCCGATGAAGTGATACTTGAACTGATTTGTAGGAGGAGGTACTTGGTCATGTCAGAAAGAAGAGCATTCAAGACAGTGAAAACAACACAGACAAAGGACCCACGGAGGGAGGAAGTATGTCAGATGCAAGGAACAGAACAAGTTCAGTGGAGCTGGAAGCACAAAGCAGAAAGGGGACCTAATTCGGTAAGAGTTGGGGCGGGGGGGGGATAGAGGAGGTAGACCACACTGGGACTGGCAGGGACAAAAGACACCATTAAATGATTTTAATAGGTCAGTGAACTGACAAGGTCTGTCTTTTGAGAGAATCTTCTAGCTGCTGGAGAATAGATCCAAGGACGCTTAAGTGAATGTGCATTAATTATTTAGGATTTGAAGGAGTCCAGGCAAGAAGCAATGATGACTCTGACCCTCACAGCGTGGGCGATCGAACTTTTGGCAATGATGGACATCTCCTAATCTGCACTGCCTCGTGTCATAGCCATTATCTACATGCGGCCGTTCAATACTTAAAAGTGGTTAGTGACATCGAAGAACTGAATTTTATTTAATATTAATTATTTCAAATTTACATTTAAACAGTCACATGTAAAAAACAAAGCTACATGTAGCTAGTGGCAAATATATCGGACAGCGCTGCTCTACGGGATTGTGATCTACTGCATTAAATGATTCCAATACAATGCAAGATGTGTAAGATACTGTGGTCTGAAATGGAGATACTTAAATATGTAACCTAAGAGAGAACGTGAGCTCTATCAACTTGCTACTGCCTGGAACAGTCAAGGTTTTAATCAAATTACTTAGTCTCTAGACCCAGTTTTCTCCGCTGTTCTTTCTGCCACAAGAGGTCAAAGGTCAAATACATTTGACCTTTTTCTACCTCTGATGGCAGCCTTAGGATGTCCGCAGGTTGAGGTTTTCCCAGGGCGGTGTAGTTTTACACTACGTATCCCAGAATGATATTAATGGTGTCCCCTCAAACTCTCAACGCGTGAGTTTTCTGGTTTGGATGATAAATCATAGGCCATCCTAGCCAACTGCTCCGAAGATGTCAGATTTATTGCACAAAATACATTTGAAAAAATAAGTAGTGCAAGATGAAATACGGTCACAAATTCCATGGCAAAAGTTTCTACTAGAAAGTTTTAAAACATTGCAGAGAGCAAAATTAATTATATT
The DNA here is from genome assembly GCF_028018385.1 of Neofelis nebulosa. Lineage (NCBI taxonomy): Eukaryota > Metazoa > Chordata > Mammalia > Carnivora > Felidae > Neofelis > Neofelis nebulosa. The sequence goes on from NC_080782.1 coordinate 212,999,212, forward strand.
TATCAAATAATAAAGTGTAACACTGTATGAAGTGGGTGACTATTAAAACTATTGAGTAGTTAAATTTTGTCAGGTTCTCTTTAGTGATGTCAGTTAAGTGTCTTTCATTAATTCTTATTTGCCTCACTTTTCCTGTAAATAACTTATTAACCACCCACTACTTCTTCTGTGACTGATTAAATGGTATAAACGTTGAGGAAAAACAACGTGAATGACATAAATGCCAAGAATCAGTTGAAATGTGAAAATATGTTTAATACAGAGATTCTGTTTATGACTCCTACAAACCTACTTAAGGAATCCATCGTTAAATAATACCAATAACGAGGATTGGTAGAAGTCCTTCATTTTCTTACTTCTTATTCTGTAGCTTATTCATCAGGACCCTCATATAGAAAATGTAGAAGGTCAAACAAATCAAGAAAAGGGCATTGTGCTGCTGCAAGACTCATTTAGTTGATGTGCCAGTGGAAAAGATGATCTGAAAATTGAGACAATTCAGAGCAGGAAGGTGTAAAATACTGTCAGAAATAATAAAGTAAAAGATTTAAAGCCCTGACTCAGTTTCCCATGCTGACCATGTCTGCATTCTTCATTGCTTCTTCCTGCATTCTGAACATGGGTGACATTTTTCAAAGTGATGGAAAGCATTATTCAGTGAATTCTTTTAATTTTTTTTTTTTTTTTGGTTCAAATTCCTTGCCTCAATTTGAGAGACAGTTGAGTTTAGCAGTTACAAAGGAAAGGATCATTATCATGGGGACATGGATGGTTAGGGGGGTGCACTGTAGCAGCCCATAGAACACTTAAGTTTTACATCTCCAAATGATAATGGTGGAACAAACAACCAAAGACAAAGGAGCAGCAAACTGGCAACTTAATCTACACTTGTGTCCCCTTGAGGTTAGATTTGCTCACGAGTCACAGGATAAAACCATGGGATAGAGGGCTTTTGTCAAATGAAGAATACTTTTCCAGGTAGCTCCAGAACAAAACTTGTTTCCCACAGTACTCCAAACATGTACTTTCTACACAGGCAACACACACACACACACACACACACACACACACACACACACACACACTTTGTTGGTTCAAAGGAATCATTTCCTGTGTTTTCATGGATTTTTATGTAAGCAAACAAAAGTGAAGCAACTCTTAGAACACAGATTGATGAAAATCTTCATTCAAATCTGACTTATGCTGGATGAAGTGCAATGTAACAAACAATGGATTATAATGTGTACATTTTCTGCTCCCACACCGGATTTTGTATGAATTAGTGGGAATCATAGACTGATGTGAGCCACAAAATAGGATCAGCACGTTACATGTATCCAAGGGCAAAAGAAGAAAACCTTGGTGAGAATCACATCAGAGATTACTCTGTTATTCATGGCTGTGACTTTTTCCAATGTCCTGGGAGGCCGAGTTGAGAAATTACCATCAAATCTACCATTAACGATTGTTGTAAATGATTTGTAATCGATGAGTATACTTAAATTAATATTCTGGATTTTCAGGGTAATTTTAACATAATTCTGTGCATGCAGATGGTGAGAGTGAGTAGCTAACATAGGGCTGAGGTGTTCAGGGGTCTCTGTCAACCTCCTTCAAGACTCAGACCATGATTTTTCTGTCACCTGACACTTCCCTGTGCCTTCTAGCTATAGTGCATTTTGGGGCTGAGATTTTCTAAATTTCCTTAGTGGGGTTTTAGAGCCTACATATCAACTTCTGTTACCAATACTGCTTGTGACCTCTTTCTCATTTACAGTTTCTGATTGTTTTTTTAGTTTTGACTCTATGTGACCCTTTGAAGTTTGGTACCCAGGTTTCATGTGAAATGTGTCCCAGAGATGATTCTGTTATTTTATATTATTTATGTTTTTGTAAGGATGTACTCTTCAGACACCTGAGGTAGACAAGCAGCACCTCTTACAGAATGGGTTTCTGAGCTGTGCTCATTTCTGTTTCAGTGTGCAAACATATACAAAAAAAGTTGAGAAAAAGGGGCAACCTAACATAAGATTTGAGAGGACTAATTTCAGGGGGAAAATGCTCCTGGAAAGTTAACAAAGAAACTTCTTATAGCTATGATACCTAGTATGAGTCAATGGACAATCAAAATAATCAGGACTCTTTTTTTTTGTTTTGTTTTTGAATTGCTGGATGACAGACTATAACAAGAGCACCTGTAAATACAATTAAAGGAAGAAGTTGTTTATTGCAATAAGACTGAGACAAAAATGTTATGAAAAGTCTCAGGGAAATGAGAGAACATAACTGAAGATTCAAATAAAACTCTGAGCTGCTCCTAAAGTATTGGTAGAATTTTGACAGCTCGATATGAAGTAGAGGAACATTTCATGTGAAGAGAATAGCATCTCAGAGATGGGAAGGTACAGGTAATAGCACGTTGTCAGGTTGTGTGAAAGCATGGAGCTATATTAGAGAAAAGATGGAATAGGAATTGCCAAGGTATCCTGAGACCAGGCCATAGAAGTTTTCGAGTTTTATGCCAACACAGATGGATTTGTTTAGTAAATCACAGGAATGCTTGTATGGTGTTTGGCCATGACCGTGTATATGTGCTTTAGGATGGAGAAGTGATGCCCAGAATGTATCAGAGTAGACAGAAAATGAAGATGCAAAGTCTGGATTCAAGATATGGAGGCCAAACCACATTGGTATGAACCAGTAGCCCCATATATGACATGATCTTTTTTTTATATGTATATGAAATTTATTGTCAAATTGGTTTCCGTACAACACCCAGTGCTCATCCCAAAAGATGCCCTCTTCAATGCTCATCACCTCCCCTCCTCTCCCTCCCACCCCCATCAACCCTCAGTTTGTTCTCAGTTTTTAAGAGTCCTTATGCTTTGGCTCTCTCCCACTCTAACCTCTTTTTTTTTTTTTTTGACATGATCTTTTTTGATAACCCTAATGGGTCATAACATCACGACCTCAGTTTCAACGTTAGTAAATGAAGTTGACTGACTATAGAATAATGGATATGATATGACCCCTGGTTATATAAGCAGAGAAGAGAGAAAGAGATTAACAGTCATAAGTGAGGCAAAAATCTGGGTGATTGGAAGAATAAAAGAATTGTTACTGAAAGTAATAGGAAAAATCTGAGCTTTAGGAAGGATGGTAATACACTTTTGCAATGTCCTAGACACAATTTCATTCTAAATTCTAATAATTTTCCAATGTTATGCTAACTTTACAGTTAAAAACAAGTCATGACCTTTGAAGATATTTAACATGGTTCATACAAATATGAATTTTTAAAATACTCCATTTGTACAGTGACTAAGTGAAAAATAGCAGAATTAGAAAACATCAAAAAAATGTCAGAAATAGAAAAATAGCAACTTTAATGAAAAAGAAGAAAACACCTTTAGGTCATTATAAATTCGAAACTTGCAAATTAGTGACAAGTTAATAAAATATGCCCTATATACTACAAAAACAAAAAGTTTATTTATTATGGAAGTCATTCTTGTCCATAAGAGTGAGTTTAGGTGTGAAAAATACAACTTTTTAAAAACTGTCTTGGTATGACCTTGGTTTTGTTCATTTTTTCTTGTATTTTTTCTTGTATTCATTTTTTTCTTTGTGTTTCACACACTTAGAAAATACTTTTAGGTAAAATGGTATGTCAACTCCAACACGTGGATCAACTTTCTGTTCTCATGATTGTCATTAAAGAGCTTTTATGCATAGACACCCGCTCACAATTTTCAGGAGAGCACAATCTCTGGTGAACTTTTGGAAATAGAGCATTGCCATATTCATACTATTTAATTCTGACAATAACACGTTGAGATGCTATGGACAGCTCCTTTTACCAGTAAAGTGTATGCTTTTGAGATGTCAAGTTAATTGACAAAGATCTCTACATTCTTTGTATGATTCAAAGGGCTGCTCACCTTCTCCCACCTGACAGATTCATTGCCACTGATGTGAGAGCTCCTTCTCTAAGGGATCCTCCTGGGTGGTGTAATATTACTGGGTAAGGTTCCCAGTCACTAACCAGATGGTCACGACACAAGAACTATGTGCTTCTCTGGGGGAGAAATCTGTGTCTACCTCTGAATCTATTGGGGAAGAAGTGGCCCAATTTGAATAATCTCTCACAATGGCATTGCGAACACTGTAATTCTAGAACAAGAAGGGAGCAGTGAATATCAATCAATCATCATTACTTTTCAAAGTTTAAAATATGTCTATTCTGTACCTGATGGAGGATTTATGTGGGAGAAACTGGAGGAAAATTTGATGTTATACAGTGCTATCAACTTGATTTGAAACCCAAGCATATAGGTCTAACTTAAAATCTTTTATCAACTGATTGCGCTTCCCTGAAGCATCACTTAACCTTTCAGAGCCTCAGTTTCTTAAACAGTAAAACAAAGGCTTGAATTAGTTGACATCTGGGAATCAATTCTCTATGGGTATCTAACATTTCCTTGCATCCTGTGAGCAAAGGCATTGACAGCCTTTGTTTCAGAGTATCTTTCCAATTATGATTGTATAACAAATGGCCTTGGAAGGCAGAATAGTGTCTCCCTCCAGAAGAATGGTCAGGTGTGCTTACCACACATTCATAGTTTTGGGGTTCCCTAAACTGACGGTTTCACTCCTTTAGCTCAACCTGCTGTGTGAACAGGTATCACCTGGCCCTCTATGTGTTGTTCTGTGGGCGCTAGGGCTCAGTGAACTGGCACAGGTCCACTATTGCTATCACTATGAGTAATGAAACCCTTTGTCTCTGACCCAGGAGTCTTCTTGTCTTTGCCAGCATCCATAAAACTGGCAGGCTCAACAGTTAGCCTTCAAGCACATTAAATCCTCAGACCCTTCACAGTCCTTAATATTGATGTGCATGGTCTTCTTTAAGTCTTGCAAGGCTATATTTGCCCCCGGCCCTCCAATCTCCATAACTGGACTGTCTAACCTCTGTCTTCAGCTCAAATAGCTAAATCCTGACCTTTGCTGGTATAATTTAATTAGTTCTTTTTCAGAGACTCTGCGTCCCTGACCTTCCAGCAGCCCTGGCCTGAAAACTTGTGCTGAAGTTCTAAGTAGGTGCAGGTTAAGACCTTTAGAGAAATGGTGAAGTGAAAAGTTCATGGTGCCCTCTGCATGTGCAATTCAAAATAAAAACAATACTCATCAGCAAAGAGAGTGTAAAAATCTGAATACTGCACGTGCATTTTCCTCCACTTAAACTCGCACTTAGTCTGTCTGTTGAATAATTGAGCAGCACGAATTCTAAACCTGAACCCTAAGTCTGAGCTATAATCTCCTCCTTTCTTGCCCATGTCTAGGGCAACTCCCTGCCTCTGTTCCATCCCATTGCCAAGTTCAGCTGCCCCTTTTCTGCTGAGTTAATCTGATAACAGTTTACCTTGTGCCACTGTCTGAATGTCTCCCCTCCTGCTTACCCTAATTGGGCCTGTCCCATTGCATCAGCAATGCTGTGCTCGCTGACTGACACAGCACACATTTCTTTGAGATAATGAATGATTCAAGGCTCATCTATCTAAGGGAAGAGGTGCATGCCAGTAGCCCCATTTTAATCAGAAACGCAGGTTACGTTCACTTTCAATTATACTGTTAAGTGAGTGTCATTAAGCATTTAATTATGTATTACCACTGGTATATTGAAAAAGAAAAAAGGGGGGGGGGTGGGATTCAGAGAAACTGAATCCAGGGGCTTGGATTGCATTAGTGAAGAGTGTGGAATTCACCGCAGGCTGTCAGGAGTCCTCCTCACCCATGACTCACTAGGCCACTGCGTAGATTAGAATTGCATTTTAGCATGTTAACTCTAGTGGCAGCAGAGCATACATAGAAAGGTACAGATCTGGGTCCTCAAGAGCAGTTGCAATTTAATAATACTCTCTGTGAGAGAGATGGGAGCCGAACAAAGCCAACACTAGGAGAAATGGAAAGAAAGGAAAAGATTCCTAAGATAGTCTCAAAAATGTGGGGAATCAGGGAGAGGGAAGCATCAATCATGATGTAGGAGTACTCATTTGAGCAACTAGGATGCTGTTGATAATGGCGAACAAAGGAATTTTGCAGAGATCAGAGTCAAACTGATCAAAACTTGAAAGAAACGACATTCTAATTAGTCCAGATATTGTCTATCCTGCCTTAAGACCCTCCAGGGATGAACCACCATCACAAACCCAAGAAAGCCCCTCTTCCTAGCACAAGTATCCTTCCAAATGTTTTATCCTTGGCTTCATTCCCTCTGTATGTTACACAGTCCACTTGGGCAATTTTTAAAGGGAATTATGAGATTCTGATACAAAAGAATCATGGTTTTTCGAGTTTTTAAAAATTCAGATGTAGAGAAAAAAAGTAAGTTTTCTGTTTGATCACAATAGCTATAAAGACATAAAGAGAGAAAGGTCTGTCCTAGCATTGAAATAGTATCTGTTTTCACTGGAAACCTGAGCCGACTTCAATCATCTATATCTCAGTCTGGACCAATATCTCAGAAAGCTGCAAGTATTGTGAATGCTCTCACACTAACACAAAATCTTTGCAGTAATCTCCCCAAGATATACAAAGACACATTCTCTCTCTCTCTCTCTCTCTCTCTCTCTCTCTCTCTCTCTCTCTCACACACACACACACACACACAGACACAGTCTTTAATTATTAAATTTCTTTCACTATAGACAGGATAAGTATTTTAATTAATGTAGTATTGTTCATGCTAAAAATGTTTACCCATTAAAAAGATACTCAGTTGTAATGGATTAGTTCAATCAATACTTATAAATTGCAGACTTAGGAGGACAATTGGGAAATACAAACAATTAGAAGGGAGGAGAGGGCAACGTGTCTTTGTTCTTTCTGAAAAGTCAGAGCCCAACTAAGGAAACGCAGAGTGCCCTGTGAGCAACACACGTTGAAATATGAACACAGTACCTACTACTGCATCATTCAGAGAGATCACTCACAAACCCTTCGAATTGTGTATGTTTTTTTTTTTTAATTTTTTTTTACATTTATTTTTAAGAAACAGAGTGAGACAAAGCGTGAACGGGGGAGGGGCAGAGAGAGTAGGAGACACAGAATCTGAAGCAGGGTTCAGGCTCTGAGCAAGCGGTCAGCACAGAGCCTGATGCGGGGCTCGAACCCACGAACTGTGAGATCATGACCTGAGCCGAAGTCGGACGCTCAACCGACTGAGCCACCCAGGCGCCCCTTGTGTATGTTTTTTGTGTGTGTGCTGTCATCAGAACATGGAGTACTTTTTAATGGAAATTTTTTAAAAAAAAGGATTTTTAAATTTAGACAAATCATTTAAACTTAAAAAAAATCTTCCTTATCTATCACTTTCATGCTTAAATGACCATCCAGTTTGACATTACCTTTATTGAGAATAATAAGTCTCAAGAGCACTTCTATTTTCCAGTCTACTGTAAGTATGCAGCACTTAAGTTGAAGGAAGATTATTTCATTTTTATCTTTTCTGGAACACCAGAGGAAAGGCTCAGACACTGTCACATTTCATTTGCAGGTAAACCTGTATTCATCTTAAGTTAACTGGTTACTACTACTCACTTTCATCTAATGTTTCCATATTTTTTTTTCTTATAGAGCGATGTCTACTTTTATTTCAGAATGTATCATTTGTGGCTATTTGACTTTTCATGGCTCATGGATTCCTAATGAATATCCAAATTGTATTTGCATTATCCAGTATACAATCTTTTCTAAGTGGCAAGATTTTCATTTCACATGTGTGGCCAGGTGCCCTTTCTTATATATTGGTAGAGAATGTCTCCTTGGCTTATTCATGAAGAAGTAAGTGATGGGGTTGCTCACAAGCATTTATATTTGATATGTTATTCAGCTTCTTCTAATCAAGAGTTTTTACTACTCTATGACTTAGAAGAAGATACTGCGGATAGCATACTCCCTCACATTTCTGTTCTGCACATTTTTATCTCGCTTACACAACAATATCTGAATATGATTCTCTGCAAAAAAAAGTCTGAAAAATTTAGCAGAGAGATATACTGTTCTCTAGATAAGGGAATACAGTATGGAAATTTCTGCTTACATAAAACTTGTTAGAGTGAAATACAGGGATAACCAAAAAGAATAAGTGTATCACTCATGTTCTTTCTAAATGTTCTGAAGATTTAAGCAGTGGAGTATCATGGGAAGCATTAATAAGGACATAGAATAGAAAGGCTAATAATAGTCAATCATTAAACGATAGCAAGAAAGGAAAATAAAATATTTAAGTCACAGATCCATAAAAATATGGTAGTATTTCTAAATTTTAAATGACACTCACTGATTAAGTACTAAAACTTTTGAGGGCAGAGGGTGTAAATTATACAACATCAGAGGTACATTTTTAAGCTGACACTCAGTCCTTTACTTCTGAGACAGATTATCCACAGAATTTATTTACCTAGACATGAGCTGCTGACTTTACCTACCAATGTCCATTTTCATATTCCTAGATTTAAATTTGTGAAAATCTATATACAGGGAAGCATGAAGTACTGGGCATTTAATCATAGCTTCTTAGCTTAGTAATTCTCTATAATAATCCTTTGGAGTCTAGCAAGATGCACTGGTGATGGGTTCTTTCTTTTGCGTGTGGGGTACAGTGTGGATGTGAGTGTGTGTTGAATCGAATGTTCCAAATTTGAGTTGCAGAGTTTTTTAATAAATAAAAAGAAAACTGGATTTGCATTGATGACTTTTTGTTTGAATTGTCCTTTAGATTTTTTTTCTCTGTCTCTTCAGTAGGAAAAAGATTAAAAAAAAATATTTCTTATTTCACCAACTCAATCCTATTTATGTCTCTCAGGGTCTCATTTCCTTGCTGGGAATGGGGGTGAGAGGGAGCCACTGGCATTTTTCATTGCTGCCCAAGGCCTGAGAGGGAAAGCAATACCAGAACAACTTGCCTCCATTCTTAATCATTTATCCTACTCACAGCATAACAAAATCAAACCTTAATAGTAAGTACTTACCTTGCACTAAACAGATCAATCTTTTTCCATTAGATTTGTCACATGAGACATGAACTCAACTGTAATTGATTTCAAAGTCATGTGGCACAACAGCCACCAAAGTATTTTTCCTATGATAGTCTCAATCAATAGGCCTAGCAGCTTAACAAAAATAATTACATCAACATATCTGCTTTCCTGACACCATTTTGTTCTTGGGTGTTAGAAACCGTCTGGTATTAGAAGAAATCCAATAAGTTAGAAGCAAGAAGGCCGAGTCCGGGTAACTAAGTGCTTGCACCTCCTGGGCTTCAGTGATACTGATTCCCTCATTTTCTGAATCTTTTCACAGCTCACAGCACAGTCCATCAGTCTTACAAGCAGTTCTAATAGTTCCTGGATTTGGAATTTGATGCAGGCTTTGTATGAGCAGATGCTTATATAAAAGCTAAAATAGGCGGGTATTAAAAGGATTAAGTGATTCAGTAGAGTATCTCAGCCAGCCATAATTCAAGACACAATAGTTCAAATCTTTCATTGCTGTTTTCTTTGATAAAATGTAGGTTTTAACCTTTTGGGAAGTCTTTTTCTACAATGTCAGCAGCAACTCCAGACCTGTCAACTCAACAATACTTTACAACTAATGCCTTTCACAATGTCTGAGGTAGAGAAAGGAATTGCAATAATACCTCCTAGGATTCTGTGAGATTGGAAATGTAGTAGCATACATTGGCTAGTTACTTTGTGTATGGAAATAGGTGAGTTGGCAATGACATGAAGGGAAAAAAAAACAACTGCGGCAGAAAATCAAGTCACTGAAAAGAATAAAGGTATTCTATCAGGGGATGTCAAAGACTAGTACATTCCATGTCTGAACTACAATGTTAAACCATTAACACGTCATTTTAGTGTTTATCTCCAGAGTTTCCAAAGACTAATTTTTGTTTGCATCAAGGCAGAGGATGTTAATTTAGTCACTGAATGGTTGAAAGTCAACCTGCATGTTTGAATTTTCTGTTTATAGTGGTTATTTATTCATTTTTAGATGTTCTGTTAACTTCGTAGGATGTCAGTACAGCTGACTTAAACTTTGTATCTTTCGTTCTCTGCAAACCCTCAAACTACTATTTCTTTTGCCCATATCAAAACATAATTTTATTGACCAAAGGAAGGATATTGTCTATGAAATTGTGATAGCTCTATAATTCCCTCATCACTGAGATATAATTAGGCACTGTCAATTTTAAGGGGCATTTGTTGAATGCCTATTACCTTCAGCTATTCTATTAGAATAGTGGGCAAACAGACATGGTCTCCTCTGAGAAGCAGCAGAAATCGGGTAGAACTAAAAAATAAACATGCAATAATAAAACTTAATATGAGAAACAATTTGAAGACAGAATGAATGTTCTCATTCTAGTGGTGAGAAACAGCGAGCAAGTAGGAGGAGAAAGCAATTTGATTTTGTTATTAAAAGTGGAAGTGATGTTTGGCCCAATATGCCTGAAGTTGTCAGTAGATTAGCTGAGATATGTTCATGATTTGTAAATTTCCAGGACTCCCATCTGTAAGTATGTATCTTACACAATGCCTACAATTCAAATTCTCATTAAAAAAAATTAAGATGGTTAAAACAAATTCTCTTTTAAAACAGAGAATCATCTAGAAGAGTCACAGATTAATATTGATAATTAATTGCCTCTCAATGGAATTATCTTGGGATTATTTCATTACAGTCAATTGAAATGAAAGCACGATTTTCAATGGGGACAAACAAAACTAACCTATAGCATTGCCTGGGAGATCTTACATACTGGCTCCATGGGGAACAGCTCAGGGCAGAAAGGCATGCAGATTGAGGAACTGTGATCCCAGAGAGAAACTTTTCCTGCTTCCCTAGTTACAGGCTCACTAGTCAAGGTTATGCTACCAAGTTGTGAATAAGATTTATTGTTAGATTTTATTCAAGAATGACACAGTGAGTGATTTTAGATAATTTCTTCCCTGAGAAACATAACACTAGAAAGGAACATGCATAGAGGGATAATAGCTAGACAAACAAATATTTTTAAGAGATAATTGGCAATATTATTCTCATTGCTCCGTAAAGAAAATGGTAGAGTGGATAAGTGACTAAGGCAGAACAGTAAATAAATGAAAGATTAGGAGGCATCTGTTTTTCCTAATAATGTTTCACTTCATAATAATGAAGCCTTCCTTCTTTTAATAGATCCACTTTCTTCCCTACTCTTCTTTCCTCCATGTTCTTCTCTATTATTTCCTTCATCTTCTCTGGTGTTTATCACCACCACTTTTCCTCTGTCTCTATCTTCATCTTTGTCTTCTTCACTGTCATCATCTAATTATAGGATATATTCTAGGAACTCTTTAAAGATATGCATGCTGAAAACTATAGAAAGCTTATGAAGGAAATTGAAGAAGACACAAAGAAATGGAATAACATTCCGTGCTCATGGATTGGAAGAATACATATTTTTAAAATGTCAATACTACCCAAAGCAATCTACCCATTCGATGCAATCCCAATCAAAATTGCACCAGCATTCTTCTCAAAGCTAGAACAAACAATCGTAAAACTTGTATGGATCCACAAAAGACCCCGAATAGCCAAAGTATTATTGAATAAGAAAACCAAAGCGGGAGGCATCACAATCCCACACTTTAGCCTCTACTACAAAGCTGTAGTCATCAAAACTGTATGGTACTGGCACAAAACCACACACATAAACCAATGGAATAGAATAGAGAACCCAGAATTGGACCCACAAAAGTATGGCCAACTAATCTTTGACAAAGCAGGAAAGTATAGCAAATGGAAAAAAAGACAGTCTCTTTAACAAATGGTGCTGGGAGAACTGGACAGCAACATGCAGAAGAATAAAACTAGACCACTTTCTTACACCAAACACAAAAATAAACTCAAAATGGATACAGGACCTGAATGTGAGACAGGAAACCATCAAAACCCTAGAGGAGAAAGCAGGGAAAAACCTCTCTTACCTCAGCCACAGCAATTTCTTACTCGACACATCTCCAAAGGCAAGGGAATTAAAAGCAAAAAGGAACTTTTACAATGTTTATAGTAGCACTTTCAACAATAGCCAAATTATGGAAAGAGCCTAAATGTCCATCAACTGACGAACAGATAAAGAAGATGTGGTTTCTATACAATGGAATACTACTTGGCAATGAGAAAGAATGAAATCTGGCCATTTGCAGCAACGTGGATGGAACTGGAGCATTTTATGCTAAGTGAAATAAGTCAGAGAAAGACAGATATCATATATTTTCACTCATATGTGGGTGTTGAGAAACTTAACAGAAGACCATGGAGGAGGGGAAGGGGGAAAAAAAGGTAAAAAGAGGGAGGGAGGCAAACCTTAAGAGATTCTTGGATGCTGAGAACAAACTGAGGGTGTATGGGGGGTGGGAGAGAGGGGAAAGTGGGTGATGGGCAATAAGGAGGGCACCTGTTGGGATGAGCACTGGGTGTCATATGGAAACCAATTTGACAATAAATTATATTAAAAACTAAAAAATGAATGCATAGCTGCTATCAAAAATCGCTGAGTAATTAAAGATATGCATTTAACATAATTAGAAATAAATTTTGTATGGAATGCTTTTTATTAGACTTCAGTTTTTAGAGAGGTTTAAATTCAGAATTATTTTTAAAAACTCATTTTAAAAAGTTCTTTTTCAAATGCATTTGCTTAGCATTTAATTATTCATTAGGTTAAGATCAACATCCAAGAAAATATTAGCTAGAAATCTACTCCTGAAAAAATTATGGTTTATAATATAAATATTTGCCATTGGATGTGTAAGACAGAGATAAAGAATTCTTCATTTGTGACATTATTTTCTTCTCAATGTATTTATATAATAAATCTATATTTAGATAAAACTCTATTTCTGTTTTTAGAAAAAAGTATTTCTCAAATATTCAGGTAAATCTTGAAAGTTCTGTTATGCCTGAGAGTTATATTTTAGAATTGAAAGTAATATAATAAATATCTTACAAAGTTATTTTACCTCAGGAAGTTTTTTTTTAAGTTTATTTATTTTGAGAAATACAAAGAGTGAGCAGGGAAAGGACACAGACAGAGAGAGACCAAGAGAGAGAATCTCATGCATGTTCCTCACTGCCAGCATGGAGCCTGGCATGGGGCTTGAACACACAAACTGTGAAATCATGACCTGACCTGAAATCAAGAGTCAGATGCTTAACTGACTGAGCCACCCAAGCGCTCCTGACCTCAGAGTTTTTAACATACATTTTGAAACTAGGTATTTGTGTCTTATGTAGATATTACATGTTTTGATTCTAATCTTTAAGGATTTCTCTCACAAAAAAACATATTCTTTATTTTGGATGATGATCTGTAGATTTCTCTACATCATTTTTTGCAAGTGGAAATATTTTTATTAATGACAATTATGTTTATGTTAACATAAATTACAGGGGGAAAAAAACCCCTAAATTCAGCACAAGATGAAGCCATGCACTATACTCTTTTGTTTTCTTTCAGTGACAACATTGCTAGTGAGCCTATACTTTTTTGAATAGACATGGGAAAAGATGCTAATGATGCATTGAGTTGTCCATGATTGGATCAAGGTTGTAAAAAAATTAAACCATTTATTCTGGGTTAGTGCATTTCTATTTCCATAAGCACTTTAATTATGCAAAGCAGAAACAAATGTTTTATCTAAGGAATCTAATGTACTTAAAGAATATTTTTAGCTTGAAGAAGAATATGTACAGGCTCAAACTTATACTTTCATATACTATCTCCACTCTTGTAATGAGAAATGAAGGGTTTCAGAGTCAAGGGCACTGAATGACTGATTTCTTTTTGTCTAGCTGTTTTTCTCTTGATAAATATTTCCCAGTTTTAGTTTTCTGTTCATAGCTTTAATTTACATTTCATGTTATTTAAATTTTCTTATTGAAGGGCATTTGAGAGTAAGGTTAAAAGTATCGCAATTTTAGTCAGTAGTATTTATTGTATATATACAATAAATTAGAAATACACAGTGAGTCCATGTGTGCATAATAAGAAACTAAAGAAACAAAAAGCACAATTCTGTCTCTTCAAGTAGCACAATTTTTACCATACAGCTGCATTGCACTTTGAAAGAAGATGGACATCTTAAAAGTCCCATGCAAAACAAGTTGTAAACATAGCTGTATGTTCAAATACATAAGAGTTTATCATTAAAAGAGATCCCATGGCCAATTAAAAGTCAGGATATTTTATTAAACTTATTTAACTTAGGGATCCTTTACATACAGTTACTGATGGGGATATAAGACTACTTTGAGATAGCAGTATAAGGTCAAGTTCATAAAAAATGGTTCCATGGCGGAGCAATTGAGATTACTGAAAAAAGAGCTGATTGTTCATCAGAGAGCAGTAAGAAACATTACAGAAAAATTTTACTAATTTGTCTGATAGAACACATCTCATCAGCTCTCATTTTGTTTTGTTTTGTTTTCTTTTATTGGCACTTGGGTGCTTGAATGACCTACTCTCGGAAGTCAGAAAATCTTGGCCCTACAAGGGTGTTGCTTGGCATGAGTAGTGTTTTTAAAATTTCAATAACTTTACATGGGGCAGATAGTCCCCGGTTTGCTTAGTTCCTAATTTCTAAGCTGTCCTCCATCTCAGGTACAGACTAAAGTATACTAAAGTAAACCTATAGACTAAAGGTATCTAGGTTTACTACCCTTGATTATAACCCTTATATTTGTTGAGAGCCTACTATGTGCAATAATGCTATAGTAGAGGGACATAGTTCTTACCTTCATATGGAGCCGACAGTCAATTAGTCGATTTGGAAATAAATAATTACACAATGAAATTGAACTGATGTAAATACCTCAGATGAAATTAGGAGTTTAACAATAGTATTCAAATTAGAAAACTGATACTTGATCTAAATTTGAAGAATTAGTTAGTAAACCCAAGGAAAGGCTATCCAGGTGGTGTGTCCATTTCCTAATGAGGAAAATGAGGTTTGGAGAGACTAAGTGACATTCATGACCAAATAATAGAGGAAGAAAGTTCAGGTCTCCTGGCTCCCAGGATGACATTCTTTTCACCGTCAAGGGTTTTTAACATCCATTTAAAATAATATAATCCTATAAATGAAATACTTTTGTATACTAAAGCTTATGGATGTATTAACTACTTCAAAAAAATTAAATGACCAGAGATAATTTGATTGCCTTTCACTATTTTATTGGGTGTTCTCTGTCACAGCTAAAGACTATAGGAAAAAATATGAAACAATTCATTAATTAGGATCAGTTTTACCTCCTTTAAGCTGTTAAATTATTTGTTAAAGATGTATCTATATTATCATCTGATAAAGAAATAATAGTACATGTTGTGTGTTTCCTTTTTATAAAAAAACTAAGAAAATTTTAATTTTTACAGAAAGTAAAAACATTCACATGACCAAACTAGAAACAATATGGAGGTTGTGCTTCAGTGAGTATACAATCTATTATACTAGTGGGAACTCTAATAAATAAATATGTCAATTTTTCTTTGCTGTGGTTTTGGATATAATTTTGTTTTAAAACATGTGGTTACATGCTAAACATTTGATCTCAAGAAGTCAAAACCTCTGTTCTTCCTATGTGCACTTGGAGAACCAGAAATTCCTTTACTCCATTATTATGCCTGCTCCCCTGATTCAGGCAAATAGTAAACAGAGGTCCTAAAAGCTAAATGTATCCAAATCTACCCCATGTCCTTCTTACAAATATAGGATGGGAGGGGAGACAATAAAATGATAAAACTTAATGTGTATACACCTTTCGCTAGGTGCTAGGCCTTATTCTTGATGCAAAACATATGTTAACTAAACTTCATGCCAAACCTATAAGACACACATTATTAACCTCATGTCACAGATGAGAAACCAATGCACAAAGAGCCTAATAAATTAGCTTCCGTCCTATAGATCAAAATGAACTAAAACTCAGGCATATGACTCCATAGTGTTTGTCTACTATAGAAGGTATCTTTGGAATCAGCCCACATTCAAACCTGGATCTCTAAAATTTACCAATTGTGAGACCTTGGATAATCTAATCTAATTCTTTTCTCTGAAAATCGATTTATCTGTAAAATGAGACTAATAATACTACACACCTCATAGAGTTACTGTGAGGACTGATTTTGATTGTGTAAAGCACCTTAGCAGAGTGTCTGATACACAGAGACCAAGTATTTAACAGAAGTATTTTACTCCTATAATCACAGTTATTATTTTATTATAGGCTAAGGGATGTCATGATCAGCCCTCTGCCCACTGATGCCAAGAAAGATAGCTGTATGTCCCCCAAAAGAGCTTGGTGTAAACAGTGATAAAAATCTGAAATATCCTCTATTTTAAAAATACTCAAGCTGAAGTCACAAAACCTAAAATCACTCTGAGTAACATCAAATTAAAGAAAACAACAACAACCAACATCAACAACAAACCACTTCCATCGATAGACTTAATAGAATTTCAAGTGTAAAGGGGATTCTGTGACAGGTTAAACTAGTTATTAATTCATTTCCATGCCTCAGGTCTCCTTTCCACTCTGAACAGAGTTATTATTCTAAAGAAAAAGTTAAAAAATGGAATTACCATATGATCCAGTAATTCCACTACTGGGTATTTACTCAAAGCAAATGAAAATACTAATTTTGAAGTTATATGAACCCCATGTTTACGGCAGCTTTGTTTACAACAGCCAAGATATGGAAGCAACACAAATGTCCATCGATAGACGAATGGATAAAGAAGGTTGGTGTGTGTGTGTGTCTGTGTGTCTGTGATACACACACAGACACACACACACACAATGGAATGTTACTCAGCCATAAAAAAGAATGAAATCTTGCCATTTGCAACACCATGGATGGACCTGGAGGGTAAAATGCTAAGTGAAATAAGTCAGTCAGAGAAAGACTAGATCATATGATTTCACTTAACATGTATAATTTAAGAAACAAAACAGATGAACAAAGAAAAAAAAAGTAAGAAACAAAAAACCAGACTCTAAAATACAGAGAAGAAACTGGTGGTTCCCAAAGGAATGGGAGATGGGGGTGGGGGTGGGGGAAATAGATAAAGGGGATTAAAAGTACACTTAACTTGAGAACTGAGAAATGTATAGAATTGTTGAATCATATTGTACACCTGAAACTAATATAACATTGCATGCTAATTATACCTGAATGAAACAAAAATAATTATCTTTATGAGAGTCTGTCTCATCATCCTTCCTGTTGGCTCTTATTTCTTACATGGTTTGGAGATAAATGCAATGCTCCATGACAGAGACAGTGAACACACAGAACGTAGCAGTAGCAATAGCAATCAGGAAGAAAAGGAGGAGAAGTTAGAGACTTATCATAAATAGGCCTTTGTTCCCATCATTGTGAAGGATGAGGGGAGTATAACATCACAAAGCGACGAACAATTGATTTTGTCCTAGCTTAGACAAAGAGATGGCGGTGCCAATATTGGAGACAGAAGGACAAGAGAAAGAGAAGATGCAAAGGTAGGCATCTTGTTTGAATATGTTGAGAGTCTAGGTTCAAAATAAAGTGTCAAGGTTGAAGACAAAGATTGAGAGTTACTAACTATATGGAAATATCACAGTCAATGGAGAAAATAAAACTTTCTGGGAGAGAGCCCATCAATTCTCATGCTGGAATCCTGTATTATATACATTTTATGTTTACTAATTAAACAGAGTAATTATTCTAGTCCCATCTTTTGGAGCCCTTCCTATTTGACTCTCAAAGAAGGAAAAAGAAAAAAAGAGATGATCCCAACCATTGCCCACCATCAACAACCATAACATCAGAGTAAAATTTATGGCAATTATCCTTTACCAACTTCCCTATACTATTCTGTCCTGCCCTTTTACAACTTCTCTTCTCATTAAGGATAAATGATCATCAAGTTCCTTTCAGGTTGGCTTTGTCTATGTATCAATTACAATTTAGAGCAAGTGATGAGACACAGATACAATACACACTTCCCTGGCTTCAGGATCCCTCAGAATTGGTCTGTACTCTAAATCTTGGGAAAGGAGAGCATATTACTGTTGAACTGATATTGCATTTATCCACAGCTTGACCTATGCCATAGCTTCATCTCATTCCCACAGATGCACTACTCTGACTTTTTTCCTCCTGTCATATAATCAATAGTAAGGGCATTATTCATGTTTTCTACACCTATGGTGAAGTCAAAAGTTCCTAAGTTCACCACAAATCTGGGGGGCCCTCCTGCTGACCAGACCTGAACCCTTGTGTTAAAACTGTCTTCTGTTGAAATATTTCGTGTAAAGTTGATTTCTTAGTGCTGCCCTGGTCCTGAAGAATCAAAATAAGTTTTCCAAGAAATGTGTTCTAAATGAATTGCTCATTTAAGCGATATTTTTTTTTTCTGTTCTATAGGCAAAGTTGTTATTTCTTTAATCAATTTTGGAAACAAGAGATAAGTGAATAGGCTGTACAAAGCCATCCAATCACTTTGTGAGGTTATCCTAATAAAAAATAAAGAGCTTCAGTTTACAAATTCTATAATTTGACTGGCTCTGAATTATAAATGCCAATTCATATCCTATAAATGCAAACTCACTGAGGGAATATCAATGGAAAACAATTACTGGGTGGATTTTTATGCTCTGGTTCCACAAAATAAAATACATTTAGTGTTTTCAAATCAATGCTGGAGGAAATGTCAAGACAGGGGTACACATTTACTCATTTTACAGAGATGTCCAAAGCTATTAACTTTCTGCGCTTTAATTAGAAAAGCAATGCAAAACCATTCCGTCGTTCAACTGTAAGAAATTCAAGGTATTTGGTATTGGGAAAGAGTCCTGAAATTATGAAATCTTATAGATCCAAATGTATTTTTAGCATAACGGTAACAGTTACTAAAAATGCATTTCTATTTTTATGGCCATAGGCTTGATTCTTTAAGAATAACCCTAGGCTTACAAAGATAATGGATATTGAAAGAGGAAGATAATTATAGGAAAAGTAGGATGCTTAGGCAGTTTTAAAAATGATATAATTTAAATTTTCTTACACAATGTCTGGAACTACTAGGTTTTAAAGTTAGTTTTAGGGTGGGAATTGTCATGGCTGCTGAAGTATTTCTTGAAGATCATTATTAACAGATTGCGAATTTTCCTGTTTGTTTGAATAACATTTTATTTTCTTTCATATGCAATTATTTAAGAATGAAACATTGTTCTGATGTTCAGTCACACTGAGAGAATTAATATGCCATATGCCTTAAGCTTGAAATACATTCAGTTACTGTCAATGCTCAGATTATGAATACAGGGAGAGGGAACTAGATTATTTTATGCCTTGTGGTAATCCTCATTCCTTTATTAAAATTTGTATTCTCAAATTGAGCCTTATAGATAAGCAATAGAGATAAACAGATAGCTAAAGGAGATATGGGAAGAGGAAAAATAAGCAGACAAAATAATGCTCTGAGCCATTTGGCTTCTTTGGAAGTTCCTATGAAGAATTCCAGGTGCCATAGAAGAATAGAAGGACCACTGCCCATTCCCACCAATTTCAAAAATGGTTGCCTGAATGTTTATTAAAATTCCTTGTTTGAGTTTTGAAAAACATGTATTGATTGCTCTATTTTTTTTTCTTTTTTCTTAAGTTTACTTATTTATTTTGAGAGAACGAGAGAGAGAGAGGGAGAGATAGTACAAGCAGGGCAGGGCTAGAGAGAGGGAGAGAAAGAGAGAACGCCAAGCAGGCTCCGCACTGACTGCACAGAGCCCGATGCAGGGCTCGAACCCACGAACCATGAGATCATGACCTGAGCTGAAACCAAGGGTCAGACGTGAAACCACTTAACCGACTGAGCCACCCACATGCCCCTCTCTTTCTGTTTTAAGGAAAACTCTGATTCCTGACCTGGGACCATGATATGGAGCCAAGAGATCCCCAAATACACATCCACGAAGAACTGTAACCTTGAAGGTAAATAAAAATACTCTGTTAAATTCATTCAAGTTCAGTAGCTACTGAATTCTAGTTGTAGGTGATATATTGTGTTAGGATGGAGGTAAATATAGCAGAGTTCCTCCCTTTCAAAAATTTATGCCAGGCGGAGCCTGGGTGGCTCAGTGGGTTGAGCCTCGGTCTTCAGCTCAGGTCATGATCTCACAGCTCATGAGTTTGGTCCCCACATCGGCTCTGTGCTGACAGCTTGCAGCCTGGAGCCTACTTAGGATTCTGTGTCTGTCTCTCTCTCTGCCCCTAACCCACTCTCATTGTCTCTGTCTCTCTCAAAAATAAATAAACATTTTAAAAAAAATTTAAAAACTTATGCTAGGAATCATGGTGGAATCACAAGTTCTAACACAAGTTATTCAACTAATGGAAGCCAAGGCTGAATTTCTAAGCCTACGTTGCTTGCTTACTTTTTTGGTTTTAATACTTCAAGTTTAATGGGCACAGCATGGACTTTGGGGTTAGATGGTCCTGGTCATTTTACCAACCCTCTCTTAGTATCCGTTTTCTCATCTGTGAAATAAAACTTCCATCTGTGGCACTCTCCACAGGCTGTGTCTGGAAGAGAGTTCTTCTAACTACAGAAGTCAAAACAGTAAGTACAAAAAAGTAAATGGCACAAAATATAAACATTATCGTGTGAAGTTCTCCTTCACTTTTGTCTCCCAATACAATCCTACTCCCCAGGGTTAACTCTGACAAACAGATTGGGGTGTACTGGCCTTTATTTAAAAAATTAGCCTCTGGGGCACCTGGGTGGCTCAGTCAGTTGAGCACCCGACTTCGGCTCAGGTCATGATCTCGCAGTCTGTGAGTTCAAGCCCAGTGTCGGGCTCTGTGCTGACAGCTCAGAGGCTGGAACCTCCTTCTGATTCTGTGTCTCCTTCTCTCTCTGCCCCTACCCCTCCACTCTCTGTCTCGGTCTCTGTCTCTCTCTCTCTCTCTCAAAGATAAATAAACATTAAAAATATTAGCCTCTTGGGGCGCCTGGGTGGCTCAGTCGGTTGAGCGTCCGACTTCGGCTCAGGTCATGATCTCGCGGTCCGTGGGTTCGAGCCCCGCGTCGGGCTCTGGGCTGACAGCTCAGAGCCTGGAGCCTGTTTCGGATTCTGTGTCTCCCTCTCTCTCTGACCCTTCCCCATTCATGCTCTGTCTCTCTCTGTCTCAAAAATAAATAAATGTTAAAAAAAATTTAAAAAAATATTAGCCTCTGGACAGATAAGAGTTGAAGAAAAATATATCAACCTTGAAGCACTTTTCACTTATTGGAATTAAGTAGAAGTCTTCAAAGTAGAAAAAAATACTTTATCGATGGTACATATTCTAGAATAAAAACACTGCTATATACAAATATGTGCTTATTCTTTAAAACTGGATTTTCCTTGTAAAACTTAAATATGCCTCTCTAAAACAAGTTTGCACCAGCCCCTGAGGATGGATGGGGACATATTTATTTTTTTGTTTAATGTATTTGTTAAAATATCTGGCTCAGGAAACAAGTAAACTAGATTCAGATTCTAGATTCAACTCATCCACTTATAAAATGCACAAATTTGGGAAAGTTCCCCAGGCTCTCTGTTAGTTTCCTCATTATATAATGACTTAATAAAAACACCTGTTTCATAAGGTTGTTGTGAATGTTATATGATTTCAAACATGTATAGCAATGACCTTGGGGAAACACTCAGTAAATGTTAGCAATTATTTTCTCTAATAAAGTAGAATTGATAAAAATAACTGAAGTTAAATAAAAAATAAGTTATTAACAAAGTTCCTTTTCTCCTTTCAGATACCATAAAAAATTTCAACTTAGAATATTAATACAATAAAACATGCTTAAAATATGTATACAAACCAATGCTTAAGTATATTATCTAACATTCTAGAAAATTCACACAAATTTAGTAACAAGGCAGCAAATGGAATATTTTCCCTCTGGGCTCTTACTACAGCTTTTTGACACATCTGTTGTAGTTATTTAAATAAAGTTTTAACTAAAGGTATTTCTAATGCATGAGTAATGTGTCTCTTTAAGACATTAAAGTACTTTGGGCTCCTTATATCCTTTTGATGTGAAAAGTTTACTATTTGATTTTTTTCTAACTGGTATAGTTTTATCAGAATGCTATTTTTCCCCTACACCAAATCAAGCAGCTGTCATACTTACTAACTCATGCAACCGATTATAAACTAAGCCAACAATATAATGACAGGAAATCAATCTAAAATTGTAGACAATATGGACATAATAATTTTGTGTCCTTGAACACTGAGAGTCGTTTTTTAAGATAAGGGATTATTTAGTACTTAAAACTGAACAGCGGTTGTAACTGTATTTGAAGATAAAAAATATTGTCCTATGTTCTCAGCCTACCATCACCTTTTCATCTTATAAATCTTTGTACACAAATATAAAACAATTTTTTGATGGTTAAAGTAAAAAAAAAGTTTAATCTCTAGTTATTTAAATCTGGCAGTTTTGAACTTTAATAGCTGACAATAATTAAAATATAAAGACTAACACAATTTATAGTGTTACACTTCAACAGTATTGTTTTACACAAAAACAGAGAACCTGGGCAACTGTGGTTCAAACCCTAGACTTACTGCTTTTAACCTATGTGAACTTTTAGCATATTTCCTGCTCACTGTGTCTCAGTTTTTTTTTTTTTTAATGGTGATGACAATAGTACGTATTTGAGAGAGATTCATATAAAAATGTCCAAAAGTGACAGAGCCCATTAAACATGTCATTTGTTTATTTTTTAATGTTTAATTATTTTTTGAGAGAGACAGACAGAGAGAGAGTGAACACGAGGTGGGGGGAGGGGCAGACAGAGAAGGAGACACAGAATCCAAAGTAGGCTCTGGCCTCTGAGCAGTCAGCATAGAGCCTGACATGGGGCTCGAACCCACAAACTGCAAGAGCACGACCTGAGCCAAAGTTAGACACTTAACCGACTGAGCCACCCGTGCGCCCCTCACACGTCATTTGTATTTGCTACAGTTATTATTATTTACATGTGTACAGTTCTTTGAAGACATTATTATGCTAGTTTCTATCACAATGAATGATTCTGACTTAAGTTGAAAATAATTTTGTACCTCAGTTTACTGCACCCTGAACTAATGTGCCCCAGCTAATGGTCAAGATTCATCAATGTCCATATCATTAATTACATTCCCCACCTTTGGGACATTAATGCTCATGATTGTGAATTTTGAAAATCATATTCTGAAATATTTTCTGCTGAAGGGCTCTGACTTCGCTGCTGAAGTTCAAGCTTTATCTTTGCTGACACCCCATTACACAGGACCTGAGTTCAGAAAGAACACCCCTTGGCAACTGATCATTGTGTTGGAAAGTTTCAGCACAAATATTCTGGTGTAGGAAGCTTTTATTGGTATGGAAAGATAGACATAAAACATTGAAATGCACAGGAATCAGGACATTTTTCAGATAAGTGGAGATAATCCATACCCTGGATTAAAATCACTGAAATAAAGATCAGAAGTCCTAGTAGTAGTACTTGGCTATTAATCACTTTAAATTTTCTGGCTCAATTTTTCTTTCATGTAATACCCCTATCTCATGTTTTGTGAATCATGAAAATTTTCATGATTCTCATTGTTTTTGCCTGAAATCCAAATTTCTCTGTCCCTTCCTATTTCCACTCAAGTACACTGGATTTCTATCTGTTCATCCAATTTAAAGGGAATCAAGCATTTCTTTTTATCACAATGCACACAACTTATTACATTTCTCCAATTTGTATTTATTTACTTGATTTTTTGGTCTTTGACGGAGTATTAGCTCCCTTGGGGCACGGGTAATATGAGTTTTACTCAATCTTTAATCCTTTGCTCCAAGCTCAATGTCTAGTATACTGTGAGTGCATAATTTATAGTATTTTTAAAAAAATGAACTAAACTACTAACATAGTTTTGACTACCGACTTCAAGTTGGTTTATCCCAAAGCTTTATTTCCAGCCTAGTCCTCTCTTCCAAGCTTCATATTAGTTTATCTGAATTTCCACTGAACTCTTCACCCAAAAATTCAACAACCTCAAAGTTAGTATTTCCAAATAAATGTATAGTTATTTCCCTTTCCCACCTCTTCCTCTTATATTAGTCTCAGTTGGTGGCACATCCATTAAACCAACCAGTCAATCAAGAAGGAAACCTACTGGTCATTTTTTTACCTTCTTCCCCCACTACTCATATTGGGGAAAAAAATTCACAAAAATCTATCTTGTACATTTGACCATACCACTCCACTAAATAAGATTGTTTAATGATTCTCCAGGAAAAATAAAATAAAAGGCATTGACAAATCTTCCCTGAATAAAGCAAGAATCAGAGAACATGGGGCAACTATATCCCACTTCACAGTCCATCTTGATGGAGGGAAGTCAAAGAGGTGAAGTGAGTTATATATGGCAGCTTTAATAAGGAAAGAACAAAGAAACAAATACCTGCAGTGCCCCCTGAAATCTGAGATGTTAGCCAAGGGCCAGAAAACACACATTAGGGGAAACAATATTTTCGAGCATTTACTTTGTGCCAAGTATCTTAAATCTATTACTTGTTTTTCATCACAAATAAAGCCTTCATCCATATTCCCCATGAGTGAAGAGATGTTGTCCAACATAGTATACCAAAATTCTAGTACAGTGATGTGACTTCCAAGGTTCCCCACACCATCTGGTGAAAATATCAATAAATTCATATTGGTAAGAAAAATGGAAGTTTAGAAGGGTTAAGTAATATACCAGTGTTTCTGCAGCATAAAGTGTTGCAATGTTCAAACCAGTTTCTCTTGTTTCAAAGTACCACTTGTAATTACTATAATGTATTATCTCCTTTAGAGCTAAATACTTGCTGTGTTCAGAAGGTCCCAGGATTCCTTAGATTTCTATGAAGAATTGTTATAAATAGTAGTAAATCAATTCAGTGATTAACTCGGGACTAAAGAAGTCAAAGTTGATTAATACTTCTAAACCACAGAAACAGGAGGATGGAAAGATTCCCTTGATGGAAAAGGCCAGATTTATAACCAGATTTTTCTTTCTTGTTTTAAGGGAATGCGTTCCATGGTAGATTTGCAGAATGTAAGGTTACAATGGGATGTGGAAGTGAAAATGTTGATAGCAGTGAAAAGTGGGTCTCGGTTTTCTAACATGATTGGAGCTAAAGATAAACATTTGAGCATCACCAACATGGAGTTGTTGGTTAAACCTATAGAAAGAGACTGATGGTCCCTGACAGGGAGTACAGAGGGAGAAGGGAGTTGAGAACAACATTTGAAGAACTAGCTACATGGAGAGGATTGGGAAAGAAAATAATACTAGCAGAGAAGATAAAGGAAGAGTAGTTGGAGTTAGAGTTGCCTCTCAGTCAAACAGTGGAAACCACAAAAGGTCAGTAGTTCAGGTCAGGAGAGTTTACCAAGCCATAGGTGTGCCTCATTCATCCAGTTAAAGTAAGGGAGTGAGATGGGAATAAGGAGATGTTCTTCTTAGTTTTAACACTGAATCTGGGCCAGCAGTACTCTCTGGGGTATGCTATGCTAGCTGCCAAGAAAAAGTCCCTGCATTATCAGTTCCTCTGACAGCCGTTTGGGTGTTTCAAGTCAAACCCTAAGCAAAATCTGCGCCTTTGCTCCCTATGGTATTCACAGATCCGAGTGAGGAGGCCAGCAGTGTAACTGGTGAGTAGCAGGGATGATAAATTAATACACACATGTAGATTGAAGCCGTTCTGTCCTGTCTGCCAGTCACACCCTGCCTGGCCAGCAGCTGCTTGAAATAGCTGAAGAACTAAAGAAGTTGGAAAAATGAGCACTTTCATATTTGAGAACCAGAGATTTTCAAACATTAGAATCATCTATGGTATTTGTTAAAATTTTAATTTCTAGGCCTCAGCTCTAGAGATTCTGAATCAATGGGTCTACACTGGGCCAAGTACCTGCATTCCTAAAGAGCTTACGGAAGTTTCTGGTTTTGAATTGCCCTTTGAATATATTTTTAAAAACAATGTCTTCAATAGTAGATGCTGAGAAAATCCTATTAATGGACTGAATATGTATCTGAGAAGATACACTCTTTCTTGACATCTAAACACCGCTTTCATTATTAATGATTACTATTATATCATTTGCTTAAAAATAAATGATTAGTGTCCGTATATTAACTCAACCTTTTTGCAACTTAATAATATTCAGTGATATTAAATACACTATTGTTTTATGTCTTAGAAAAAGATGACTAAGATTAATCAAATTATGAGAAGATTGAGAACATCATAAATCATGACCTAAACTCTCTCATATTTGCACTTTTGATAGATTACTGAGGGGAGCACATTCAGGAGGCAAGGGCTATCCACAGAGAATATTCTACTTCAAATTCGAATCTAAGAATAGATAAGATTCCAGCCAGCTGCAACTGACATGACATGGAGTGAGGGATGCGGAACTTTCAGAAATAATTAGGTCCCAACACATTCAGAATGTTATAAATAATAAATGAAACCTTGAATTGGCTAAAGAAAGAGAATTGGTGCTAACTTGAGAGCACAGGTGTTTTGTGTTTGGTATTCCTTGCCTTGCCCATGAGGCAAGCGGACATGTTCAATATAGCTTAATGAATCTTCTGGGAAGGCCTCAAATAGATTACCTCACAGGAGCTCCATGCAGGAATTGCCAACAACTGGCTAACTGTAGTGCAATGCCTACTTGAGAAAGAAGATACACTCTTGAACATTATTGACTATAGAGGCAGAGAAATTAATTGTTATGCACAAAAGCTCAGCTAGATCCATTAAGAACCTTCACTTGGTATCCTCTGAAACACCAAACAAGACCGCTAGATAGTCATGTATTTTGTGTGTGTGTGTGTGTGTGTGTGTGTGTGTGCGCACGTGCGTGCACGCACTTGTACTTCCATTTCTAAGAGCTGTATTATCTCATTAAGGTGATAATCTTACTTATTTTACAGATGTGAATATTTATTATCGGTCAAGCATTATTCTAAGTACTTTTCAAACATTAACTCATCTATTCCTTATAACCATTTTATAGACAAAGAAATTGAAGCTAAAAGGGGCTAAGTAATATGCCCAAGGTCACATAGCAAGAAGTGATAGTCATAGACCTGGGAATCGCACTCCATGGACAGTCAGCCTATCACTTTGTTGTGCTCGCAAAGTTCTGAGGAACTAGAGACTTCAGCGCTTACACACTTATGTCCGTATAGACAGAGTGTAGACAAATAGGTTTTATAGAGTATCCACGGTACCATGACCTTATTAAGATGTTTCCAAGGTGAATTGAATCACACCATAAAATGACATCGGTATGGGTAGAAGGTCAGAAGTTGAGATGTGTCAAACTAATGAATACTGTATTTATGCCCTGTTCTTACCTCTAGGGGTGTTCTCTAATTAAAGACAAGGTGGTACAACAAAAACACTAGAATCAAAGAGACTCTGGTTGTTTCCCATCTCTGACATCTCTGGTTACATGTGTATTATCTTACATGATTTCTTTCCTGAACAATTAAATGAGAAGGAAATGTTAGTTGCAGCTTTTTTACATTACTAGCAGCAGAACTCTATTTTCCAAAACAGCAACCCACACCTTATATGGAAACCAATATATAAAACAAATTAAAGCAGAATCATTAGGAAAGGGGTTTGCATAGTAGCTCAGTACTAAATAATTTGGCTTGCTCTTGACTCTCTTTTCTTAGATGATTCTAAGGTGATTCACAGTAAAGAACTTCACACTTTACAGTGAACTATACAATACACCAAACACACCTGTAAGTTCTGGACTTCCTTGAATTGTTCTTAACCTCCTTATTTTTACTTGTCCCACAGTACTATTTCCCAACTCTGGTTAGTGTTCTGAATTAGACAAGGAGAGGAGTTCTCTTCCCAGAGCTCAGCAACAATCACTGCTAAATTTAAAACCACACAAAAATGGCTTTATGGCCATAGCATATCTCTATGATTTAAATGATTAAAGATATTGCAAAATAATTAAGTATTATGAGCTTTCCCCCGAGGTATTATCAATGCATGCTTAACAATATTGAATGGTACCCAAAGCTACAACAAAACTACCTTGGACATGACCTCCATCCATTATAAGGTTATCACTAAAGATGTCAGTGCATTGTTCATGAGCGCTAATGACTCTCATAAATTTAGAGTAATTTGGGAGCAATGGAGTTAATTTCCTACTACCTTCTCATTGGAATTCCCAAGGAAAGGTAGGTTAGTCAAACTGAATAGAAAGTAAGCAATGACAAATGCCAATAGCCAAATCAACACTTATCTCATAGCATATATTCATCCTTATTAATAACATTCAGATTGTACGAGTCACAAACATATTAATATATCCATTTTTACCCAAACCCAGGCCAGAACCACAGCTGAGTTGAGGTTCCATGAGTGTGTGGGTATGTTTTTACAGTATCAGTGCAACTGTAAAGGGGAATCTTAACATCTCAATGGGGATCATTTCAGCATTAAATAAAAATTCAAAAGGTTTTGCGGTAAAATATGCCACATAATACTATTGTTATATGTTTCTCAGTATTATGAAACTTGATGCGTTAGAAGAAAATGCTCCTAGGGTCGATGTGTAGTGAGTGTATCTTTTGATTTTATCAAAATTTAAAGTCTCATGTGTAGATTTTCTTTGAAGAATTATTACAATGTTAACAATATATTGTAGGCACTATCTTTCTTTGAGGTTAAGTTTTAAAACATTAGTTTCACCAAAAACATAATCTGAAGCAAGTCAAACAGGTAATTCACCACAGTGAAGGACCATAGAGAATTGACTACATGGGAAGTCATAAGTACTTTATTTGATGGCATGTATACCTGGCTCTCCTGTGGCCAAAACTGATGCCACTACTTAAACAAATCCTCTCATGGGTGAATGCCTGTGGAGTGCTGTGGCAAATTGCTGTATAATTCTTCGTACATAAAGGGAAGTCAAGCTGGAAGTGAACCACAAAAAGCAAGTTCATGACTTGAAATGACTTCTGGGCTGGATTTTTATCATCTTCTGAGTCCCCAGGATTTTCAGAGAGACTGAGAACTCTCAAATAAACATACAATGACGGCTAAGCACAGCATAAAAACCTTCATCGTGTATCTCAGAGTTTTGGCTCTATTTCACTTTAGTCATCTGGAATCTCAACTCATCAGTTATATCGATTTTAAAACAAAACAAGGTTTATTCTTTCCTGAAATATTTTAAAATGAGAGAAGTCTATATATGAAATAGACCATGGTAAGCATATTTTTAATAATTATATAAGAAATCTATTTGTCTTACGGCATTCTGAAAAAAAGTTATTTTGTGTTGTTGGATCCATATTCATATATTATAAGAGAGAAAGAAGCAATCATGTAATGAATTTTTCAAATTTGAGCTGTATCATTACCTCTATTTCTACTATTTCACTGGAGAATCTGAACTGTCTGTACTCAAGTCTCATACATTAATTTTGAAAGTTAGTGAAAATGTCTTGTTGAAAAGTCTATGTGTAGATTTGCTTATCATGATTAACTATTACATTATTTATATAGTTGTACATACTTAACCACATATTGTATGCACTCTTGAAATGTTATATCAAAAATGATCATTATGATAAGTGTATTTTTTTGAAACATTAAAACTATTTTCATGTAAACCCAAAATCCTGGGTAAGAGCTCAGAGCTCCGTGGGAGGTAAAATGCTACTTAAACATCAGGAGAACTAAGAGTTATCCTTTTAAGCTCAGTGCATAAAACAAGTATGAATATGTATAAGTCACAAGACAAAAAGAATTAGGCTAAGTGTAAATACTATCTTGGCAGTTAAACAGTAAGAAAGCTGTTTTGTGGAAAAGAAAGTTTCTTTTCACTGATACTTTCTACTCTGACAGGCAGAGGAAGAATGCAGAAACAAGATTAATTCATAGTCCTTATATACTAAATTTCTTTTGTGTACCAGGGACTGTGCTGAGTGTGGGTACTATCCAAGGGCCAGCATCTCAATATTCCTTAATGCAACTACCAGCTAGGAGGCAGGTTCTGTGGCTGATAGATGCACCAAACGCGTTTTCTGCAAAGTGCTTTGAGCGGGCAGGACCAACTATGTGTGGGTTGGATTCCGTGGATGGAGCAAAGGAAAGGTGAGCTATGGGCATTGCTTCTCAAAGAGATTACAATTTAACTGAAAAGACAGTCACACATAAAATAGTTCCAACAAACATCAGTGCTTCCTTAAGTAACCAAATAATAAAAACAAACACTGCTTTGAGAGTTCAGGAAAGAAGAAAGTGATGTAAGTTGTGGGATTTGACACAGAATGACTTTTCCTCAGGACTCCCTTTCCCTGAATTTACCAGATAAATGCTGGGCTACCCCTTGAACAGATCATATTTTGGTGTTTTTGGAGGCCTGTTGTATTAAGCCATTTCAAACTCTGTTTTAACTGCATATTTTAAATGGTGTTCCAATGGACTCTGATTTTTAAAAGTAGTTAAAATATTAGAACCTCTAAAATCCTTTTTTATACATTTAAATCAAGATAGAAAATATATACATGATGAAAATTGTACCACCATTGTAAATGACATAATTTGTTGCTATATATAAGCTGAAATTTCCATTGACTATCCCATTTATATGATGATTTCCATAGTGAAGTGAATTTCATGAATTCCCTATTTCAGATGCATTCAGCTCTAGTAACAGGGAAAAAAAATCCTATCCATTTAAGGTCATTCTTGCCTGTTGCAGAGCCCTGAGAGCTGTAGCTATCCCTTGAATTAAGATGATGCCATTGAGAAATGCGCCTTTTTACACTCCGTTTTACATTTAAAGAAGGGTACTTCTGTGAGGATACAAGTCTAATTCTTTCCCAAATTTAATATCAACGTTAACTGTTTTTGCAGCTTTTCTTTATTTATTGATTTATGTTCAATGATAATACAAATAGGTATCTGAAAATTTCAAATCTATGTAAATTATAAATTGACCTTACTGAATTTTTATTTAGTGACCAAATTTTAAAACACAATTACTCTGAATCTCTTTGTCTATCTCTGGTGCTAAAACATTTTGGCATAATTTCACATTAATAGTACAAGCTCTGTTCTTTCTAAGCCTTGGAAATAGAAGTAAAATCTTTAACACATTTAATTCTAAAGGATGATACAATTTCCATTAACAGCTTTCAAGTGCAATTGCTTCTAAAAGAAGTTTCACCATTGATTTCAACTTTGGTACCTGAAGTTCTCAATGATTTCATCAATAAAAATACTAATAAACCCATCAATATCAGACTATATTCATTACATGAGATTTAAAGAAAAACAAAATTAGTGAGAAAATAAAACTATATTTTCCTTCATATTGTAAGTTTGATTCTAATAAAAATTAAGCAAATTTAAAATAAGGTATTTATCTCAAAATACTATAGTTTTCTTTGCATGGAATCTAGTTTTAGCTAATAGCAAGAGGTATTAGAGTGTTTCAAAAATATGTTACCGTGAATGTTAATATACATATAATTAGAGAAATGGTTGCATACTTCAAGAAATATACAGAATATTGGCATGAACAAATATGTTTAATATATATCATATATATTTATGCATGTTTATATATGAAAGGAATGATAGCAATGTTACAAGGGATGTGAGGGAGGAACTCGGATCATCTTGTTATTATCAGGCATTCACATTATTCATGAAGTGGTATAGTGTTATTTAAAAGTGGACTTGGGGGCGCCTGGGTGGCTCAGTCGGTTGAGCGACCAACTTCCGCTCAGGTCATGATATCACGGTTTGTGAGTTGGAGCCCCACGTTGGGCTCTGTGCTGACAGCGCAGAGCCTGGAGCCTGCTTCTGATTCTGTGTCTCCCTCTCTCTCTGCCCCTCCCCCACTTATGCTTTGTCTCAGAAGTAAACGAACATTAAAAAAATTGAAAAAAAATAAAAGTGGACTTGGATTAGCTGTAAACGTATATTGCAAACTCTAGGATAACCACTAAACAAAGTAAAAAATTATAACAGTAAAACTATTGTGCTGAGAAAGGTGAGAAAATGCTCAATATAAATATAAAATGTTCAATTAAAACCACAAAGGTAGGAAAAAAGTTGAAAGCAAAAATAGAAATTAAGAATAAGAACAAGTAGAAAACAGTAACAAGCATAGTAAGTAGTGAATATTAATCCAAGTATATAATCACTTTGAATGTCAATAGTCTAAATGCACCAATTAAAAGACAAAGATTGCCAAAGTAGATCAAAAACAAGACCGAAATATGTTTACAAGAAACACACTTTAAATATAAAAACACATATAGAATAAAATACACTTGGAGGAAAATGTATCATGCTAACCTTAATCAAAGGAAAACAGAATTAGCTGTATTAATTTCAGACAAAGTCATTGCCAAAGCAAGGAAAGTTATCAGGGATAGTGAGGGACAGTACATAATGACTAAAGGGTCAATTTTCCAATGAAATAATTCTTAACATGTATGCACCTAACAACAGAGTATCTCACAATGAGACTAAAACAAATAAACCTGCAAAGAGAAATTGCTGAATCCACTATCATGTTGGAAACTTCAACACCCCTCACCCAAAAATGGATGGATCCAGCAGGCTGAAAATCAGTAAGGAAACAGTTAAATTCATTAATACCCTCAGTTAACTGGATATAATGGAGACATCTGGAGACTACTTCATCCAACAACAGCAGAATACACATTTATCTCAAGCTTACATGAAACATTCATCAAGAGAGATTAAATTTGGGGCCATAAAACACACCTTAATAAATTTAAAATAATAGAAACTATACAATGTCTGTCTTCAGGCCACAACAGGATGATACTAGAAATAATTACAGAAAGATAACTGGAAAATCCCAAAATACATAGAAATTAAACAACAGAATTTTAAATAAGACATGGGTCAATGAAGAAAGATCAAGAGAAATTTAAAATACTTTAAATACATTAAAATTAAAACACAATTTATCAAAATCTGTGGAATGCAGGGAAAACAGTAATTAGAGGGAAATTTATAGCATTTAATGCATATATTTGAAAATAAATTAATAAATAAATAAGTAAATAAATTCTATAATCTAACTTTCCATCTATGGAAACTACAAAGAAAAGGGCACATTAACTCCAAAGTAAGCCAAAGAAAATAAACAATAAGAATTGGAGCAGAAATTAATGAAACTGATAATGGGAAATCAACAGAGAAAATCAATGAAATCAAAAGCTGGTACTTGGACAAGATTAATAAAATCAATTAGCATCTAGCTAGGCATATAAGAGGAAAAGAAAGGACCCAACCTACTTATATCAGAAATGAAAGAAAGGGGATCACTACAGATGTTTTGGATATTAAAAAGAATATAAAGGAATACTATTACTAGTTATAGGCACACATATTTGACAACCTAGATGAAATAGACCAATGCCTTGAAAGACATGATTTGCCAAAACTCACACAGGAATTGACAATCTGAATAGGCTTACATCTATTAAAGACATTGACTCAGTAATTAATAACCTTCCAAAACGGAAAGCACAAAAACCCAAATGGATTCACTGGTGAATCCTAGCAAACCTTTAAGTAAGAAATTATACCAGTTCTCTACTATCTCTGTCAGAGGACAGAAGCAGAAGGAATATTTCCGGACTCATTCTATGAGGCCAGCATTACTCTCATACCCAAGTCAGACATATATTACAAGAAAGGAGAATAACTATAACTTCCCCTCAATTTTGCTGTGAAATTTAAACTGTTCTAAAAAATAAAATCTTAATTAAAAATACACCACACACACACACACACACACACACACACACACACACACACACAAACTAAGGTAGTTTATCATCTCAATAAAAAAAGTCTAAAGGTTGGGCAATTATGTTTGATTTTATGATTCAATAGTGTCATAGTAGAGTGGAGCCATACTTTTGTTTTGTTTTGTGATTCTTAGCTCTGATATCTGTAATGTGTCAGAATTTCCTAAGTTTTGATTCCAGTAGGAAACATGGAAGCAAGTGTTCCAGATTCAATTCTAAACAAAATTATGTTCATCTTTTTTTTTTTTCCATTGCTTTACTTTCTTTCTTCTTTTGCTTTTTCTCTTTCTTCTTCCTTCCTCCTCTGGTGCCTCCTTCCTCCTCTTCCCTCCCCCGCCCCTCCCCCTTTTTCTCCTTGTCCTTGTCCTTTCTTTTTTTGGAATGAGGAAATGTCTCTGGGATATACTAAGTTCATTTATCCTTACAGTTCATTTGTTCAAATTAGACCATATGACCACTGTCAAGGTCAGAATGACCATACTAGGCTTACACTAGTCATCTGTGCTCTAATGAGGCCTTTGGTGTCAACCACTTCACTTGTATCTTGTCCGAGAACAAGACTCAAGCTCTGTGGAGACATTTGGAGAAATGGTAATCAGTAAAATGAATAATGCATAAGAATTCTGTTCCTGTGTTTATACCTGGAGACTGGAGGAAATAAGTCTCATTGTGGTTTGGGACCTGGGAAACTGTGTTTGGTGATACAAAGTTAAGAGTAAGCATCTGGTGACACTATAATTTATTCAAGAACCAACAGATACAAAGAGCACCTTTGAATTTTTCCCTTTAAAAGTCATTATCTCTTTTCCCTCTCCTCTATGTAAAGCTAGACACAGTAGCATCATTTTTCCAGTGAAACCTACAACCTACCTGGAAGAAAAAGGTGATATGGTAGAAAAATTATGAGTGAAAAACACAATTTTGCTATTTGTTTGACTCCACTCAATATAATATAAATATTTAATGCAAACATCTTTTATATATTAAATGTTTTCCTGGGAGATAAATTTTAAAACTTCAATGACGTTTTTGACTACTCTTCTAAAATTGGAATTCTATTCATACAGGAAGCAGATGGTCCAAACATGTAAAAATATAATTGTGAACACAAGAATTATTTTAAAATGAGATATTTAAATAGAATTATTTTTATGCACATGTTTTAATATTATTAAAAGCACAAATACTGTAAGTAAATACACAATATTGTATATAAAGTGTGGTTGCCTTCAGGGCAATCTTGTGGCAGAAGGATCTGCATTCTGGATACTATTAGGTCCATTCAGTTATTTGGATTTTTCTCCCTTACTCCATCATCACAAATTTATTGATTTATTAGTGGTAGCATCTCTTCTGTAAAAGAGTACTTAATCCTCTTAGTCAAAGAACTGCTCCATCATGTGGAGTTACCTAATTTAAAACATATACCTTGAGTATGGGGCATATTATCACATTTAACATTTAAAATGTCTTGCATTGAAGTGGTATGTTTTAGATTACATGTATTTATGTTTGTAATATTAGGTCTAGCATAAAACTGTGAATATAACAGTTACTTAAATGATTTTTGGGAATTGAATTCATTCTCTTCACGTAAAAAATTTGGACTTTAACTTATAGTTAAAAGAATTTATCTCAGCTGATTTATCACATTTTCCCTAAAACATTAGTTCTTTGAGGTAATTTAACCTTATTACATACATTAGCTAACGTGATTGCCTTGAAAAGTCTTCCCCTTACTTCATAGAAAGAGCATCACTTTGCTAATGTTAGGAGGACGACTCATAGAATGCTGGCCTGTGGACAATAAATAGGAGGGTGCATAGAAAGTTTTATGGGGATTAAGTATATCATAGAATACTTAATTATTTTGGAGGGAGTTTCTTTCTTCAATTATGAGAGTTTCCATAAACAGAAGAATTGGAAGAGGCAGACATTCAACAAGAGTACGATGTGGAAGTAAGATGATTTTTCTGGGAAAGATGGCCAGTTCACTGTAGCAAGATTTGGACACAAGACTTGGACTGAAGATGAATGACACTGGAAATGTGCATTGAGGTCAGGTTTTGATGACCATATATTTTGAGCATATGTTCGGCTTTCTTGATAACACTCCTACTTAAATGCAAGCCATTAATTTCTCTTATCCTTCACTACTAGAAAGTATTATTTGCTGTCATATGCCTTCAAAAATTTTTTTGATAAGAACTTGAACATTTATATTCAAGTTTCCTCCTCTTTTATACACTTGAACATATCTTTTACTTTTCACATCTCTCTGATTCCTTTTGGTGTATAAATTACTCTTAGTATATTTACACCTATTGTTTTGCATAGAAATACTAATATCAAGATGTTTTTAATTTTGTGAATGTACATATAAGATAGCCACAAAACATTTTAGTTGGAAATAAAAAAGTCTCTTTGCTTTCTGCCCAAATGATTATTTCAACAAATTGAGAAGAGAGTTATCAGCAAAATCGTACTATAATCAATTTTCAGAGAGTAGGTTTCTTGCTTCCTTTTTATAGCCCTTTATGTAACTGTGCATAGATGAACAGTTGATGAACAGACAGGAAGAGAAGTTGAGTGTGGGGAAGAGACACTAGGGGTTAAGAAATAGGTTTAAATACAATTTCCTCTGCATCAGGCCTAGTACAAAATAATAAACCACCACTTGCAATAAAATAATGACAAAATTATTTACATGAAAATGTTACAACAGAAAAATCTCTGCATGTAAAGAGGGAACTAATTTACTGTCTCACTGATATTAAGAGAATGTTAGCTGGATTAAATTGTCTTTCTTCATGCTGAATTGTGATACTGCATATTTTATTCTTAAGTAATGCTGTCACTTTTTATTTGCTAACTTATCCATTTTATCTATAGAATTTTTGTGTATCCATTCATTTCTAATGAATCAAACCAGACCTTAAAGATATGGGATTCTTAAGTCAGATACTTATACTCATAATAAGAGAGCTGAACTCAACTTCTCAATAACTAGATATTCTTTCATTATTCAAATATCATAAATGAATCACTTATTTTTAAATCACACTGCATTAAACATATATAAATAAGATACATTTCTAATAAGTCACTTAGGATACAATTAAATTTGCTTAAAAAGTCTTGGCCCTTATACTCTTTTTTCAAAGGCAACTATCTCTTCTTTTTCATGTTTACTATTTGGCCCAGTAATCATGTATTTGGGTATTATTTTGGAATTTTAAGAGTTGTAAAAATCCATGTTTTAAAATATTTACTTCAGTGTTAACACAGTGAAAAAATGAGAGCCACTCTAAATATCCAATAATAAATTAAAATGAATTAAAGTAGGACACAATCTCAACTTACACTCTCACCCACAATCATATAGATTGTATAACATAGAAATAAGATCAAACAGGGCAAATTTTTGACATAGATTCTGATGGCAATTATATGCACTCTGCTATAGAAAAATGGTTAGAAGGATGGTTTGAAAAATAGATACTCATACACAATCATACAGAAAGGTAAAGACAGAAACAGACATAAAGCAGCTGTGTGCAAAATGGTAAAGTAAAATTCAACATTTCTATCATGTTGAAATAACTTTATGTGAAAAAGTAGCTAAAAGTATAGCCATTTTTACAATTATTTATTGCTCTTAATTGTGTATTTTCTATAACTGATGTATTTGATGACTGAAGGGTTTGGTAAATAAAATGTTCTCCATGAGCAAGTCTCCAACAATTATTGAGTGAGATATAAAATGTGACACACTGACCTCATCAAGAATTTTTTGATATGACAGTAGTGTTAACATTTGGAAATCATTTCACTGTTGCTGAATATAATCTGTGTCTTGAGGGTGGTATGAGATGTTCTTGTAACTTAAAGGGAATAGACTTACACTTGTGATTATTAAGATTGGTTAATGGGAAACACCCAAAGTAAATTGTTGAGAAATGGGTAAGATTTCAAAAGAAATGTTAATCTAGGGCTAAGGGAACAATATTTCATCTTTGAAAAGGCTATTTTCTTTTTTTTAAATATAATTTACTGTCAAGTTGGCTAATATACAGTGTAAAAAAAGAATAAAGATACATATGTGCACCTAAACAAACAAAAAAACAAACAAACAAACAAACATTGGAACTCTTTAAGAAGGAAAAATGGGGTCCTATTATCAGAAAAAAAATAGCTTTATGATGTTAAAGGTCTTTCCTATTAAACTGTTTAAAGAACTCCAAAGTAAAGTATTTAAAGAATTCCACAAACATAATTTAACACTTGAAATGACTTGCTATTAAATTTCTTAATGAAGAGATTATTTTAGTACTCAGATGTGTGAGCGAAATAAATTATTTCAATGGTTATTTGAAAAAAAAAAGCTATTTTATGTAACAGTACTATAGTAGAGCACTTTCCATTTTGTTAGCACATATCAAATTAATGCTCTTTTTGAGGTATAATTATTAATAGCACTATCTTTCCCTCTCAAAATTGCAAGTTTAAATGGTAAATCCTCTGGTTGACTTATCGT
Organism: Neofelis nebulosa; assembly: GCF_028018385.1. NCBI lineage: Eukaryota > Metazoa > Chordata > Mammalia > Carnivora > Felidae > Neofelis > Neofelis nebulosa. The sequence continues at coordinate 213,037,770 of NC_080782.1, forward strand.
TCTGTTTAGGTGATTAACGATCACAAAAAGTACACTTGAATTTCATCTGTGGAAGGGGGCAGAAGTGATTTTGAAAGTAACTGTGTAAAATTCTGAGAAAGATAAACTTGGTGGATTGCTGCAGACGTTCTTAGAGAGATCTATTTCAGACCCAGGTCTTGTTTACCTGCTTTTTTAGAACCTTCTAATGGGGGTTATATTATGAGGACCCTGCTTTTTCAGCACCAAGCTCTCTGTCTGCTTTGAAGTTGCTATGTTTTGCTTTGATCTTGAAATCATTTTTCACAGTGTTTTGATGATTATTAATGGTTAAAGTCACAAAGTCAGAAGATGACTTTAGTCATTCTCTTTTGTAGACTTAATGGGAATGTCATAGCTAAACACCTAAGTTCTTTGATGATATAGCTGAAGTTGTTTTTTCAAACTCATTGTTCCATCTTATGGAGAATAAAATTAAAAGAGACACATATTTGTCGGGGCGAGGCAAGGCAAAACCAAACATATCTTGGAAGTTTTGCTTTTTCTTAGATGGAGCTTATGTTATCACGAAAACATGAACATGCCTAGACGGAGACAAAGTATACAAAGAGACTAAACTATGTTTAGCATGGTTTTAGCTGTTGGCTGAAGAGACAGATTACAGAAAAATTCAGAAAAATTTCAAATAGAAGGATAGAGAGTTAAATCTGTAATTAAAAGATCTTAGAATATTTTTCATAAGATAACAATTCTTAGGTTGAAGTTTGTACTGGGCTCTGACAAAACAGTCCATTTCCTGTGCCCTGGTTTTTAAAGGCAATTTTAACAGCTTTCCTATATAAAAATGGTGGGTAATCATTATTATCAAAGGGGATATATTTCCCATATACCTCATAAAACTTTGCTATGATTTGAGTAGTAGATTAAACAGACATAGTCACTGCCCTGTTAGTACTTAGCTCCGGGAGGCAATTATTAGCAAGCAGTGGGAACCAGTGGTGACTTTCCACTGAGGGGGAAACGAGAAGGCAAGCAATGCCCACTTAATTGTGTTTACTATGTTTCTGGAAATGCCAAAGTAGTTTCTTGGAATTAAAAATTGTTTGGCTGAAGAACCACTTAATTGAGAACTCTATCTGGGAGAGATGAAATTTAAAGGAAAAGGCGTGCTAAGCACACAAAGCAGCAGGTGTATGGATTAAACATCAAGTTAACAGCATACAAAGTAGGGAAAATTTGTGAAAATCAGTGACACAGGGTGTCTTTCAATAACTAAGGCTTTTGTGACACCCAATATAGTTCATTGTTTCTAGACAGAAATGCAGGTTGAAGATAAAGGGGCACAAAAGAACCCAGAGCAATTATCTGTCCCCGCTTCTGTTTAAAGCCAATTATTCCACCTATGACATTGATCTCATCCCCTGCTACCTTCTCTGGGGTTTGCCTCTCTTATCTTCAGGTTTGCTCTTCGTTCTGAATCTTTCCATTCTTCTATAAACATTCTCAAGTCTATCCCATACTTTATCTAGACAAAACAGGCCAATCTTTTTTCACCCTGCACTCCACGTTCCTGTCTCCACCCCTTTTGGTTGTCATTCCTTACTGGCAGTCTATCCAAAACTTCCCAGATAGATTGAGTGCCCTATTTCTTTGTGTTTTTATTTTATTTGGTAGAAATGTATGCAGTTTCAATTAGTTTCATGTTGTTCAGCATGTGATAAGGGGCAAGCACCATTGCAACCACTTTATAGTTAATTAATTTTCATAATAACACATATAAGAAGCTACTATTATTAGCCTCATTTTATTTTTTAATGTTTATTTATTTATTTTGAGGGGGGACGGGCAGAGAGAGAGAGAGAGAGAGAGAGAGAGAATCCCAAGCAGGCTCCGTGTTCAGCGTAGAGCCCAACATGGGACTCGATCTCACAACCATGAGATCACGACCTCGGCTGAAATCAAGAGCCAAACACTTAACTGACTAAGCCACCCCGACATCCCTTACTAGTCCCATTTTAAAAGGGAGAACTATGAGGGCCAGTGAAGTTAAGTAACTTGCCTCGTTAGTAAACTGTAGGAGGATTCTAATCCCAAGCACTCTGGCTCCAGACTTCCTGCTCTTAACGCCTGTGCTGTGTTGTTTCTCAGCAAATTCTCTATCACTGTTTTAGAAACTGCCAAACTGTCAGGAATGTAGAAGCCCTGGCAAAGAGCTCCATCAGTTGATGCTAGAGAATTAAACATGGCCCAGACCATACTCCTTTGTTGGCTACACTGGCTACTCAAACACTTCTCCTTAAACCCATGAAAAATATGGGCAGGCATTCACAGCCCAACAGTCTGTGTTTAGAGAATAATCAACAGAATATTTGACTGATACACATGCTGAATGCCACTCTATGCACAGCGCCAAGCACTTTCTGAAGTAAATCGGTATCTCTCTACAGTATTGCCTCCACTAAGTTAGTTCTTACTAGATTCAAGCAGAAGAAAACTATGGATCTGCACCCCTTTTAAACAATGAAATTCACTAGGTAACCCTCCCTTCTTCCCTTCCTCCTGTCCTCCCTCCCTCCCTCCTTCCCTCCCTCCCTCCCTTCCTTCTTTATTCATCTGTTGAACGCATAATCACTAAGTACCTAATAAAACCAGTAACATATCAGAAGAGCCCAGGTTCATATGTTGTAGGAGACCATCCTGATATTCTGACATATAAGTTAAAGGGAGAAAGTGACCAAGTTACATATTCCATCCCTCACCTCCCACAATACACCAATACATTCCCAGCTAATTACAAGGAGAAGCAACCCCAGGCAATATTCCTATTGCTAGGTCCCTTGATGTGTTCAAATTGAATGCATCCTCCTTTAAAGTTATTTATTTATTTTTTTTGGTTTTATTTTCTACTTGCCAATTCTCCGTCCACATTCCACCTTTCAAACAAAGTTCTATGTCATTGTCTATTGAACTTGGATATTGATTCCACTTCCCTAAGGATGACTTTCATTATTTCCTAGTTTATTACTGAAGTCTCCTTGATGATGACTAGTGCCTCCTTGTTGATTGCTCCCGTTATCTGCCACCAAAGTCTGAGGGCCATTTCATGCCTTTGAGAGTATTTTATACCTACCTGCTAAGTATCTCAGAGCAACTAATAAAAAGCAATAAAAAAAAAGGGGAAAACTGATTGCATTAATTGGCTTGGGAATGCAGTAACACAATTATTTATCTCATTGAGACTACAAACTTTTATTGATTTGTCTCTAGGAAAATGAACAAAAAAAGTATAGGATAATAAATGTCTGATAAGGTGAACGCTATTTCCTTTTTATTAATATCCTATATTTTCCTAATTCTGATAAAAGTAAATGCAACCTAATAGAATGCCATACTCAGAGTATTTGATAGATGCTAACTTATCATAACAGAAATATTTCCAACTAGGTTACTTTTCTCTTGATAGTCACAAAAAGGTATACTTTATTGTTAACAAGGTTGATCACGTGCAAACTGTATGTACTCAGTTCTGTGAAAGAAACAAAATTGATTTCCCTCAGTAAAGATTGACTCCATTGTGGTTGACTAATTTATTGATGAATAGAATTTGCTTACTAGAGGGGCAGAAAAGGACAGCCCTCTTTCACTTAGCAGGATATAGTAGAAACAACTTGAATTTTGGTATCAAACTGGATTTAAATCCCTCCTTTCAGGGCACTTACTATTACTGTAAATAGAGAAGTTACCCAACATGTTTGAGATCTCTTTCCTTACCTGTAAAACAAGGAGAGTATTATCTAACTTTTAGGCCTCAGGTTATCATGAAATTAGATATTTTATCTAAAATGTCTGGGGGTTCCTGGGTGGCTCAGTTGGTCAAGAATCAGACTTCAGCTCAGGTCATGATCTCACAGCTTGTGGGTTCGAGCCCCGGGTCAGGCTCTGTGCTGACAGCCCAGAGCCTGGAGCCTGCTTTGGATTCTGTGTGTGTGTGTGTGTGTGTGTGTGTGTGTGTGTCCCTCCCCCAATTGAGCTGTGTCTCTGTCTCTCATAAATAAATCAACATTAAAAATTTTTTTAAAAATAAAATGCCTGATATATTATCATGCACATCACAGGCATTTAATACGTGGTAATCATTATGGTTTACAGTGTTGCCACCACTAATCACTGAAAATTACATTACTCGTCCAAAGCACTGTTTTCAAGGAGGCACAGTTTTTCACTTAGAATTTTTCTCTAGCTTTTCATTATATATAAAAGAAAACAGGAAATACTCTTCAGAACAAACTCTTCATTCCAAATAAGTTCACCTTCTTAAACCATGAACAAACCTTGCTCTCTCCCCTTCTTCTTTTATGATGTTCAGCCTGCTGAGACTCCAATTCTCTCCTTTCTGTTTAAGTCCTCTTATTTTTTCAAGGCTGAGCTCAAATCCTTCCTGCCCATGAATCCTTTCACTCCCACTCCACTCCACAATCATCTTGCTCTTGAACATTTTTTTTATTCATTTTCTACTCATATTGTCACTTTGCTCTACAGTGAGAATAGCTGTAGACAGTACACTGTTTCTCAAACTGTGGGGTTGGCAACATATTCTCACATGTGGCCATGACTTCTCTATCCAATGTTACTTTGAGTTATTGAAGATAATAAAAAATTCTTATTCTGAATCATCTCAGTGACCACCTTTTAACCAAATATTGTCTCGGAGCTCATGGCTCATACTTGCATTTTGTATTTACGATTATTTTGGGGCCAAGAGAGCATCTATAGAAATGGCAGTCTCTCAGTTTCAAGACACTGAAAGGCAGAGCTTACTGCCCATAGTTCCAATATTAAAACAGTAACAAACATCTGTATTTAATCTTGTATTCATGTTTAGTAATTTACCAATAACAGAAATTAAACTTATTTTATGTGCATGGTAATACAGTTTGAAACCATTTAAGAGTACAGCATTTCAGTTTTGGAATCATGATAGCCATTATTTGTACTCACCAATATACATCATAATGTCATTCTTGGGACATACAGCAGCCAGCCCTCTTATATTTAGATGGGGCCATGTGACTAGTTCTTATCTTAGTCTTGAGCTGTGTCTCTGTCTCTCAAAAATAAATCAACATTAAAAACATAAAAAATTAAAAAAATAAAATGCCTGATATATTATCATGCACATCACAGGCATTTAATACATGGTAATCATTATGGTTTACAGTGCCGCCTCAAAGATGAGGCAGGGAAAATTATTCTGTATATTACTCTAGTTGTTTATCTGCTTTGGTGCTAAGCATGGAGATCCCAAATTAGCATGGTGAAATCTGCCCTAGAGAATCAATGATGTAAGTCATGTGATAGAATTGTATGTGTTAAGCCACTGATATTTGAAGCCCATTATCAATGTAGCAGAATCTACCTATGCAGATAATAAACAGCTTAAGCTATAGCTATCAATACAGAACTCACATTTTAGGAATTTAATTTTGCTAATAATAATGTATTATAATAACGCTGTTAATTTGAATTATTTTTTTAAACTTTTGTTTTTACTTGATTTGTCATATTTTTTAGGTTAAACGCTTTATTTTGTTTAATATATGTTTAATATGCTAATATTCTACAATAAGACGTACAGTCTTTATAGATGATGAGATATAGGATTATGGAACATTTTTTTTAATATGTAATTTATTGTCAAACTGGTTTCCATACAACACCCAGTGCTCATCCCAACAGGTGCCGTCCTCAATGCCCATCACCCACTTTCCCCTCACTCCCATCCCCCATGAACCCTCAGTTTATTCTCAGTTTTTGAGAGTCTCTTATGGTTTGCCTCCTTCCCTTTCTGTAACTTTTTTCCCCCATTCTCTCCCCCATGGTCTTCTGTTAAGTTTCTCAACATCCACATAAGAGTGAAAACATATGGTATCTGTCTTTCTCTGACTGACTTATTTCACGTAGAATACCCTCCAGTTCCATCCACACTGCTACAAATGGCCAGATTTCATTCGTTTTCTTTGTCAAGTAGTATTCCATTGCATGTGTAAACCACATCTTCTTTTATCCATTCAGCAGGTGATGGACATTTAGGCTCTTTCCATAATTTGACTAAAGTTGAAAGCACTGCTATAAACATTGGGGTACATGTGCCCCTATGCATCAGCACTCCTGTATCCCTTGGGTAAATTCTGAGTAGTGCTACTGCTGGGTCATAGGGTAGTTCTATTTTTAATTTTTTGAAGAACCTCCACACTGTTTTCCACAGTGGCTGCACCAGTTTGCATTCCCACCAACAGTGTAAGAGGGTTCCCGTTTCTCCACATCCTCTCCAGCATGTATAGTGTCCTGATTTGTTCATTTTAGCCACTCTAATTGGCAGAAGGTGGTATCTCAGTGTGGTTTTGATTTGTATTTCCCTGATGAGGAGTGACATTGAGCATCTTTTCATGTGCTTGTTGGTCATCTGGATTTCTTCTTTGGAAAAATGTCCATTCATGTCTTCTGTCCATTCCTTCACTGGATTATTTGTTTTTTGGGTGTGGAGTTTGGTGACTTCTTTATAGATTTTGAATACTAGCCCTTTGTCTGATATGTCATTTGCAAATATCTTTTCCCATTCCATTGGTTGTCTTTTAGTTTTGTTGATTGTTTCCTTTGCAGTGCAGAAGCTTTTTATCTGGATGAGGTCCCAATAGTTCCTTTTTGCTTTTAATTCCCTTGCCTTTGGAGATGTGTCAGGTAAGAAATTGCTGCAGCTGAGGTCAGAGAGGTTTTTGCCTGCTTTCTCCTCTAGGGTTTTGATGGTTTCTTGTCTCACATTCAGGTCCTGTATCCATTTTGCGTTTATTTTTGTGAATGGTGTAAGAAAGTGGTCTAGTTTCATTCTTCTGCATGTTGCTGTCCAGTTCTCCCAGCACCATTTGCTAAAGAGACTGTCTTTTTTTCCATTGAATACTTTTTCCTGCTTTGTCAAAGAGTAGTCGGACATACATTTTTTGGGTCCAATTCTGGGTTCTCTATTCTATTCCATTGGTCTATGTGTCTGTTTTTGTGTCAATACCATACTGTCTTGATGATTTCAGCTTTGTAGTAGAGTCTGGGATTGTGATGCCTCCTACTTTGGTCTTCTTCTTCAGTATTACTTTGGCTATTCGGGGTCTTTTGTGGGTTCCATACAAGTTTTAGGATTATTTTTTCTAGCGTTGAGAAGAAGGCTGGTGTCATTTTGATTGGGATTGCATTGAATGTGTAGATAGCTTTGGGTAGTATTGACATTTTAACAATATTTATTCTTCCAATCCATGAGCACGGAATGTTTTTCCATTTCTTTGTATCTTCTTCAATTTCCTTCATAAGCTTTCTATAGTTTTTAGCATACAGATCTTTTACATCTTGGTTAGGTTTATTCCTAGGTATTTTATGCTTCTTGGTGCAATTGTGAATGGGATCAGTTTCTGTATTTGTCTTTCTGTTGCTTCATTATTAGTGTATAAGAATGCAACTGATTTCTGTACATTAACTTTGTACCCTGCAACTTTGCTGAATTCATGTATCAGTTCTAGCAGACTTCTGGTGGAGTCTATCAGATTTTCCATGTATAATATCATGTCATCTGCAAAAAATGAAAGCTTAACTTCATCTCTGCCAGTTTTGATGCCTTTGATTTCTTTTTCATGTCTGATTGCTGATACTAGAACTTCCAACACTATATTAAACAATGGTGGTGAGAGTGGACATCTTGATTTATAAAATTTATAAAACCAAATGTTGCTTTATTTTTGTTTCCACAAATCTATAAGTACAAGAATTTCACCACTATATTTCTATGTTTAAGTAATATCATAATGCTCATTTAATTATACAGTAGGAATATTCAGAAATATTTTGATATTTTAATGAAGGTACACACATTACTGAAATATGAGAAGCTCTGGTTTTAAATTTTAATTCATTGATTTTTGGAATAAGATCTGTAGTATCTTCAACACAATAGCCTTGCTGTGTGGGCTAGGATATAATTCATAACATTGTGAAGACTCAACTTTTTTTTTCTATAAAACTGATAAATTAATGTCTTTTACCAGACTTATGAGGATTAAGTGATATTTTTGAAAGTTTTGAAAGTTGGCAGGGGCCAACATGGTGGAGAAGTAGGGGGATCTGAAGTTCCCTCATCTCTCAAACAAAGCAGAGTTGAAGCCAAAGGACTATGAGCCCCAATAGTCTGGGAGGCAAAGAGACAGAATCACTTCCAGAGACCCACCAGGACAACCTGATAGGCCATAGGTAAGTGATGGTGAACTGGGAGAGATAAACAGAGGGGAGGGATCCCCTTCTGCGGGGAGACAAAGGGAAGAGAAAGAGAGGCTGGGGAAGCACAAAACTGTATCTGGACGACAGAAAGACCTCAGACTGGGATGGAGAAATATCCAATCTCTAACTGAGGGGCTTTCTCCTGACTAGGGTCAGCTGCCAGGATCAGGCACCTGGGGAGGAGGGGAGCCAGCCCCGGGCCTGTGGCTAGGTCAGGGGTGCAGTCTGCACTAGGAGAAAGCGATCCCCATCCTGGAATGCTATGATACAGGACAAAGCCTGCCTGTATACGCCAACCAGAGACCACATATTGGGTGGTACTGAGTGGTGCTTCTCCAGTCCAGGGGCGTGTAGAATGGCAGTTTGAATCCCAGCCAAGTACCAGGGCATGGGAGTCGGCAAAGCGAGACAAACCGCCTCATTTGCGCCCGTGGCACAGTGAGGACGGCTCAAACAGAGTGCTTTGGGATACCACGTCCCTGGAGGAGAGACGCAGGTGTCGCCATTTTCTCCCCACCACCTCCACCGAGTGGGGGCTTCAGGGATTGGCCCATGGGGACCCAGTAGAGGCGGGACCGCCTATTCCAAACCATGCCCTCTGTGCCAGGTACTGGAGCAGGCTAGACGCTGAGGAACCAGACAGCCCCTCCTCCAGACCTGCACTGCTGCAGTGCCGGGTTTAAATCTCTGACAATTCTTATACTATAGATACATTCTTCCTTCCTTTTCTCCTTCTTCTCTCTTCCCTCCTCTAGCCCGGTTACTCTGGTTGTTGGTTTGTTTAAACAGACATATTTAATCAATTTTCTTGATACACGATCTACACCTCCTTCCTTATTTTTCTTTCTATCTCTCTGGATTAAGCCGTATAGCTTCCCTGTCTGGACTTTATCTTCTTTTCTTTTTCCCTGCCTCCTTCTTTATTTTCCTTTCTCTCTCTTTGGATTAAGCTGTACAGTTTCTCTGCCCTGTCAATGTTTATTTTTTTTTATTTCCCCGCCCCTGTTATTTCTCTCGTTGTATGTGCTCTTCCATCAGTACCACCTCCACCCTGTTGTTTACTTGCAGCTGGTGTTTCTGGCTTTTTGTTGTTGTTGTTGTTGTTGTTGTTGTTGTTGTTGTTGTTTTTCTTTGTTTGTATGTTTGCATTTTTGTTTTCTGTTTGTTGTTTGTTTTCCTTTCCAGGCTACTTCAAAAACAAATCAAAGCACACCTGGTGGAGGGTCCAAAACATCACTATGAATAAGGAGATAAAGTAACCAAAGTCACAACAATAGAGAACAAGTAACACTCTCCAAAAAAACACCTCCTGAAGGGCTAGTCCCTGAACAATGTATGACCCCTCTTCAACGTTTATTTATTTTTGGAACAGAGAGAGACAGAGCATGAACAGGGGAGGGGCAGAGAGAGAGGGAGACACAGAATCGGAAACAGGCTCCAGGCTCTGAGCCATTAGCCCAGAGCCTGACACGGGGCTTGAACTCACGGACCGGACCGCGAGATCGTGAACTGGCTGAAGTCGGACGCTTAACCGACTGCGCCACCCAGGCGCCCCAGATCCCTCTTTAATATAGTAGTGCTTGCAGGTGCAGGGCACATAACAAGACTTTAAAACACATTAGGGACAGAAAACTAGCCAAAATGATGAAACAGAAGAATTTTCATCGAAAGAAATTCCAGGAAGAAATGACAACTAAAGAATTGCTCAAAACAGATATAAACAATATAACTGAACAAGAATTTAGAATAATAATCCTAATCGCTGGGCTTGAAAAAAGCATAGAAAACAGCAGAGAATCTATTGCTTCAAAGGTCAAGGAACTAAAAAATTGTCATGATGAATTCAAAAATGATACACATGAGGTGCAAAATAAAACGAAGGCGGCAACAGTGAGGACTGAAGAAGCAGAGGGGAGAATAGGTGAAATAGAAGATAAAATTATGGAAAAAGATGAGGCTGATAAAAAGAAAGATAAAAAAAAATCTGGATCATGAGGGGAGAATTAGAGTAGTAAGTGATTCAATGAAACAGAACAATACCTGTATCATAGGAGTTCCAGAAGAAGAAGAAGAGAGAAAGGGGACAAAGGTGTCCTTGAACAAATCATAGCTGAGAACTATGACAGACATTGAAATCCAGGAGGCACGGAGCACACCCTTCAGACATAACTTGAATCAATCTTCCGCACAACATATCATAGTGAAACTGGCAAAATACAAAGATAAAGAGAGAATTCTGAAAGCACTAGGGATAAACGGGCCCGAACATGCAAGGGTAGACACATGGGGTAGTATTAGATCTATCTACTGAAAGTTAGCAGGCCAGAAAGGAGTGGCAAGAAATTTTCAATGTAATGAACAGGAAAAATATGCAGCCAAGAATCCTTTATCCAGCAAGCCTGTCATTCAGAGTAGAAGGAGAGATAAAAGTTTTCCCAAACAAACAAAAGCTGAAGGAATTCATCACCACTAAACCAGCCCTACACAAGATCCTAAGGGAGACTCTGTGAGTGAAATGTTTCAAGGACCACGAAGGACCAGAGACACCACTAGAAGAATGAAACCTACATATAACACAATGATTCAAACCTACATCTTTCAACAATGACACTGAATGTAAATGGACTAAATGCTCTAATCAAAAGACATAGGGTATCAGAATAGATAAAAAAAAAAACAAAAAACACAAGACCTATCTATTTGCTATCTACAACAGACCCATTTTAGACCTGAGGACACCTTCAGATTGAAAATGAAGGGATGGAGAACCATCTATCATGCTACTGGAACCAAAAGAAAGCTAGAGTAGCCATATTTATAACAGACAAATTATATTTTAAACTAAAGGTTGTAATAAGAGATGAAGAAGGGCATTATATAATAACTACAGGGTCTATCCATCAAGAAGAACTAACAATTATAAATGTCTGTGCACCAAATTTGGGAGAACCCAAATATATGAAATAATCACAAACATAACCAATATTATTGGTAAGAACATGGTAATTGCAGGGGACTTTAATACTCCATTTATAGCAATGGACAGATCATGTGGACAGAAAATCAATAAAGAAACAATGGCCCTGAATGATACACTGGACCAGACAGACTTGACAGATATATTTAGAACTTTTCATCCTAAAGCAGCAGAATATACATTATTCTCAAGTGTGCATGGAACATTTTCCAAGATAGATCACATACTGGATTACAAAACAGCCCTCAATAACTATAAAAGAATTGAGATCATATCATACACACTTTCACGGATCACAACACTATGAAACTTCAAATCAACCACAAAAGAAAGTTTGGAAAAATCTCCAAATGCAGGGAGGTTAAAGAACATCCTACTATAGAACAAATGGGTCAACCAGGCAATTAAAGAAGAAATTTAAAAAAATATATGGAGATTTTTTTGTGGGGCAAGCTGGCAGCATAGGAGAACGCTGGGCTCACTGCATCCTGATGATCACTTAGATTCCACCCATATCTGCCTAAATAACCCAGAAAACCACCAGAAGACTAGCAGAATGGACTCTCAGGAGCCAACTGTAGACAAGAGGCCCACGGAGAAGGGTAGGAAGGGCAGAGAGGCAGTGCGTGCTACATGGATTGGCAGGAGGGAGGCGGGGCAGTGAAGGGGCAGCCCACCCTGCAAGGCAGAGCCCCCGAGTCTGGCTTGTAAAAACGGAGGGGCCGGATGGAGTGAGTTCTGACAGCCAGCAGGACTTAACATCTGGAATGTTATAAGTCAACAGCTCTGCTCAGAGAGAGGAAGGGCAAGAGGACACCAGGAGGGAGAGTTGTTGAGCCCTGGAAGACAGAGTTCAGCTTGGCAGGGGAACAAAGGTGCTGGCCAGCGCCATCTCCCTCTCCCATTCCCCAGCTAAAATCCCAAAGGGAACCAGTTCCTGTCACTGAACTTGCTTGCACCACGCAAATACCCAATGCTGTGCTTCTGTGGATCCATCACTCCGATGGTCTGCCTGCCTCCGTCCCAGTGCTGCAGGTCCCCTCCTGCAGGGGACCACCAACAAAAAAGCGAGCTATGCCTGCCCCTCCTACCCCTGTGCACTTTGCAGATCCACCCCAGCATATACGCCAGATCCCTTCAAAGCAGCACCACAGGCCTGGCATTGTGCAAGTAGCCCAGACAGGGGCCACACCAGTCCACAGTGAGACCTGCCCCTGGGAGAGGGGAAGATAGGGTACACCAGTCTGACTGTGGCCCCAGCGGTGGGCTGGGGACAGACATCAGGTCTGACTGCAGCCCCGCCCACCAACACAAGTTACTCCAGACAGCACAGGGGAAGTGCCTTGCCTGCAGTCCTGCACCACCCCAGGGACTATACAAAATAACAAAATGTTAGAATTTTCCTCAAGAGAAACTCCAGGAAGTAGAGACAGCTAATGAATTGATCAAAAATGATTTAAACAATATAACGGAACATGAATTTAGAATAATAGTCATAAAATTAATCGCTGGGCTTGAAAAAAGTACAGAGGACAGCAGAGAGTCTATTGCTACAGAGGTCAAGGGACTAAGAAATAGTCACGAGGAGCTAAAAATGCTATAAATGAGGTGCAAAATAAAATGGAGGAGACCATAGCTCAGATTGAAGAGGGAGAGGAGAGAATAGGTGAATTAGAAGATAAAATTATGGAAAAAGAGGAAGCTGAGAAAAAGAGAGATAAAAAAAAATCCAGGAGTTTGAGGGGAGAATTAGAGAACTAAGCAATGCAATGAAACGGAACAATATCTGTATAATAGGAATTCCAGAAGATGAAGAGAGAGAGAAAGAGGCTGAAGGTGTACTTGAACAAATCGAGTACAGCTGAGAACTTCCCTGGTCTGGGCAAGGAAAAAGGCATTGAAATCCAAGAGGTACAGAGAACTCCCTTCAGACATAACTTGAATCAATCTTCCGCACAACATATCATAGTGAAACTGGCAAAATACAAGGATAAAGAGAAAATTCTGAAAGCAGCTAGGGATAAACACACTCTAACATATAAAGGGACACCAATAAGACTAGTGACAGACCTATCTACTGAAACATGGCAGGCCAGAAAGGTGGCAGGACATCTTCAATGTGATGAAAAGAAAAAAATATGCAGCCAAGAATCCTTTATCCACCAAGTCTGTCATTCAGAATAGGAGGAGAGATAAAGGTCTTCTCAAACAAAAACTGAAGGAATTCATCACCACTAAACCAGCCCTAGAAGAGATCCTAAGGGGGACTCTGTGAATGAAATGTTACAAGGACCACAAAGTACCAGAGACATCACTACAAGCATGAAACCTACAGACATCACAATGAGTTTAAACCCATATCTTTGTGTAAAAACACTGAATGTAAATGGACTAAATGCTCCAACCAAAAGACATACGGTATCAGAATGGATAAAAAAAAAAAAAAACAAGACCCACCTATTTTCTGTCTACAAGAGACTCATTTTAGACCTGAGGACACCTTCAAATTGAAAGTGAGGGGATGGAGAACTATCTATCATGCTACTGGAAGTCAAAAGAAAGCTGGAGTAGCCAAGCTTATATCAGACAAACTAGACTTTAAATTAAAGGCTGTAACAAGAGATGAAGAAGGGCATTATATAATAATCACAGGGTCTATCCATCAGGAAGAGCTAACAATTATAAATGTCTATGTGCTGAATACGGGAGCACCCAAATATATAAAACAATTAATCACAAACATAAGCAACCTTATTGATAAGAATGTGGTAATTGAAGGGGACTTTAATACTCCACTTACAACAATGGATAGATCATCCAGACACAGGATCAATAAAGAAACAAGGGCCCTGAATGATACATTGGATCAGATGGACTTGACAGATATATTTAGAACTCTGCATCCCAAAGCAACAGAATATACTTTCTTCTCATGTGCACATGGAACATTCTCCAAGATAGATTACATTCTGGGTCACAAAACAGCCCTTTATAAGTATAAAAGAATTGAGATCATACCATGCATACTTTCAGACCACAATGCTATGAAGGTTGAAATCAATCACAGGAAAAAGTCTGGAAAACCTCCAAAAGCGTGGAGGTTAAAGAACACCCTACTAAAGAATGAATGGGTCAACCAGGCAATTACAGAAGAAATTAAAAAATATATGGAAACAAATGAAAATGAAAATACAACAACCCAAAGACTTTGGGATGCAGTGAAGGCAGTCCTGAGAGGAAAATACATTGCAATCCAGGCCTATCTCAAGAAACAAGAAAAATCCCAAATACAAAATCTAACAGCACACCTAAAGGAAATAGAAGCAGAACAGCAAAGATACCCCAAACCCAGCAGAAGAGAAATAATAAAGATCAGAGCAGAAATAAACAATACAGAATCTAAAAAAAACTGTATAGCAGATCAATGAAACCAAGAGTGGGTTTTTTGAAAAAATAAACAAAATTGATAAACCTCTAGCCAGGCTTCTCAAAAAGAAAAGGGAGATAACCCAAATAGATAAAATCATAAATGAAAATGGAATTATTACAACCATTCCTCAGAGATACAAGCTATTATCAGGGAATACTATGAAAAATTATATGCCAACAAACTGGACAACCTGGAAGAAATGGACAAATTCCTAAGCACCTATGCACTTCCTAAACTCAAACAGGAAGAAATAGAAAACTTGAACAGACCCACAACCAGTGAACAAATTGAATCAGTTATCAAAAATCTCCCAACAAATAAGAGTCCAGGACCAGATGGCTTCCCAGGGGAATTCTACCAGACATTTAAAGCAGAGATAATACCTATCCTTCTCAAGCTATTCCAAAAGTTAGAAAGGGAAAGAAAACTTCCAGACTCATTCTATGAAGCCAGCATTACTTTGATTCCCAAACCAGACAGAGGCCCAGCAAAAAAAGAGAACTACAGGCCAATATCCCTGATGAATATGGATGCAAAAATTCTCAATAAGATACTAGCAAATCGAATTCAACAGCATATAAAAAGAATTATTCACCATGATCGAGTGGGATTCATTCCTCTGCTGCAGGGATGGTTCAACATTTGCAAATCAATCAGTGTGATACATCACATTAATAAAAGAAAAGATAAGAACCATATGATCCTGTCAATCGCAGAAAAAGCATTTGACAAAATTCAGCATCCTTTCTTAAAAAAAAACCCTCGAGAAAGTCAGGATAGAAGGAATATACTTAAACATCATAAAGCCATTTATGAAAAGCCCACAGCTAATATCATCCTCAATGGAAAAAAACTGAGAGCTTTTTCCCTGAGATCAGGAACACGACAGGGATGTCCACTCTCACCACTGTTGTTTAACAGAGTGTTGGAAGTTCTAGCTTCAGCAATCAGACAACAAAAGGAAATCAAAGGCATTAAAATTGGCAAAGATGGAGTCAAGCTTTCACTTTTTGCAGATGACATGATACTATACATGGAAAACCTGATAGACTCCACCAAAAGTCTGCTAGAACTGATATATATGAATTCAGCAAAGTCGCAGGATACAAAATCAATTACAGAAATCAGTTGCATTCTTGAACTGCATGAATGAAGCAACTGCATGAATGAAGCAACAGAAAGACAAATAAAGAAACTGATCCCATTCACAATTGCACCAAGAAGCATATAATACCTAGGAATAAACCTAACCAAAGATGTAAAAGATCTGTATGCTGAAAACTATAGAAAGCTTATGAAGGAAATTGAAGATATAAAGAAATGGAAAAACATTCCATGCTCATGTATTGGAAGAATAAATATTGTTAAAATGTCAATACTACCCAAAGCTATCTACACATTCAATGCAATCCCAATCAAAATGACACCAGCATTCTTCTCGAAGCTAGAACAAGCAATCCTAAAATTTGTATGGAACCATAAAAGACCCTGAATAGCCAAAGTAATTTTGAAGAAGAAGACCAAAGCAGAAGGCATCACAATCCAAGATTTTAGCCTCTACTACAAAGCTGTAGTCATCAAGATAGTATGGTATTGGCACAAAAACAGACACATAGACTAGTGGAATAGAATAGAGAACCCAGAATTGGACCCACAAAAGCATGGCCAAGCATAATTTTTGACAAAGCAGGAAAGAGTATCCAATGGAAAAAAAAGAATGTCTCTTTAACAAATGGTGCTGAGAGAACTGGACAACAACATGCAGAAGAATGAAATGAGACCACTTTCTTACACCATACACAAAAATAAACTCAAAATGGATACAGGACCTAAATGTGAGACAGGAAACCATCAAAATCCTAGAGGAGAAAGCAGGCAAAAACCTCTCTGACCTCAGCTGCAGCAATTTCTTACTCGACACATCTCCAAAGGCAAGGGAATTAAAAGCAAAAAGGAACTATTGGGACCTCATCCAGATAAAAAGCTTCTGCACTGCAAAGGAAACAATCAACAAAACTAAAAGACAACCAATGGAATGGGAAGATATTTGCAAATGACTTATCAGACAAAGGGCTAGTATCCAAAATTTGTAAAGAACTCCCCAAACTCCGCACCTGAAAATAAATAATCCAATGAAGAAATGGGCAGAAGCCATGAATAGACACTTCTCTAAAGAAGACATCTGGATGGCCAGCAGGCACATGAAAAGATGCTCAGCGTCACTCCTCATCAGGGAAATACAAATCAAAACCACACTGAGATACCACCTTCTGCCAATTAGAGTGGCTAAAATGAACAAATCAGGACACTATACATGCTGGAGAGGATGTGGAGAAACGGGAACCCTCTTGCACTGTTGGTGGGAATGCAAACTGGTGCAGCCACTCTGGAAAACAGTGTGGAGGTTCTTCAAAAAATTAAAAATAGAACTACCCTATGACCCAGCAGTAGCACTACTCAGAATTTACCCAAGGGATACAGGAGTGCTGATGCATAGGGGCACATGTACCCAATGTTCATAGCAGTGCTTTCAACTTTAGTCAAATTATGGAAAGAGCCTAAATGTCCATCACCTGCTGAATGGATAAAAGAAGATGTGGTTTACACATGCAATGGAATACTACTTGACAAAGAAAACGAATGAAATCTGGCCATTTGTAGCAGTGTGGATGGAACTGGAGGGTATTATGCTATGTGAAATAAGTCAGTCAGAGAAAGACAGATACCATATGTTTTCACTCTTATGTGGATGTTGAGAAACTTAACAGAAGGCCATGGGGGAAGGGAAGGGGAAAAAATAGTTACAAACAGAGAGGGAAGGAGGCAAACTATAAGAGACTCTTAAAATCTGAGAACAAACTGAGGGTTGCTGGGGGTGGTGGAGAGGGGGAAATGGGTGATTGGCATTGAAGAGGGCACCTGTTGGGATGAGCACTTGGTATTGTATGTAAGCCAATTTGACAATAAATTATATATTTAAAAAAAGAAAAAAGAAAGTTTGTTATATAATGCATGTCCATATTAAGTGTTAAGTGAATGTCAAATAAAAATAAATTTTATTAGTTTACTTTTGTCTTATTTCTAATATGTTTTATAAGTTTTTTAAAAGATGTGTCAAAAGGTTTGTATATTTGCTGTTGCTCTTACATTTTTATTATACTTCACGCCGCTCACTAGAGGTCTGCGATAAAGTAAGCTATGTTTCCTAAAAATATATATTGCCTTTAATTCAATCATGACTTATTTCCCTGCAAACACATGGCATAACCCCTAACATTTACTCTATAACTCAGTAACTGCCTCAGTGCTATGAAGGAAGCTGCCCAGGTACAGGACCCTCTCAGCTTTTTTTTTCTATCATAATTTCTCAAAGCATTGTTTTCTGTACCAAGACTTAAAAAAAAAAAGAAAAAGATAAAATACACATGTACATGATAGTCAATGTATTACCTCTCAAGGTAACATAACCCAAATCATTCAGCAACCATGCTAGGTGCTAAAATTAAAGGGTTTAACAAAAGGAAAAACTTTCCTTGCCCTCATGAAGCTTATTATGGACCGACAGAGATAGATAAATCAAAGGACCTCATACAAAAGTGTGAATTATAACTGTGATAAAGTACTAAATACTTGCAAGGAGAAGTGTATGGGGCTAAAAGAGCTTACATTTGGAGGAAATTAATTGTCAGAGAAGTCAGGGAGAGTTTTTCTGAGGAAGCAACAATTGACCTAAGACCTCAGGAGCATGAACTAGCTGAAGGGTCGGTGGACAAAGGTAGAAGGTTTTGGAAGAAGAGGACAACACAATCAAAAGCCCTGTGTGGGAAGGAACATGCCTAGAATGCAGAACTGAATGGAGACCAGTATGGCTGAAGCAGACAATCAAGAAAAGAGGAGTGTGTTATGAGACTGTAGATAAGCAGGGTTCCATATTCATGACATTTTGAAACCTAAATATTCTTTTCTATAAAGCTGATACATGAATGTATTCGTTCTATTAGATTTATGGAGATTAAGTGAGATACTTTTGAAGGTTTATTATAGTTCATGTCCATAGTAAGTGCTCAATGAACATCAAATAAAAATAACTTACTAGTTTACTTCTGTCTTGTATCTACAATGTTTTAATAAGGGTTTAAAGATTTATAAGACAGAGGTTTTGTTTGTTTTTTAATATTGTAAGGTCTTTCATTTATCCTAAGAGCAATGGAAAGTGATTGGAATGTTTTACATATGGCAGGGGAAAGTGACATGGTGTTTTTTTGTTTTGTTTTGCAGTTTTTTTTTTTTTAACGGAGGCTGGGTGCAACAGAATGTGTAGAAGCCAAAATGGATGCATGTGAGCAAATACAGCAGCTATAGCTATAGTCCAGAAAAAAGGTGATGATAGTCTGGATGATAGGTGATGGTGGAGATGAAAAGAAAATAATGTATTCAAAATCTGTTTAAGAAGGAAAATTGACACAACTTGGTGATGGGGAAGGAGAAAATGTCAAAAATGGCACCTACATTTCTGATTTGTGTGTATGGTAGTCGTGCACTCAACCAATTTAGAGAATGTTAGAGCATAAGATGAAGGGAAATGATCACAAATTACATTTCAGACACAGCAAGTCTAAAAGATCTTCAAAGAAAGAAAGATACTAGAGGTAGGCAGGCGAACATATATTTTGGTGTTGGAGAGATAAATTTGTATCAATAACTGAAAATGTGGATTTGGAAAAGATTGCCTGAGTACGTGGTTTTCCATAAAAATTTGAGTGGGCCCAAGTCCAAGATGTAAGGAACTCCAATATTTAATGTCCAGGGAGAAAGATCTGAAACTGCAGAAATCAGTAAATAAGGCGATTGAAATTAAAGAATGTTTAATCAAGAAAGGAATAGTCAACAGAAGTCAAGTAAGATGAGTAGTGAAAAGTGACCCTAGAACTTACAGGCACGGATAAATCTATCAGTGACCCAAGGGAAATCTATTTATTTAAATGATGGGAATGGAAGTCCAATTGAGGTGGGTATAGGGGTGAAAAGGAAGTAAAGAAATAAAAGGCAGATATAAATAATTCTTCCTTAAGTTTACTGGAAAATATGAGAAAAGGACCAGAATTTGGAGTACCTAAAGGAAGTCTTTAAACATTGGTATCAAGGTAGAGGTGTGGGTGTATGAGTGGTTACTGAAGTAAAAATTGTCTATTTTATTTCCATCTCATCTTACGTAATAACTATATCTTTCAAAAGTGAATACAGATATGTTTGTCAAAATGTTTTATATACAATAGGAAAATGACTGGGAAATAATCTCTTGATGAATTGCTGATTACTTTTGAACTATTTTCCACTTCTTTCTGTGACTATTTGAGAAGTCTGTATACCTACTTGTCTAACTTTCCTTAAATCAACTACACCCATCCACATTCATGTGCACTAGACATTGGCCTTTCTAAATGCACATAACTTTAAGTGCTATCTCCCCAATCTCATGGCTATCTGAATTTATTTGCTACTAAAATTGAACTCCATTCTCTTACTGATTAGTGTTGTGTTTTTACATTCCAGCTAAGGGTTAATCAAATAATATTTTTTAAATACAAAAAGGACTTGGATTCCTTGGAAAATTACACAAATATAACTGAACTTCTCTGAAAAAGGTAGTGTAAAGGTATTAACTATTATTAATATCCTTATACTTCATCTTCCTATACACATTTTCTAAATGGTTTTTAATATCAAAACAAAAGGAATCAAATTTCTCCCCCTAGAAATAGGTATGTAATCATGAACTACAACAAGGAAGAATGTTCAACCCTTAAAAAAAGAATTTAATGGCTAAATAAATAAAATCTCACATCTAGAATTTTCAGGACAGGCTTAAAGGAAAGCCACACATTTGACTGCAGTAAAATATTAGACATCAATAGAAATTGATACACATATAAAAATTTGTTCTTGTTTGTGTAAACCTGAAATTCCCTATAACTTCTACTCATCATCGTTTAGGGCAACAGAATGTGTCTGCTTATGTGTTACCTATTCAATGCATTTCTGAGTATTTTAAGACAGTGTTTAAAATGCTCTATTCCAATTATTCTTTAATGCCAAATATCCCTGCCTTCTTAACAGACAGCTTCCAGTCTTCTGTATCTCTTGATCTTCCATCTTCTCACATGTGTCAGTGTGCTTTTAATTCATCTAAAATGTGATGTTCAAAACCTAAGGTAGTATTCTATTAATTAATTATCATTAGAAAGGACACATGAAGTCAGTACAGTCACAGAATACAAAATCAATGCACAAAAATCTGTTGCCTTCCTACACACTAATAATGAAGCAGCAGAAAGTGAAATTAAGAAAACAAATCCCATTTATGATTGCACTAAAAACAATAAAATATTTAGGAATAAACTTAACCAAAGAGGTGAAAGACCTGTACTCTGAAAACTATAAAACGTTGATGAAAGAAATTCAAGATGACATAAAGAAATGGAAAGACATTCCATGCTCACAGGTTAGAAAAACAAATATTGCTAAAATGTCTATACTACCCAAAGCAATATACAGATTTAATGCAATCTGTATCAACATACTAGCAGCATTTTTCACAGAACTAGAACAAACAATCCTAAAATTTGTATGGAACCACAAAAGACCCCAAAGAGCCAAAGCAATATTGGGGGGAAAAAAAAGAACAAAACTGAAAGTAACATAATCCCAGATTTCAAGAAATAATACAAAGCTCTAGTAATTGAAATATTATGGTACTAACACTAAAATAGACATATAGATCAAGAGAACAGAATAGAGAGCCCAGAAATAAACCTACACTTCTATGGTCAATTAATCTTCAAAAAGGGAGGCAAGAATATGCAATAGGAAAAAGTCTCTTCAATGAGTGGTGTTGGGAAAACTGGATAGCTACTTGCAAAAGAATGAAACTGGACCACTTTCTCTCACCATACACAAAAATAAATTAAAAATCGATTAAAGAACTAAATGTGAAACCTGAAATCATAAGAATCCTAGAAAAGGGCACAGGCACTAATTTTTGTGACATCAGCCATGGCAACATTTTTCTAGATAGGTCTCCTGAAGCAAGGGAAATATAAACAAAAATAAACTACTGGAACTACATCTAAATAAAAAAAACTTCTACACAGAAAAGGAAATAGTCAACAAAACTCAAAGACAACCACCTGAATAGAAGACAGTACAAACGGCATATCCAATAAAGAGTTATTATCCAAAATATTTAAAGAACTGAAACAAGTCAATACACCCGCCAAAAAATCTAATTATAAATGGGTAAAAGACTTAAACAGACATTTCTCCAAAGAAGACATACAGATGGCCAAAAGATACATGGAAAGATGATCAACATCACTCATCATCAGGAAGACGAAAATCAAAACAACAATGAGATTATCACATCACACTTCTTCAAAAACACAAGAAACAAGTGTTGGCAAAGACATGGAGACAAGAGAACATTTGTACACACTTGGTGGGAATGAAAACTGGTGCAGCTGCTGTGGAAAACAGTAGAGAGGTCTGTCAAAAAGTTAAAAATAGAACTACCTTTTGATCTAGTAATTGCACTAGTATGTATTTACCAAAAAAATAAATATTACAAAAAAACTAACCCAATGGGATACACACACCCCTATTCTTATTGCAGCATTATTTACAATAGACAAATATGGAAGCAGCCCAAATGTCCATCTATAGATGAATGGACAAAGACGAGGTGGTACTTATGTACAATGGAATATTACTCAACCATAAAAAATGAAATCTTGACGTTTGCAACAACATGAATGGAGCTAGAGAGTATAATGCTATGTGAAATAAGTCAGTCAAAGACAAATACCATATAATTTAACTCATGTGTAATTTAAGAAACAAAACAAATGAGCAAAGGGAAAAGAAGAGACTCTTTACTATATAGAACAAACTGATAGTTATCAGACAGAAGGCAGATGGGAGGACAGGGGAAATAAGTGATGAGGATTAAGAAGTACACTTGTCCAGGTGAACACAGGGTGACATATGGAAAGGTTGAATCACTACACTATACACCTGAAACTAATATATCACTGTATGTTAACAGTACTGGAATTAAAGTAAAAACTTGAAATAAAAAACTATAATTAAAAGTCATTCCATAAATACTTACTGAGCCCTTGCTAGGTACTATCCTAGGGATTGGGGATAGTGAACAAAGTAGAGGACAAGTCCCAGTCACTTACATACCACAGGATATTTTTACATTTTAATTTAGAAAAAGATGTGACCACCCTTCTCTCATCATTTCTCCAAGTAGTTCAGTAATCATTTAGGTTTCCTTGGGATTCCTTTAAATGTATTTTTGCCTATTTCCTGGTTTCTCATTCATTCAGAAATAGAGTAGGCGACAAGGAAAGATTATGGCAGAGGATATATTAACTACTCTTCACAGGTGTATGGAGACACATGTTAGTATGGAGATGAATATCTCAGTTATTAGAGTTGCAGCAATCATACATTTGAATCTCACAGTGAATTCACTTTGTTGTTCTGAGTGTTTGTTAAGATACAAACTGGTATGTTATTCCTGATCATGTTGCAATAAATACTCATTTAACTTTCTAGGCATTCGTTGATAATGAGTTCAATCTACTCTGAGAAACTGAAGAGTTCACCTCTTTGAAACTTCAAGGCGAAAGAGGAACCAAATCAGGCCCAAAGTCCTTGAAGAGTCCCACCTTAGGGGCTAGGATTTCACCAGGGAGCAAACCTCTACTTTACTATGTGTCTAGAGATCCTTTCATCAATAAAGACCCAGGTCTTCCTTATCTATCCAGACCCTTTATTGATGACCATTACCACCCTCACAGTTTCATGCCTCACCAAGGGAGAACTTTGCTCCCCTGTTGTGTTCAGTTCCTGCAGGTTCTCTCTTCTCCAGGCAGAGGGTGTAATTCCCTAAACCCTCTCAATAGGACCTCCATGTCCAGAGCCCAGCAATTTGTCCACAGATGTTGAGTCAGCAAAGGTAGGGTCAAGGGCAGTATTCTTTACTGTTCCTTTTATTCTCCTCCTGAGCCCTTTGTTAACTTCAACTTTGTCCTTTCTTTTTTGAATTGCCACTCTTCTGGTTTCCTTTCTTGTCTCCTAAGCTTCTCTCCTCTAGATTCTTCAGGATTAAAAAAAAAAGGTAGTTCTTTGACTATGGATCAGAGAATTTTCTTCAGTTGCCTTAAATATTAGTGTTTAATATTGTAGGTTAGAGTGTAGTGGGGTGGAAGTGTAGGTAGGTGGAAGTGTAATAGTGTAGGTTAGAGGAGTGGGGTGGAAAATGACCTCTGGAGTGTAAATGAAAGATAAGAGGTAAGAAAATGCAAAGAAAGTAATCAGATTAATACTTAGATAAAATTGAGGCACAAAAAGATGAAACACTTGGCTCCGTGTAAGTAAATTAAAAATATTTCTCAGTTTCTGAGTAAACCATACAATGCTCGCTTGAAGAGTTGTTCATTATTGGACCATGCATCCCAGTTTAGCGAAAGATACTTTGCATCTGTCTTTCTGCCCCCTTGCACTCACTAATTTATCAGTCCACTTTTACTCTCAAAAATGTCTCAGTTGGTCAATTGTGTGTACAGTCATGTTCATCATACTTGGAATAATTAGCGTTTCTTATTTCTGAATTTATTCATTGTTGGTAGTTTGTGTGTGTGGTTTTTGTTGTTGTTGTTTAATCCTGTGTTTGTTTAGTATGCTGCCTATGCACTCTTGGGACACATCGAATTGTTAGAAGTACAGTGATCCTCACACTTGATAGATTAGTTTGGTTCATCCTTAATTACTTATCTGCTCTATTCACTAATGGCACTGGATGAACACTTGTCATTCTGCACTAGTTAAAATTAAAGGTAAACTGTGACACCATTTGAAGCACTGTTGAACTTTAGCTCTCTTTCAGTTAAAAGATTCTAAAAGAACAGGTGATCCATTCTGGATTTTAAAAATAAACACAAATTATTTCTCTGTTGAGTAATTAATGCATGATTACATAATTACTTTATCACATGGCTCTGATCAAATCATTAAGTGTGGCCTTTATACAAGCTCTCTGTGCTCTAAGAGTTTCACACACATGATTAACTGGCTAGGGAATTTTTTCTCAAAGAGAAGATTATCTACTAGATTATTTTTAACACTAAGTAATCATGTACTTACACATGCATTTGATAATTGGTTCATTGATTACAAAAGTGGCCTAAATTCTGCATCCTTCCCTACACCACACACTTTGCAATGTGACTTTGCAGATCATCCTATCAAAAGGTAGAACTCATATTTTCATTTCTTGATTCTGGGCTGGATTTGCAACCTGCTTTATCTAATAGAATATGGCAGAAGTAATTTGTGAGATCTAAGGCTAAGCTTCCAGGGGCCTTCCACACCAACACTAACCTTCTTGGAACTCTGCTCAACCACCATAAGGACAAGTATAAGCTAGTCTGACGAACTAAGTCATCTCAGTCATATCTGGATAGCCAGATGAATGTTAGACATGTGAAGGAGACCATGCTAGAAAAGCCATTCTCTAGCCAGCTAATCTGGTAATTAGTAAAATAAATAAATAAATAAATAAATAAATAAATAAATAAATAAATAAATAAATAAAATAAGCAAACCCATCTGATATCAACTGAGCCTCAGATCAGGAAAATTACCTAGCTAACTCTTAGACTATGGAGTAATAGTAAATGCTTATTGTTGGAAGTCACTAAGTTTTAGGGGCACCTGGGTGGCTCAGTTAAGTGTCCAACTTCACTCAGGTCATGATCTCATGGTTCTTGAGTCTGAGCCCTGCATCGGGCTCTCTGTGGTCAGTGCAGAGCCTGAATCCTGTTTTGGGTTCTGTGTCTCCCTCTCTCTCTGCCCCTTCCCCACTCGTGCTTTGTCTCTCTTCCTCTCTCAAAAATAAACATTAAATTTTTTTTTAAGTTTTGAATTAGGTTGTTACAAAGAGATGGCTGATACAACACTTTTTAGATATTCTTACTTTAATAAACAGAAAACATTTCAAAATAGTACGAATGAGATTATTTTCCATTACTACCTCAACAACTCAATCCCTGAACGTCCATATGGCACTCAAACTGAAGATGTCTGAAACACTTTTTTTCCAAATTATGTTTCTGTTGTGTTGCATTCACTTTACTTAAACTAAGAAAACTTAGTATTTTTCTACATTTGCTAGTTCACCCCATTCAATTATTTACCCCAGTCAATGGATTCTCCACTTAAACATTAATCAAATATATTCCCAACACTGCATTCACACATATTGCCATAATTTGGAACTATATCATCTCTCTCCTGAACTAACTGCCTTGTGTTGAGTGTCTCTCTCTCCAAATCAATTCTACCAATTTTTTTTCTATGACACACACTTAATTGTGGGCCTTGTTTGATTAAAAATCATTCTATGTAAAATTTAAATATATATACCCTTTTTATCAGTGTGTGTGTGTGTGTGTGTGTGTTTGTATATATGTATGTATACACATAACATACATACACATATATGGCATGTGTATATATATTCTGTATTGGAAAAACACAAATTTCCCCAATATAGATAAAATAATATTCACTACAGAACTATTAGCTTTTATTTTCAAAAGTGTTCATCCAGGTAGTGAATTTCTGGGCCACTGAAAAATTTCTTCTTTCTGGTTTGATGCACTGAAGAACAGTATCAACCACATTAACAGATTACATGATAGGAGTCAAAACTAGTTCTTCTTGGTACTCGTTGCAAGTTCATATGGGTTGAAATTCATATGGCTTTATAAAGCCAATCTTAAATTTTGTCACTTACATTCCCATTTTCATACCAAACCCACCATCTCTCCTAAATTGTCTTTACCGCTTTACTCAAGATGCTCCTTCTGCCTCAAATATCTTTTCTTATTCTTCACTCGGAAAAAAATTGCTCATTCTATGAAACAGCTTTAAAAACACCATCTCAGTGACACCTTCCTTGGTAATGCAGTCAGAAATAACCCGCATCTATGTGCTCTCCTTACAGCAGGATTTTGCTAATATTAGCATAGTACTTACCTTGTTGTAGTTATTTGTATAAAGTGTGTCTTCCCTGCTTGCCCATGAGCTCTTTGAAGGCAATGATTATGTAATTTTCATTTGTGTATTCTTAGAATCTGATAAAGGGCCTGACAGTAGATGTGACTATCTATATGTCAGTAGTAACATATTTTATGTAAAGTGAGTAGAAGTTTTCCTCATTGATTCTTAGTACATGTCTCTATAGAGTAATTGCAATAGGCAATTCATGAGCAAACCATTCTATTTGGAATTGTTTTCATGTTCCATATTTTATTTTAGAATAACAGGAGCTTTGATGTGGGTATTATCCTCAGTTTATAAATGAGGAAACTTGGAGAGGTAAGAACTGACGAAAGTTACAAAGGTCCTTTAATTCTACAGTTTGGTATCTTTTTACTTGACTAAAATCTTAAATTAAAAAAAAAATTTCATCACTGGGGAGCCTGGATGGCTCAGTTGGTTAAGCACCTGACCGTTGGTTTTATACCAGGTCATGATCTCACGTTTTGGGAGCTTGAGCCTCATATAGGGGTCTGCACTGGCAGCATAGAGCCTGCTTGGGATTCTCTCTCTCCTTCTCTCTCTCTGCCCCTCCCTGGCTCATGCTCGCTCGCTCATATTCTCTCTCTCTCTCTCAATAAGTAAATTAAAAAAAAAAAAGGAAAACAATTTCATCACAACATAGCATGAGTTAAAATCCCCAAAGTATTCAACTCACTTCAGGGTTCACATATATTGAAAGGATAAAACTGTGCATAAATATTTTAAGGTGCAATTTCCACAGCATAGGAGATTACACTGCTATGTTTTCCCACATACCCACATATAGGCTCATTGTAATTCCAGTGTCTTGCTAGCCAAAAAAAAAAAAAAAAAAGTCTCTCCTGGTAAAAAAAATGTGGTATTACAGTGACAATTTCAAATTATTTCATACTTTTCAAAACATGAAATAAGTAAAGAAAACACTTTGATTTTAAATATAATTCTCATAACGATAATACAACTACAGTTTGAATTTGAAAGGACTTCTTCCAAAGTTTTATGAATGACCTTCTTTATGCATGGCTGTCATCTTCATTTCCTTGAAAGAATTTGCTTTGTTCTTATTGCACCAGGTGCGTGTTTCCTGTCTTGAAGTTCAGGTTTCTTTGCCGAATCAGGCATTGGGATGCATAAGGCAGGGATTTGTCGCCTCTGCCAATTCTGTGATACCAGCTCATTCTTTCCAGGCAATGAAAATAAAATAACATTAATGCTAATAACATGTACAAATAAAAGTAATAATGATACTGACAGTAAACTGACAAGAAAGAGAGCTATATAACCTTCAGTACATCAAAGACACCTGTTGGTATGGAGGAATGAATGAATTCATTGATTTGGGCTTGTTTGCTTATTTATTTATTTTTTGGTCTCTGTCCTTGTAAAGTAGAACTCTTGCCGACAGTTAAGTATATTCTTATGGGATACTGTAGCTCAAAGTCAAAACAAATTTAAACAAGTTATACAATGCTGCCCTTTAATGAGGTACAATTCAGTAGCTGAGATCACATCCTAACTTCAGAAAGGGGTCACATACAGGACAACTAGGCGATCTGTTCATCAGGTGAGTCCACTGATAAAGTTTTGGAGCAGTTAGGTGACATACTTTTCAACCACATGCTTATCTGCTGTTTACCTGAAATCGTATATTCACAGTGTAGGAAATACATTTGGAGATTATGCTATTTTGAAAGGGGAAGTTCAATTTAGTCTCTGTGGAAGAGTGACCTTAATTGTGAAAATGAGATCCACACGGCTGTGAGTGAATGACTTGAATTTCAGACTGACAGAATTACCTATTTAAAATACCTATGATGAAAACCCACTAGACTAACCTCTAGCATTTCTCTCTTAACATGAAATTTTTAATGAAGTTTTTCACCTAACACCTTACTTAATTAATCACCTTCCACTCTCATTGAGAACACACACAAGATTAGATAGAAGGTAGAAGTTTCTCATGATACCCAGTTTTTTCGATGTTCAAGTCAGAACTGAAGATGTCATAAAAAGCAATGCAAGCCTTTGTTTTCCTTAAATTCCATGTAAGCAAGACTGTACGTGGCATTTTTTTCTCCCAATAAAGTGACAGGATTCTGGGTGACTGTCTCCGTTATAGTTCTTTGGATATAAATAATAGAAATTTATGATAAATTATTCAAACAAGAAAAATGGATTCCAAACAGTCCACAGAACCAAAGCAGAGCTGAAAACCCAGGCCTGTTGGAAGAACAAATGTGATTTGCCTCATATGAGTTATCTGTTCACCCTGGCTACTAATGGTGGTGCTGGTTACTGGGGTTTCTACTCTTTGGGATGATGAGTCAGGACTTGTACCAGAACAAAGAGAAAAGGGATTTTAAATAGACTAAGACAATATATTCTATTGAGGTAATAAGTGAGTCATCTGCCAAATTTATTCTCTTAGGATTATCATCCCACTTATTATCCTCCTTTATTCTTTATATTTAGCTTTCACAAGGAGAAAGGAGATGAACTGTTATTAGCCAACTGAAAGGCCTCGTTACATGAACCAGGACAATAGGAGGAACAATCTGACCTACCCAATAGCACTGTGAGAAGAAATAGATATTTTATATGAAATAATTTTTGAGACACAAAGACTTAAATGAGTATGAGTTATTAAGGTCTGCCTAAGTCAACATTTGTTTATTTTATATGTTTTCTAAATTGCTCACATACTTAATTTTGGAATTTGAAATCACTAAAATAACAACACAACCACAGTGTTAGATAATTTCTACACTAGAAGGTTCAGGAGGGCAGTGATGACTTCTGATTTATTTATAGCTTTAGCTCTATGTCCTTCAGAGCCCAGCATTTTGAAAGTACTAAATAAATATTTCTTGATTGAATGAAATTCATTTAGTGCTTGAGATTTAGTGCTCAAGAAATCCATTTTTATCCTGAGGTTTAGAGCATCAAATATAGGGATCCAAGAAATTTCTGTTTGGGGGAAGTTCAACAAACTTGTAACAACTTTTACTATGCTCTATTTCATTTTGAATGTAATGGAGTGACAAAGGCAGGGGTTCAGTTTTGAAATTAAAAGAGTGTTCCAGAAAACATCAGTTATAGTTCTGTTTCCTGGAGAAGTAGCACCAATTCGCTATTGTGCCCTGTTTGTAGAAAGAAATAATCACAATGGTATGTCTATTTACACAAAAGTAAAGCAAATACTTCATTCACCTATTTTTTTCTGGAGAAAATGCAAAGATAACACTGTGCAGAAACTCAAACTCAGATGCTAAGTGTTTTATGAAGCAGTGTAAGTTGGGTGTGCATTTATGCAGTGTTTCAGTTGGGGTTGCTATAAAAATTTCCATAGATGAGACTCTTGAAAATAACATTTCTCATAATTCTAGAGATGGGGAGGTCTAAGTTCAAGGTGCCAGCAGATCCAGTGTCTGGTGATGCCCACTTCCTGGTCTGGAGATTACTGTTTTCTTGCATTCTCTATAGAGGAGATGAGAGCTGAAGATAGTAAGCCTCATTTTTCTTCTTATAAGGGCATAAATCCTATTCTTGAGGGCTCCGCCTTTATGAACTAAATACTTCCAAAGGTCCCACCTCCTAATCACCATCACATGAGGCGTTAGAATTTCAACAAATGAAATTTGGTGGTTGAGGGAGCAGGGGGACATAAATATTCAGTCCATGGTAGCCAGAGTATGATACAGCAGAGTTACAAAATAAGTTTCCCAGGTAAGGATCCAAATGTAAATGCCCATGATAAAGTGTATTTTTTTTTTTTTTAGACAAAATGCTATCACAGGTAATCTGGCAATCCAGGGGACTGATCTTTACCTTATGCTGGAAGTAATGTTGTGAATAGGATTCTGATTGGATTGCCCTGTCTCTGCTCAGACTTTCGACCACCCTCCCCCTTCATGTTATTTAAGGTTAAATAATCCAGACTTTGGAAGTGTGCTGGCAACTATTTTGACTGCCTTTGTGGAACCATGTAGGCCAGAACATATCTTGTGTTTCATGGTGAACAATTTTCCTTCAAGGCATCACCTAGAGCAGGAAATGAGGGAAGCCTTTATTAAAAGAGAGGATGAAAAAGAATTTTTTCTGGGATAAGTATGGTAGAGTTTTCAACTAGGGTTAAGTTCCAAAGCTCTTCTCTCAGTGAAAAGGGATCTTGCCCCTGCTAGAGGCAGCTGACTGGGAAATAAGGAGAACTAACTAACTCCTTTGGTCTGTGGACACTAGAAATGGATATCTTACTTTTTTAAATGTAATTACCTTTGTTCATAAACATAAATAAACGTAATTAACTTTTGTGTGTAAATTTTTATTTCTGTGTGTGAGAACTGCATCTAGCACAAAACAAAATGTATGTTCAAAGTAGCAGCAAATCTAAAGAAGTCCATCAGATGATGGCAGGTGGTAGAACCCTCAAGTAGATATCTAGAGAGAGAAGTCTGGTTGAGGTCACGATTCACAACCATCATGGATGTCTAGAACCCATATGTGTTCCCTTGGGACCCCCATAAGTAGGTGGGGAAAAAGAAACATGCAACTGTAGATTCTTGTTTTTATATACAAGATATCAGCTGACACTATGGCTACCTGGCTGTTACCGTGTAGGCTGACCCACGATGGCAGGATAATATGAGACCATATGGTCATGATAAGGGCTAAATAACAATTTCACTCTTTTTCCTCCTCTCTCCCACTCTACATCCAGTACATACATTCCTTGAGCCCAATAATAACAGATCATTTGAGGTTCTATAACTACAGGCATGCATTATTTATTTCGATACTCAGCATGGAACTAAAGCAAAGTCTTTAAAAAATAAATCCATCAAGCTTGTATAGTGGCCTAAATTAAAAGAGCTGAACATTGTATATAAATGTGGAAAGCTATCACATGTGATTTTGGAGTAAAATAAGAGCTGTTTTTGTTTCGAACGATTTCTACCACTCTTTGTTTAAAAAATATCTTATTGTGGTAAGAGCATTTACTTAACATGAGACCTACCCTACTTACAAATGTTTATGTGTACTATATGGTATTGTCGATTATAGGTACAATGTTGTAAAGTAGCTGTCTAGAGTTTATTCATCTTGCTTCACTGAAATTTTATGTCTGTTGATCATTAATTCCTCATTTCTCCCTCTCACTAATTCCTGCAAACTACCATTCTACTCCAATTCTATGAATTTGACCTTTTTAAACACCTAAATAAAAAATAAAATTATACACTACAGGTCTTTCTGTCACTGACTTACTTCACTTAACAAAATGTTCTCGAAGTTCGTCCATGTTGTAGCATATTGCAGAATTTCCTTCTTTTTAAAGGCTGAATAATATTCCATTGTATGTATAGACCACATTTTCTTTATTCATCTATCAAAGGACATTCAAGTTATTTCCACATCTTGGCCATGTGCAATGAATGTGGGAGTGCTAATAGCTCTTTGAGATCCCAATTTCAATTCTTTTGGATAATATGCAGAAGTGAGATTGCTAGAGAATATGGTAGTTCTATTATTAATTTTGGGAGGAATCTCCATACTGTTTTCCATAGCAACTACACCATTTTGCATTTCTACGTATCCCTTCTTAAAACAGCTTGGCTCTGGAACACACCTGTGTGCTCTTTCCCAATTATTTCTCCATTTTTAATAAATTTAATTCCTATTATTTTTGTATACGCAAAAACTTAAAACTACCTAAAATACCCTACATATTTCTATATATGTTTATTTGCCTTGGAAATAGCTGTTTTGAAAACACTGTTTCATGGGTAATAAAATACATATTTCTAATTATATTATTAGAAAAAAAGATTCTATACGTAAAAAAAAACAGTTCTCATATATTTTGAGTTCGGTTTGGAAAAATTCAGTTGCTATAAGAAGACAGATTCAGAAAGAGGTTTCCCTCTTACCCCGATCATAATTACTAGAAAGGATTTTGTAGGGAATCGAACATCTTCATAGAATACAGTGAAGATCACACAGAAACCCTGACAGTGCAAATTACTGTACTTGTTGGGACTTTTCAAGTGATGAAGTACTTAGCTATATCACAGATCAATTTCTTGCCAAGGATTATTTTTATGTCTCTATCTTAGCAGGGATTATAAACTCTTGTTTACAATAACTTCAGGAAGACTAATGACATAGCTTGTTATCAAGCGTATACAAAATGCAGCGATTGATTTTTTTCAAAAATTAAAAAGCTAACATGGAATTGTGAATGGAAACACCTTGCTACAGAGATCTGTCCATGCTCCCTAGAGCAGGAAATCAGGTTAGGTACATCACTTTCCTTTTCTGCCTTTGTTTCTCTATTAATTGATGGAGAGAACATAAGGGGTCACTTATTCAAGTGCTATGGGAGGGCCAAATGTAATGTAAATGAACAAAGAGAGCCACTGTACCACAATGGCAGTGGGGGCGATCCATGGAGAAACAGTAAGGATATGTCATTTTAAACAATGTCAGCTGCTATTTAGCAGCAAATTACTGTAGAAAGGCAAGCCCGCTTTTCAAATTTGTCAAAAGCAGCAGAGAAATTCCGGTTCTGAGGTAAAATATCCTGGTTTTTAAATGTTGACAGCTCTGGTTTGCACACTATCTACCGCAATACAACATCATTAGCATCGTGTTTTTGGCTTATAAGCTGCCAGGTGGCAACCTATGAGTGAGAGAATGTCCAGTTATGGTGCTAAAATGACTTAATGGGAAGTTTACTGAGCATTTAACATTTCTTTTATTCAGAATCATGCAAGGATTTCTAGGGACTTTAAGGATATTGTGCTAGAGACTATGGAAAAGCTGGTTAATTAATGCCAAAAACTGGTTGATGAAGTACCAGTTACATTTATCAATGAGAATTCTTAACTATTTGGTTGTATACTTGGTACTAAAATTCACTATCATTTTCATGATTTTCTTTTAATATTCTTTATGCCATTTGTGGTTACAAGCAGGTAAGTATCAGTGCAATATGAAATAGACTAGGTAAGTTGAACATGCAACACATTGTTCCATATTCCCTATTTTCCTTTTGCATTTAAAGCTCCTGAAAAAAAATGCATTACCAAAAGCAATCTCTAGTATTATAATTCAGTGACAAGTGTAGAGCTCACTGCACCTGCTAATAATGGTAGCCTCTACCAGAGACTTTGCCTACAGTCTCTTTGTCAGAAAAAAAAATAGCTTTTTGATCTAATTATCATCATTTCCATTGATTATGGTGTTTTTTGGAGAATTAGACTAAAACATAGTGTTGCTTATATGACGAGATCAAGTAATAACAAAGGCACACAAACAAAGAGTGTCTGATCTCAATGACAGACTAAACCTTCCAAATTGCTAATCATTAAGACATAATATTGGGAAAGGTTTTGTGTGGCACAGATATAAAGCTTTAGCATGCAATGTGGATGCTTCTCACTTTTATTTATTTTTTGAATGACTAATCTGCTTCAGAAAGCTGTCAATAAAAGTATATGCCCATACCTAGATACCTTTTGAATTTCTAGAAAAGATTATAAGCTCTGGGAAGTGGGACTGTAGGTGATCTTTTGTGATAGTCATGGTGTCCACACCAAAAAGAAGCTAATTCATCTGATGAAATTTAAAACTGATGAAACACACACCCAAACCATTTCTTAGCTAGCCTTTTCTGCGTAAACCACTTTATGGTTTATGTTGAAAGCATTTTTATTCTTTGTATTAACATTTTCACAAGGATATATATTAATTTGCAGACCCCATTTGTTTCCCCCTGCTCAGCACTTAACCAAAATATCAATTTGAAGCTGTGAGATTTGTTTTTTTATTAATGGATTACCTTCCTATTTTTTTTTAAATTTTTTTTAACGTTTATTTGTTTTTGAGACAGAGAGAGACAGAGCATGAACAGGGGAGGGTCAGAGAGAGGGAGACACAGAATCTGAAACAGGCTCCAGGCTCTGAGCTGTCAGCACAGAGCCCGACGCGGGGCTCGAACTCACGGACCGCGAGATCATGACCTGAGCTGAAGTCGGCCGCCCAACCAACTGAGCCACCCAGGCGCCCCTACCTTCCTATTTTTTAACTTCTCTTTCTGAAAATATATTTCATGTTGATGTTGTATATCCCAATCTCTTAACGTTGCTTTCAAATTATCCTTATTTTTATCTTTGTCTTTATTTTCCTCTATATCCTTTAAATTTTCCACAACCACTGTACTAACTTGTCTAACATACTTATTCCTCAAAACTTTCAAACCAAACACACATAAGCACATAGACACACACACAGAAAAGGAGGGATAAGGAGGGACAGGGAAGGATTTTTTTTAACTTCATCAATAGTATTTGGGAAGCTTCTATTTTGTTCTTTCAGAATGCTCCTTCATTCTAGCAGTTTCTTCTTGTTTTGGGGAACATGCTATTTTCTCTACTGTTTGTGAGAATGCTACTTTGAAATTTAAATTTATTTCTGTATTTTCATACAGCAAAATTCTCTTTGTATTTCTAGCTCCATGCATTATGAAGTATGATAGAGCTTTATAGTCACTCCTCCAACCATGACAGAGAAGGGGTTTATCAATCCTCCAAAAATTCCCTTTTGCAGCCCTTCCATACCCCCAATTCCTGCCAACTGAGATAAGTTCTCCACCCCTAGAGTTTGCCTCTTCCAGAATTAAGTGGAATCATATGGTATCTTGTTTGAATCTAGATTTTTCACTTAGCGAAATGCATCTGAGCTTCATCTAGGTTACTTCATGTATCAATAGTTCCTCTAATTATAATGTTTATTAAAAAGATTTCTCTTTTGGGGTACGTGGGTGGCTCAGCCAGTCAAGTGTCCAACTCTTAATTTCGGCTCAGGTCATCATCTCATGGTTCATGGGATTGAGCCCCAGTAGCATTGGGCTCTGTGCTGATAGCAGGAGTCTGCTTAGGATTGTCTCTCCCTCCCACCCCACCCCCCCCCCTCGCTGCCCCTCTCCCACTCGTACATGCATTATTTCTCAAAAATAAACAAATAAACATTAAAAAAAAAAGTTTCTCTTTTACCAAAAACATGTTTGATCTTCCTGAGATCAACTGCTGTGTTTTGTTTTTATTTTTGGCTTTTAGCTTACATAAATGCCTGGTGGTCCTTAACTGCTATTTATATTTATAAACAAAGAGCCATGTTATTAATAAAAGTCACTGGCACAAGCCTTTCTACCTGGAGTAGGTCTGTTTTCATGATTGCCTTTCTCCAGAAGACAGAGATTGACAGGTCTGTGTGGAGCCAAAGGGAATACTGACTGTCAAGTTTTTTGGGGAGTGGATTTGGGGGTCACACACATTGGGTGTAGAGAGTCAGGTGATCCTTACATCCATTCAAATGCCAAAGTAAGGACTTTTTGGTGGTATCAAAGTTTCCACTAAAAACATTGGTCTTTCCTGGCATATTTTTCAATTTCTTTCTAGAGCAAGATTTTGCTCATTTCATTTTAACTAGAAGCAAAGGATCCTGCTCACTTTTCCTCCCCTTCTCCCTCCTGATGGATGCATGTGTGTGTATGTTCAAAGGCTAAGAGCCAAGGAAGATGAAGATATATGTTAGCTGTACTAGCCCAGTGATTGTAGAGAATGTCCACCTACTTCAAGCTTGCTGTCTCTTCACAGCTATGCTGGAAAAGGACATCTCCCAGTTTAGCACCAATATTTTTCTCTAGTTTTTCAGCAGTATGTATCAATTGGTTTTTGTTCTCAAAATTCATCACAATTTCTGAAACACTGCGGTTCCTGCTTCCATCCTCAGTGCTATTATGAATAGTTTCTTCTATACATATTCATCATTCCTTCACTAAGATTTGGGAAGGAAGAAGCAAAATTGTGTGCATTCTCAATCATCCAGAACCAGAACCCAGAGACAGTATTGTCATTGTGGGAATGCCTGATCTCATGCAAGAACTGTGTGACCCCACGCTATGAGTTATAGAATAGTCTTCATTACTTGCCATGGTACTATGGATCTCCCTTACTGTTTGTTACATATCACCAGTCTAGATTTAGCTAAACTTTTCTATTTAATAGTAACCTCTTGAAAACGGAATAATCTTTGGACGCAGCACATGTGTGGGGGTGGGGCGATGTCAAAAGAAGACATACAGATGCTTCGATAGGTAGTTGAGCATGTTTAGGGTAGGGAGCCTTCCATACACCCCTTAAGTACCATGGAGAAATTTTGTACCCTGACTTTTCGTTCACAGCAACAGAGAACAGCTATGGGGGCAAGTACTACTGGGAGGAAAACAATGCTAGGTTGGTGTTATCGTGTATTTTAGTAATTGTTTTTCCTTAAATATCTTCTTCAAAATAATTCACATCATATAAGAAAATTGAGCCCTAGGAAGTATTCCCCAAATCACTCAGCTCATAAGTAGTAGAGTCACCACTCCAACATATTTCTTCTGGTTCCTAAGACTGGATGCAACAAAAGGATGAACCATGTCCTGCTTAGGAAGGGAGACTTGGAGACAGGGCTTCAACTCAGATTAATTCACACAGTAAAACAAAGGCAATTTAGTGGGGCTCTGAAAATTATGTGCTTTGATTTCTCATCCTCTCTTTTTCTTTTCCTTTCTTAACAAGATTGATGCTTTTTAACAGCTTAATTGAGGTGTCATTTATTACCATAAAACCTAACCATTGTGAGTGTACAATAATTTATAGTAAATTTATGATGTACAACCATCTTGACAACCCAATTTTAGAAAATTTCCATCACTCCAAAGAATTCTCTCATGTCTATTTGAAGTTAATATACACATCTACCCTAACCCCAAACAGCAATATGTATTTTCTCTCTACAAATTTGACTTTTTCTGGATTTTTAAAAAATTAAATCATATAATATGTAGTATTTTGTATGAATTCTTTCACTTATCACAATGTTTTTGAAGTTCATACTTTTTGTGGCATATATAAGTGGTTCATCTCTTATCACCAAAAAAGTAACCCATTTTATGGGGTTCCACATTTTGTTTATCCATTCACTAGTCGATGAATCATTCATTTGGATTATATATTGATTTTATACTATGCGACTTTACTGAATTAATTGATTACTTCTATAAGATTTTGGTTGAGTTTTTAAGGTTTTCTGTATATAAAATCATGTCATCCACAGATAGTGACAGATTTACTTCTTCCTTTAAAATTTTGATGCCTTTTATTTCTTTTTCTTGCCTAACTGCTCTGTCTAGGACTCATCATTCTATGTTGAACAAAAGTGGCAACAATGGGCACCCTTGTTGTGTTCCTGATCTTAGAGAAAAAGTTTTCAGTTTTTCACTGTTAAGTATGTTATAACCTATGAGCTTCTCATACATGGCCTTATTATGTGGTGGTACATTCCTTCTATGCCAACTTTGTTGAGAGTTTTTACCATAAACAGGTATTGAATTTTGTCAAACGCTTTATTTGCATCTATTGAGATGACTGTATAATTTTTATCCTTCATTTTGTTAATGTGATCAATCCTGTTGATGGATTTGTAGATGTAAAACCATCCATACATCCCTGTGAATAAATCCCATTTGAACATGGCATATGGTCCTTTTAATGTATTTCTTGAATCCGATTTGCTAATATTTTGTCAAGGTTTTTTTGTGTCTTCATCAGGGATAGTGGCCTATGATTTTATTTTTGTGTGTGGTGTCCTTGCCTGGTTTTGGTATCAGGGTATTGCTGGATTCATAAGATGAGTTTGAAGCACCCCCACTTCTTCAATTTTTTGGAAGAATTTGAGAAAAATAAGTATTGAATCTTCTTATAATGTTTGGTAGAATTCACCAGTGAAGCATCTGGTCGTGAACTTCAGTTTGTTGAGAGGTTTTTGATTACTAATTCCTACTAATCAGGTATAATTACTCCTTACTAATAATCTACTCAAATTTTCTATTTCTTTGTGACTCAATCTTGGAAGATTGTATGTTTCTAGAAATCCATTTCTTGTAGGTTACATTGTCCAATTTGTTGGCATATAAATGCTTATTACTAGTCTCTAATGTCTCTTTGTCTTTCTGTGGTATCACTTGTAACTTCTGATTTATTTGGTTCCTCTCTCTTTTAGTCTTAGTGAGTCCAGCTAAGGTTTTGTCAGATTTGCTTATCTTTTCAAAGAACCAACTCTTAATTTCATTGACCTTCTCTATTGTATTTTTAGTCTCTATTTCATTTATCTTGGCTCTAATTTTTATTATTTCCTTCTAACTTTTCACTTTGTGCTTCTTTTTCTAGTTCATTTGGGTATAAAGTTAAAGCGGTAATTTTGAAATATTTCTTGTTTCTTTTTTTTTTTTTAACGTTTATTTATTTTTGAGACAGAGAGAGACAGAGCATGAACGGGGGAGGGTCAGAGAGAGAGGGACACACAGAATCTGAAACAGGCTCCAGGCTCTGAGCTGTCAGCACAGAGCCTGACGTGGGGCTCGAACTCACGGACCGCGAGATCATGACCTGAGCCGAAGTCGGACGCTTAACCGACTGAGCCACCCAGGCGCCCTGTATTTCTTGTTTCTTAAGATAGGCCTGTATTGTCATGAACTTCCCTCTTAGAACTTCTTTTGCTCTGTCTCATAGATTTTGGTATATTGTGTTTACATTTTCATTTGTCTTGAGGTATTTTTAATTCCCCCTTTGATTTCTTCATCGACCTATTGATTGTTCCGTATTATGTTGTTTAATCTCCATGTATTTGTAATTTTTTAGTCTTCTTTTAAATGATTTCTAGTTTTATACTCTGGTAGTCAAAAAAAGATGCTTGATATGATTACAAATGACAATTTCCTTTAGCTTTTGCTTATCTGGAAAACTCTATCTCTCCTTCAATTCTGAATGATAACATTCACAGGTAAAGTATTCTTGGTTGGAAGTTTCTTTTCAGCACCGTAAATATGTCATGCCACTCCTTTCTGGCCTGCAAAGTTTCTACCGAAAAATCTGCTTATAGCCTTATGGGGTTTTCCCTTGTATGTAACAAGTTGCTTTTCTGTTGCTGCTTTGAAGGTGCTCTATTTAACTTCCAAAATTTCATTGAAGTGTGTCTCAGCATGGATCTTTTTGGGTTCATTTTAATTCAAACTCTGTGGTCTTCCTACACCTGGATGTCTGTTTCCTTCACTAAGTTAGGGGTTTTCAGCCATTGTTTCTTCAGGTATGTTTCCTGACCCCTTCTTTTTCTCTTCTTCTGGGACCCCTATAATGTAAATGTTATCTACTTGATACTATCCTATAGGTCCCTTAAGCTATCCTCACTTTTTTTTTTTTTTTGTACACACGTCATTTTTCTTTTTGCTTCTCTGTTTGGATGAGTCTAACTGTTCTGAGATCATTGATCCTTTTTTCTGTTTCATCTAGCTGTTGTTGAATCCCTCTAGTGTATATTTTCAGTTTAGTTATTATATTCTTCAGATTTGTGACTTCTTTTTGGTATTTTCTCTTATTTCCATCTCTTTGTTGAAGATCTCAGGGTGTCCATCTATCCTTCTCTTGAGTTAGATGAGCATTTTTATGACCATTACTTTGAACTCTTTATCAGGTACATTATCTATCTCCATTACATGAAGGTTTATTACTGGGATTACATCTTGTTCTTTAGTTTGAAATATGTTCCACTATTTCCTGATTTTTACTTGACTCTGAGTTTGTTTCTATGTATCAGGTGAATCAGCTTCTCTCCTGGTCATGAAGGAGTGGCCTTGTGTAGAAGATGAATCTTACCCTTCAGCCTTGCCCTAGGTGTTCTTTGTCTCTTGAACCCTTGTATTGGTCTAAACAATCTGATTTATTCTTGAAATGTCCCAGTTGTTTAGGGTATAACAAGACCTGTCAGTGTTTCAAAAGGAGGGATCTCAGTCAGGCTCACTGAAAGCTGTTAAACCCTCAGCCAGCAGCTTTTAAAATGTGCAAATATATACAGTCCTGTGGGGGCAATCATAAATCCTGCTTGCCCCCAGACCATGTAATCTGGAGGTATTTCCTGATGAATATTGCCAAAATCAGGAAAAGTGTATAAACTCCTTTTTTGGAGTACCAGTGAGCTGTAGGAAGGTCTAGGTAGAGTGCAAAGATAGTGACCCCAGCCTACATTCCTGAGATCACCTCTAAATTCTGTAAATGTTAGCCTGAAGGCTGTCCCTCAGGCTGAAGCTCCAGGACAAGTAAATAGGACATTTTCACTGAAAGACTAGGGGTTTGCTTCAGTCTCTTTACTGTGTCATTCCCGGGGGTGGTAGCCTGCCAAGAACTGTGTCTCCAATTGTTTTGGCCCTGGTCACCAGCACCAGCCACTTAAGGGATGCATGGACTGTGCACATGTCTGCTGGCTTTAGCAGAGCCACAGGAGAGAACAGGGGCTGGACAGCCCCACTGATGTTAGTAAGGTAAAAAGAGAGTGCAAAATTGTGCATGCCAATAGGACGGTGAGCATGACAGAGAACACAAAGATGGTGTCTACCAGTGTCTCAATCCCCAGATAGAGTCCCAAAGACCCTTGCCCCTCTTTCAGACACTAAGATTATAAGATATAAAATGAATCTCCTTCACATACAGTCTGGGCACATTTTATTTATTTATTTATTTATTTATTTATTTATTTATTGAAATATGAAATTTATTGTCAAATTCGTTTCCATACAACACCTAGTGCTCATCCTCTGGGCACGTTTTAAACTGCTGCTTTTGCATTGGGTTTCAGAGTTAGTCTATGTATGAGCCCTTTCAGTGTGAAATCTCAGTTCCCTACAGACTTTTGGGTTTCCTAGACATAAGACCCACTGGTTTTCAAAGCTTGTCTCTCCAGTTCATGTCCTAAGGATTGGAGTACCTAATGTGGAGCATGAACCCCTTGCTCCTAGACATAAGACCCACTGGTTTTCAAAGCTTGTCTCTCCAGTGCATGTCCTAAG
The DNA here is from genome assembly GCF_028018385.1 of Neofelis nebulosa. Taxonomy (NCBI): domain Eukaryota; kingdom Metazoa; phylum Chordata; class Mammalia; order Carnivora; family Felidae; genus Neofelis; species Neofelis nebulosa. The sequence continues at coordinate 213,079,566 of NC_080782.1, forward strand.
GATTGGAGTACCTAATGTGGAGCATGAACCCCTTGCTCCTCAGGGAGAAGATCCCTGTTTGTGAGATTCCTCCCAAAGAACGGTTGACACCCTGGGAGCAGGGTTTTTAGCAAGACTATATCTCTGCCTCTCCTATCAGTTCTGATGTGGACCTTTTATCCTATGTTGCAGAGGAGCTGTTGAGTTAGTTTCCAGGTCTTTTTCAAAGGAAACCGTTCCACATGTAGTTGTAGATTTGGTATGTGTGTGGGAGGAAGTGAGTTCAGGATCTTCCTACGTCATCATCTTGAGCCACCAATAGGTCTGTGCCCTATAATGCTTTTGCATTTAGTATATACCTTTATTTTAACCCCATCTCATAGTTATATATGTTTATATATATTTATATAACATAAAATATAATATATAATATATACATTATGTGTGTGTATATATAGTAGTAATATATACAGTAATAAATATGTTAAAAATTAGCTATCTAAAACGGAATGCTTTTAGTATTTATCAGCAACAAGAATGATAAAAAAGAATTGCAGTAGTAATACACATTTCAAATGTTTTTGGAATGAGTATGTTCCCACGGACATACTTCAGGGCTTTTTGTTTCTTTGTTTTTTTCTGATCCACTCTCCTTTTATTGTTCCACCCTGGTGAAGGTTTTGCAGAGTACAACTGTTATGTGTACAATCCTGGGTCAAAGGCTGGAGAGTAACTTTTTAGTTGTGCTTCTTTTAATATTTTCTCTTACACACACATGCATGTGCATGCACATGCACACACACACACACACACACACACTTTTAAAAAATATGTGCAATCCTGCATGGAATATTACAAAATTTTAATTGATGTATGAAATTTAAAAAAAAAGTACCCTTGTCTAAACACCAATACATAGAGTGCAGATGTTCTTGAACTGCTCTTTGTAAGACAAACTCTGAGAACCATTTTCTCTAAATAATGGACATTAACTTTTTAAAAAGGAACGTTGAGAGAGAGAAACTTTGTAGTTTATTTAGAAGCTGGTTTTGGTTATCTTCTAGACAAGAACTCTATACCTCTCTCAATGGAAATATCATACATCAGGTACACTAGTCAATATTTCAAGTTAAATACTGGATGGAACAATCAATTTCTATTGCTTTTAATCTATTCAAATGCTAGGAAATGTATTATTTTATGAAGCATTTTTAGTGTTAGACTGGGATACCACTACATCTGCCCTACATATGGCAGCAACTTTTATACATAAACTCTTCCTCTTTGGTGTATACACACACACACACACACACACACACACACACACACAGTTCACCATTATTGCCATAATTTGCAATTATTCACATGCATATTCTACTACTTAAGAGATAGTTTTCTTACTTCCTGTACATACACACTAAGTCAATTTGACTCTTCCTCTTTCATGTACACACAAACACACACACACACATTGACTGTTCACCATTATTGCCATAATTTGCAATTATTCACATGCATATTCACTACTTCAGAGATAGTTTTCTTAGATCGTGTACATACACACTAAGTCAATTTGAAATAAATTCAAGGTGTAAGGGGCAGAAATATTTATACACATTATATTTTGACTTTTAGGATGGGGTTGATGTTTACAAAGTAGTTTCTTATTTAATATCAAGGTTTTCAATCTTTCTTTCTATGAGATTTACTCCTAAGGAAGAAATTAACATTCTGGACACATTGCCATGCCATAACCAGATTTTTAAAGCACTGTGGTATTGATGACAGAAGCAAATATGAGGCAGATAATGCAAATTTCCAACTAACTGTCTAGACACCTTTCCAGTAACTAAGGGCTCATCTATGTAATGTATGGTTTATCAAGCAGTGAGCTGCGGTCCTGGATTACAGCAAATGCCAGCCTAGTCCATGGCAGCAAATGAAAATCTCAGAAGTATTCTAATTCAACTCCTTTTAAGCTCCATTTTACTCCCTAAGTCTTTCCCTGGAAAGAATCTGTACCCGTAATTGGAAAATTCTTCTTTTCTGCTATTCAGCAAGTTGGAATGAGGAGTTTCTGAGAGTTCAAGGAGTTCAGGTTAATGGTTCGTGCTATAGTAACTTGGAATTCAAAATGCATCTGCCTATAGAAACATACTAGGTGATACTTCCTCTATTATGATATAGGATTGATGAAAGTAAAATTGACTCATAATGTTAAGAGTGATTTTCTGTACCTGAGTGTCTATCCATCTATTATAATTTTGTTTCTAAAAGAAATATTAGGTAAAGTACAATCAAAGAACTTGAAAATGGACTTTTGTAATGCAATGAAGATTTAAAAAGATGTCCTCTAATGGAAGTCCTACAGGAAAATAATTCTCTTACTTTACACTAATTCTTCATAGATTTCAGAATACTATTCAAAATTTCTAAAAGGATTTGAATCACATTTTTAAAAGAAGGTTGAGCCCTCTCAGACCCATAAGAAAGGTAAGAAGCAAAAAGAATAAAAATCTTATATTTTTAAGTTAAAAGCAAGTGATCTCTGAACAATAATAGTTGCTAACTGTGCTTTTCCATCTTTTAGCTGGGTGAACTAAGATATTTGACTAAATTTTTCTGTTGTTTCATTTACATATGAATTTGATAATACTGATAGGAAAAGGAAGTCATAAGACTAAGGGACATGACGTAAAATTTTAGCGTGCTGCCTGGCATAAAGTGATCCCTTTAAATTTGAATCCCCTACATTTCACTTTCCCTGTGGGTTTTTTGAGAATATCTCTAAGCTTCTGCTATTTGGGGGGTAAGCCCGTTTTATGATGCAGTGACTTTTATTTAGAGATTATTATTGCTGAGTTGTGTTATTTATTAAGCACGCTTTATCTACTAGGAGGAAGACAGACACCTGTTTTGCTCTGCTAAGCCATTTGGCTCACCTCCAGAAAGCTGACATGAAAACCATCAAGACTTTGATTGATGGCCCAATAAACAGATTATTGGTCATAGTAAATTCATCCATCTGATATTCTGAGTGATGTACTAGTTATTGGCAGCTCCTGTAGGTATTGTTTCCAATAGGTAATAGTTCAGTTTGTGTCACCACCAGGAATACAGGAGCGGGTCATTTATCACATCTCCTCAAATACCTTTAATATCATTATCTACATATGGTAGATTCTCATTATTCAGGTAATTGTCTTTTATTAAGTCTCTAAGTACTTAGTATTAGTATTAACTGAATTAGTCAATACTGAACCATTATTGTAATCCTCTGGTCACGACATTTTCATCAACTAACCAATATATAATCTTATTTTATGTGTGCTTGTTCAAAGACACAAATATACTTTATATTTGTGATTCACGAACGTTGAACTAATAAATAGCAACACTGTAATTCATGCCTGAGTATGAGTTTCTCTGTATTTTCCCTGCAGGGTGCATCACAACCTTCTTGTGTTTAGAAACCTGAGACAGCCCTTCAGCACTATACTTGGGGACCATGTTATATGGTGAAATCCCCAACAAAAGGCACAAAAAATAAGGCATGAAAAAGACCACAGAAAGGATGCATGGTTATAGTATTACAGTCATAATAAGAAGGCAGTGTCACCTTGTTTCTCCTCAGCTGACAACATGAATGTCTGGCAACTCGAATTTTAGCCCCACTGTGTATGTCTTTCAATGACTGCCAAAGCACTGTATTGATTTGGGGGTTACAAGTACATTTTAACAAGTAAATGTATTTGCAAATAAGGAATCCAAAAAAATAATGAGGATTGGCTGTAATTTTAGGTGGGAAAATTCTTGAAAATCTGCCTCTATTTTCTCTCCTCTCATGTTCCTTTTAATTAGATACTGTATTTCTAATTTTAAAATTGGTAATTAAAATAAAAAATTTTCAAGATAAATTGGATGACTTGTGGCTATCCATAATATGAATGCTTTGTGTTTAGATCTTCAGAAATTATTAAAACTGATATCAATATTATCCTGACCTTATTTATTTCAGTCCTAGGTATAGGAAAACCATCAAGGAGTCCCAGAAAGAGATTTATAAAGAACGGTTACCATTTGGGACACCTAACTACAAAAATACTAAAAAGATGATGATAAATATGGAAAATTGCTCGTATGTAATATTGACAAACTAAGAATAAATGCCTTGAATTTGAAGTGGCTCTGATCCACTTCCCATGTGATTTTCTCCAAAAGTGCTTAGTAGCCAGGGTGTAAGATTAGAAGTGTTGAATGGCTATATTGATCCAAAGAGAAAAGTTACAATAAGTATAGTAGAGAACAGGGTACAAAGAATTGAATATGTGACAACAGAATAGTTGAATTGTAGCATGATGTCTGTACTAGTTTAGGAAGTTGATAGAGACAAAATGAGTTGGGTTGGAGAAACAAGGCTTCAGTGAAATCAAAAACATTTACTTAGAATACGAATGGAAAGAGGTGGAGACAAATGAAGTTGTAATCAGAGGTATAATAGTTTGGGCTTCTCACAAAGCCCAGAGCTTCCCAAACAGTAAGAGGGTGAGTGGGTTAAACTGATTGATTCCTGGTAAAGACATTTTCAATGTGGAAGATGGTTCACATTTATCCTAATGATTAAAGTTCCTGGATAGAGAATAACATGAGTTACATGCCAACATCAATTATGAATAAAGGATGGGAACTCTGTAAAAGAAGTTGTAAGTAGTGATAGAAGATGGTGTAGTCTGAAGTCATGAACCTCAGGAGGGAAGTGCTTTATATGTAAGGAAAGTCGAAGAACCATCTGAAATTGGAAATAGGAACCTGGGAGGACGCCAATGTCATCTCAGACTCCCGTGTTCTCAGTAGTGTAGGAGGATAAGAGAATATAGTGTTCCCTTTAGGAGAGCTGCAGGGGAGATTAGTATGCTGAGGCTGAGAGCCAAAGTTAAATTATGTCAACTATGTTCAGAGAAAATCATGTGAAGAGGCTTAGATTTAAGGTGTGGGTTTATAATGAAAGATGGATTCTAGAGAACAGAAAGGAAGTATGGGAGTGACAGTAAAAGGGAGAAGCAGAGGACAATGGGGAGAAGGTTGAGCAAGAAGGAAAAGAACAGACAGGTTGAGTTTGTGTATCTACTTGTGTTTAGGGATAACTGGAGTTAAAGGACTTGATGGATTTCACAGGTATCACAATTCCCAGCAGAAACAGGTGGAAAACTCAGGTAGTAATAGAGACCTGAGGAGTTTAGCAGTCTGCAGTCCTCATTTACTAGGTATATCTAATCTTCCCAGGCATGTGGCTGTGATGGGACCAATTGCTGGGCATGTATGTTTAATGAGAAAAATTCTGTGCATGTATGTTCACTCAACTAGGAGTAAAGTACTGATGCAAGCTGGGTCAGTGCCTTTTTCCCTGGGAGACTTTGAGGTTTTGAAAAAGACACATGACTGTGTGTATCTGGTAGATGAAGCTTTAAGATGCCATATTCAGGATCTATTTGGAGTCATGTATCCTGTCATGTAGACCAGAGGAAGGGGGGGGGGGACTTAATTTATTTTAAAGAGAATTGGCAGATTTGTCTCTGGAGGAGAGTGATTACTCTAGGTTAAGAGAATAAATCTCAAAAACCTCAAGAAGTTGTAAGCCACCCAGACGCCCTTTTACTCAGTGATTTCTTAAGCAACAGCAATGTAACAACAACAACAACAACAAAGTTAAAGCAAATAGTAAAGCAAAGTAAAGCAAATAGCCATAGTTTTGGCAGAACATATTGTGTTTATGTTATAGGCTAAGGTTTAATTTTAAATAATCAGTTCCTTGCTCTAAAATAAAGGAAATGAACTTTACTAATTTTACTGTGTTTATGTGTGCATGCACATGCACTGTGTGTACACACATATGTACACACATATATTATGAGTATATGTACTGTGTGTCTACCTCACATATATCACTTCATGCTATTATCTTATTTGTAAACTGTTATTTTTAATTTGTGGTTTTGTTATGCTTTCTTCTCTTTCTTGACTTACAGTATTTTTTTTTTTGTACACTGTATTCCCCTTCAGTATTCTTTAATGCCAGGTTTCTCTTTTCTTCTTCTTCTTATAACTTTTACAAATAGTAGTTAGTTTTATCTTTTATTTGGCCTAGTAAAATTCAATTGATTTCTCCTTGAGTTTTTCCACCTTATCAGAAAAAAAACCCTTTCTAATCTGTAACATTAAACCTGTTCTAGCTTCTTGATTTTCTATAATCTAAGGGAATGGGACAGGGAGTATAGAGGATGGTAAGCTAAGACTATAAACAACCTCTTTTGTTTTTGTTCTTGTTTTTGTTTGAGAAGATGGACTCATACCTTTTTGGGGATGATGCTAAATGACCTATAAGAGTGTTAACTAAAACATACACAAAAGCATCTCCTATTTCTAAGGAGAATATCCCTGAAATTGGACCATTCCCAGCTTGGAGCCCTGGAAATGGCAGGCTTCAGTACTTTATCCTGCATCTACTCCTGAAACGTTGAGATACTGACATCCTTAGTTATTGGCTAGATGTTCTATTTTTAGGTGATTTTTCATCTATGACCCTAGTGCATTTCTATTCTAATTGATTACATGTGCTTTGGGAAGAGAAGTGAATTAGTGAAGATTACAAGGTATTTTTCCTATTTATCCCTTTTCCCCAGTACAGCCTCTGGGGATTGGTGCAGGGAATCAGGAACCAGTCTGACCAGGAAGACATTTTCCTTTGCTTCTCCATACTTTTAGGGAAAATAACTGTATTTCAGTGATAGAAAATTTGCTAAAGTCCACTCTTACGAGTTCAGATCTGTCAGAATTCGGTGAGAGAACTTCTGTGATCTGGTTTTATTCTGCCACCTTAGCCCAGGACAGTCAATGCTCCTTTCAAATAAAGGGGGAAAAAATGAAGTCAAAAGTAGCACCTCGTTTGCCCAGGTTTACTTAGCAAACAAGAGTGTGTTTAATTTACAGAAACTGTAGAACTGCTAGGAATACATTTCAGGGAAACTTTGTAGTGAATACATTAAAGAAAAACATAACTGGGCTCATTTAAAAAATACATAAACTTACTAGTAAATATCATTTGAGAACTCCTTGAGTGTTGTTTTTCTGTGCAATTCTTCTGATTTTAAATTCAGTTGAATGTGAAATGTGATATGAAACGTGAAAATATTAAATTTATGTCAGGTAAAATGTAAAAACCCTAAATCTAATTCCCATTTTTATACCATCACCAAGGCAAGAACTACAATCTTTCTGGATTGACCAATAATACAAAATAGTTACTAGTACTTTGCCCAGTAATTTCTTTTTTTTTTAATTTTTTACTGTTTATTTTTGGGGGAGAGAGAGAGAGAAAGGAACAGCACGAGGGGAGGAGGGGCAGAGATAGAGGGAGACACAGAATCCGAAGCAGGCCCCAGGCTCTCAGCACAGAGCCCGATGTGGGGCTTGAATCCATGAAACCACTAGATCATGACCTGAGCCAAAATCAAGACTTGGATGCCTAACTAACTGAGCCACCCAGGTGCCCCTTTACTCAGTCATTTCTTAAGCAACAGCAATATAACAACAACAACAACAACAACCACAACAAGGTTAAAGCAAATAAGGCTACAACTTCTGGAGTTACCAATTGTTTACCTAAATATCTGAAGCATAGTTTTGGCAGAACATATTGAATTTATTATTATTCTTTTCTCAGGTATTGAGTGAAGACTCCCCAGATCTAACCACAAGATCAGAGTCTTCAACGCTTTGTTTGTCAAATGGTTTTAGGTCCACACACTATATAGAAAAGAGTCATAGACCCTTAGGATAAATTTTCAGTAGTTGATTTAAGAAATAAAAATCAAACTGTCTCTGGTAGATGTTAGATGTTTTCCTTTAAATTGTATGGATATGGTAACATTCTAAAGGTCACCTGCAGTGGGAAAATATCTTTACCCTGAGGAGCTGTAGTCATGTTTAAGGTCTTAGAATTTCTTTTTTTCTCTTCAACTTTTTTCTTTTTAATTCTGTTTAGACTAGTGCTTCTGTGCTCCCCATTTAGCTTCCAACTGAGGCTTTTATTCTTAACCAGTGGGTTGGATGGTTCCCAATTTCTTTTTGTTTTGGGGGAAAAAAAATCTTTTTCCTTTCACTGCTTTGGCTCAGCTGGTCTGCTGTCTGCCAGCCTTTAGAGATGACTGCCTCCATTATTATTTTATATGTATTGAATTTGGCAAATATTGTGACTACAACTGTTGCCTATACTGAGTTCCTCTTTTTCACTGACAAGAAGCTGTTGCATCATCCACAGCTGAAATATCCATCCATGGCTCACAACATCTACTTACTGAGTTGTAATTTTTATGGGAAAACCTCAAGTTTAATCATGCTCTTCTATATTTTACATGGCTGTTACTTTATTAAATAAAACATTAACTCCTTTTTTTAAACCGTTTCCATAAATTCCAAGTCATATTTCACATCTCACTCTACCCAAGGGGGCCTAAACATGCAGGTGAATACAAATGAGAGAAATGGAAGATATGAAAAGAGAGGAAACATACTAAGAAGCAGAAGGCAGACAATTAATGCAGTGGTTGTACTCAGTGTAGCAACCACAGCTGGAACCAGGGCTGATGCGGTCTGCACACTGGTCTATCCGATCTCATGTGGGCACAGACCCAGCCATTGGTGGTGAGTCACCACGGTTCGACATGACCAGTAGCAGCAGGTCCACTGTCATGGTTTCCCACGCATGCGTGAAAGCACAGTGGCGGTCCTTAAGCGGTCTGAGTGGAGGACAATTCACCCACCCAAAACTCAACTGAGCCTGAACTTCCTCAGTGAGGCCTTCTCCAGTGCTGAGGCAAAGGTTGGTGACTTGCCACAGAAGATGAGGCGTACGGCTCATATGATACCTGTAACATGCTGTTGCATGAACTCCTCACTCATCCACAGGACCTCAGTTGGAGAGAGGAGATATCAGAATCTCTGTTGATTTTTCAAACCATAAGCATCTGTGCAACTGCAGCAAGAACTTTGTGATCTTTCTGAATTTTGCTTGCTAAGACCCCCGATTCACACCAGCACACAAATTATACTTTTTTTAAAGTTTTTACTTATTCATTTGAGAGAGAGAACACACGGGGGAGGGACACAGGGAGAGGGGGACAGAGGATCTAAAGCAGGCTCTGCATTGACAGCAGAGAACCTGATGTGGGGCTCGAACTCAGGAACGGTGAGATCATGACCTGAGCCGGAGTCAGATGTTTAACCGACTGAGCCACCCAGGCACCCACAAACATTACTTTTAACTGTCCCTTCCATGTATACTGACTTAATAGTTTACCTTTGCTGTCATACTTCCTGAACCACAGAACTGAAGCCCTGGGTTATATGTTACAGTGACACAAACAGTCTATTTTTTTTTTCATGTATATAAATGTCTCTTCAACAGGAATTTGAATATACACTCGGTATTGCACCACAATCATGCAGTATGGGACAGCAATCCTTTGCTACAGTCCTAAGACCTAAACTCTGGGAAAAACAAAGTTGTGAGCTTTTTTGTTATTGCTTTCTTTTTAAAAATCTCATTTGGCAACACAACCTAATTTCACCAGAACACATTTGCTGGCAAAACTGATCCAAAACTGACGTATGACTAATGGCAGTCTTTATACTATGATATATGAAAAGTCGTATGTTTCATATGTTATATAAATAAATAAAGTGCTTAATTATGGAGTGTCCCAGTCCCCACTGAGATGTTGTATATCATAAAATATATTTCTCATGTTTCCTTGATAAAATCTGAAAGATTCCAAATTTCCATATTTTTCGTGTCCCAATTGTTTGTATGAGAAATTGTGGACTTATAAATGTTTCATAATTTTTTGGTTAAGTTGATGACTTCTACCCATGTTCACTTTAAACTCAAAAGTGTTTCATGCGCCAACTGATGATATCTACAGTATGCAACTACCAACCTAACTCCCTTCCCCTTTACTCCCTCACCTTCTCCTCCCTCCCTCGTTTATTTCCTGACTTGACTGATTATTTTGACACCATGCAAAATGGAAGTGTCTGCTTTCATGGATTCTGTGACTTCCATTTATAATTAAAATTGCACAAGGTATCTTTTAATGTACAAATTGACTAGTTGTAAGTCAATTTCTCCAGGAATCTGAAGTAGAAATGGGGCAATTTTCATAAGCAGCTCATAAGATTCTTCATAGCAGCATTGGTAAGTTGGCCTAATATCGATAGTTTTATGCAAATTATCACAACATGCCACAAATTCTTGAAAATAAAATCTTCTAAGAATACACAGTATTTAATCTCCCTTTTACAGACTTTCATCAAACAGGATATCTTCTAAATGCAATTATCTAAATTATGCATGGATAGCTCAATAATTTAATGTCTACATATTTTCACTAAAACAATTTGTTTCAGTGCATCTTTTTAAAAGTGCTTTAAGGATTCTAAGTAAAAGTAACTAGATAAAACAACTATTTCTGCAACCATATACTTAAAATTGACTTTCACTTAAAAACTTCATGGAGAATTTATGATAAATAATATATACTTTTGCTATTATGCATTAGATGAGACATGATGTTTAAATGATTGAATAATGCACATTTTGAGATATTAGATTTATAAATAGGTACTTCAATGAATATAAGGACAAAGCAACTTTAATCAAAAATTCATCCAATTCCTTTGGATGTTATTGTTATTAATTTGGCAGTTCTTTTAATATACCCCATTTTGGAATATTAAGTTATAATACACATTGATATATGCTGTTGTTAATTTAAAAATGTTTTTAAATGACAGTATGGTCTATGAAGTATAAACCTATAACTTATGAAAGTATAAGTTCAATGGCTACTTTGAAGTGATGGATTAGTTTTATCTTTTGACCTTTTGAAAAGAGTTGGCCAGTGAACACATAATATATATTCATTCTTTTATTTATTCATTAAATTACCTATATACACCAGGCCTTTTTCTAGAAAATGCAAGATATGGGATTAATTAGACAAACCCTATTATTCAAAATTAAAATCAAGTGTAGTGAGATTAATTACTAAATTAATGTAGTAGGTAGGAAATGGAAAAGAGGTTAAATAGAAAAAGCGGTGGGCTTAAGAGGCAAAAATGGGTGGATAGCACAAGAAAAGCTTTAGAGAGGAGGCTATTAAAATGTTTGATGAAAGACATATTGGTAGGATAAGAATGTATGTGTACATGTTGGTGGGTGGCTGGCAGGATAGAGCATGATGGTAGGTATTTAATACAACAACAAATGTGAACACTTACATTAAGTGTGAATGTAAGTTTCTTTGTTATGTTGGAGAATAGACAGTAAGATTGAGAAGAGTTTCATGCAAATAACAAGGTTAAAAATGCACCCAATGGGGGCCAAACCATGGAAGCATTTGTGGCCTTGATAGTTTGGGCTTTGCTGTGTGGAAATGTGGGGCCATTTAAGGGATTTTAGTTCAGGGAGAATTAGGATCAGATTTATACTATAGAAATATCTATGCAGATATACACTTCATGATAAAGTTGAGTCCCTTAAGGTGAGAATCAAAGAAGACTTCCACAAGAGTCCATGTATGATATAAAAAATAGCCCAAGAAGAGTCAATTATAGTAGGCTGGACAAAATGGAATTTAAAAGTCAATATGCTTGAGCACTGACTATAATTGCTACTTACATTACGACGTTTGGAAAATGATTTAATCTGTCTATTCTTGGATCCCATTTGCAAAATGAGAATCACAGTATATATTCATAAGGTTATTGTGATGATTAAATGAAATAATGCCTATAAAATCCTAGGATAGACCTGAAACATTATAATTCTCAATAAACGTTGATTTGTTTTATTAGAAACACCCCAAATGAACAAAAGGGCAAAGCAGAAATAAAAATGGCAAGTTGAAAAATATTTCAACTGCAAAAGTGCTCAAAGATCTGCAAAATAAATTGACACCAAGGGATAATTTACACCTGACAGATTAGCCAGCATTAAAAGAATGGTTAATACCCAGTGTGAACAGATAGATGAGACTATGAACCCTTAAGCTTCAGGTGAACAGTGTGGTTGTTCTGGAAGGTACATAGATCTAAAGCCTGAAAAATGTCAATTCTTTTACCTACAAGTTCCACATCTGGAATTTTATACTCTTAGAACTAAACAAATAAATATGAAAATATAAATAAAGATGTCATTTGTAGCATTGGTCATGGTAACAAAATACTGGAAACAACCTAAATATTCAACAACTAGGAAATGTTTAAATAATTTATGTTGTAATTTATGGAGTAAAGTAATGTTTAGCCTTTTTTTCAATGTTTATATTTTTGGAGGGGGCAAAGAGAGAGGGGAACAGAGGATCTGAAACAGGCTCCACACAGACAGCAGAGAGCCTAACTCTGGACTTGAACACAAGAACCATGAGATCATAATTTGAGCCAAAGTCAGATGCTTAACCAAGTGAGTCACCCAGGAGGCCTGATGTTTAGCCTTTAAAACAATGAAATACATGGATATTTATTGCTGTGTGAATATCTAAGTGGTGTTTGGTTTTTTGAAAAGCAGGTACAGTGTAAGCTAATTTTATACTAAACTCATAAACATACAATCACATATAGTAAATTGGATAGATTTGACTAAATTTATGGACTTATTAGAAGTTGGTAGAATAAAAGAATGAGGTTTAAAATGGAGAAATGTGAAGGGAAAATTGATTAATGAAATTCCCTTTGGAAACAAGAAATTCTTTTCATGATATTTGTGTTATGAAAAAGGAAACAATTTTCTCAAAGACTGAAATAAGGTGAAGATATATCATGTAATCTAATAATTTCTTGACCCCAGAGAAAACAACTTCAGAGTTTTTGTTTTTGGTTTTGTTTTGCTTTTCAATCATCGTTGTTTTGATTTTTTGCTATCCAGCCTGGACTACTCCATTCTTTTCCTCTCCAGTACTCTGGCTTTCTCTATTTTTCCCTTTGCCACACATACTCTACAGGCCTTAAACATGCATTTTTTTTAATTAAATGTTGGGCCAAGAGGTAAAGCATGACTTTCTTTGTTACCTCAGCTGTTTTTGCTAAATTGTTAATAAGATCCTTTACTAAGAGAAAGGAAGGCAGAAGTGTAGGAATGTTTTAAGAGCCTAGTAAAAAGATGCAAAACACACTGAAGAGGACATCAATCTAACCCACATTCTTTCTTTGGGGCCCTCCTTTCCAGGTCCCTACTATATAACTCGTCTAGGTTGGCTGTAGTAAACCCAACTACCTCCAGTTTATTTTCTGGGGTTTTATAAAAGTTATGGGGAAAGACAGGCTTTTTTTCCTCTGGGTGTATGAGTTAAAAAGGATATTCAATCCTGGAACTCTTGGTACCATTTTTTTCTGTCATGGGACTAGACATTGCCTGAAAAATGAAGCCAACACAAAGGACCAATAAGGAAGAGAGAAAATAGATATATTCATATGATATGTTTGAACACCTGTATCCCAACATGTTGAAAGATAATGCTGTTCCTTGACTAGTGGTTCTCAAAGTATGGTTCCCACTCTTGGCAACTTGGAAAGTCAAATTATTAGTTCCCATCTTAGACCTACTGAATCGAAACTCTTGAGTAGGTCCAGCAGTTTTAACAAGACCCTCAGGGGATTCTCAGGAATGCTAAAGGCTGAAAGTCACTGCCCAAATTTTCAAATACATGAGCCATTATATACCTTATTTATGTCTCTTTCAATTGAAAAGTGCTGATTAACACAGCCACTGGGATAAATTGACTAGGTGGGGTTGTCACAGCTGATTAGTATTACAGACCCAAAGGAAATTGAAATCATTTTTTAGCGGCATCAAAATGTATGGTTATGTGGTTTCTATGGCAACTTACACCTGTCTAGATGTATGAACAAAGATGGTAAATTATAAGACTTTTCAGAGAAGCTGTCTCAGAAAAGCAAGATCAAGGGGTGGGACCTTAGCTGAAGGTCCAAGAAAGAAATGAAACCATAGAGGAGGTGAAAAATGAAGATATAAAGGTAAAATAAAGGGACAAGTTATCAGAATGACATCAATCAATGTATGTAGAAGGCTGTGGTTAGTCATCTTTATGTCTGAATTTGAGTTAGAGCAGTTATAAGAGATAACAGTACCTATGGTAAGGCTTTAAGAACAGATGGCAAGAGTTGTTGGTGTTGATTCCTGGGATTCCTGGGTCAAACACGGAGGCATCCACAGAAGTTCAGCCAACTGACAAATTTCAAAATGAGCAAGGGAATAGTTAGGACATAGGTAAAGAAGAGTAAAAGGTATTTTGAGGGAATCACAGCTAGATGAAATGAGCCTCAGAGGTGGAAACAGTTTTGTAAAAGTGGAAAGTTTGGGTTAAGAAGTAACACAGGCAGAACTGTGACATGGTCCGTGGAACATGTCACATGGAATGCAAGATTATAAACCTCTACCCAGAAGAACTAGGAGAAGCAATGCTTCAAGGTCGGGGAGAGGAGGCAGGGTTTCTTGAAGACCCAGAGTTGGAGGCAGCATCTTGGGATGCTCAGTAAGAAGTGACACACCCATTGTCTGGAGAGTGTTGTGATGTTAAAAGAGGAGAGAGAAGAGGCAGGAATAAGCATGCTCTTTTTAGCTTCCATTTTCTCTGCTAAAAATAATATTCAGGATGGAAGCAAGTCAAAGAGGAAATTGAAGATGAAGAACACTTCTGCTATGTTATCATGCATTAACATTTACCTTAGTCAATCCATGATTGTAGTTGATCTATTTCTATTTAAATAATTTCACAGGAGGTTCAGTGTGTGTGTGTGTGTGTGTGTGTGTGTGTGTGTGTGTGAATAATGGGGCACATTTACTTGCCATTTAGACAAACTGGCTTTGGCGTTCAGCAAGTGGTAAGTGCTGGCTGCCATTTCTGTCAGTTGGACCTCTGAGGCTTGCAGGGGCAGTAGTCTCATGCCTCTTTATGGGTTTAGCACCTGTGGCCACCCTCACAATGGAGGGCTAAATTGTAAGTAGCTTGGTTTTTAAAGAGTGCTCATTATGATAGACGTCAGTGGATCACGATTAGTGTTGAGAAACTTGTTTCACGTTGTGAATGAAAATAACTCGTTCAAACATGGTGTAGATAGCACAAAGCCCTAAGTTTGTACATGTGTCAAACCATTCTCTGGGTTAATAGTAAGTGGTCATCTTTCTAGCCCTTTCCCCAGAAAATATTCTTAAAAATAATCCTGGGTCAATGACACGACAACCTTAGCCAAAAAGAGGTGTATTATTTTCACCAATTGATCGGACTTGCCTAGATTTTACACTCTTGAGAAAAGGATAAAAATAAAAGTCGAAGAAAGCACGAATCAGAAATGTGGCTTTCAATTTTTTTCTTCATAATATAATATATTCAGTAATGTTTGGTTTTTTTGTTTGTTTGTTTGTTTTGGCAGTAACAGATAGTACCACTGCCAGGCTTTAGCTCCACAGACCCAGGCCAACAGAATAAATAAAATAATAAAGTGTATTCTATCCTGAAAGTTTATTTAAGACGGATTCATTTCTGCTACATATTCATGGAAGTCTACTTGTCCTTAAGCTACAATGTTTTTCTTCCCATTTAGGCAAGCACCACATATGTAAATCTAGTCCCACCACATTAAAAAGCACATATATTAAGAATGTTAAACATTCTCTATACATCAAAAAATGTTTCCGAGTGGCTCCCAGCAGAGCGTGTCTATCGGCAGCTAATGAGTTTTAATGTATGATTTTCTTGTACCTCGTTTTTCTTTACACATCAATCTGTTCGTGGCATCTGTCATGCAAACAGTAACAGGGAAACCGCTGGGGCTGTCAAGGAAATGACACCTTTCTCCTTTACCAGAGTCTGAAAATGATGCCCAGATTTCTCTGAAATTCTCCAGGCAAACTCTGTCTTTCTTTTAAAACCAATACCATCTGCCCAGGCAGACATTTGTGAGCCAATTGTCACATAAAAGATTTTAGCCGATTTCTAACGTTCAAGCTTGTTGCATTAGGTTATCAAGCTTTTGCTTAACTAGATGACTTACCTTACACATTTCAAATTGAACATAGGTATCAGAGAACATAATGTTATGGGTTCATCTCAGCCAAACTATAGAATGCTTACAGAAGGAGCCTTGGCTTATATTTAAAAATAAAATCACTCAGTATTTGTTTCAACTTGCATAGACACACACACACACACACACACACCTATATATATACGCACACACATATATATGATTTTTGAATTTTTATGTGTTTTTTTCAGAATGAAAGTTGACATTTAAAGTGTTATGGTATGTACTATCAATGGGTATAAATGAGTATTGTTCATTTCCATATTTCTTGATTAAATTTTTATTCAGATATACATTTAACCAATATAATATAATTAAGTACAATCTCAATAAAACACTCAGCTGCAGTGAAAAGATCCCCTCTTAATCATTTCCAATTACAGAGCTAATTGTATTCAGCAGATAATTCATTCACAAGGGTATTCTTTTTTACCTGATTCAGCTAGCTAATTCAATTAACCTAATTATTTTTCCCCCAATCCATAAAGTTCCTCAAGTATGTATCATTTTAGACCAAATAATATATGTTTTCTACCAGCGTGTGTATGTATATATACGCCATATAAATACACATATACACACACACACACACACACACACACACACATTATATACCATGTCATAACTTTTTTCAGTTAAAAATTGTATCATATTGTATAAATATATTTGTAGCACATATTTTATCATCGCCTAGGAATTCCCTCTGTGCATGTATCACATAAGTAGCCTCCTTAAGGAAGTGTTTTTGAAGTTGGTGTTTTGCTGTTGCAAAAAGCATTCTGATGAACATTGTAATAAACTTTTCCAATTCAGTTCATTTTTATAACTCCTCAAGGGTTATGACTGATCATTAAAAAGGTGTGACTAGTTTAAGAATTTTTATGTATACTATCATATTCTAATAATTGTAAAATTAAAATCCATCATTGTATGAGTGTTTCCATTTCATCACAAACTTGTCAACATTTGATATTTTAATTAGTTACTTCCTGATAATTGAAAAATGTTCTCATCATTTTGTTTCCTTAATAACTAGTAGGGTTTAATGTTTTCCTTAAGTTTCCTTAAGTTTCTAGAACAATTTATTTGAGTGTGTGTGTGTGTGTGTGTGTGTGACTAATGTCCTTGCCCATTACTCCATAAAAGTGTTGATCAATAACTGTGTACTTTTTAAAGATATACATATTTTATATATTATATAAATCACACAGATTTTCCTGATTTCCATTTTCATTTTAGTAAGGTTTATGGTCATATTTTACTTGCATAGTTGGTCAATCATTTCTATCAATATTGTCCTCCATGGTTTCTATTATTCTTTATAGCTTGTTACCACCCTTAGAAAATTTCTCTCTGCTCCACAATTATATAAATGTTTAACTATATCTTCCCTTAGAACTTTTATAGTTTTATTTTATACACCTGATTTTAATATCATTTAATAATAAATCTTTCAACTATTTATTTGAAATATCATCTGTAGTATATGCCATATTTTTTATAAATCATGCAATATAAATCTCTGCATTATACCCCTTAGGCTATTTGTCTAACATATTCCTATTTTGACAACGTATTCTTTTGTTATTTCACATACTTAAGTCTTTATTTTTTTTTAGGAAAAATTCTTTCCCCAATATCCTCCCTAAATCTATTCCTTTTTGTTTGTAGGATTCTATAATTTTTCTCACATGTCTATTATGCCAGGTCAATTTTAGAATAATTTGATTAAATTCTCAAGAAACAAAAAAGGTTGTCAGTTTTTTACCTGGATGTCATGGAAACTTCTAACCATCTCCTATTACCTATTCTCCCTTCTTCCTTTTGTATTAGAAGACCCAAAATGTTAGCTTCAGACAGGCTGTCTAGCCTTACAACTAACTCTTTATGGCTATATGATTAAATCCATGCTTGTGAGAGGCAGCAATGAGTAGTGAGTGCAATTTCTGAGTCCCTTCATTACAATCTGTTGCCTTTGACCATTCATCCTATAATTGATACATGAGAGAAAAAAAACTTCTCTTTTATTTAAGACAGCAGATGATATTTCTTATACTACATTGGCCCAAAACCTAACCAACAGAATTGTATTCTCAGATGTAGGAGGCTAACAAAAAACACAGAATATGAAAGATTGCCTTAGCAATTGTTTAGGAACTAGAATGAACACATATGATGCTACAGGCCCTCTATCTGGTCACCCATTTTATGGCAAGGAAAAGCACTGGCAGAGCATTTGCTTGTGATAACCTGGAAGCTAGTTTCATTACCTACCAAAGCCATACTAATAGGGGCACTGGTTAATAAAATGGAGAATGACAGCACCTTGTTATTTTTAGTAAAATACAGTGAAAGAGACACGTAGGCAAAAATTGGCCAATCTGTAAGCAGAGATAGAGAGAAAACAGGCTCTGTTTATGGGAGGCTCTGTCTGCCAGTGTGGACTGAAATTTAAATTGATTGAATGTTCAGAAATCTGAAGCCTTAATGGGCTGAAAGTTCCAACTGCTCTGTATGGAAACAGCAGGAAGTAAGTTTAGGGCCCCCAAACAGACTGGAAGCAAACATCAGATTAAGGACATGGCCTTCAGACATGAAGTCATGGTTACAAATCCCTCAAGGGAGCCCCAATTATAGGACAGAGAGGGATGGCTGACTAAATTCCAAAGCCATCCAAAGTCAGAAGAGATTCAGCAAGCTTAGGAAATGGTACCAGAAGAGATCGTTGCAAATGGTTATTTCACATATTACTGACTAGAAGCAAGTAGACCAGAGACTACTAAATTTTGGAGGGAATTGTATTGCCAAATAAATTACAAGACTAACCACAGAAGCCTATGATTGTGCTGGCTCCAAAGCAACTCTTAGGTCATCAAATTCCACATTCTCCAATAGCCACTGAAAGAATGGCTGCAGGGCATAATAAGTGAGAGAAAACCTGCAAAGGGAGTGCCATGTAGGGGCTATGAAGGACTGCTGAGAAGGAGGTTCCCTCTATAGAGATTGGCAAAATAGGATTCACCAAGCAAACTACTCCCTCCGGGGCAAAGAGTCTTCCTCCAAGCAGGATTTAATGACTGTGATAGACAGCTCAATGTCCCTATACCTTCTACTTTCCAAATAAAAGTTTATTTAAGCTTTCTTGCTCCTAATCTTTCACGAAAATTGGTGCCTCTGTCTTTGATAATATTAGTTTTCCAATTCTTAGTACTTCTTCATGGAATTAATGCAATGAAAAGAGCATTCAATTTCTAGCTGTGAGCTAGGTACAGAAAGTGTGTGGAACCCTGGGTTAACTTTCTAAATAAAGTGTGTGTGTGTGTGTGTGTGTGTGTGTGTGTGTGTGTGTATTTATCTATGGGACATAAGCGCACTGACACAGACTAAAAAATATTTCTCTGCTTCTATTCTTCCATTCTTTTTAGTAAGCATGACAATTTTAAAATTTGGTCTCAGATTTTTGACACTTTTCCACTGAAAGTATGGTCCATATCTTCTCCTCTTGAATTTGGTGAGACTGGTCTGTGTTTACCAATAGCGTACAATGGAGATGACACTAGGTGATTTCTTAAGGTTTCTTAAAGTGATTTATTAAGGCAATGAATTTTCTGCCACATTCACACACACACGAACACAAAGTCTCCCTAAGGAGCATCAGTTTGCCATGTAAGCCAGCCAAATGCCCAGAGGCTGCCATGTTGAGAGAAAGCACCAGCTGGTACATGTGAAGGGACCACATGGAAAAGTTCTGGGATAACAAGACAGGGGAATGTCTGAGCAGCCACCAGCTGCTCCATCACCCCACAGCTCTCTCTAACTCCCAATTTCTTATCACTCCAACTGCGAGAAAGATGCTAGGCCAAAACCACCCCGATCCATCTCATTTCCTGAGCCTCTGAAAGTTTGAGAAATAATAACATGACTGTTTTCTTTGAAGCCACTAAGTTCTTATTTGGTTTGTTACTAGAGATTCCACCCTATTTTGGAATAGCTACAGACTACATTCACTCCCTAGTCTCCTTGGCAGTCAGATGTGGCGACATGACAAAGCTCCTGCCAATGAGATGTGGGCAAATTCTGGGGTATCTCTGTAAACATTACTTGCCCTAATGTCTCTATCTTTTTCTTCCAGCTGAATGGAAAATAGGAGATGTAAAGCAAATTTGGAAGCCACATGCTAGGGATGACAGAACCATTCTAATACCCCCAGACCTCTCACCTCTGGATGGTAAGACTAAGGAGAAATCAATTTCTTTCTTACTCAAGTCACTGTGTTTTGATGGCTGTTAGAGTACTTTAGCCTGTATTGAAATAAATGCAATGACACCACAGTAGAAGTAGACATCTGTCAACACTGAAAAAAGACATTAATACATATTTTCTCAAAAATGCAGACATCAACCTCCATTTATTCAATTTATCTTTTCTTTCTCAAGGGAAGTTTTATAGTTTGTTTTTTATGTAGTTATTATGCATATTTTGGTAACTTTGCCCTAGGGTGTTTTATATTTTTGGTGTTATGATGAGGGAGATCTTTTGACATTTTCATTATATTTTCTAAGTGGTTATTGGTATGCTAGAAAAACAAAGATTTTTATCTACTGGTATTTAGTCAATCAACTCTATTGTTCAAACTCAAATGATCAATTGTTTCTTTTGTTTTTACCAGCATGATGAGATACTATGTACTCTTGCTCTCTGGATGACATTGTTATTGAAAACATATGGATTGTATCTGCTAAGCCTTTTTCTTTTCTAATGGTAAAAAACACAATATTATACACACATCTATATTTTTAACTTCTTACTATATTTTTAAATATACACCACGGTATCATTAATTACGTACACATTGTTGTAACAGATCTCTAGACTTTTTCACCTTGCATAACTAAAACTCTATATCCATTCAACAGCACATCCAGATCTCCCCCTCCCTCCAGCCCCTGGTAACCATCACTCTACTCTCTGCTTCTATAAGTTTAACTACTTTAGGAACCTCATAGAAGTGGAATTATGCAGTATTTGTCCTATGTGACTTATTTCACTCAGCATAATGTCTTTAAGTTTCACCCATGTTGTTGCATATGACAGGCTTTCCTTCTCTTTTAAGGCTGAATATAATTCATTATATATATACTGCATTTCTATCTTGGTTATCGTGAATAGTGCTACAATGGACAGGGATGTGCAAGTAAGTCCTCAAGATTCTGTTTTTAATTATTTTGGAAAAATACCCAGAATCAGAATTGCTGGATCACGTGGAATTTCTATTTTTAATTTGTTTGAGTAACCTCCATTCTGTGTTCCTGACAAAGAAATTTATCCCACATGAAAGAACAGGACAAGGTCACAGCCAGAGAACTAAGCAAAATAGATATAACTAACATGAACTGATTATTTAAAGTAATGGTCATAATGATGCTCAATGGACTTGAGAAAAGTGTGGAACACATGTATGTGACCCTTACCACAGAGGTTAGAGATAAGAGCAGAGATAAGGGATACAATAAAAGAAATGAGAAACATGCTTGATGGAATGAACAACAGGATGGAAGAAACAGAAGAACAAATTAGTGACCCAGAAGAAGAGAGATGGAAAGTAATCAAGATGAACAAGAGAGAAAAAATAATTATGCAAAATGAGAATAGATTTAGGGAACTCAGTGATTCCATCAAACATAACAACATTTGTATTACAAGATTCCTAGAAGAAAAGAAAGAGAGAGGGACACCTGGGTGGCTCAGTTGGTTGAGCATCCAACTTCAGCGCATGACTGGTCATGAGATCATCACTTTGGTCATGGTCTCATGGTTCATGAATTCAAGTTCCACACCAGGCTCACTGCCTCACTGCTGTCAGCACAGAGACTGCTTCAGACCCTCAATCTCTCTCTCTCTCTCTGCCCCCCACCCCCACTTGTTCTCTTTCAAAAATAAACATTAAAAAAAAAGAGAGAGAGAAAAGGGGGCAAAACATTTATTTGAAGAAATAATAGTTGAAAACTTCCCTAACCTGAGGAAACAGATATCCAGATCCAGGAGGCAAAAGTGAACCCAACAAAATCAACAAAGAGTGAGTTAAAACTTAAACAACAATCAACACAATATACCGCTATATGCAGAAGTGGCTGTATACAAACACAATTGTAACCATAGATCCAAAACCACTAATAAATATGCAGAAAATAAAGAGAAAAAAAATCTAAATGTATCACTAAAGAAAATAAGCAAATCATGAAAGACAAAAAAGTATCAAAGAAAATCTTCAGAAATAATCATGAAACAAATAATAAAATGACAGTAAATACATATCTATAAATAATTACATTGAATATAAATGGACTAAACGCTCCAGTGAAAGCCAAAGCCAAAGCCCATCTTATAATGGGTTATAAGATAAGATCTTTCTCTATACTACCTATAAGAGACTAATTTTAGACCCAAATTCACCTGCAGATTGAAAGTGAGAGGATATAAACTATGTTAGTTAACTTGACAATAAATTATATATTTTTTTAAAAAAAGGAATATAGTCAATAATATTGCAATAACTTGCATGGTGGCAGACAGTGATTACATTTATTGTAGTGAGTATGGACTAACATACAAAATTGTTGAATCAATATGTTGTAACCTGAAACAAATATAAAATTGTATGATAATTATACTTGAATAAATGAAAATAAATTTTGAAAAATTAAAAAAAAGAAAGTGAGAGGAAGGAGATCTATCTGTCATGAAAACTGATGTTAAAAGAAAGCCAGAGTAGCAATATTTATATGAAAAAAAAATAGACTTTATAACAAAGACTGTGCCTAGAGACAAAGAAGGACACTAACAGTAAAGGGGGCAATCCAAGAAAAAAAGCCAATGCAAATATTTATTCAACCAACATGGGAGCACCCAAATACATAAAACAGTTAATAACAAACATAAAGGAACTAATCAATAATACAATAATAGTAAAGAACTTTAACACCCCACATACATCAATAGATAAATCACCTAAGGAGAAAAGCTACCAGGAAACTACTTTGTATGGCACATTGGAACAGATGGATTTAATGGATATATTCAGAACATTTCATCCTAAACAGAACACATATTCTTTTCAAGTACACATGGAACATTTTCCAGCATAGATCACAAAGTAGCCCACAAAACAAGCCTCAACAAATTCAGGAAGATCGAAGACATATCATGCATCTTGTCTGACCAGAGGACCATGAAACTAGAAGTCAACTACGAAATAAAATACATGGAGGTTAAATAACATGCTACTAAACATTTTTTTGGGTCAGCCAAAAAATAAAAGGAGAAATAAAAAAGTACGTGGAAACAAATAAAAATGAAAACACAACAGTGCAAAACCTTTGGGATGCAGCAAAAGAGGTTTTAAGAGGGAAGTTTATAGCAATATAGGCATACCTCAAGAAGCAAGAAAAATCTCAAATAAATAATGTAACTTTACACTTAAAAGAACTAGAAAGAGAAGAACAAAAAAACCTAAACCAGTAGAAAGAAGGCAATAAAAAGATTAGAACAGAAATAAATGATATAGAAACAAATAAACAAACAGATCAATGAAACTGGAAGCTGGTTCTTTGAAAAGTAAGTAAAATTGATCAACCTCTACCCAGACTTATGAAGAAAAAAAGAAGGAACTCAAATAAAATCACAAATGAGAGACGAGAAATAACATCACAGAAATACATTTGTACAACTAACATCACAGAAATACATTTATAAGAGAATATTATGAAAAACTATACGCCAACAAATTAGACAACGTAGAAGAAATGAATAAATTGCTAGAAACATAAACTACTAAAACTGAAAGAGGAAGAAATAAAAATTTGAACAGACTGATAACCAGCAAAGAACTTGAATCAGTAATCCAAAAAACGCTCAACAAACAAAAGCCCGGGGCCAGAGGGCTTCACAGGTGAACTGTACCAAACATTAAAGAAGAGTTAATACCAAAAAAGAGAGAGACAGAGAAGGAGAGAGAGACCGTTAATAGCTATTCTTCTCAAGCTACTCCAAATAATAGAAAAGGAAAAGATCCAAATTCATTCTATGAGACCAGCATTATTGTGATATCAAAACCAGATACAGAAACCACTCAAAAAGAGAACTGTAGGCCAATATCCCTGATGAAAAGAGATGCAAAAACCCTCAACAAAACACTAGCAAACTGAATCCAATAATACATTTAAAAAATCATTCACAATGATCAAGTGGATTTATTCCTGGGTTGCAAGGGTAGTTCAATATTCACAGATCAATTAATGTGATACATCACATCAGTAAGAGAAAGGATAAGAATACTATGATCACTTCAGTAGATGCATAAAAAAACATTTTAAAAACTACAACATCCATTCATGATCAAAACCCTCTGTAAAATAGGTTAAGAGGTAACCTATTTCAATATAATAAAGGCCATATATAAAAAACCCACAGCTAACATCATCCTTAGTGGGGGAAAACTGAGAGCTTTTCCCATAAGGTCAAGAACAAGACAAGGAGGTCCACTCACCACTTTTATTGAATATAGTACTAGAAGTCCTAGCCATAGCAACAAGAAAAGAAAAAGAAATAGAAGTCATCAAAATCAGTAAGTTAGAAGTAAAACTTTCACTATTTGCAAATGGCATTATCCTATATATAGAAAACCCAAAAGACTCCATGCAAAAAACTGCTAGAACTGATACCCAAATTTAATGAAGTCACAGGATACAAAATCAATGTACAGAAATCTGTTGCATTTCTAAACACCCATAATAAAGCAGCTGAAAGAAAAATTCAGAAAACAATCCCACTTACAATTGCACCAAAAGAATAGGATACCTAGGAATAAACCTAACCAAAGAGCTAAAAGACCTATACTTTCAAAAGTACACAACACTGATGAAAGAAACTGAAGATGACACAGATGAATGGAAAGACATTTCAGCCTCATGGATTGGAAGAACAAATGTTGTTAACATGTCTGTATTACCCAAAGCAATCTACACACTTAATGTGATCCTTATCACAATACCAAAAGCATTTTCACAGAATTAAAACAAACAATCCTAAAATTTGCCTGGCACCAGAAAATACCCTGAAGAGCCAAAGTGATCTTGAAAAATAAAAAAGCAAAGCTGGAGACATCTGGACTTCAAGTTATATTACAAACCTGTAGTGATCAAAACCTTATGATACTACCAAAAATACAGGCACATAGATCAACAGAACAGAATAGAAAACCCAGAAATAAATCCACATCTATATGGTCAATTCATCTTTGACAAGCAGGAGGGAATATCCAATGGAAAAAAAGACAGTCTCTTCAACAAATGCTGCTGAGAAAACTCGACAGCACCAGACAAAAGAAAGAAACTGGGCCACTTCCTTATACCATACACAAATATAAATTCAAAGTAGATTGAAGACCTAAAGGTGAGACCTGAAATTTTAAAAATCCTAGAAGAGAACACAGGCGTAACTTTCTAGATATGTCTACTGAGGCAAGGGAAACAGAAGCAAAAATAAACTATTGGGACTACATCAAAATTAAAAGGTTCTGTAAAGCCAGGGAAACGACGAACAAAACTAAAAAACAACCAAATGAATGGGATAAGGTATTTACAAATGACATATCTGATAAAGGGTTAGTATTCAATGTATATAAAGAACTTATAAAACCCAACACACAGAAAACAAATAATCCAATTAAAAACTGGCAGAAGATATAAACATTTCTCCAAAGACGACATATAGATGGCCAACATACACATGTAGAGATGTTAATCATCACTTACCATCAAGGAAATACGAAGCAAAATTACAATAACCTATCACCTCACACCTGTCAAAATGGCTAAAAACAACAACACGAGAAACAACAGGGTTGACAAGGAAACAGAACACTTCTGTACTGTTGATGAGAATACAAACTGGTGCATCCATTGTGGAAAACAGTAAGGAGCTTCCTCCAAAAGTTAAAAATAAAACAACCCTATGATCCAGCAATCACACTACTGGGTATTTACCCAAATAATACTAGAACACTAGTTTAAAGGGATACATGCATCCCTATGTTTATTGTAGCATTATTTGCAATAGCCAAATTATGAAAGCAGACCAAGTGTGCATCAACAGAAGAATGGATAAAGAAAAGGTGGTGTGTATGTACATATATGTGTGTGTGTGTGTGTGTGTGTGTGTGTGTGTATTATTCAGCCATAAAAAAGAATGAAATCTTGACATTTGCAAAGACATAGATGGAGGAAGAGAGTATAATGCTAAGCAAAATAAGTCAGGGAAAGAAACACCATATGATTTCATTGGTATGTGGAATTTGAGAAGCAAAACAAATGAGCAAAGGAGAAAAAAGGAGAGAGAGAGAGACAAATCAAGACTCTTAATTATGGAGAACAAACTGATGGTTACCAGAAGGGAGGTCGGGGGAGAGGGTATCAATGAAATAGGTGATGGGGATCAAGGAGTACACTTCTCATGATGAGTACTGGGTGATGTATGAAATTGTTCAATCACTATACTGTACACCTAAAAATATTATAACACTGTATGTTAACTAACTGGAATTAAAATAAAAACTGACAAAAATTTAAAAAATAAAATGAAACTAATTACACATCTATAGTAATCAAAATAATATGGCACTAAAATAAAATATATAGCATAAAATATAAGAAAATAGAGAACACAGAATTAAACCCATGCCTATATGGTCAAGTGACCTCTGACAAGAATGCCGTAACCAAAAATTGGGAGAAGAATCTCTAACAAATAGTGCTGGGAAAACTGGATATTCACATGCCAAATAATGAAATTGGATCTTTATACTATACCATACACAAAAATTAACTCAAAATGGACTAAAGAATTAAGGGCTAAAACTATAAAACCCCTAAAAGAAAAGTGTGGTAGTTGATTTATCAACTTGATTGGGTCAAGAGATATCAAATAGTTGGTAAAACATTTCCGGGTGTATGTCTGACACTGTCTCTCAAAGAGATCAGCATTTGAATCAGTAGACTGATTGGCCGAAAAATGTGATCAGTCGAAAAAAGACTGTACTCACCAATCCAGGAAGGCATCATGCAAGCACTGAGGGCCTGATCAGAACAAAAAGATGGAGGAAGGGGGGATTTGTCCCTTCTATTTCATCAAGCTCAGACATCCATCTTCTCCTACCCCCAGACATTGACGTTCCTGGTTCTCAAGTTTTCAGACTCAAACTGGAATTTACATTATTGGCCCCTGATCCTTAGGTCTTTGAACTCAGGCGGGCTTTCCTGGCTCAGCGGCTTGCAGACGGCACATCTCGGGACCTTCTGGCCTCCATATCCCTGTTGGCCAATTTCTACCATGAATCTCCGCTTCTACTTATTTAACTACCCACCTTATTGGTTCTACTTCTCTGGAGAACTAATATGAACACATAAGGGGAAAGCTTTATAACATTGATCTTGGCAATAATTTTTTTTTAATATGACACCAAAAGCAAAGGCAACAAAGTAAATATAGACAAGTGGGACACCAAACTAAAAAGCTTCTGTGCAGCTAAGGAAACCATCAACAGAGTAGAAAGGCAGCCGGCAGAAGGGGAGAAAAACAATCATATACCTGGTAAGAGGCTGATTTCCAAAATACATAAGGAAGTCCGATAATTCAATAGCAGAAAACCAATGCAATTTAAAAATGGACAAAAGACTTGAATAGACACTTCTCCAAAGAAGACAGAAAAATGAATAACAGACATAGAAAAAATGTCAGTCATCAGAGAAATGTAAATCAAAACCACAGGAGATACCACCTCACACTTCTTAGGATGGCTATTAAAAAGGGAAAAAGAAAACAGAAAATACAAAGTGTGGAATGTGAAGGATGTGAAGAAATTAGAACCTTGTGCACTGTTGGTGCCTTCTTTTGATTGCGATGCTGATACCGTGTCTCAGGTATGAGCATTTCTGTGATGATGGGGATAGTAGATGGCCTAGAAAATAGAGCAGATCTTCCAGCAAATTTGTTTGGAAGATAAGTAAACTAAATGAACTTAGGAAAATATGGATTTCAGAGAGTTTTCATGACCGATGGCCTGACTTGGGGTTTGGAACCAAGGCTTCAGCTACAGATAAAATATTACATAGTCATTATTCCTTCCCCATATTACAGAGAGAACCTTGTGAAGAGGGGCTATGGATGATAATCACATCGAAATATCAACTCCCTTTCCCATGTTTCACTGAGGATTTTCGTATAAGCTTAGATTTGATTGACTAGTATTTTGCTTTGAATTTTTGCATCTTCATTCATGTCATATTTGTCCCTAGAAACTCCTTATATCTAAATAAGTTTGTTTTGCCCAAAATTAGGGCAATTTGGCAAAGGCAATCTTTTAAGTGCCAAAATATTCTGAAAGACCAATAAAAAAAAAAATGTCAGATTCTGGAAGGTATGAAAGAACATATATACGGAATTTTCTGCACCAAGTACAATTCTTTAGATATAGAGGTTACTTTAGGTTTCCTCTATCTTCTTGAGGCTTTTTCTCAAAAAGCCCTCTTTCTTTGAAAATTTTCCATAAAAATTTTTTAAAATGGGAAACTATGGTCAATTTTTAAATTCCCTTTTTTAGAAGAGAAAAAAACGAAGAGAAATGATAAATCATAAAGAAAAGGACATATTAAAACTTCTAGGAGTGGCCAAAAACTGTAGAAAATTATTCAACTTTATATATTTATATATGTATAATGTTTAACAATTATGCAAGCATACTGACATTTCTAGGGAAAATAGAGGGCTTACTTATTTCGTATATGCCACAGTCTCTGATTTTCATTATCTATATATCTCTGAATTTTCAGTATCTATATATCCTCAACTCACATGCTACCATTTTGTTGTCAATAGGATCATTTTTACTGTGTCACCTCAATTTGTTGTCATAGGGTATTTTATTTTTTTTTAATTTTTTTTTTACATTTATTTATTTTTGAGAAACAGAGTGAGACAAAGCATGAATAGGGGAGGAGCAGAGAGAGTAGGAGACACAAAATCTGAAGCAGGCTACAGGCTCTGAGCAAGAGGTCAGCACAGAGCCTGATGCGGGGCTCGAACCCACGAACTGTGAGATCATGACCTGAGCTGAAGTCGGACACTCAACCGACTGAGCCACCCAGGCACCCCATGTCATAGGGTATTTTAAACCCTAAGTGACCTAGGCCTTTGTTCTGGGCTCCACAATATTCCTGGCTAATGAATAGCCAATGCCTTGGTCACGTAGTTTAAAAGAAAGTGACTGTGAGACTATTCAAGATGAGAGCACAGAGTGGCCACAGCATTCTTAACGTATGTTTGTTTAAAGTCAGCTGAGTGCCTTTTATTTTCTTCTCAAATGTGAAATCTTTGTGTTCTTCATGATATTTTCCATGCTTAGGGTTATAAATCATTAATCTTCCCCTTATAACTTTTCTACATCTCTAACCACTGCTAAGGTAATGGAATGCAGGGGACTTTTGAGTCAAGCCTTGGTACCCTCACAATTTCAAACTATAGGAGATAAATATTTTTTTAAATTTACATTAATGTCTATTAGAAATATGAGAAATACCAGTGCCATAATCACAAGGACAAAAATTTACCTAATGAGAATCATACTACTTTTCCCCCTTTTCTGTTTTCTGCAAGCAATTCTAATAACAATAAAAAATCACAACCTTGTCAAACCCTTTAGAGGTTCCCCCCCTCCCAGTGAAACATTGATTAACTAGTATGAGACATTTCATTAACATTAATTTTTTGGCAATCTGCTTCTAAGACTCAGTACCATATTTGCAGAAAACAAACTGAAATTGAGGATTAACCAGGAGGAAAAAAAAACCACAACACCCCCTGGAGCATATTCCAGAGTAAATATAGAGTCATCCTAAGCATTTTCTACAAATGAAATCTAAGTTACCTTGCTCAAGACCACTGATGCAATTCCATCCCTGGAACTGTCAGACCAGTTTGGAGAGATGATTTTGCAGAAACTTTTTTATTTTTTTTTTTTTTTTTTTTTTTTTTTTTTTTTTTTTAAATTTTTTTTTTTTCAACGTTTATTTATTTTTGGGACAGAGAGAGACAGAGCATGAACGGGGGAGGGACAGAGAGAGGGAGACACAGAATCGGAAACAGGCTCCAGGCTCCGAGCCATCAGCCCAGAGCCTGACGCGGGGCTTGAACCCACGGACCGCGAGATCGTGACCTGGCTGAAGTCGGACGCTTAACCGACTGCGCCACCCAGGCGCCCCTGCAGAAACTTTTTTAAAAGGGCAAGGAGGTAAGAGTGTAAGTAAGCAAAACCGGGGTCTGTGTTTCACCTTTTTGCATAGTTGAAATCACTACACGTAATCCACTTTCTTTGCAGGGAGGGGGCGTGTTACTCATAGTCTTGGCAATTATCTATCGAAAGTAGTTTGCTCATTTTAGAGCCCAACAGTTTGAATCAAAAGCAAAGAAAAGCAGCCCTAAATAAATGCGCCATTTGTTTTCATTGATTTTGCTTTTCCTTGAAACAATATTGAAGTTTACTTTAGTCCCCTAGATTTTTCCTA
Organism: Neofelis nebulosa; assembly: GCF_028018385.1. Lineage (NCBI taxonomy): Eukaryota > Metazoa > Chordata > Mammalia > Carnivora > Felidae > Neofelis > Neofelis nebulosa. The sequence continues at coordinate 213,110,321 of NC_080782.1, forward strand.
AGAACATCCGCTTTACATATGCAAAAGCATCTCCCTATAGCATTAATAGGGCTTATGAATCTTCAAAGAGACTACGCTTTTTTATGCACTGCAACAGCCAAGTCTAAAAAGAAAGCTTTCAAGTTTGTTGACTCCAGAGCGGTTTTGATTTTGTTTTTCTTTTTCCATGCTGCCATAAATGCCCTTTTCCTGATTCGACACTGGGAATAAAAAAAGAGAATTCTGTCAGCATAAGTCACCCAAGGAACAACATCTGGGCTCGTCTTGCTTATAGTTTTCTAGCACCCTAGATATTCAGAATAACTGAACTTACTGGACCCCTACCAAGTTATCTTTCTCTGATGGCGGCTGTGCTGTAAATTCATAGTGAAAACTATTATATTCTCCCGAATTGCTGCAGTTCCCCAGATAAAATGGGAACTATTCCACAGATTTTCCTGTCAACTTCAACCTGCACGTAGGATTTAGGAAGGCCGCATGCCCTGGTCTACTGAGGGAGAGTGATTTCCTCACTGGCTTCAGAGCACCCTTCCTCAAGCCCAGCGTTAAAAAAAAAAAAAAAAATAGCACACACATATTCTGGTAATAAGGCTTTGCTGTAACAGGTTCGGAAAGGTTGTCTTTAGGCACTTTCATTTTAAAAAGTCCTGATAAGGTGGCTCAGCAAGGACTCACAGGAGTTGCTTGTTAAGTAGCCTTACAGCACGCCGCCGAGCAATTTGGCAGTGATCTTGTCACAGACTCATTAGCTTATGCTCTCCGTTGCTCATTTGCAGTTTTAAGCTGGAGTTTCTCAGTGTGGAAAATACCTGCCACGTTACGCCTCAGAAAGGCCACCATCTCCTGGAACTGGTCCTTGAGAGGGTCTTGGCAAATGGTATCACAATTGTACTCTCAAAAATATCCAGGTTCTATCAAATACTTTACTTAGTGACTGACTTAAATGGAGTCCGTTTGGTTAGGGTGTTAAGAATTGTATAAAAAGAGGTAAAAGCAGGGTAGAGAAAGGCCAAGAGGAGTAGAATAGGCGGCCAACCTTCCTAGTTGGCCCACGACTCAGGGGTTCCCGGATGTGGGACTGTCAGTGCTAAAAGGAGGAAAGTCCCAGGCAGACCAAATGAGCTGGTTACCCTGAGTATTTTATTTTATTTTGTTATTTTATTCTTTTCCAGGTTTACAGAGGTATGATTGACAACATTTGTGTATATTCAAGGTGTACAATGTTTTGATATGCATGTATGTTATGAAAAGATTTCCATAATCAAAGTAATTACTCCAGGTAATATTCATCACATCACATAGTTACTCTGATTCTGTTATTTTTTAATTAATTAATTAATTTATTTATTTTTTAAGAAACAGAATGAGACAAAGCATGAGTGGGGGAGGGGCAGAGAGAGGAGACACAGAATCTGAAGCAGGCTCCAGGCTCTGAGCAAGCGGTCAGCACAGAGCCCAATGTGGGGCTCGAACCCACGAACTGTGAGATCATGACCTGAGCTGAAGTCGGACACTCAACCGACTGAGCCACCCAGGCGCCCCAAGTTACTCTAATTCTTAAGTCTTCTCCAAATTAAGTCTACCTCCTACTATTTAAAGTCTACTTATAGGAAAAATTGTCATTTGTCCTTTAGCAAATACGCTTCCCAGAATGGAATAAAATATTCTCTGCTACCGGGGTACCTGGGTGGCTCAGTTGGTTAAATATCTGACTTGAGCTCAGGTCATGGTCTCACCACTCACGAGTTCAAGCCCCCCATTGGGCTCTGCAATGGCAGCTCAGAACCCGGAGCCTGCTTCAGATTCTGTGTCTCCCTCTCTCTCTGCCCCTCCCCCTGCTCTCTCTCAAAAATACACATTAAAAAAAAATTCCCTTCTACCGATTGTGTTAGTTAACAAATATGGTGAAACCCTGTTTGTCTTTTTAAATTCACATGTACTCAAAAATTTTTTTACAAATAAAATTCTTGTGAAGCACATAAAGGACATTCTAATTAACACTGGTTTATATTCTAGCTGTGCTCCACATGCCATGCCAATGAAGACCCATATTTCAGAATCCAGGTTGACTGAAAAAGCATTGGTCATCTCTGCCTGCTCTAACAAGTTCCTAACTCCTGGGTAGAGATACAGAGTTGTGTAAATATAATTTCAAGAGAAAAAAAAAAAAAGCCTGGATATTTTATAGGCTATCAGTTTTGACAGTGAAAAGTAAAGATTTAACCCTCCCTGCTGCTATTGCCTCAAGGAACACTTGTAGAAAATCAACAAAAATAGCTTCCACAGGTAAAGTTTAGGCAATAAAAGAATAAAGCAACATCTGTGTCAAAGGAAACTCTAAGAAAGTTAAGTCTGCATAGTTTGACCTAAAAACCACCACAGCTTGTCTGAATTACACGGCCACCTGTCACAACTGTGCCTGAGATTCTTCTAAAACAGTAGGGGTTTGTCACATAAATGGAATGTGCAGGATTTAAATTATTGGAGACCATGAGGCCACCCCAATGAACGTGAAAGTTTTCAAAACAGAAATGACAGGGCTTAGTGTCTCCTAAAGCCAGGGGATACTCCCTGTTGACAGCTGCCCAGAATTCCTACAGTGAGATTAAACATTAAAATGACAATATCATCACTGGGTGTCTAACATACAATGTACACCAATTAATAAGTTTAAATTCATAAGTGTTCCCTTTTCAGATATATAAATCATTTGCCAATGGTACCTAAGATCAGTGAGTCACGGAATACTACGTGGCAATGAGAAAGAATGAAATATGGCCTTTTGTAGCAATGTGAATGGAACTGGAGAGTGTGATGCTAAGTGAAATAAGTCCTACAGAGAAAGACAGATACCATATGTTTTCACTCTTATGTGGATCCTGAGAAACTTAACAGAAGACCATGGGGGGGGGGAAGGGAAAAAAAAGTTAGGGGGGGGAGCCAAACCGTAAGAGACTCTTAAAAACTGAGAACAAACTGAGGGTTGATGGGGGGTGGGAGGGAGGGGAAAGTGGGTGATGGGCATTGAGGAGGGCACCTGTTGGGATGAGCACCGGGTGTTGTATGGAAACCAATTTGACAATAAATTTCATGTTTAAAAAGAAAAGATTATTGAGTCAGTTTTCGGTGTGGACACAGCAGGTGATCTACTGGATGGTGTGATTGGAGGTGCTATCAAAGATCATTCTCTTAAATATATTAGTGGTCTTAACCATAACCACCGAATGGAAGCTGAAATGCCACAACATGGGCAAACATCCCTTGGTTGCTTCATCTCAGGTTCCTCAGAAAAGGTGCCAAAGTCACTCACGCTCAGGGTGCATGGGGTTAAGGAAGTGCTTGATTTTTGTTCTCCATTCTCCTTACTGCCTCACTGTTCCTGGAGACAAAAAACTAACACATGAGGAGGGGAGCGTGAGCAAGGAGGAGGAGCCACATAATCCGGGAACTGAGAAAAATCTTGGAAAACCCCCTATCACACTCTCCGCATCCCTACTGTGACTGCTTTTCCAAGACACGTTCCAAGGTCCTTATCAAGTCATAGTGTTGGTACTTTCCCATACTAGACATCTCTCACTCTACCATGTTTTGTCCACTAAGCTTCTTCATTTGTCTTAACTACCACCCATTTCATGTCTTATTTTGGCCCAGATTTCTAGTCCCTAAAAGGCTCTTTTCTTTATTTCTTTACCAGCAAATCCATTTTCTTTTTCCCTTAAAGGGGCACCTGGGTGGCTCAGTGGGTTAAGCACCTAACTCTTGATTTTTTTGGCCCAGGTCATGATCTCGTGGTTTGTGAGATCAAGCCCCATGTTGGGCTCTGCGCTGACAGTGTGGAGCCTGCTGGAGATCCTCCCTACCCGCCCCCCCCCCAAATAAACATGACAAAATAAAAAAATCAAATTCAGTATTACCCGTGGTGCCTACTTCCTTTCCAATGTTTTCTTAGTTCTTTCATTACATTTATTGTTCCATTTCTGATTCCTAAATGTAATAAATTTTTAATTCAGAGTATTAAGAAAATCCAATATATATATATATATATATATATATATATATATATATATATATATAATTTTATTATGCACAAAATCTGTAGATGCCCACAAAATCTGAATTCTCCTGTAAGTTCACCACACAAGGAAAATCACTATTTACATTTAGCTTATATCCTCCCAACACACATGTGATCCTTTTTCTCTCATGCTCCTTGACAGGCAGTGTTCAGGCTGTTTGCAGACCCACTGTCAACACCCATCTAAGTGCTTCGAGATGCTCTGTGATTCACACAAGTTAAAGCTAGAAGGAGTCTTGGGAATCAAAGAATCCAACTACTGATTTCACAGGCAAGCACCTTACCCTAGATCATACAGTTTGTAAGTAGCAGAGTTAGAACTCGATTCACCTAAGGCCAGCATGTCCAGTTGCATAGACTGTGCAGTATATAGGAGCCCGTATATTTACCAGGCTGTGTGCTAAGGCTCAGTCCTGCACCATCTGGAGAGAGAGAGGCAGAAAAGCACCATCCCCTTACTGATTCTCTCTCTCTCCCTCTCTCTCTGCCCCTTCCCCCACAAGGGCCAGGGATAGCAGCAGGTGGTGAGGAAAATGCCAGTGATTGTTTATAATCCACTGACAGCACCGTGTAGGCTAGCAATGAGCCTGAATCCAGGTATATTATTTCCCAAGCGGATGCTTTTTCAGGGCTCTATGCTTCCGAGTGCATCTTTCTTCCTAATATGACATGTTTTTTAAAACCACTCCCAGTGAGATACTACTCTGTAATTTTATGAAGTTTGTTCCATACACACACACACACACACACACACACACACACACACACACAAGAAATCCCCCAAATCTCACAATTCAAGAGGGTGTAAGCAATACACGATGCACTGAATTGATTGATGATTGGAGTGCGCATTTGGAAAGCCAACCTGACAGGTCAATAATGAGCTCTTAAAGTTATCAGATGACAACGATCTTCTCATCCCCTCCTGAATATCCAACAAATTGCCTTATACTCTGCAAAGATTTGCTTAACTTAATTCCTATACCATATAAAAGGAAATACCAGTGTTCGAGGAAACATAAAGGTAATAATAATTCGTTGTGCCTTCTACAAAGAATAATTTTGACCAACCAAACTAGAATATGAGTAAGGGAAACATTTATAAAAATTAGAGAAAATGATAGTTAAAAGCACAGAGCTTACAACTGGCAATTCCTTCTCCACATCTGGACTCTGTTATTGATATTTACTAATAGTGTGATCCTGAGAAAATTTATCTGTGAAATGGAAATAATAACAGTACTTCTTGGCACTTTTCCGAATGTTAAAAAAATAATGCAGAGTGTCGAGACAGCAAACACTCAACTGTTAGCTATGATTATTACTGAAGTTGTGCATTCATAATTTAGATGCAGTTTTTATTTCCCTTATCAAGTTGGAATCTACCAATAACTGGAACATTTGTTTAAGGAGACTTAGAAATAACCGAGGAGAAATGGTCTCTGAGAGTTTTTCTGTAGGTTTCTTTTTACACAGATAATTGATAAAATAGTTGATTTTTTGAAACGTGAACTACAGCTTGATTCAGAAAGTAAGAGAGATAGATGTTTGCCTTCTAAATTAAAACTGGGATATCTAATTTGGAGTAATTTGAAGTGTTAAAACATAAGGGTGCCTGGGTGGCTCAGTTGGTTAAGCACCCGACTCTTGATTTCGGCTCAGGTCATGATCTGATGGTTTAGGAGCTGAGTCCCATTTTGGGCTCAGCGCTGACAGCACAGAGCCTGCTTGGGATTCTCTCCCTCGCTCTCTCTCTACCCCTCCCCCCAACTTGCACTGTCATTCCCTGTGTCAATATTAAAAAAAAAACTTTAAAAAATAATACAATAAAGGGTAAAAATATAAATACCATGAAAAAGTTTTAACGACTTTCTGTGTCTCAAAATGGAATCGATTCTTCATTTTTTTCAGAAAAACAGTCTAGCCTATTGAAACTGCCTTATGATCTCCTCTGTGGAAAGCAGAAAGTTGTAATAATTCATGGGTGATTTCGTTTGGGTTTGGGGGACCTTCAACCCATCACCTCGGTGAGCTTACTTTGTGAACAGGCACAAGGGGATCTGTAGCAAGTTTGTATTCCTGACATAACTAGAGGAGCTGCACATCGTCTCTCCTCCCCAAACATAGACCTTAGAGAAAAATGGTTGCAATGTGTGCTAGGTATAGAACTGGCCTTCTTGGGCTGATCGGCTAATCAACAAATTATTATCCCTTCTGTTTTAAGAAGATGTGGTTTGAATGGTTACAAATAAAAACTAGAAGTATTCAATTTCCTAAGTAAATAAAATTACTGTACATTCATGCAATGGAATATGCTTCAGCCTTTGAAAAGAGAGGAGGGCACCCGGGTGGCTAAGTATCTGAGTCTTGATTTCTGCTCAGGTCACGGTCTCACAGTTTCAGAGCTCGAGCACTCTGTCAGGCTCCACGCTAAGTGGGGAGACTACTGAAGATTCTCTCTGTCTGTCCCCTGCTTGCATGCACATGCTGTCTTGCTCTCTTTCTAAAAAAATAAAATAAAATAATAAATAAATAGATGATAGATGGATAATAAAGGGAGGAAACAATTCAGGTAATGTTACGGAATGATTCTTGCTAAGTGAAAAAAACAAGGAGCACAACAGCATTAAGAAATGATACCACTTGTGTAAAACAGGAGGGATAAAAATAATAGAAGCATGTTTGATTACATAAGCATAAAATATCTCTGGAAGAGCATACAAGAAATTGGCAATATTGATTATTTCTGCAGACAGGGCATGAGTGGCCGGGCACATATATGGCAGGGAGATATTTCCCTGAATATCTTCTAAATTTTGAACAATGTGACAGTCCTGCTTACTCAAAAATAATTAAAATTAAAGTAAAAGTGAAAGATATTGTTATATTTTTTCTCCAACACCGTCTTCTTCTGATGCAGCTGCCGCCTCTTGCTTGTTCTGTTTTCTTCTAAATATCTCAGTGAATCTCACAGGATTTTATAGCATTACCCTACATAACAGGAGACCCTTCTAATAAAAATGTCACATTTCATACTGAGGCCTTCAGAAACTGTATATATAATTCAACTGTTAAAGCTTCATCAACATTTCATAACAGATTCCTGATATTTACCTATACCTTTCAACCTGATGTTTTATGAAACTTCCTCCTTTTTTGAAGAAATGGAGCCAGGGTTTTCCTAGACCCTGAACTGTGATTTATTTTCTTTGTCCTAGTTTGACCCACTTCTGCATCTTGGAGACTGCTAACTCTACGCCCTTGAGGATGAGAAAAAATAAATCCTCACAGGTTCTTGGAATATAAATTACAAGTAAGTGAACAAGATAAGTGTAGTGTAGGAAATTGACTTTCCTTTTCCTGGTGTAGACTTTCAGAAGTCTTCCCTTTGTTTATTTCTAATCCATGAATCAAAGAACTGTGGAACTGAAGCAGCTTTTCAACGAGAGTACTACTTGTGCATTTTGTAACATTTTAGATAATTATTTTAAACTTTTTTCACCAAGGTTCTATTCAGACTAGGAGAGAATAAATTCATACCCTAGGACATTTGGGAATGGGGGGGAAATTCCAGTTGTTATCTGCCCCCCCCAATCAAACCTTTATACATACATCTATGTATGTATAAATTTTTCAATTTTGCAAATTTTGCAATTTACATCACAAGAATGTGCAGCAGGGGTCGATGACTCCCCTTGGTCTGTGTTCCACAACACTATACATTTTAGTGACAGGAATTCACACATACCAGTTTTGAAAGTATGGTATTACATCAGAAATAATAGATTGCATCAGAAATAATAGCTACTAACAAATTTATAAAGTCCTCGGACATAGTCTTCTCATCTCATGAAACCACACATGAAATAAATATGGGAAGTCAGGAACCATTCACTAAGTACTTACTCTAGGTTAGTTATTTGCCATTCATTACCTAATCCTCACAACAAATATAATAAAGCATTACTAGTGTTTCCATTTTATAGGTGAAGAAATTAAAGCTACAATAAGTAAGTCACAATTCCAATTTGGGGAATGGGGAATTGGGAGTCTACTCCTGGTCCAATTAGCTGGAGGGAGTTTGGGGCAGGACTCTATATTACACACTTGCCTGCCACAATGGCTCAGCGTGAGAGAAAAGGTGAGAGGTCGCAGGATGGGTAAATCCCACAAAATGTGTAGTATGTTGTGTAAAGTCATCCAGTTGTGAAACTTGGCAACCAAGGCTACTCCTTGAACTCTACTTTGAAATCTAAGTGCATCATAGATTATTACACACCCTCTGCCTGGAGGTCAAGATGAGTATGAGGAACTAATCACTAGGCAGGTGACATTTCAGCTCAGGTTTAAAGAATTAGAGCAAACTTGTCAAATAGACAAAGGGACAACCACGTGTTGCAGGACGTAGAGCATATCAAGGACATAAAAGTTATTAGAGAATATGTTCAGTAAGTGTTGAGTGAATGAATGCACTGAATAGTATGGCCCTGTAGAAATACAGTGTGGCTAGAGGAAGGCTGTTGTGTAAAGGGAATCACAGGAAGGAGTTACGTGATACAGGTTTTATATGGCTATGCCACCATGTTTGGAGTAAAAGCTGAAGGCAATGGGAGCTGAAGGCAATTGAACTTCAAGCAGGGAAAATAAACATCCAGATTTGTCCTTTCGAAAGATTATCCTGAAAGAAGTGTGGAAATCATATTGCACGGGAGTAAAATAGAGACTAAAGGCCATTTGGGGACATATTAGAACACTTCATGCAAGAAGAATTGACAATAAGAAATGACAGGGACCACGTTGAGGAAGAGGGGGTGACTTGACCATTACAAAAGCAGAGTTGCTTTCGGGTAACTCATATCTTCAGGGAAAGAGATCACTTGGCTAAGAAATAGCTATTTCCATCACTGTGTGCAGGGTAAAGGGGCATGATTACGCCTTCACAGAATGTAAGTGAAGCTACCTGCCAGGAAGCAGAATAATTCATTTGTAGGATCCTTAGTCCTACAAATGAATTATTACTTACAAAGTAGCATCACTTACAAAGTAGCATCAAAGGCATTTGGAATTTGTATATTTTAAATTTATTTGCACTTGATTAGAATTACTGGATTTATCAATTCTGATCAACTTTAAACATGACAGCTTGGTCTTACTTTACTTTCTCCAAAGACTGAAGCTAAAATTGTATCTATATCCATTTGTGTAAAGAGTAGATTTTTCTAAGTTTAATGGTGAAAAGTACTAAGCAATGCACCTCCTTTTGTTCCACAGGATGGATTTTAAAAGGAGGGGAAAGTATTTCCTAAGGTTATCTGAGACAAAAACAACTTCAGAGCTAATATCATTCCTTCATTTAGACCTGAGAGAAAAGTTAGGAGAATTTGTCTCAATGGAGGCAAAGAACATCTCCGGGACTAGTGCATTGTTAACCTGTTTGCTGGACCTTTTTTTTTTCCATCTGCTCTTTTGCTTTCCTTATTTTATTTATCTATCTGTGAATAAATAATTATCTCTCCCGGGGCGCCTGGGTGGCGCAGTCGGTTAAGCGTCCGACTTCAGCCAGGTCACGATCTCGCGGTCCGTGAGTTCGAGCCCCGCGTCGGGCTCTGGGCTGATGGCTCGGAGCCTGGAGCCTGTTTCCGATTCTGTGTCTCCCTCTCTCTCTGCCCCTCCCCCGTTCATGCTCTGTCTCTCTCTGTCCCCAAAATAAATAAAAAACGTTGAAAAAAAAAATTAAAAAAAAAAATTATCTCTCCCACCCTTTTTGTCTCCTTTACTGTTGATGTTCTGTTTTTGTCTGATTTGTTTCCCCTTGATCCGTTTTCTTACTGCAAGCATTCATGCAAGAGGGTGATACATTTTTTCACTTAATTATAATTTTCTTTATCATGCAAATTTCCAGATTAATAACGGCACAAGCAGATAAGAGAAAGTCTCTTTAGAGTTTCTGTAGTTTTACCACATAATGACACATCATTTAGACCAAATCACTCAGTTCTTTTATAGATACATATTGAAATCATCAGAAAGAAGTTGAATTATCATTTGGGTTTTAAAAAAATCACTAGGGGCAAAGGTAGCAGTAAAGTTAGGACCAAAATATTCACAATATTTCAATGAGATATACTTCTCTAGTGACGTAAGACCCAGAATTATTATTCAATTTCTTTTTTTCATGTCTGAAAAAATGCTCTTTGATTGTTGAGATATCAAATACCATTAACTCAATAACAACCCTAAAACCTACATTTCCTTTTTAAACATTTTCAATATTAAAATTGTAGCCCCCTGAAACTAACAGAAGATCTTTAGGTGTTTCTGAAAAAAAAAAAAAAAAAAAAAAAAAAAAAAAAAAAAAAAAAAAAACCTAGTTTTTCAGTATCCAAAGATTCAAATGGAATGATTTAAGTCTGGTGATAGAATGATGAGTGAACATTATTATTTAATTTTCATGGTAGAATATTCGGAGATCCAATGAAAGAGTTAGTTTCTCCATCATCAAAAGTGAGGAAGTTGATATAAAAACTTAATTCAGGCATGAAAGCAAACTGTCTATATGCTTACCTATATGCTATACTACCCATGCAGGAAATGTGTATTATCATCCTTGGAGATCTTCTTGCTACAGACAAATATAAAAATTATAGGGGCGCCTGGGTGGCTCAGTCGGCTAAGCGTCCGACTTCGGCTCAGGTCACGATCTCGCGGTTCGTGAGTTTGAGCCCCGCGTGGGGCTCTGTGCTGACAGCTCAGAGCCTGGAGCCCGTTTCGGACTCTGTGTCTCCCTCTCTGACCCTCCCCCGCTCATGCTCTGTCTCTCTCTGTCTCAAAAATAAATAAACATTAAAAAAATTAAAAAAAAATTATAGACATGAGGCATCAGGCTATATTTTATGAAGCATACTGTATGGTTTTTTAATGCTGATATACAAAATCAGTATACATTTTGTGGTTAAAAAAAACAAAAAATTATTCTTTTCTGGAAGCTCATCAGCATACATTTCTTTGCCTTCTCCTCTAACACAATAGAAGCTGCCCACATTCCCTGGCTCATGGCCCCCTTTCTCCATCTTTGAAACCAACAGTGATAGTTTGATTCTTTCTCATCAAGCATCACTCTGACCACTTCTGCCACCCACTTCCACTTTAAAAGACCCCTGTGATGACCACGGGGCCAACCTGGATAATCCAGGATATTCTCCCTACTTAAAGTCAGCAGATTTATAACCTTCCTTCCATTTGCCACCTTAATTCCCTTTTTCCATGTAATCTACTAAATTCACAGGTTATAGCTATTGGGACACAGGCATTTTTGGAGAACTGGTCATTATTCTATCTGAAACATACATTTTATGCATTTCTCTCATTGGGAAATCTGTAATTACATGTAAATTACATAAAAGGTAATTTAAGTTTTGTCAAGTTACAAAGGATTTCCAACTTATATAAATTTGGTTTTCTTTAAGTAAAATTGTATACATGATTAATGGAAATTACCTGTATTCTTAAAATAGTTAAAAATAATAAGGTGTAATGCTTACATACCTATAACAAATGACTCTATATTTTAATAAATATGTATGGTGGAATCAAAACTTTAAGGACAACTTTTGCAACGTTTCAACCAAGGTAAAAAATTTTATGTTAGCGAAAGCTTTAGTGTAGTTCTAAGATCTAATTAAAATTCTATATTCTATATGTATATATCTGTATCTGAGATCTACATCTCTGTCCTAAATTACCTCACACCCTTGGAGAAAATTATGTCATGCATATTAGCACCTTGTTAATTATCTTCTGATTTTAAGCACTCTGGTCTTAATAGGAGAAATTTACACAGATGTGTGTGGGTGGGGGGGAGATGGGGAAATGTATGCGTGATAGGTAATTTGTTTTCTTCAAAATAACATTTGAAATGACATCCTTAGTGAATAGTATATTTGCAAACATTAAGCAGCATTACAGTTTAACTGGGTTATCATGGGTCTAGTCTACATTGCCAGGGCAATGGAATCTGGAAAATTGTGACATGCTTTATATCTATAGTTGTATGGCTTTCTTTATAGAGATTTTGCTGAGTACATTTTTGAGGCTCTTAATGAGTGTCATCATTGTGGAAAGTCCCAGGTTTCATTCCTTTAATTCTCAGGGCCAAAAGAATGTTTTACCTTTAACGAACCACTGGTATATTTTTGTTGCACTGACATTGAATCTTGTGCCCATCCAGGTTTTCTTCTTCCCTGGGCTGCCAGGGATCAGAGAACTAAATATGATGTTGATCTCTAGCAACTGGGTGACACGTTGTGTCATAAATCCATCTAATTTATCCTGGTTTAGTTAACTCTCATTTTCATTTTTCCTACTTCTTTATGTCATACCGTAAAGTATGTTTCTGTATAAATTGCATCAAAATTATTTGAATATATAATGTAAAAAAAGACAGTGTGTAGAACTGAATATTTTGACAACTTAGATGAAAAACTGAGAATTAAAAGTGAAGTAAGCATCCAGATGTTAAAACATCAAGGCTTTTGTCTCAATTAGCTACCCAGATTTTCTAAATGATACCTTGGCAGTGGTGGCGGTAGGGGTGAGAATTTACAGGTCTGCGAGTAGAGTAGCGATGAAAACATGTAAGAATTCTCTTCCTTTAGAACCTGAGACCTTGATGGTCATAACGTCTGTCTTAATATAGTACAAGGCATGGAAATATTATCTTAAACTAATACTTTGGATAAAATGGTCTAATGAATAGAAAAATATTCATCTTTCATTTACCGTGACTCTTCGCCAAACTTACAACGTTAATATTGGTGGAATATTTCATCTGGTATGTGAAAAATATATTTCATATTCTATTTCCAGACCATGACTTTTTATTGACTTCCTAGGAAGTTACACACCCTTTTGAAATAATAAGTAAAAATGTAGAATTTGCTGGGAATCAAAAAAATGGGTAACTTAGCACACATCCATGGCTTCTCACATATACACCCTTGTTACACGAATATTCATCCTGAAGAATGATTATTTCAAAATCCTGGCAAGTAGAGGATAATCACTAACCACAGAGCACTTAAGAACACTCTTTGGAGGGGCGCCTGGGTGGCGCAGTCGGTTAAGCGTCCGACTTCAGCCAGGTCACGATCTCGCGGTCCGTGAGTTCGAGCCCCGCGTCAGGCTCTGGGCTGATGGCTCGGAGCCTGGAGCCTGTTTCTGATTCTGTGTCTCCCTCTCTCTCTGCCCCTCCCCCGTTCATGCTCTGTCTCTGTCTGTCCCAAAAATAAATAAAAAAAAAAAAAAAAAAAAAAAACGTTGAAAAAAAAAAAAAGAACACTCTTTGGCTTAGTAGTTAAGCTCTTCCTTTTGGGAGACCTATATCTTACTCTCAACTCCATTATTGATTGGAAGATCCAACATTAGCAATGAATCCTGAATAGCAGCCTCACTAGGCTCTTGTTGGACATCCACAGGGAAATTAATTCCCTCACTACGTCTTGGCTTCTCAAATTTCTTAATATATATATACTAGGCAGAAACTATGGACAGAATTTCAAGTTTTTCAAGGAAAGATGTTTGGTAAAGGCAAAACATGCTATGAAGCATATGATTAAACATCAAAAAATACACTGATGCTGCCATGTGGTGAACATAAATAATCTTCAACTTCTCAGAAGACAAGTTGGTATGATTCCTCAAGGTCAATCAATGCCACATACACTATCTCTTTATAAACTGAAAGACGATCAGGTTTCTGCAGCACTGAATAGGCTAAGACCAGAATATCTGTTATTTTTCCTCTATTTTGTTCACTTTAATTGTATTTTATCAGAATGTATTTAAAAATGAGAATATTTCATATTTTTTAAATCATATTCAATGAGCTATCTTTGAGAGCTTCACCAATTAAACCTCCTCCAAAAATTTCAAAGCCTCACCACAATAAACATGCAACAGAAAATCTTGCTTAGCACATTTTTCTCTTTTAATGTAAATTGAATGGGCCAAATTTTATGGTCTAATTTGATTTTTCCACGCTCTTACAGACACAGTCACAGTCTCAAAGGGGTTTCATCATATTGAATTAGTGCAAACCAAAGTGCATTAAATGATAGGCATTGCAGAAGTCCTACGTCAGATAAAAACACAGCATTTTCAATAAAAGGGTATCTATTTTCCCGCCTGTATGTTCCGAGAGACAAATAGTAGGCTTTTGGCATTACACCTTAAGGTCCAAAAGTCAAAAGCTTTATTCTTGTTCAGTGATAGCTTTTAAAATGAAAGACGAGGGTTTTGGTTTTCATTGACAGTTGTTATAGGATATTAGAGGTCCTTGAAAACCCAGAGATAGGCATCCTTACCTGTCTTATAACGTAAAACAACTAGCATCAGATCTGATAACTCAGGCTTTATTTTTTTTTAATTTTTAATGCTAACTTATTTTTGAGAGAGAGAGAACGCAGGGGTGGGGCAGAGAGAGAAAGGGAGACACAGATTCCCAAGCAGGCTCCAGAATCTGAGCTGTCAGCACTGAGCCTGACTTGGGGCTCGAACTCACGAACTGTGCGATCATGACCTGAGCCATAGTCCAGTCAGACCCTCAACCCACTGAGCCACCCAAGTGCTCCTGATAACTCAGGCTTTAGATCAAGGTCTTGTAACTACAGTCACAAGGGTTTTTACTCCGATCATGAAAGCAAGAATACTTACAATGTGGTCAGTATACAGTAGAATTTTTTTAATCTACAACATTAAAACAATAAACGAAGTTTCATTTGAAAGCTGAAGCCAGGTACCAGTGACAGACAGCTGAGTGGAATCTATGGCAGGGATGGATCAGATGGATCCAAGATAAATAATCCCATGACTCATTATTTTTCTTTTTCCATATTTCTATGGAAACTTTTTCACCATATGCGGTAGGGAACCAACTATTTTTCCAATACTGATAATTATGAGCTAACCATTTCCCAAACAATATAGGACTCATAACAGGTTCTTATTTACTTCAGCATGATCCTTTCTCACCATCTATTATTTCCAAATTTTTAATAAGGTCATAGAAGTATTACACGGTGTTATGTGCATACGCACACATATCTTTAACTTAAGTTTGCCAGAATGAATTTGTTTAAGTATAACTGACATACATTATATACGTTTTGGGTGTACAAAATAGTGATTTGGTATTTACATACATTATAAAATGATCACCACAATGTCTAGCTTCTGTCACCATACATAGTTTTTACCCAGAATGACTTACTGGTTCTTGCATCAACTAATTTATTTAGTTTTTAAATTTTTTTTAATGTTTATTTATTTTTGAGAGAGACAGAGACAGAATGCGAGTGGGTTAGGGGCAGAGAGAGAGGGAGACACAGAAGCAGAAGCAGGCTCCAGGCTCTGAGCTGTCAGCACAGAGCCCGATGCGGGGCTCGAACTCACGAGCTGCGAGATCATGACCTGAGCCGAAGTCGGACGCTCAACCGACTGACCCACCCAGGCGCCCCTATTTAGTTTTTAATTTTCTTAAAGAAGGGCATTTTTCAGTATTGCGTTAGGCAAAAGTCCATGATTGGTCAATTTTATGAATTTTTGTATGCCTAAAGGCATATTTATTTTATCTTCACTTTTGAATAGTAGTTGTGGATAATGAACCTCAAGTTAAAAGTTATTTTTCCTTAGCACGTTGGAGATATTATCTCTTGTGTCTTATTGCATCTATTGTTTCTGATATTATTCTGTTTCTCATTTCTTTATGGTGACTTACCTCCCCTTCTGATACCTCTTAGCATTTCATCTTTATCTTTGATTCATTAAAGTTTCATCAAGCTGTGGTTAGGGTGTGGGTTTGCTTTTATCGATCCTGGCATTGATCTCATGTCTTGCTTGTATCCTTAAAATTCTTGATAGCTATTTTGTCAAGTCTAGCGTTTTCATCCTTTACCTCCTGCTTCCTCCTTTGGATTTCTTAAAAATTATTTGGGACATCTGGAACTATTTTCTATTCCCTTCACTTTTACTTCATATTTCTTTTTTTATTTTTTAATGTTTTATTAATTTTTGAGAGAGAGACAGAGTGCAAGTGGGGGAGGGGCAGAGAGAGGGGGAGGCACAGAATCTGAAGCAGGCTCCAGGCTCTGAGCTGGCAGCACAGAGCCCAACGCGGGGCTCGAACTCACAAACCACGAGATCGTGTCCTGAGCTGAAGTCGGACGCTTAACCGACTAAGACACTCAGGTGCCCCTACTTCATATTTCTACCTGAAATCCTGGACAGGAAGGTGGACTTAGCAGATGGCAAGATCTCCTCTTCTCCCTCAAACATATAACAATGCTAGATGGAATATTGTGAGATACAGAAGAAAAAGAGAATTCTTTGCAGTCTAGGAACAAAGAGTAAACATTCAGACAAACTAGTAAGGAGTTCTAGCCATATACATGTTGCACGACTGATGAGGCAGCTTACATATGCTGGTTCTAGTGTGAATGTTAATGCCTGTATCATGCTGCAATTGTAAAAACAGTAGAGCATTGAAAGTGGCTCCCCACATTAGTAGTCAGAAAAACACATATAACCCTTAAAACAATGTCAGACAGTAGTAAGCACAGCATAAATGCTTTGTGTAATAAAACTTATGTTCTAAGTTCAACTTACAGGTTATGTGTTAACCATAAGCATGAATTACACATTTTATTTCCAATAGTCTAATCTGAACACACATGTTAAAATAGAGAACTTTTCAAACTTAACACTGCACAGTGTAGTGAGGAAATCTGCAAATGTGTTATCTACAGGTCGTAAAACTCATGAACTGAGAAACAAACATATTACCCAGTGTCTACGCACTGAATAACCATGAAACCATCCACAATCAAGACTCTTTAAGCTGGGACTTGCATATGACCTCCTATGGATGATTCCCATCAATAGCAAGAGACAAATAATAAATCGTTTCAAAAAGTAAAATGCTAAGAAAGGCACTGTATAGGTTTAACAACCTGTAAAATTTGAAAGCTAGTGTAGATGTAAAAGCAAAGCCTAAGTTTCTATCAAAAACACAATCTAAAACTGCAGTTCTGAATTTTAAATCCCATAGTTAGTGATCCATCCTAGCATGACCACATACTCATTGACATGCCCATGTTCCTCCCATCTTGTTACTCGAGGCTGACACCGAATCACGATTAGTTGGGGGCTCTGGTTTGGAGAGGGTCTTTCCTACTAAAGCACACTGGAGGGAGTGAAGTTGGCTCTGGGGATGAAACAATCACAGGCTTTGGCCATCCAGGCTTGTCGCTTCATTAACAGTACAATTTCCTAAGATGGTCATAAATTACTGTTGCCTTTGCTTGACTTATCCCTCTTTCCATCACTGCAGTGAGGAATGGCTATCTTCCCACTCTGTGAAATAAGCGTTTTGGAAAGCAATGTACCCTGAGTCTGATATCTGAATCAGGGTATATCCCTTTATTTGGCTGCGAAGTCTTAATAGAAGACTTCGAGAAAGCTGCTGAACAAGTTTTAGCTCCTAATATTTACAGGAACAGGAGCAGCTGCATCTTCTAGTTCTAAGAGAGCCCAAAGACTTAGCCTCTAGATACTCTGATTTCTGCTTATGCCCCCTCCAAGGTTTGACTGAGTTTACCTTGGTTGTAAAATATTTGGTGAATTTAATTGTGGGTAAAGCAGAAGACTATACTTCCTGAGAGTAACAAACACCTCTCCATACAAATTACAGTACTAATACAATTTTCTTCCTTCTCTACTTTTCTCACTCCTCTTCAAACTCCTATGCCTTCTAAATGAGTTTTTCGTAAGCATGGAACTTATTCTTCTCTTTCTGGTTTTTCTTCCTAGCCAATTTCAGCTACATTCAGCTGTCACTTTTATATAAATAATTGCCAAATATACATCTCTAGTCCTAATTTTATTATTGAGCTCCTGGTGTGATTTTAAACTTTTCTTCCATATTTTTGCATATATTTCCTCAATTAACATAAAATCCAGCATATTCCTTTCCTTAAGAAATACATTTAGTTGTGCAGTTCTCTGTCTTTCCATTAAGGGCCACACCACTCTTTAGTTAGCCAATCATGAAATCTTTCATTCACTCATTTTTTTTTTTGCCAACTATATATTTAATAGCTACTGTAGGATATGTGCCAATGATAAAATGAAAAATGAGACAGTTAATATTCCTATCCAAGGAGCTTAACATCCGTACCTGATGAAACAGTACATTACATAATTCTAGACCGTGTGTGTGTGACTGTGTGTGTGTGTGTGTGTGTGTGTATGCATCCTATGTAGAAATAAAAAGTCTGCTGTGATGGAGATTGCTAGAGACAACCATAGGGCTTGTCAGGATAATCTATCACTTAAAAGACCATTTAAACTAGTATGTAAGGCCAGATCATAAAAGATCCCATGAAGCATGTTCTGAATACAGACATCCCAGAAGCCAAAGTGAGTACAATGGTCCTGACATGGGGGAGAACATTTTATTCAGTTCTAGGAAGAAAAAGAATAACTTCAGTGAGAATGAAATATGTTGGAAAGTTTGCCTGAGTGTGGGACCTGGAAATCTTACAATCTGTATAGAATTCTTAGTACAAAACCAAGTCTTCCCGGGAGATACAAATTTTTGAACTTTTATCACCGAAAACTTGGTAATAAGTGAATATGCCTTGAGAGAGTCCAGATAAGAAATAGCTTAGGACAAACACCTTGTTTCCTTCAATATTTAGTGGTCAAAGTGGAGGATCTCCCATCAGGCAGGGAGGGAGGTAAAAGAGTGTTCAATAAAACAGAGTAACGGAGAATTTTACTTAAAAAAGTATTTCAAGGAGAAAGAGCTGAATCTAAGGCTATTGAAATCGAGGAGTAGGGTAAAGCTAAAGCGCTGTTTACTGGAATTGACAAAATGAGAGGTCACTGATGACGGGCAAAACCACACGTGGCAGAGAGAAGAAGATTTCATTTGCTGTATCCAAATTTTATCTTTAGTAACAATTTATATGGAAATCTTTCTAAAATGTGTTCTTCACTATTTTCTTAAATTGAGAAATCATAATAATTTAATCTACCCTTAAAGGCTCAATCATCATGAAGTACATTAACTTTTATTTTTATTGCTGGAATTTGATGCTATGGAATTGGAATTTTTATTGATGGAATTAGGTGCATGGAGATGTCTATCTCCACTCTATCTCTAGAAGGGGATGTGTGTGTGTTTAGGTGTATGTTTGTTTGGGTTTTGAAATTTACTGACATTTTCATTCTCCTCTCTTAATGTTAGGCTATATAGCAAGCCTTCTTGCTTTGTTGGTCTAGTGAAATAAATACAGAATTGATTAAAAATAAAAACCAAAAATACCAAGGTCCTTGTTTCAGTTAATATGTATATAACTGTGTAATTTGTTGAAATAAGAGGTTAAGGCAAGGCATCTCAACAGTAAAGATCCCATGTAATTTTTTCCCCCACAAAATGGCTCTGAGAAGCAAATAAAATCCATGAAAGCATTGCTAAAACTATAAAATGCTGTGTAATTATAGACACTGGTGTCATTAGATACTGAATATTGCTAATTCTAGAAAGTCCATGTCAAGGAATTTACTCTTTGTACTCTTCTCTGAACTAGAAAGTTTGGTGAAGATTTTTATTATGAGTAGTCTAAAATAGGAGAAATCATTTTAGGTCATGGGAGCTCTTGCTTTTTTTTAACTACAAAGGTTATTTTGGTCCACATACTCTCTTCCCCTTTATGAAAGTATTGTCAAGTTGTTAAGGTTGCCTCTAAGTGATATCTGGACATGAGTGGTAACTGTACTCAGGCTTTACTGAATGTTATATAATAAGATTTACAAAATACAAATGGCATTTGTGCTTTTCATTGCACTGTAATGCCTTCCCTTTTAATTTCCAAGATGATAGCGTAATAAATAAAGAAATTAACTTTATCAGTGGCAGCTATTGTTGAAGTACTGGTTTTCTAATTCTAAATACCAATCTCATGAGCCCAGGAGCTTTGTAGTACAGTTAGCTACTCAAGAAGATAATTGTTCAATATGCTAAAAGAGTAAAATTGAATTATCTAAACAATTGTCAGAATGGTACGTATAATGGCAGATTTTGTTCTCTTGTTTATTAATTTGCATAAAACTTTGTCAATGCTCATGTGAAATGGGTGTTTTAAGGTGTAGAAGCCTTCTTACGAGCCAGTATTTAAAGACAATTTTCAATTTTAATTAAGGGGGGAGAATAAACACTTCTAAGAATGACCTCTTAAATATGAAAATAACAAAGTAGACAAGGGTTTAGAGTGTCACCAAGTCAAAGTGCCTTCTTTCTCAGTCTGCAACACTTCTTGACTTTACAATATAGAAATATCTTTAAAGATTTATATTCCAAAGAAAAGCAATCTAAGACTTTAGTTTTGGAAATTATGGAAGCCATTTGTTTACTGTTAATTCGGGCTGCAGAGAATAAACTCAAAAATACAGTAATAATTTTGAAATTATTATCGTAAGTAATATTTTGTAGGTGAAGTATATACATGACATTAAGAACTTTTCCTTCACCTAGGTAAGTAACAAGGTCTACAAAGTAATATTACACTATTGTTAGAGAATTACTATGCTCCCCTAAGGGAAGGTTTTGTTTCTTGTTTTTGTTTTCTCTACACTATCAGAGGACTCACTGGAAATTAAGCTCGGTAAATTTCTACCACAACTGAATTAATATTTGGATATAGGCTACAGCCATATGGCAATCTATACAAACTAACAAGTCAAGTTTGTGAAGAAAATTGGAATGGTGGCCATTCTTTTAAAATTTTTTTTTTTAACATTTATTCATTTTTGAGACAGAGGGAGACAGAGCATGAACGGGGGAAGGTCAGAGAGAGAGGGAGACACAGAATCCGAAACAGGCTCCAGGCTCTGAGCTGTCAGCACAGAGCCCGACGCGGGGCTCGAACTCACAGACCGCGAGATCATGACCTGAGCCGAAGTCGGATGTTCAACCGACCGAGCCACCCAGGCGCCCCTGGCCATTCTGATCTTAATACCTTTTGAAACCCTTACTGAGAAATGGCTGTTACAGGTGTGAAGAATTTTATCGAAATCACTGCCTAGATGAAACTGGACCCACTCTGCTTGTGCTTGTTTGATTTGTTAAACACAAGGAAAAGACACAACTGCTGAAGAATGGGTAAAGATAGTCTTTGTTTTAAGAACACCTTAGGTGCCCTGAAATGAATCTATTTAGGAGTTAAGATAAAGATACTTCAGAAATCAATGGAGAAAAATTGTAGAGAAGTGACATTAAATGTTGATTTTGTCTTTCTAGTGTTAAACGCTATGTTTGCCATGTACTATAAATTCACATGACTGATGTGTCTTCTAAGGTTTTGGCATGTTGCCCATCTGTGCGACCTCAAAGCCGCCAGTCTTCAGAAAATCTGGGAAAACACACACAATTGGTGCCATTTACCTGTAGTTCGCTGGGAAAGATGTGTACAAAAGAGTATTATAAAACATCCTAAAGTTTTCTTGTCTTCCTTTCAATCTGGACTTGATTAAATAAATTTGCAGATGTGGTTGTTGTCATATTTAAGTGTTTCATAATCAGCAGTTTTATAGATAGATAGAGTATACAATGATGTTTTCATAGAAATCAGAACGTGTGTCTGTATCCCCCACGAGGTTCAGTGGGGCTTGGCAATTCTTGTGGGTTTTATACCCATACCTTCCCTCCCAATTCTAAATATTACCAATATGAAAAGATTCAGTCCTTACTTTCATTACAGGAAGGGGGAAATTAAGTCACGGTAAACAGGAGTTACTTTTCCAAAATCCAGAGTGTGGCAGGTAGAAAATACTTGAAGGAAATTTCTAATGTAATTTATATTCAGCCATAGCTCTTTAGTTGCTCTAACACTTGAGCAAAAATTTCCCCTAAGCCCTATTTTTCTTCAAGGGGTGAAATGAAACATTCTACAATACTGAAACAGATTTGTAGTTATTTCCCAGATGGAAAGTAAGGTCAATGTCTAACAAGGCTATTTAGGCTGAAAAAGAAAGACAAATAGCAAATAATTCATAATTTGGAGAATAATAGAAGAAGAAATAAATCTAATAATAAATTTACTTCTTCTCTTAAGATTCTAAAATCCTATGAAATATGAATAAGGATGGAATTAAAATTAATTACTGGGTGAAAAACTTCAAGGTAAATAATATGTACATATTATTTTCCAGACTTTAATTATTTAAAACGTGTCAAAGCCTATATAGTCAAAATTCTGAGGCATTTTATAAATTATAATGAAACAAACTTGAAACATTAGATAATTTTATTCTCTAATTTATATTTAAATTCCAAAAAGCATCCTAGGTATCTATAATGTCACTATTTACATAAAAGAAAATGGAGACCTTAAACAGATTAAGTCATCCACTCAACACTTCAAATTTACTAATAATATCACCAGGGTAAGTATGTTCTGAGTCTTAATCCATTGCTCATTACAGCACATCAGATAGACTCTTCGCCACGGTAATTTTCTCCCTCAAAAACACATTCATTCAATATTGAAATCAACCAATCTATGGTGGAGGGAAAAGACTGGCAACTCCCCACTGCAGCAACAAAAGTATAAAATTTCACCAAACTGTCAAAAACAACCACTTTTGGGTTCTGGAAATTGAATAAAGGCAAACCACAAATTGAATAGGGCTCACAAACAAAAAGCTGCTAGAACATCAGGTAAGGAAGGCAAGGGTCTGTGTCTTTTCTCTGTGATGACCCTCTAACCCGCCTCATTTGGAACCAAGAATTGCAAAATACTCGGCAAAAAAACAACCCTAACCAAATCCCTGCCCTGAGAATATGGACCAGACTCCAACATGACCTCTAGTAGCTTAGGGCCGTGCTCCTAGGATCATCACAGTTTTACTTAAAATGCCTGCCTGAGAAAGTTTGCAATTCTAACTCTCTGCCTCCCTCTTTGAGATGTGAATCTTCCACCATCCCAAATCCTAGTAAGGACCAAGGGGCTATCTCATCAAAACGCAAACATCCGTAAAGATAACTCTTGCTCTCTTCCCTCCTAATCCCTGTAGGGGCGTAAGTGCCTAACTTCTGTGGGTGTCTTGCTCCAACTTGCACAACTGCCTCCTGTCATAAAGATACAAGAAATTTGTTTCTCCTCTGCATGGTGCCAATTAACGAACCCAGATGGCTTAATCATGTGGACCAATATTCACCGTAACCCTTAAAGCTCTTCACTTCTCCTTTAGCACAATCTGATGTTTAAAAGATCTGCTGCTTTTTTATTCTGGTGGAATTGATCTCATTTCTGTACTGAAGTCTCTTTCCCCTACCATAGTAGAATTTGAATGAAATCGGTCTTTATACACTGTAACTAGGATCTGGCTTTGTTTCTAACAGCACAGTAGATTTATCAGGCTTTGTTTCTTTTTAACAGCAGAGTAGATTTATCCAAGTGGGGCTAACTTTGAAAATCAGCAGCTTTGCTACCAGAGGAGAGTGAGCTGACATGAAGCAAAGAACAAAATCCACAGCCAGCAGCATTGTTAGTAAAAGTAGCAAGCCCGGTAGGAAACACATAAGAGGTTCCAGTGGAGATGCATGATAGATAGCCCAGAAATTAAAAGATCTCCACTTAAGAGATCCAAAGAAGAGCTAGATAAGCTCTTACCTATACACAGATAACTAATAAATGACAGGTAGGCCCTGAGAAGAACCAAGAGACCCAGCACAAAGTGAAACCTAAGGCAGGCATTAAAATTGCCTGAACTTTAAATGCACTCCTCAACCCACACACTGATCTATAGTTAGAGAGTCAAAGTCTTGCAAGACTGAAGTTATTATTCTGCCCAATCATTGGCTAAACACTAAGCTAGGCATAGACAGAAGCAATCCCTAGGAATTCGTGTTTAAAAATAAGACTAAAAAAAGTACAGATAAGAGACATCAACGGCTGTACATCACAGGAGGAAAGAATTTGCAAATTAAATACAAACACTTTTTTTTCTAACAAATTCAGGGAAAAAAATATTGGAATGTAGAGCTTCTACTTTATAATACCTAAAGATTCACTTAGCCAAAAAAGAAGTCATGAGAGTGTAAAAGCCCAGAGAGGTGTGACCCATCCACAGAATAGTAAAAGCAAACTGACTCTAAGTGGGGCCAGATTTGGGGTTTAGTAAACAATGACTTCAAATCAGCTATAGTTATGGTCAAAGAATTAAAAGAAATCGTGTATGAAGTATTTAAAAATATGACTAAATTCACAAAAAATATGGAATTTTAACAAAGAAATAGTAACCATAAAAAGAAAGCAAATGGAATTTCTAAAGTTGAAAACTAAAATAACCAAAATGGAAAATACAATAGATGAGCTGAACAGAAAATTGAGTGGACAGAAGAAAAAAAAAATGAGTAAACTGGAAGATAGAGTATTACAAATTATCCAATTTGAAGAACCCAGAGGAAGAGGATAGATAATATAACAATTATAAACATATATATATGTTTATATATATATATATATATATATATATATATATATATATACCTAACAAAAATGTACCAAAATACATGAGGCAAAAAATGACAGAACTGAAAAGAGAAAAAATATGTTTGGAGATCGAAAAAAAAATTTTAATATTGGTTTATTTTTGAGAGAGAGAGAGACAGAGTGCAAGTGGGGGAGAGGCAGAGAGAGAGGGAAACAAAGAATATGAAACAGGCTCCAGGCTCTGAGCTTTCAGCACAGAGCCCGAAGTGGGGCTTGAACACATGAACCATGAGATCATGACGTGAACCGAAGTCGGACGCTTAACCAAGTGAGCCACTCAGGTGCCCCTATATTTGGAGATTTTAATATCACCTTCTCAATAATGAAAGAACAACCCAGTACATCAGTAAGGATAAAGATTTCATCAACACTTAACTAACTTGATCTGACATCTAAAAAACATTCCACCCACTGACCATAGAATACATATTCATTAAAGTACACATGGACTATTCTAATGGATAGCCTCACAAATTAGAAAAAAAAAATAAATAAAAATACAACATACTTGAAGGAATGCGGGTAAAATATGACTTAAAATGGAAATCAGAGCATTATACACCTATATATTCTCAAGTCAATAGCTAAGCTTTAATCTTAAACTAGAAAGACCAAATTAAACCCAAAGCAAACAGAAAGGAGAAAACATTAAGATCATAGTAGAAATCAAGGAAATAGAAAATATAAAAAAGAGAAAATTAAATCAAGATTTGGTTGAGAAGAATCAGCAGAACTGATAAAAAAAAAATTTGCTTGACAAACTTAAAAGATTTTAAAAAAGACAAAAATTTCCAAAGCCAGTATGAAAAAGAGAGCACCATTAGCAACCTTGAAAAATTAAAATTTTAAGGGAATATTATATACAATATTGCACCAAAAACTTAGAAAACATAGATGAACAATTGCCTAGAGACACATAAACTTCTAAAACTAACCCAAGAAAAAACAGAAAATCTTAATAGACCTACTGTAAGTAAAGAAATAGCACTGGTGATTGTAAAACTTGCTGGAAAGAAAAGCTCAGGTCAGATAATTTCGCTGGTGAATTCTATTTCAAGAAGATATAATATTTCAAGAAGAAATAATATTTTAAGAAGTATTATTTCAAGAAGAAATAATACCGATCTTACACAAAAGTTTTCAGAAAATACAGAGGAAGGAATACTTCTTAAATGCGTCCCCCCAAAATCTGTATGTTGAAACCTAATCGCCAATATATATGATGGTATTAGGAAGTGGTACCTTTGGGAGGTAAATAGGTTGTAAGAGTAAAACCCTTAGAAAAGGGATTAATGGCCTTATAAAAGAGACCCCAGAGAGCTCTTTTGCTGCTTCTACCGCATGAGAACACACTGAGAAGACAGTTATCTATGAACCAGGAAGTTCAAATCTACTGGTACCTAGACAACAAGACTCGGCAGCCTCCAGAATTGTGAGAAATAAATGTTTGGTGTTTCTAATCCAGTCTATGGTATTCTAATAGTCCAAATAGACCAAGACACCTGCTGTGTGGTAGGCAGAATTGTAACGATGGTCCCTCTCCCCAAATTCCCCACTCTATTATGTCAACTTATAACTTAGGTACTAGAAATGAGATAATTTTAAAATTGGAATGCATGTCCCAAGTCAGCTGACCTTAAAATACTGAGAATATCCAGGTGGGCTGGATCTGTTCACGTGAACCCTCCCAAAGCACTTTTTTCCAGCTAGTAGAAGAATAACTCAAAGCAATGGCTCCCGTTGACCATCAAGAAGAAAGCAAACAGCTATGCTACAAACTGCACATGAAAAGGGCAGATGCTTTGTTGAGATTCACCCTCAGCCGACAGCCAGCAAGACAGTAGGGAGTTCAGTATTGCAACATAGCAAAGGAGTGAATTCTACCAACAAAATGAGAGTTAGGAAGAGGACCCAAGCCTCACAAAGGAACCATACTACCAACAGACATCTTGATTTCAGCTTATGAGGCCTGAATAGAGGATTCAGCTAACTGGTCCCATAACCCATGAAAATGAGACAGTAAATGTGTATTGTATCAAGCCACTGCATTTGTTGTCATTTACTATGGTAGTGATAGAAAACTAAAATACTCCAATGCAAAGCTAAAGATGCCAATAAAAACGAAATCTACAGACCAATATCCATCATGAACGTGTATCCTTAACAAAATATTATTAAATCAAATTCAACAACATATGGAAAGGATTAAATATCACGACCAAGTAAGATTTATTCTGGGAGTACAAAGTTGGCATGCCATCATTGGTCTCCTGTCAGGCCCCTGACTGGTACAGTATTTAAAGAGTTAGCCAAGATGATGACTTAGGAAAAATCTGAGCTCTCCTTCTCCCACAGACACTATAAATGTATGGCTACACACAGAGCAATTCCCTCTGAAAGAGATCCAGAAACTAGCTGAGTGACTCCTAAACACCAGATGAATGAGAAAATGCCCACTCGCGAACAGTAGAAAAGTGGTTGTCAGCAACTGAGAGCTGGGGAAAAGGGGAAGAGGTCGGTAGAGAGTACAAACTTTCGGTTACAAGATGATAAAGGTTAGAGATCTAACATATAGCATGGTGACTAGAGCTGACAATGCTGTGTTGTACCATTGAAATAGTCTAAGAAAGTAGAACTTAATTTTTTTCAGCAAGGGACAAAAAGATAAATATGCGAAACAATGGAGGTGTTCATTAACCTGAGGGGGGGGAAATCCCTTTACAATGTATACATATATCAAATTACACCATTGTACACTTTAAAAATCTTACAATTTTTCAATTATACCTCAATAAACACCAAAAAATCTTTTTTTAATGTTTATTTATTTATTTGTGGGGGGGGGGGGTGGGGAGAGCAAGCCTGCATGCACGAGCAGGGGATGGGCTTCAACAGAGGGAGACAGAGGATCCCAAGCAGGCTGCACACTGTCAACACAGAGCTTGAAGATCACAGAGCATGTGATCTCTCATTACATGGGGCTTGAGCCCACAAACCACGAGATCTTGATGCAGGCCAAAACCAAGAAGTGGTTGCTCAACTGATGGAGCCACCCAGAAGCCCCAAGACCAAAAATTATTTTAAAGTTGATATAACAATCTGCAGATGCAATTTTTTTAAAGGCCTATACGCTGAATGATAGAAAATACTGAGAAACAAATGGTCCCAAATCCCATGCTCATCAATGGAAAAACTCAATATTAAGACAGCAATACTTGCCAAAATGAGCTATAGATTTAACATAATGCTTATGAAAACTGCCAAACTTTATTTACAGAAATTAGTTAAGTCATTCCTAAAACATATAGGCCCTGTTTCCTGTTAATCTACCTGCTCTATCTGTGGCTACCTTTTCCCAGACTCTGTACTCCTGCCGTATTAGCTTTTTCAAGTCTCCCCTATGCTTTATCCTAAGGCAGGCTTTTTGCATCTGCTATTTCCTTACCCTTGAATGTTCACTCCCACATTCATCTAACTTTTTCTAGCTGTACTTCAGATTTCAGATGAGATGGCTTTTCCTTAGTGAAAGCTTCTTAGGCCAATCTCTTGTCTCTTCTGTGTGATCTCTCATTACCACTTATCTCTTCTTCAGAGTGCATAATGGAATCGTACTTATTAATTGGATAACTTGTTATTTAATGTCAGTGTCTCCTACTAAAATGTAAACCTCGGGAAGTGTTAAAACTAACTTCAAAGTTTCCATTCCCATGTGCTGGGGATTTAATGATACCACTGGCTTTGAGGAGATGTTGATCAGGCATTTCACCTCAAGTTGGATGTTAGTTATGTGGTGTTTGTCCTCAAGACCCACAGTTCCATGCTACTTTTGGCCATGTTCCCATTCGTTCAACTCCAAGAGTGTTACCTGGAGAATATACATAATTGCTTATGTGTTTGATAAGAAAAAGAACATAATCTAAAAATGATCTCAATGGGAAAAAACTAAGAGCTTTACCCTTAGGGTCAGGAACACGACAGGGGGATCCACTCCCACCGCTGTTGTTCAACATAGTATTGGAAGTCCTGGCCCCAGCAATCAGACAACAAAAGAAATAAAAGCCATACAAATTGGCAAGGAGGAAGCCAAACTTTCACTTTGCGTAGATGACATGTTACTCTATGTGGAAAAAGCAAAAGATTCCACAAAAAAAAAAAAAAAACCCTGCTAGAACTGATACATGAATTCAGTAAAGCCACAGGATAGAAAATCAACATACAGAAATCAGTTGTATTTCTATACACCAATAATAAAGCAGCAGAAAGAGAAACCAAGGAATAGATCCCATTTACAGCTGCACCGGAAACCATGAGATACCTAGGGAAAAACCGAACCAAAGAGGTAAAAGATCTGTACACTAAAACTATAGATAGCTTATGAAAGAAATTGAAGAAGACACAAAGAAGTAGAAAAATATTCTATGCTCATGGATTTGAAGAATATTGTTAAATGTTGATACTACCCAAAGCAAACTACACATTCATGGCAATTCCTATCAAAATAACACCAGCATCCTTCACCGAGATAGAACAATTCTAAAATTTGTATGGAACCAGAAAAGTTCCTGAATGGCCAAAGTAATTTGAAAATGAAAACCAAAGCTGGAAGCATCACAATTCTGGACATCAAGCTGTATTACAAAGCTGTAATCATCAAGACAGTATAGTAATGGCACAAAAAGAGACACTCAGATCAATGGAACAGAAGTGAGAACCCAGAAATGGACCCACAAACATATGACCAATTAATGTTTGACAAAGCAGCAAAGAATATCCAATGGAAAAGAGACAGTCTCTTCAGCAAATGATGTTGGAAAACCTGGACAGACCATGCAGAAGAATGAAATTGGACCACTTTCTTTTTTTTAATTTGTTTTTACATTTATTTATTTTTGAGAGACCGAGGGAGACAGAGAACAAGTGGGGGAGGGGCAGAGAGAGAATGAGACACAGAATCCGAAGCAGGCTCCAGGCTCTGAGCTGTCAGCACAGAGCCCCATGTGGGGCTCAAACCCAGAACAGTGAGATCATGACCTGAGCCAAAGTCAGACACTTAACCGACTGAGCCACCCAGGTGCCCCCAAATTGGACCACTTTCTTCTACCATACATAAAAATAAACTCCAAATGGATGAAAGACCTAACTGTAAGACAGGAAGCCAACAAAATCCTACAGGAGAAAACAGGAAACAACCTCTTCGACCTTAGCCACAGCAACTTCTTACTTGACGGGTCTCCAGAGGCAAGGCAAACAAAAGCAAAAATGAACTGCTGGAACCTCATTAAGACAAGCTTATGCATAGCAAAGGAAAGAATCAGCAAAACTAAAAGGCAGCCGACAGAATGGAAGAAGATTATTTGCAAATGATATATCAGATAAAGGGTTAGTATCCAAAATGTATAAAGAACTCATCAACTCCACACCCAATAAATAAACAATCCAGTGAAGAAGTTGGCAGAAGACATGAATAGACACTTCCAAAGAAGACATCCAGATGGCTAACAGAAACATAAAAATATGCTCAACATCACTCATCATCAGGGAAATACAAATCAAAACTAGAATGAGATACCACCTCACACCTGTCAGAATGGCTACAATTAACAAAACAGATGTTGGCAAGGATGTGGAGAAAGGGGAGCCCTCTTGCACCGCAGTGGGAATGCAAAGTGGTACAGCCACTCTGGAAAACAGTATGGAGGTTCCCCAAAATATTAAAAATAAAACTACCCTAAGACCCAGCAATTGCACTACTAGGTATTTATCCAAAAGATCCAAAATGCTGATTTGAAGGGGCACATGCACCCCAATGTTTACAGCAGCATTATCAACAATAGCCAATTTACAGAAAGAGCCCAAATGTCCATTGACTGATGAACGAATAAAGAAGATGTGGTTTATATATACAATGGAATATTACTCGGTGATCAAAAAGAATGAAATCTTACCATTTGCAACAACATGGATGGAACTAGAGTATATTATGCTGAGTGAAATAAGTCAGTCAGAAAAAGATACATTATATCAATCATATGTGGAATTTAAGAAACAAAACAGATGAACATAGGGAAAGGGAAGCAAAATTAAGATAAGAACAGAGAGGGAGATAAGAGATAAGAGATTCTTAAATACAGAGAACAAACTGAGGGTTGTTGGAGGGGGGGACAGGCCAAAAGGATGATGGGCATTAAGGAGGGCACTTGTTGGGATGAGCAGTGGGTGTTATATGGGAATGATGAATTTCTAAATTCTACTCCTGAAATCATTATTACACTATATGTTGATTTGAATTTAAATTAAAAATAAAGATAGATAAATAAACAAATGATCTCAATTTATAGTTGACTACTTAGTATCAGGATGATTTTCATTGATACCAAATTTAAAATAATGGACAACACCATTACATATTTTTAATGTAATAAATGCACATGGAAACCCAAGTGTCATTAGATCATGAACTTCAAAACACCCTAGAGCTAACTAAATATGATTAGTTTTCTCACAGTGAAGAAAGCATGGATATGGAAACAAGAAACTTGGTACCTACTTCCTCTATCCCATCTGTCAAGTATGTATTATTTTTAAACGTCCTTCATTCCAGGTTTAGAGTAAGGAATAAAAGAGATAACAGGTTTCAAATCTCTTTATAAACTCAAAAACCATGCAGATGTCAGTCAGTCACTGTGCGTCCATTACAGAGAGGAGATGAAATGATTTTATGTCTCTAATGGACACAGACTTGAAACACATTTATGAGACTGTCTATACCTTCCATGGGAATTCTCCTAGCATAGGGCTGCTTTAGAAATGCATTATTAGACCCAGAGGAAACATTGTCATTCCAAAGGTCACGTGCATGCAGCAACTACAAGTGTGTTGACTTGCCTGTGCACAAGGTGTGAATGTACACACCTACGTCACAAATTTAAGTATTGTAATTATGAAATACAAATTAAACCTTTATATGACACACTGAAATTATACACACACACACACACACACACACACACTCACTTTCTCTCTAACTGAACCGACATTTTTTTCCTCTTCAAGCCAGAGAAAGGGTGCTGATTGGCCTACCTATAAACTTCAAGTTTCAGTTGTCCCGTGAGGTATTTAAACTGCCTGGTTAATGAGGGAGTAACGCCTATTAGTGCAGAACCTAATGCTTATAACTATTAATATTGACTGCTGCATCAGATTAGAGATTACAGAAACAGCTAAATTAATCACCTATAGCATGTCCTTTGAGAGCCAGGAAAATGTGTTCTCCGGTCTACCCCAGGAGCATATTCCAGTGATGTGAGGAAAGGCATACATTTAGAAGTATTATGTCCTGTTCCTCATAAAATGAGCCTGAGCTCATTCATTTTCATCTGAGCTATGGTGCAAGATCAAGGCACTGGCCAGTCCCATGGCATAGAGAATCACTGCAGGAGAAATCTTCATTTCACATACCTGCGCCCTGCCTCTGATTCTTTAAGAGGCATCCAGCCATTTTGTGTAAATGTTGATGATAAGCTAAGCTTCGGCAGTTATTTTGGGGAAAGAAGATGAAGGTTTGGAATAGCGCAGATGAATTTAATGAATATCTAACTTGTGAGCAGGAATATCGGAGCTGACAGCAGCAAAATTATAGAATCAGAGAAGCCAGAAACATTAAAGCGTAACTAGATGACATCCTTAGGACCACGATTTTAAAGGGTGGCCTGGAATCTTCTGCATATCAAATTAGTCATCAGGTCAAATTGCAAGTGAATTCACCTTCTATGTAAAACTTTGGAATTCCCACAGAGAGGACTTGGAAGGCAAACGTATCCCTAGGTGAGCAGTCAGAGCACCTGATTCCTGTATAATTACATGGAATGAGAATTTGATACATGACAGTAATTACCCAGCTGAAGGTGCAATTAGCCATTTGTGACCTCATTCTGAGTGGCAACTAATTAACCCTTAATGTCAAAAATGTCAACCTTCATCAAGACACCAAAGAGAAGTACTACACGATCAGCTAATACTTGTTCCAACCTATTAATGGGAGAATCTGTCATTAGAAATGTGAATATATCATTTTTACATCAGCATTTATGTTAAGATGTGGAATATGCTTCATTTCTTTTGTGGCTGCGTTTCCCTTCTTTATCCTTGTGTGGGTAAAAATCCTTTTCTAAAATAAGAATAAGCATTCATATGCATAGAAAATAATCATCTCCCCACAAGAGAAAACACAATCAGGAGGTATACAGTGAACTATAACTGGTCAGCGGCATGTGATTTCTCATGGTTTTATTTATTTTTTATTTTTTTTAAATGTTTATTTATTGTTGAGAGAGACACAGCATGAATTGGGGAGGGGCAGAGAGAGAGGCAGACACAAAATCCGAAGCAGGCTCCAGGCTCTGAGCTGTCAGCACAGAGCCCAATGCAGGGCTTGAACTCACAAAATGTGAGATCATGACCTGAGCCAAAGTCGGAGGCTTAACCGACTCAGCCACCCAGGCACCCTGATTTCCCATGGTTTTAGAAATGGCACAGTGTGTAAAAATATTTAAAACTATGCTATCATTATTATCATTCACCATCTCTCAAATATTGGCCTCATTGGGAACTGATTCTGGTACTTTGTTCTTGTAGTAAATGCTAGAGACTTAAGAAACTTCCTCTGGGATTATATCGGGAAGCCTAAAACCATCATCCTTTGTAAACCACCAGACACTGGCCCATGACTATTAGTACTCTATTCTTTCGTCTTGTTATTTACTACCCCATAAAAACACAAGACTGGAAAATCTACATAATGTATGAGTTTGCTTAAAATAAAAAAAACTGCTCTAAGTTTTCTTCATACTCCTAAGGTTCATAAGAGTAACCTCAAAGACAATCTTTCCATTAATTAGCATGGACCGGTGCCATTTGTTCTGAAATAAATCCAATTATTAAATAAGATCAGTGTGGCAAACATTTGTATTGAAGATTGAAAACAAAACCTAGCACTGGTATTTCATTGTTTTCGATTCATCACTGGAAAAGTATGATATGTGCAGCTGAAATTTGTAGGCTATTTGATTTGATTCTTCTTTCTCTTCAAGGTTGTTTGAAGGGTCTAAACTTAATCCAGGTATTTTTTTTTTTTCCTGCTCCTCCCTCCTTTGTGTTTTTTTTTTCTTTTTTTTAACAGGGAACCGAACTGTTTTCCCTAGCACCTTACAAACCTGTGTTTTGGAGTACAAGACAAAGAAAAAGTATGTAACAAGTCTAACATCATATTCTTTAACTTGTATAGTGGCAAAGAGTTTGAATTACTCAAGCCAGAGGTTCACAAAGAGTAACCAATTAAAACTTGATCCAAATAATACTGACAACTTTTATTATTATTTAAAATCATTCTAAACACCTTTTTTAGGGGTGCCTCGGTGGCTCAGTCAGGTAAGCGTCAGATATCAGCTCAGGTCATGATCTTAGGGTTCATGAGTCTGAGCACAGCATCAGGCTCTGTGCTGATAGCTCAAATTCTGTGTCTCCCTCACTCTCTGCCCCTCCCCCACTTGTACTCGCTTGCTCTCTCTCTCTTTCAAAAATTAACAAAAACATTTTTTTAAAAAAGACCTATTTTATACCTGTAAGAGCAAAGACATAGCCCGTTAATCCCCTTTAATAAATTCTAAAATCAAGCATTTCTTACTATTTGGAAAGGTATTTTGTAGTGTTGCTAATCTCCTAAAGGTGCCAGGGGAAACTGCACTAATGGGCATTGCTGTGTTCAAATCAAGATGAGAAACACCTCTATAGATTCAACAACCTCTCAAACCAGAAAGAACATAAAGCCTTGTGTACAGATATCGAAGCAAGGAGGAAAAACAAAGAACAAAAGCC
This sequence comes from Neofelis nebulosa, assembly GCF_028018385.1. Classification (NCBI taxonomy): domain Eukaryota; kingdom Metazoa; phylum Chordata; class Mammalia; order Carnivora; family Felidae; genus Neofelis; species Neofelis nebulosa. The sequence goes on from NC_080782.1 coordinate 213,144,881, forward strand.
AGCTGCCACTTAACTGACAAGTTAAATGGACAACAAAATTCTTGCTTGATAAGGAGATGCAAAGTCATGTGATTACAGCCAATGCTCTGCTTCCAAGGGTTTTTGTGTTCGTTCTGGTTTTCCATTGTTCTGATTAAAAACTGAAACTGCATAACGCAGATGGTAAACTTTGCAACCGCAGTGGCACCCTGAACCAGCATTTTCCATTGCTTGTTTAAGCTTTCTGCCCACACTTGGAAGGCCTGCACAAAGGAAGCCTGCCGCCTGACCACTCACCCCTTCTGCTCCTTCTCGATGGTGGAGGGCCCCTCTGGGCCAAACTCTGCTACTCACTGAGGGTGGCTGACTTCTTATTCTCAATTACTGTTGTTGGTTCAAAACTGTACACAGCATGCTGGACACGAGAGAAATGTATATGCCAAGTATGACTCCAAGTAGTTGATTTTGACTTTTCCAACTGAATCACACGTAACAAAATCTGTCAAGTCTGTCCATAGTCACACATTTTATATGTGCGAATAGAAGTCATTTTTTCATCAACAAGGTTTTTAACGTTAGTGCATTCTGTCTGGATGCTTTTTATAATTGTTAACTGGGTAAATATTTCAAAACCAAAAGATTTTTAAACATCTGGCTCAGTATTGTAAAACACTAGTTGTGAATTTGTTCTGCAGCTGAAAATAATTGGAAAAGATAAAACTTTGTTACTATTTAGAAATTATAAAATATTTTAAGGTAACAGGTAATTAAAGAGCTTCCTAGGGTTACTGGATACTTCAAAAGCTTACAACTGAATCTCTGCATTATTCCAATGTTCAAAGTATAGAGTAATATTTTTAAATTGATGGTTTTGCTATCTCTACTCTTTCTTTTTAAAAATAATATTCACTCTTATGGGACTGAATTTTCTAATTCTAGAAATGTGATTTCAAATACACTATGATAGCACATATTTTAGTGAACCAGGGAACTGAATTTCAAGTACAGGTGGCTGTTGCTAGCTCATTTACAAATAATAATAGCTACACTTTATTTTTTTTAATTAAAAATTTTTTAACATTTATTCGTTTTTGAGAGACGGAGCATGAGGGGGGACAGAGAGAGAGAGAGAGAGAGAGAGAGAATCTGAAGCAGGTTCCAGGCTTTGAGCTGTCAGCACAGAGCCCAGTGTAAGGCTCAAACTCATGGACCACAAGATCATGACTTGAGCTGAAGTCTGACTCTTGGTTTCAGCTTAAGTCATGATCGCATGGTTCGTGAATTCGAGCCCCACATCAGGCTCTGTGCTGACGGTGCAGAGCCCGCTTGGGATTCTCTACTGCCCCCGTTCCTCTCCTGCTTTCTCCTGGCTCCCTCTCTCTCAAAAATAAACAGATAAACTTAAAAAAATGAAAAGCATGAAAAACATCATGAATAGGAAACAAATCATCCCCATAGTGAAATGGAGAATTTGTCACGTTGTTCTCCTTATGGGAAATGTCCCACAGTAATCTACTTTTACTATTACTTGTCAGAAAAATCAAAGGACCACAGACAGAATTATATGCAAAAATCCTATAGATATGTCCATCCTATAGAAATGTTATTATATTGCTATCTGAGACTTTATCTGTTACCATAGCATTGTTGATCTTCACAAGGGTGAGAATATTTACTATTGGAAAATAAAACCGTATTTCAGATGGTCAGAGGGAAAGCTTCAAGGAGGAAGTTGGGTTTGAGAAAAATTTTGATTCTTAAGATCATACAGATGGCAACAGTATTATTTGCAATAGAGGAACAGAAAAAAAATTCTTAAAGGAAAACCAGGGTGCACGTGTGTGGGGGTGTGTGTGCATATGTTTTTGTGTATGTTGTCATGGAAAGAGCAGGAGTACCAAGGTGAAGTTCAGTATAGGCAAATCCATAGGTACTTAAAAGAAATTAGTGGATGCCAGGAGGAGGTGGCATGGGAGAATGGGGAGTTTTTGCTAATGGACAAGGAGCTTGCTTTGGGCAGGATGGAAATGTTATGCAATTCGGCAGTGGTGATGGTTGCATGACCTCATGAATATACTTAAAACTGCTTAATTATACACTTTAAAAGTAAAAATTTTATCATATGCGAATTGTATTTCAAGAAAAACCTACATATTTATGATTATGTGCTGATGTAAATATGTAATTATTTAACTAGCTTCATTAATGGAGGAAAAGAGAAAACTTCCCTACAGTATAATTCCAGTTAATGTAGAAGGAATGATGGAAATAGAGAATCACCATTTGGTAAACACCATGATAATAAAGTTGCAGGGAATATCATCAAAATATACTAAAAATAATGGGCAAAACTATGATTAGGAACTTGATGGTTATACTGTCCAACAAATAAATCAACAACAAAACAAAACCTTTTCTGTGGGGCAGTAAATGCCCACCTCCTCCTATATATGTGTTAAAGGATCCTCTTTAGAGTATTTTAATTAACATTCAATCTTGGTCTATCATAAACCATGGCTAAAGAGGTCATCAAATCTTAAAATGTATCATCTTCCATCAATTACAAAAATGTTCTTACACTATAATTCTTCCTGTCTTGCTCAAATGTGATAGTGCAATTCAAAATTTCAGTTTCATTAGTCCTGGTGGCGTTTCCTCATATTTCCAAACCACCACAAGACATGACGTTCTTTTGACTGGAGTCTTATATAGATTATATATACTGATTATACAGATAAGTAATCTGTTTATGCTGAAATGAAATCCAGTACCCCATCCTCTTAGTGACTTTGACATTAAAAGTCCTCAAGCACCAGTTTGAAGATTCTATCATATGCATATTTTTACATGGATATTTTTACAATTTATAATGTAAAAAGAACACACATTTAAAGTACTCTCTGTTATATCATCTGGTGTTTGTTTATAAAAGGAAAATAATATGAATAATTTACTTTTCATTCCCCGTGATTTTTATGGAAGATAAGAATCTCATATCATATCAAAAAAATATTTCTATTGGATATTTTATTTCATTTGTATGTTCTTTTAAATAATTTCTTCATTAGAATTTTTATTCCGTTTTACAAATAAGCCAGTATACTAACATCTGAGATTTTGAATATGAAATTAATTTATAATATAAAACCGCAAAATATGGATATGGTGATTAAATCATGTGGTTATGGTCACTTCTGCAATTAAATTTAATTCAATTAAATTTAAGTCCATATATTATGCACTTATGATGTGTTTTACAATATTAGATGATAGAGATAAGAGATGAGTAGAATATTGTTCTTATTTTCAAGGATTTTGTAATCTAGTCAGGTGCAATATGAAATAACCAACCAAAATGCACTTACCCAAGAAGCACTCAATATGGTGGGCACCATTAGTGATATGTAACTTTCAAACTGATTCATAAACAACAAATACAATCTAGTTACTATATTATCACTGAAGATAGGCAACTACCTGGGTTTTGACTTGAAATTGGTTTTGATTATGACTGTCCGTTTAGCTGCATTGAAATTTGGATGGTGTACAATAGATTCAACACATTTTTAGGTAAAAAAAATATGATGAACCTTCTGATGAAGGCTCACATTTAATTATGAGTAATAATAGCTTTCAAATGTCCAATAAGACACAAGTTTTTCTTGGAGGATACTCATCCAAATACTGCTCGTACTTAACAACACTTAGCTTATAAAATGTAACAATATCATAGCCCAAGGCAGTATAGAACTCAAGGCAAAATGAAAAATATAGAAAATTGAAAATAAAAAGCAACCCAATTAGATTTAACATTTCCAGATTAAGTAGAAACTTTTAAGAACAAATTCACAGCACAACAAGTGTTAGAATTTTATGTAAATATATATTAGATATATATTTATGTAGAATATATTATATAGGATATAAATAAATAATCACAATTTATGTAAAGGTTTATGGGGAGCCAATGGAAGCAAAATATATAAATTACTCAGGCTTTTGAAGTGTGTGTTGCAAATCACCTGGAAAACCATGTCTTTTCCCTCCTAACAGGAGCCTCCATTCCAGTCTGCTTCCTTATTCACTCATTCCCCACCCAAACCTACTCTTTCCTACTCTTGTAATATTATGCACAGATTCTCCTCTTCATGCCTACGAACCTCCTCTCCCATTTCCTTTCTCTCTCCAATAGCTTTTGACCCTACCTCAAATATATTCCCACTACCTCCTGGAGTCATTCTCTAAGGATGCCAACCAAGAGTGGTTTCTTTAATTGTTGATCTCCTATGGAATTAATTAAATGTAGTTTTAATTAATCAGCAAATTATATCTCTCTTTTACACTTATTTAATTCTTAAAGTATGTATGTCCCGTGTTCAAAAATATATTTTAATTCTTCTAGAACAACGAATGTGCCTTATTTTTTCATATTTCATACTAGAGGCATACTAAATAATAAAATGCAAAGATGTGCAAAATGAGTGAATGATGAATAAATGACTTTTTAAAAGTGGCTTCAGTGTGGGAGTTATGTCATGTGAAAGCTGATTTACTTATTTTATACCACATTCAAGAGCCACTAAGCCACTACCAAACCATGAAGAGAGATAACCAGCAGAAATTAGATGGAGACCTAACAATGCCCTACATTATCTCATGTGTCATATCAGTGCACTAGGGAATCCTATAACCTTAGAGCATGACACATGGCATCACTGTAAGAAGTGAGTTTTCAGGACCAGTACTCATAATTTATTCAACAAGCTAACCTTTATGATAAATTATACTTGGGAAATGCACTGGTCTTGATGTTCAAATATTTATCTTGAACATGCAGCCAACAGCTATAGTTTAATGTCATAGATATTAGTTGTGATCAGTTCAACACTTCTCATATTGTGCTAAGTGACACAAATACATAGCGACCTCATCATCAAGCATCATGCAGGCAATTATCGTGACTACAGTTTTTAGGCAGATGATGCTTTCTTGGTCATTAACAGTGCAGCAATAATGGAAGTAAAAGAATGGAAACAGGTTCAGCAGGCCATGAGGAAATGTAAAAGTTCAACAATAAGCAAACACATTATAAGGAAGAACTCTAGCTTACTTATTCTTTTATGTCTATGATACATTTAGTAAACTTCAACTTGCAACCATGCAGTTTCAAAAATAAATCAAATGGGTTGGAAGGCTAACATAATTTAAGTTTAAGGTTTTTCTTTTCGTTACTATAGAGTAACTTAGAATAAGAACATCTAAGCTACTACTACTACTACTACTACTACTACACACACACACACACACACACACACACACACACACACACACACCCTTCCAAGGAATAAAGAAGTACCAATGATTTCCTAAAACTCTTGGAAAATAAAAAGTTTGTCATGAAACTGGGTCACTTGGTACCTGTGAGAGAAAGATTTTTAGAAAAAAAACTGCCGTCTCTTAATCTCTCTATATGAAACATTTTAATGTAGGTAACATTGCATAGTGATTAAGACCGCAGTCTGAAGCCAGAGCCTTCCGCCTCGAATAAATCCCGGCTCCACCATTCCTAAGTGTGGGACTGGTACATCAGTTTTTTCATCTGCAATATGGAGCACCACCACCTACCGAGGCAAAATCTTCTGTTTCATAATATCCATTTTCCCTCTCTTTCAGTAGCAAGATCCTGTGAGTTCCAACTGGTCAAGCAACAGCCTGCAGAATTAAAACTCTTGGGCTCCCTGGCAACCAGGTATGGCCCTAAGTCTGAACTCTGGTCGACAGTGTATGAGAAATAATGGATGTTATTTCCCCATCTCCCCTTAAGGACAAGTAGCTTGCTGAGTTTTTCTGTTTTCCCCCATCACTGTTTAGTAATTGGCAATAACTATAGCAACTGCACTGGACCTCGCTGGAAACTGCTTAACGAGGATGACAGAGCCATTACACTAGACTGGATCTTCTGGATAATAACTCAAAAGAGTCCCTATCTCCACCATGAACAATTGAAAAGGAGAGAAGAAAGTAACTTCTAACTTCTTTAGGCACTGTCATTTTTTTTCTCTTTCTTCTAGAAGCTCAGCCTATCCTTTTACCATAACTAATACACTATTTCACAGTACAGTGATGAGAATTAAGTGACCCAGTAAGTGTAAAGCACATAGGACAGTGCCTGGCAAATACTAAATTCTATAAAAGTATTTCCTATTATTATTTCAATGGTTGTTATCAATTGCTTAACCACCAAGACACCAGAAAATACCATTGTACTGAGAACTCAGAATGACTTATAAAATTAAATGGAATCCCAATATTCATGATTAGGTATTTACCCTTTACTCATTTAACATTTACACGGATTCACTTTCCATCTCACTGCAACACAAAAGACAGAGGAAGTAAGGTGTGACTTAGGAAGACAGTATTACACTGATTCTGTTCTTTCTCCTTCCTAATTAATGCATCAAGTAAGAGAAAATGAAAATAAAGAGCGATCTGATTGCTAGTGTGGTCTTTGGAGTCAGTCTTTTCTCATGTACCAGCTCGGAAATGTGTTGCCTAAGGAAATCCTTTGAATTTGCTGGCCTTCAGATCCCCACCCATAACATGATAAAAGTAATAGTACCTGGGGGCGCCTGGGTGGCGCAGTCGGTTAAGCGGCCGACTTCAGCCAGGTCACGATCTCGCGGTCCGTGAGTTCGAGCCCCGCGTCAGGCTCTGGGCTGATGGCTCGGAGCCTGGAGCCTGTTTCCGGTTCTGTGTCTCCCTCTCTCTCTGCCCCTCCCCCGTTCATGCTCTGTCTCTCTCTCTCTGTCCCAAAAATAAAAAATTAAAAAAAAAAAAAAAAAAAAAAAAGTAATAGTACCTTACACAGCTGTCACTTCGTTGCTTCCTTGCGTAAGCTTCTCTTCCATGTTTAGCAGCCACACAACGTGGACTGGATTGAGCCTCTCTTAGTCCCAACAGTGGGCTCTTGCCATGGTGACTGGTCCATAAAATCTAAGCCAATAAATGTATGGAAATGTGTGGTATCCCAGGCCACTGGTGTGTGTGTGTGTGTGTGTGTGTGTGTGACAGAGAGAGAGAGAGACAGAGAGAGAGACAGAGAGAGACAGAGAGAGGGAGATCAATATGAAGCCTGACATTATATGATGGTGTACAGAGAACCATTGCCTCTCTTACCTCATGTGGCTAAGGAAGTTAGAGATCTAGCTGCTGCCTGAAACCATCTTTCAAAGCCAGAGCAAAGTGGGGCACCTTGGTGGCTGAGTCCACTAAGCATATGACTCCAGGTTTCAACTCAGCTCATGATCTCACCGTTTCTGAGTTTGAGCCCCTTGTTGGGCTCAGTGCTGACAGAGTGGAGCCTGCTTAGGATTCTCTCTCTCCCTGCCTCTCTCTCTTTCTCTCTCTCTCAAAATAAGTAAATAAACTTAAAAAAACAAACAAGAAAGCCAGAGATAAGTTAAAATCCACTCAAAAGCAGAGTCTAGAGAAGCTTATGAGAACAAGGTGAGGGTTCTTATTGACTCAATCAACCTCTGGATTTTTCAGCCGTATAAATTCCCTTTGTGGTGTTAACCAGTTCGGGCTGAGCTTTTTTTGTCAGATGGAGTCAGAAGCAGCTTAACTAACTGTTTTACGTTTATTGTGTATAAATAAATTGTTGTATGGAATACTGTGATTTGCATATGGTAGAAACCCAACAACTATTAGTTTTATCAGGAAAAACAAAAGTAGTCACATTTCTATGTAATTAAATATTTTTAGAATACTATTATTCTTTGAAAGAATGCTCACCAAGTATTTATAGAATGAAGTTGCTACGTGCTTTTAAAAATTAGTATAGGTACTTCCTAAAATACATTATGTGACTGCCTAGGACACAGGAAGAGTTCACCTGGATAGTATTGTTCTATTTTATATATCAAACACCGTTGAACCCTAAATCAAACTAAGTCTAATTTTAGTTCATCCATTTTTAGCCGTTAGTGGCAGTTATGTGTATCTCAGGAAACCTCCCGCCTATTCACGGAAGGCTTGAAAATGGCCAGTTATAAATTTTATTTTTAAAATCGCTCAAAAAAACTCAAACTGGGTACGCAAAGCACAGAATGATATTAAATGCATTTCATATAATGGTGAAGTACAAGAGGAAGAGCAGAGGAATACTGGGAAAAAGGAAGGTTGGCTTTAATTAAAATGGAGCCTTGGGAGTTAAAATGTAGCTATTTCTGAAAAGACAAATCCAGAGGGTGAAATTTCAATGAAGTATAATCGCAACCTGTGCTGAACAGCACACTAGGAGAGCACATGAGTAGACACAGTCTTCTGACTAACAGATACCTGCCACATACAAAGTACATCTGCGTCGCACATATTGCCTTCCTGGTACCACTTAAATATCCACAGAAGAAAAATGCAGGCACTGCATTGGCTCTGCTTTTGTTACCTTTTCTTTGTGATGAATTGACCAACTCTCAGGCTACTACGTAAAGGTAGCATTGCTTACAGATAGTAAGGTCTACTCTGAGGAACATGTCAGGTGGGGGGAATCCAAGTACAACGCATAGAAAGAGAAATCCTACTCTGCTTAAGGAGTTAAAATTTTTAAATCATCTAAATACCATGCGATAATTTTGAAAAGTAGGGTTAGTATGACTAAACAACACATTAGAGAGGGAAAACAAATTGTAGAAGAAGCTGATACTTTTGAAAGAAAAGAAAATAGAATTTCCTTCCCATTCAATTTGAAATTTTGTTTTGTAGAATCAACTGCAGCTATGTTCAGAGCAATACTTAATGCGTCGGGGGGTTGGGATTCAAAGAGTTCTGATTTCACTTTTAGATCTGCCATTTTCTAGATCTGCGATAAAACTTATTTTAGCTTTAGTGTATTCGCCATACAACAGAGATCTCTTTTAGGGTTAAAGAGAGATTAATGAGGATTAAGTAAGAAAATGTGAGTAAAATGGCTTGGAAATTAAAAAAAAACAGCCATCTAATTGCATGTAAAGTCCTCATTCATTGACTAAGAAAAAGAAGTCATAATAATTTGTTAGGGAAGTCATTATAATAATGCTTGTTTGTCTACAGCAACAAATAATCTAAATATTGCAGTATTTTAACCCAGCAAATTTATCTCCTACTCATATACAGTCTAGAGCGGGTGTTCTGATAAACAGAACAGCTCTCCTCCATACAACTATTCAGGAACCACAGTCACAGCAGCAGTTGTGTTCAACTCAGTTTACAAGGAAATTCAGGTATCTACAACTCAGCGGGGTAGAAGATAAAAGGTACGAGGGAGCTCCTTCATTGGAAGGATACTTTATGATCAGGCTGCTCTCATTCCATTGTGAAGTGGAGTATCTTCCACATTCACTTGCAAGGGATCTGAGAATAACCGCCCACGCTTGAACAAAGAGGGGCATGATGTTGGTAGGTAACAGACGATCTTTGCCAAGGGCAGCCCCTCCAGCCACCCAGTATCTATCTTTACCTTTCTTTCTATAAAAAGAGCATAGTTAGTAGCACCTGGGTGGCTGAGTCAGTTAGGCATCCGACTCTTGGTTTTGGCCCAGGTCATGATCTTACAGTTTGTGAGTTCGAGCCCCACGATTCTCTCTCTCCCTCTCTCTCTGCCCCTCCCCTACTTGTCCTCATGCTCTCTCTCTCTCTCTCTCAAAATAAATAAATATATTTTAAAAAAAGAAAAAAGAGCACAGCTAGTCAGTCTCTTCTCAGGAGAGAAGAGCCAATGTCCCTTTCAGTGCCTACATCCATATAAACTTTAGAGTCTCTTGGTGACTCACTGTCTCTTCCATCAGGTCTGGTCATATGTCCTTGTGGTCTAATAACTTATAAAATAAAAACAAGCTCTTTGCTTTCCCCTACATGCAATGTACACATCATAGAGGGGGAAGAAGGAGTAAAATAAAAGTGGTAAATACTCCTATTCTTAAAAAGAAAATCAGAAAAAAATAGCAGTTAGTAAACTTAGCATACATTAACTTCTACTGGGTAGGGACTGTGATAAACCCCTTCCTGGCAATGGTGGTGAGGTGGGGGGGGGGGGGGAAGCGATTCTTTGATTAAATTCAGATTCTACTCCATTGTCCATTATTGTTTCACTCTCTCTCATTCTCTCTCAATTTGTTCAACCATGGTTACCTTGTGGTTGTGTGAAGTTTGGATGTGAAAGAAACGAAACACCTTTGTGATTACCTATTCTTCTGCTTACTACAAAACAGAGTCTCTTTTTTTTAACTGAGAGTTCTTCAGATACTTTTGCTTCTTCAAGCACTTTTTCACTTTTATCTTCTGAATTTGGGGGTCCATTAGTCAATGGCTTTTCCAGTGACTTGAGACTTTTAGTCTCAAGAAAGTTGCATTCTCTTGAATCTCTGAAGACCAACAATTACTGCCTGATCCTAACTTTTTCTACAAGATCCTGCCAAAGGTTACAAGTTGTTGATATACAATAATCTCCTGGGTTTTTCCAACCTCCTTGCATAGAACTACAGTCTTGAAGAATAGTTATACCACCTTCCAAGTTGTCATAGGCACACTTTCACCAAATATTTTGCCACAGCATGATATGAATCATCAGATTTCCAGCCGGCTATATATATTCACCACCCATGACCACCCTTGCATGACCACTAAGCTAATGCAATAGAGGTTAGTATTTTAACATTTTTAAATTACAACAGTGCCCTACTTCAAGTTACCAATAACATTATAATAGTTAGGATTTGCTTGCCTCTTTCAGTAGACTCCAAAATCTCAGTGTCTAAATACAGTAGAAGTTTCTTTTTCAGTCATGGTGTTGATAGAGGCCAATAAGGCACTTTTCTTATTGTTGGGGAAAGAGATCAAAATGCACTTTTAACTCAACTCTGCTCAAACAAAAAGTGTTTTGAGAATTGGGTGAGTGGAGGAACATAGACCATCTGTGTTTGCTAATTGGTTTTACCCAAAGGAAAAGTAAACTTGATCTTGTCCTCAGGACAGGAGGACAGTTTTACAACCTGGAGGAATGTACTTGGTGAAATTAGGCTCTTAACCTCCCACAGAAATTGGTAGATGGCAGCTCTATGTTCCTCTATGATTGCATTTCAGAAAGATGGCCGCTGGTCCTTGAGAAAGACAACCCTGCGGTGTAAAACTGTCAAAAAAAATCTTTTAAAAGTTTACATTTCAAGGAGGCAAAGAAAAAAAAAAGAATTTATAATTGTAAGTTTTCTAATGTAAATGCTCTGAAAAAAGGGTAGTAATGAATCTAGAGACCAGAAGAAGGCTGTCTAAAGTTTAGACAAGTTGAAGAGAAATTTAAAACTTTTTGGACAATTGCCATTCAGGTTACAAGGTTGATGGTCATTCTACCATCTTTGAAACTAGGCTTCACGTCGGAAGGTCAGCAGAAAAGACAAAATGGCATAAAGGAGCTCAGTTAAGAGTTTTCCAGATTTTCCATTCACATGTCACTGAATGCTTATTACATATATATTTCATTAGAGAGAATTTAGAAACTTCCTATATCTGCCTGCAAAGGCGGCTGGGAAATGGAGCTGTGCACACAAGTCGTAAATGGGGGTTTGATAGCTCACATTCTCTGCCACCAGAAAGAAAAGAACAAAGCTGTTAAAATATAGAAATATTTAAAAATCTTTCCTCTCCTCACATGAAGCAGTGGCCAAGGTGAGGGGGGTAATAAGAACTCAGGCCAGTGAGGACTGCATGAGAGTGATTTAAACCACCATCAACAGGACACATCCAGTATGAAAGCCTTTACAGACATTAAACTTCAGGAGGATGCTGCAGAAAATTGTGCATCTGTAAGATTAAGCATCTTAACTTTTAAGAAAATAAATCAAGTTTAGATAATTAAACAGAAAGGGAAACTACTTGTTAAATGTTATGTGTGTAACTCGTTCAATCTATAAAAAATCTTGAAGAATACTCAATTAGGACTAATTCACTAACTCCAAACAAAAGTGATCCTAGGGAAAAAAAAAAAAAAAAACTCCCAAAATCAGTAGACAAAGGCCACGGTTTTCCCACTGATTCTGTAAATACTGGTCACAGGAGGCTACCACCAGAGCTATCACTGCTACTGAATATGGATATTGAATATCCCTGTTGCCTCCGTCACTCAATTCCTTAGTGCTTGCTTCTCTGTGTCACCAGGGGCACATTCAAAATCTGGAGTGGACATATCTTACTGATGGAGAACAGGTCACAGATTCATATTTTAGTTGCAAGGTTAGTCTAGAAAATTAAGTATCTGGCATTTTTGAATTTCAGAAAAGAAGATGAGTTTTACCTGATAATATTAGGGATTTCACAAATACGACGGATGTATGTAGGTGCTGGTTATCAAAGATAAGTAAAAGAGAAGAATGGTATCAGCAGCAGCCTATTTTACTAGTTATAGGATCAGATCAAGATGAAAAAACAACCCCTGCCTAAAGGAAATAATTTGTGTTTTTTTTTCATTTAAAAATTTTTAAGGAAATAGGTAAGAATTTACTTTTTATATAAAAATGCAATTATTTGATTTAAAGAGTCAAACTTCTATTGATACAAAAAAGAAACAAACAAATTACTTCAATGGGACTTATAGTTGACAACAGACCCAATCTTTATTTATTACAAGGGCCCAGGAATAAAAATTCACATGAAAGTATCGTGTATCATCATTCAATAAAAGATATTTGTATATTAGTATTTACTTCATTATTTTAATGTAATAACATTTCAGCCATCAAATTGACAAATGCCAATGTTAGTCTCAGATTGTTGAAAAAATCTGACATCAACGCCTTTTGGGTAAACTTAATATGATTCATTTACCTGTTAGATGCAGAAGAAAGTCTGATCAGATCATCAACTTTCTTTCAGAAGGGGACGGTAGCAGCATCAGGACCCCAGGTGTCGCACCAGAGGCTGCACGGTGCAGGTAATGACTTCTGAGTCAATGAGAATCACCTGAGACTTTCTGACAGTGCAAACGCTACCCTCCAAGCCCAATCTTTCCATAAAGGTGGGTCAGTCCTGGTCCCAAACTTGCGTGGGTAATGACCGAAGATTTCAGTCACGGGCAGGCTCATCAGTCCCAGGATCATGCAGTGTTTCAAACAATTACTAGAAAAACTTGCCACAAACAAACTTTCCTTCCATCACTTCCATGTTGAAACAACTTGAGCTAAGAAACTTCACAAATCCCCTCCGTTAGAATCAGAACAAGACTGACTTACACAGAAGCCTGAGAGTTATAGTAATGGGTGCTTCAACCAACAATTTTAGAGGTGAGTGGGAAGTGAGTTGGTGGGAACGTGAGCAGCTTCAATAAACCAAGCATTTAAATGCCAAGATAAAGCAAGGTATAAAATATACAAGCTGATTATAAACATCTAAACACTAAAAAAATGTAATAATATAGTGCTTTTGTGTGGTAATTTACATTTTTCAAAATATCTTTCCATAGCAAATGCCTGCAAGGGAATTTAAACTGTAGTACAAATTGAGACTTACTGAGATAAAATGACTTGTGCAAATGAAAAAAAAGACAGTGTTAGAAAAATATCAGAAATTGGGTTTTCTAATTCCTAACCCGGTACACAATGCACTATAGTGTATGTCACTCAACATAGATTCTAGGCTGGCAATTCAGGGATTCTTAGGCAATTCCGAAAAACATTAGGATTACAAATTGCAGAATAGTCATTAAAATCACATTTAATTAATTTACTTTCTAGTATAACAAGTAGAAATATCATGTCTTCCCTCTGTGAATTAGGACTGCATTAGAACTACATCGTCTCAAAATAAACTTGTGTGTGTCATTAACTGGATGGCACACCTAGGTTCAAAAAATGTCATCCATCTAGACAGAGTGTATGGAAAATGTATGCGGGGCTGATTTTTCTTTTTTTAGTATCAATTTGGATAGCTTTTAGTACAGATAGGAAATCCTGACTATAATTCTTTCCTGGTAGAACCACTATCTGGAAATTGATTAAAAAATAAACTTCAACAAACCAGCTACTAAATAATTGTCAAGCAAGTTTTCAAGTGAAGACCCAATGTGAGGATACTACAAGAAAATTAGTTATTGTTCCATAGTTCGAGATAATCAAGTTTATCCTTGAGGACCTCCCACTTTTCTATTAAGTACCCTTTCCTCTGCCTCCTAAATCATACCCAGATCAATATTCTCAAGTGTCTAATCTATCTAATAGATAGATTAATCTAACTATCTATCTATATATATATATAAAACACTATAGATAGTGTCTAATCTAACTAATAGATAGTTAAGCAGTAACTCATAAATGTCTAAAACATTACCACTCTGATATTATTTGCATTTTAATAATTGGAGGCTATATAATAACTCAACAAAGAATTCCTAAATTTGCTCTTTCAGAGCTGGGTAAATGTCATAGAAAATACTTCTGCTAAAAAGGTTGTATCTAGGGAGGCGCCTGGGTGGCTCAGTTGGTTAAGCGTCCGACTTCGGCTCAGGTCACGATCTCGCGGTATGTGAGTTCGAGCCCCGCATCGGGCTCTGTGCTGACTGCTCAGAGCCTGGAGCCCGTTTCAGATTCTGTATCTCCCTCTCTCTCTGACCCTCCCCCGTTCATGCTCTGTCTCTCTCTATCTCAAAAATAAATAAATGTTTTAAAAAAATTTTTTTTTAAATAAAAAAAAAAAAAAAAAGGTTGTATCTAGGGGCACCCGGGCAGCTCAGTCAGTTAAGCATGCACCTTTGGCTCAGGTCACGATCTCAAGGTTCATGGGTTCAAGACCTGCACTGGACTCTGTGCTGAGCCTGGAGCCTGATTCAGAATCTGAAGCAGGTTCCCTTTCTCTCTGCCCTTCCCTCACTTACTTTCTCTCTCTCTCTCTCTCTCTCTCTCTCTCTCTCTCAAAAATAAAACATTAAAAAATTTTTCATGAAAAATAAACGGTTTTATCTAGCATCCTTCATATTGAACAACCCAATAGCCTACTGCCAACTCATAAAACTATTTCAAATTTGGAAAACAAAGATTGAGCAAAGTACAGAAGTAGAACAATAATACTTTAAACAATAAAATACACAGGCTACATCTTAACATGTTCCATTTAGATAGGTTTTATAACTCTATTAAATAATTTCACAAAGTGTACATGATTTCATCCTCATATACACTCTGTAAAGGGAATAAGAAAAAAACAAAGACAAATGTTAAGCATGGGCAGGTAGAAGCTCCAGAATAATTATTATTCCCACTTTATAGCTGATGAGACTGAGACTCAGGTTCATGCTGAACCAGCTCCTACTGGAAATTTATTAAATATCTTATATGGAGTATTTTCCAAGTATTGTCAGTGTAAACCTTCACAAGAATCTTTAAGCTAGACATTATTATCTCCATTTTATGGACACAGCAATTGAGGCACAGAGATAAAGGACCTCTTTAAGGGCATACCTGGAGTATTGGCTCTGATTTCCATTAGCCAAATCCACTTTCTATAATCTGCTAGATACCCCCCTATACCATTTCAGGGGCCCACCATCATGCAGTTTGCAAATGAGTTAAAGACAATTTTTATATCTTCTGGCCTTACAAGTAATGTTCTTCTACAACAAGTTGTCAAAACAATGACAAACATCCCAGTGGAAAAGAGAAATTTAATGAGGCTGCTTGTCTGTAAGAGGTCAAACATCTGGACATTTTAAACCAACTGGATGGCTGAATGTATTTTTTATATCTTACTGAAATGTGAAAAGTGAGTGTATATCTATTATATATAGAACTGTAACAACAAATAAAAATATAACTAGAATAAAGAGCACAGTCAGGAGCCATTTTTGTTTTTCTAGCTAAGAGAGATGATAACTATCATATACCTAAGTTCTAACATATAATACTTTTATGTTTAATATGTAAATAAACTAAAGGCCACATAAGCATTCTTCACACAAAATCAGAATCGGTAAACATTATTGCATACTCCAACCCCCTACATCCTTTATCCACAATCTCATTCCTACCAAACACAAAAGGGGAGACTCACTGAGGACTGAGCTCCAAGGACAAAGATGAATGAACGAGGGAAATAACCCAGCCTTCACAACATAATCCCACCTAGTTCTCTCAAGGATTGTTTTCTCATTTTATTTTAATGACTACTTAATCAAGATGTATTCATTTTCCCTGGAATGGTCTAAAAAGTCAGGACTGAAGTTAAAGCAATTGGAGATCAACCGGAGAATATTTTAAGGGTAGGAAATCATAATACATATGATCGATGAAATGACAAATTCTGCAGCAGTTACAGTAAAGCAAAATATGAGAACAATCTAAACGAAATCTGCATTTGGGCTTTCCAGTGACAAATCCTCCACATATGCTCAGCTACGTATTAGACAATCCTCGGGTTTATGAGGCCTGCTCACTGTGGCTCCAGGGAGCTCTAAGTTTTCCCAAAGGATGTAAGGAAACCCTCAAAATATTCTGCAGATACAATTCATGTTAACAGATCTATGCATGGGGATATGAAATCACCACACTAAACAAAGAAACCATTAGTTATAGAATACACATTCCATTACGTGCCACAGTATTATTATATAGCAGTTGTCAGTTTAAATAATTATTGATGAAGAAGATATTGAAATTCCAAAAACTCCTGGGTACATCTAGCCAATGTCAGAAATACCACATTCCGATTCATTTAGTATTTATAAGAAAACTCTGTTAAAATACTTAAAAATACTTAAAAATAATTTTCACGACCATCTGTTTACAATATATTATAATGTGGAAAAAGTTGCTCCTTTTTCAGGAAACACACAGAATAAGAGCTAAGGTGCCGGGAAATGAACGGTCTATGTAACATGACAGTTAAGTAGAGTAAACTGGCAGGAAATACACCACAGAGGTCCTAAGCTCACGTGTCAGACAGTCCTGAGTGCATATCCTACATACATCTCATGTCCATGACCACCCCACCACCACCAGATAAAATCTCAAAGAGAAGCAATTTTCTTTTCTAAAATACATTTGGCAACAAAACCTAGTCTGAAATGATGTGAGTCCTTCTTGTACGCCATTTGCTGTGTGTATTCAGCCATGTGTTTAATGGTAGAGTTTATCCAGACTATCTTAGGGGTGTTCCATATTATAAAGCACATATACTGTAGCAGATTTTTGAGAGCTGGGTGATTTTGATTTCCTCAACATATTGATCCAGAAGGTTTTACAGGAAGGGCAGGACCTCTGTCTGTATACTTGTATTTATGAACACCGTGACCTTGGATAAGCAGCTCCACTTGCCTCCAGGATAATGATACCGTACAGATGTGGGGAGAGCAAACAAGGTCATGTTGAAAAGTGCCTGGGACATACTGTGTACTCATTACATGGAGGCTACTATCACTAACGCGATGCTAGAAAGTATGGCGGCCAAGAGTACCACTTTTCCTCCAAAGACAGAAATTCTTTCCTTTGTTTACAAACTATATTTCTTGAATTCCTAAATGACACTTTGAGGAACAATATGGTCCTTGCAGTCAAGAAGCTTACAATCCATGCCTTGCAAGTATATGGAAAGCACATTTTATTTATTTTTGGGACAGAGAGAGACATAGCATGAACGGGGGAGGGGCAGAGAGAGAGGGAGACACAGAACCGGAAACAGGCTCCAGGCTCCGAGCCATCAGCCCAGAGCCTGACGCGGGGCTCGAACTCACAGACCGCGAGATCGTGACCTGGCTGAAGTCGGACGCTTAACCGACTGCGCCACCCAGGCGCCCCTGGAAAGCACATTTTATACCAAACGATTTAAGAGCTCAGAGACAAATTCCTGGAGGTTCTGCCTAAGCTGTGTCAAAAGAAGAGTGGGAAGAATGAGGAGGCTACATGAAGAAAAGCCACCTTATTTTTCAAGCCATGACCAGATATTAGCAGTGGCAGGGAGAGAGAAGGTAAGGTGGAAGCAGCATGATCCACATTCCTCATTTCAAGGGACCACTCTAGGAAACATACATTCTCCGGACAAATGGAGGTGGTCAGTCGTCTTAGGTAGAAGCAGAATATGACGCTTGACAGTGAAAGACTACGCTGGAGCAGTAGCACAAGGTAGACAAGTGTTTACATTTTTATGCAAGCTTGTCTTGATACAGGTATACAGTCAGAGAAAGGATGTATTCTCTGAGAACCTAAAACAAGAGAGCTTAAGTACCATAATTCGAGAGATCAGCGTTACTATCTCAGAGCATCCCAGTTGTTAATCAGAAACGAAGCTGTATATAACTGTGATGGGGTGGAGAGAAAAGAAGGTAAACATTCCAGTAACTACTGACTCAGAGGGAAGGGGTGAGAGAAAATTTTTGCCTTAAGCAAAAGAAAATATTTGAAAGGAAAGAAAACATGCTCCCAGTCAGAGCTTGGCTACACCCTGGATTTCTCATCTAAAATGAAGGGTTTTGGGTTTTTTTTTAATTTTTTTTTTAACGTTTTTATTTATTTTTGAGCCAGAGAGAAACAGAGCATGAACGGGGGAGGGGCAGAGAGAGAGGGAGACACAGAATCGGAAGCAGGCTCCAGGCTCTGAGCTGTCAGCCCAGAGCCCGACGCGGGGCTCGAACTCACGGACTGCGAGATCGTGATCTGAGCCGAAGTTAGACGCTCAACCGACTGAGCCACCCAGGCACCCCTAAAATGAAGGGTTTTAAGATAATGCCACAGGTTTTTTGTTTTGTTTTGCTTTTTTAAGTTCACTTGGCCTATGAATTTCTGGTCAGACATTATTATATGTTGAATACTTGTGCCTTATTTTCAATTATGCTATGTAAAAATTTGATTGCTGACACAATCAGGAAATAAGAACCACACTTACTTAGATATATCAAGAGATATTGGGGTCAGGATTAGGAAAGAAGAATTCCATGCTACATCTGAGAAAACTATGACACTGCAGAAATATAGCCTAAGTTTGCATCTAGTGGAAGGGCATCGGCACCCAATCACAAGGTCATAGATGAACTTGGCAGATTTCGCAAAATGTACTTGCCAGATTTAATCTGTTCTACTGTTGGAAATATCTCTGAGATTACACATATTCGATATAATTAGATAGAATTTATGACGGAAAATGCTGTTGACCTGGTCTAGGTTCAACCCAGGATGAGTCCCTGATGTGGAAGGGATAAAGAGCTGGAGGCCCCATACATAGAACTGCTTTTCTCTATATCCTCTTCATAGGAGAAAATCCTACTCTTCCTATATAAATTTAAATAATTCCTACATCACATTTTCTCTCACAGTCCTCAGGAATGTCTCTTATGCTAGTGCCCATGCACAATTTAGACCAAAATCTAACAGAAAAATAAAACAAGAAAAGAATCAGCTTAGCGTGCCATGCTGAGGTGACATGAATACTCAGAGACAAAGCTAATGAGAAACACTGGGCCGAAACTACTAAGGACCCCTTGGCTAAGCTAAAGTATATGGATTTTCTTATCTGCACAGGGAAATCAAAAGGGTCAAAGCAGAACTATAATGATCATCGCAGTTAGGACAGCATTAGTGGAAAACAGAAGGGAATGGACTGATATGGAAGACATTAGGACAATAGAATCAGTAGGAATGAGGGGCTGCCTGCATGTGAAGGGGAAAGCAAAGGCTTATTCTGGATTCTAAGGCTGGGCACCTAGAGAAATTGTCTACCTTCTTTTGAAAAAAAAAAAAAGTAAAAATAAAGACTTGGATTATTTCAAACTATATTGAGAGGGTTTTGTTGTTGTTGGATTTTATTTACTTTTCTAAATGTTTATTTTGAGAGAGAGAGAGAGAGGGATACAGCAAGTAGGGGAGGGAGGAAGAGGGCGAGAGAGAATCTTAAAAAGGCTCCACTCCACACTCAGTGCAGAGGCCAATGCAGTGCTTGATCTCACAACCATAAGATCATGACCTGAGCCAAAATCAAGAGTCAGAGGCTCGCCTACTGAGCCACCCAAGTGCCACTTTTGTCGGATTTTAAATTGTTAATAACTATGGGACTCTATTCATTGAATCTTTTTAAAATAATAATAAATGTAATCATTTTCAAATTACAATGAATTAGAAATCCCTGGGGAACTTATGGAAAAACAAAACAAAACAAAACAAAACAGATTCCTGTGCCCCAATGGCAGGGATTGTAATTTAGAAATTAAGTGAGGGCTCTGGAAACCTGTATTTGAAACAGAACAAAACAAATCCTCAGATGATTCTGATATGCATTGAGGGGTGGGAAACACAATTAGAATATCTCTGCCTTTGGTTGGTTAAGCATCTCAAAACTTTAGGGGAATTTTTAGGGAATAAGAATGTTGAATGATGTGAAATAAATATAAGAGCAAAGCTTCAAAATGTCAGGATTAAAACATAATTTTGGAAGAAAAGTAAATAGATTTATTTTGACATACAGGGAGGTTTAGTTCAATTTAGTTTTCATTACTTCTTATTTTTAATTTGGAGGAAAAATCTATTTTTCCTTAATTTCCTTTGTAATCTTAAATACTTGTTCTGCAAATGAATATAGGCTCTTTATTCAAAATTGAATGAAATAGCTGGAGGCAATTTTTCTTCGTTTTTTTTTTTTGTAGGTTCCATAAACATATTGGTTCATTACACTGTCGTTTTGGTAAATGTTAATATTTAATATTTATTGAGTACAAACAATATGTTAGGTGTGGTAAACTCTAGTCATTTTACAGCAGGTATAATATAGTTCTTTCATTTCTTATTCATGCTCCAATTTAAATATCCTCATCCCTTCTCTGATGAGCCACAGAATACTCCTGTTTGTGTTTACTCTACATTTTTCAGGCCTTGTATACTATTTATGTTTGCCATGAAAAACTTTACACTGAAAAATAAGATGATATGTAAATGGAATAAAACAACCTTTTAATTTCTTGAAACATGGAATAAAATATTAGGGAAACCAGGGCAATTAGAAAAGGCATTAAGAACAAATTATATTCATTAAATCCCTTGGCATTATTCCAAATGGAAATTCTTTTGATAAGAGAAATCAACGTGATTATAACCCAAGAATGAAGAATGGCAGGATGAATCCAGGAGAAATACTAAGCTACAGAATGCTGAGACATGCATAAAGAGGTTGGTTGAAGAATTACTTTTTATGTCCACTGACCATATCCAGTTAGATGTCCAAATTTACCCATGTTCTTAGCTCTGGAAATTAACCAAGATTCTATCAGGCACTGTCCTGTTCAGCTAACACATATGAGTCTATGGAACAAGAAACTTGCAAAGGCTCTCAGCTTTCAGCAGAAACTGACAGGAATGTGACAAGAGCAGTTAAATGCATGAAAGTAGAAAATGACCCACACTCACCTCAGAGCTATTTCAAGCTTTCCAAGTATACATCCAAAATTACATCTATTGATCTTTATTTTCAGGGATAGAAGACACTAGTTTTCAGGAACTCCTTAAAATGTGTACAGCTACAGTAAACAACATGTTCTAGACAGAATTTCTTTTTGAATAGAGTTCCTAAAGTGGACAAGGAGGTCTCTTCCCCTCTGACAATATGGACAGGCAGATAGGCACCGTATTACATGGTTGCCACTGGTCATTAGTTTTCCAGTCAGGATGACCAAGTGGACAGAGTCCAGTCCGAAGGCCAGGCCACAGTCAAGTCTAAATTTAGCATCTGCTTTCACTTGCCTATTAACCTTAGATTTGGAAGTTAACGCATAGCACAGTGGGCTAGCTGAGCATATCAAGCAGAGCCCCTGCCCATTTCCAGGTACATTGAAGGCTTAGGGCTTATTATTTTTTGGCTAAAGGAAGGTCAAAAGTATCCCAAACTGAATCAGAGGAATGGAATGGTATGAGTTTACTAGTTAGACTACCGAACCAGATCTGACATTCTATGGAGAAGAAAGGGCAGAGGGTAAAGCTGACGGAACCATGTTTACGGCGGATACCAAAGAATTTCAAGGAGTGAGTGAGAGAAGCCTTCTCTTAATACCTGCAGAGTGCAGCAGCACTGATCCCTGGGCCTTTAGAGACCCAGACTTCCATCAGAAACTGCATCAGTGGCAGAGACAGGGGACTCCTTCCGAAACTTGGACGGCAAGCGCTCATGAGCTGCCAGGATGGACAACATGAGGCAAGAATGTGTGCGATCACTTGTACATCACCCCTGAGTATGTCTACACACAGCCAGATAGATTCAGTGGGGGTACAGTGGTATTTAATAAAAGATAAGATCAGAAACTTGCAACGTGTTTCATTTCTAGCTAGAGCAGGTGAGGCGCAGGACCATTCGGATTGTGGAATTTTGTGGATGAAATCTGACAATGCAGTGGTAGCAGTAAGAATAGTTGTAGTAGTTGTTGTTATTATTGTTCCCATAATTTTTAAATAAACTTTTTTTTTTTTAGTTTGGATCCATTATCCTTGTCATGCAGCTTTCCCTAATGTTAACATCTTATTTAACTGTGATATTTATCAAAATTAAGAAAAAAAATTGACACATTAACTCAACTTTATTATTAATGGATTTTATTCAGACATCAGTTTTTCTAATGCCCTTTGACTGTTCACAGATTAAGTCTACAACAGCACGTGGCATTTAGCATGACTTTTGTTTAATTACAGAGTAACTAATTCAAAAACACATATTGTGGATCTAAATGGTATACAAGACATCCTTGCCTTCATGAATATTATGGTCTAATAGAAAAAGCAAAAAATAAAGTGGCAATGGTAGCATCTCATGGTAAATGCCATGATAGTAGGAGGCACAGTGGACTCTGGAAGCTGGGAAGAAGGCTAAGATAGTTTGGGGAAGGGGAGATTTTCTCTGAGATGCCCAAAGGGAGCTAAGAATTAGAAGGCAGTTGGCTGAATGTGGGTGGAGGGAGAGGTTCCAGGGAGAGGAAACATATTTCAGGTGAATAAGTGTTTTTAAAATTCACTAAACTGTATACACAAATGGCTTTCAAAGACTGAATGTATT
Source organism: Neofelis nebulosa (assembly GCF_028018385.1). Taxonomy (NCBI): domain Eukaryota; kingdom Metazoa; phylum Chordata; class Mammalia; order Carnivora; family Felidae; genus Neofelis; species Neofelis nebulosa. The sequence continues at coordinate 213,167,894 of NC_080782.1, forward strand.
CAATTTTCCATAGAGAATTATCTGTTTCATCTTCTTATAATTCTGAAAACACTTAAAAAATCAATCATTATATGTGGCATAATTGGTTATTGGTAAATCCAAAGGCATTGACAGTCTCTAGCTTAATTCATCTTAGTCATTCTTAGTGTCAGATGCATAATGAGTGATAATGACTCTCAACTCTCTGTTTTAATATGTTAGTATATTATTTTAATGCTAATAATTTATCACAACTTCTTTAGATTGTAAACCCCTAGGAGATAATAACCTATTATATTATTTCCAAGTGACTGATTTAATTGCATATACCAATGGTCTTTCAATAAATACTGTTTAAGGGACTATTATTCCTTTGGTAGATCTAGGATACAGGAAATCTCAATGCATGTATACATGTATAAGTTCTGGAGAGAGATTAAGTTCTTTTTTCTTTTGAGAAAGTGCTGAGCTGATAATGATACAATGAAAGAAGACAGAATCTGAGCCACTGAAACTGTAATTGAATATTAAATAGAACCATGACATTTTTAGTTTAAGAAAGTACCTAGCTAATAATACCTTAATTTCTTCAACTCCACATTAAAATGACAATGAAGATACCCATGTAATGCTTATAAAGCTCTTAACTGAATCATTCCTGAAATGTTTTTGTAGTTCAAAGAAAACACATACACATAGATCTACACATATATATCATTCCTCCAGAGGTAGCCCCAAAATAACTAAAACCCTTTACATGTATTTCTTGGTGACTACAAAGTAAACACAGACCTCAGTCTTTCTCATTTCTCCTTTTTGCCTTCACACACTACACCTGTTCTTTCATCTCCTCAACCAAAAGAATTTTACTTAACTGTCAACAACTGTAAACCATCTCAGATTTTATCCTACTTTCAAGCTAAAAAGTTAGCCTTCACAGTTTCATGGAGGCTGGCAGAAGATGGGAGACTCTTGGGTCAGAGATAAAGAATAATTTATCACTCACAGCTAAAGTAATAGCCAGAGTGCCCACATTGCACAAATTTCTCCAATCCCGATTCCAAGCAAGTGATGCAAAGAATGCCAGATAACAAGCCAGAGGATTGCATCATAGGAGAGGAACACTGAACTTAGGGAACTAGAAGAGTTTATAATGCACACCTGTCCTTTGCTCCAGAGAAAGACATTATCTTACTTTAATGGACATTAAACACACCTTCCCTTTGCTCCAAAGGGAGACACTATGTCTACCAAGGCTATACACTATCTAAACATTTCAAACATAGTCTAGAGCAAATAATATTGACTGCCTCATTCACAAGACATGCGAAAATGTGAGATCCATGGAGCATTGTCTTTCTATAATAACCTTTGTCAAAGCTGGATCCTGCTGTTCTCTCCTTTCCCTTCGATACTTTTGTGCCCTACCTGGCAAGGCCAGACTCTATGAAAAGCCACGGAAGAGAAGATATAGAAATGGGTCAAAGATGTCTCCATGCATGTATGGGTGCACGTGTGTTACGGTAAGATGGGGTAGTCTAAGAATACCCATAAACTACATCTGTTTATGTAACATGAAGAAAGAATACATATCATAATTGAAAAGTGGACATGAGTCCATAAAACAACATCTAAGGAAAATTTTTATTTTTTAGTACTTTTAATGGTTATTTATTTTTGAGAGAGAGAGAGAGAGAGAGAGAGAGAGAGAGAGAGAATGAATGAGTGGGGAAAGGGTAGAGAGAGAGGGAGACACAGAACCTGAAGCAGGCTCCAGGCTCTGAGACATCAGTACAGAGCCCGACATGGGGCTCAAACTCACAAACTTCAAGATCATGACTTGAGCCAAAGTTGGATGCTTAACTGATTGAGCCATTCAGGTGCCCCAGGAGAATTTTTATTCACTATAATTTTGAAGACAGTATGTTTAGAAAAAAAAATTTGTAAAAGCACACACATTATCTACGAAAACACAAAAATAAGGAGTGTATATAAAATCTTTTATGTAATCATATCTTCACCCTAAACTCCAAGACCAAGACAATGTATTAGAAGATGCATCAAACAACAAATGCAGACTACATCTTCTAGTACTATGATCCAAGAGAGGCAGGACCAGATCATGCTTTAGAATAAAAAAATGGGGGGAAGCTAAGATGGCAGCATAGGAGGAGGACCCTAGGCTTGCTTCATACCTTGAACACAGCTAGATAACTATCAACTCATCTGAATACCCAAGAAATAGACCTGAGGACTGACAGAACAAACTGCACAACTAGAGAGAAGAAGCCACAATGAAGAAGGTAGGAGGTATGGAGACAGAGTATGGGGGAGAAATGGATCACAAGTGCTATGGAGGCCTCAAAGACTGGAATTTCAGAGGTCTGTGGGCTTGGCTGGGATAGGACCCTAAGAGCTCTTCCCTATTCCTGGAGAGAAGGCACCTAAGCAACCCCCGGAACAAACAGCATGATCTGAGGATCACCTAAGGCACATGGGGAGAGACTATTCCCTCTTCTTAGAGCACATCTGTGAGAGCTACCATTGCGTCTCCACGAACAAAATAACCCACAGTGTCCATTTCCCTCCCTTGCCCTTCAGCGTAGGTGCCAAGACACCTGCTGATGGCTGCTAACCCAGACATGGACTCCTTAGCCAGCTTTGCTCCAAATCCCTTCACCCTGTGCTCTCTTGCACCAGTCCCAGCACAATGAGACCCTCCACCAGAAGACCAGCACAGGTCCTCACCATACCAGGTCTTTGAAATTTGGATTCTGAAAAGTCAGCTGGCCTGACTAGGAGAGACCTCAATGTGTGCTGTGCTGCCCAAGGTAGGCAAGCAACATGGAGAAAGACAATCTGAAAACAGCGATCTGAAAAAATGCCTAGGATGCATGAGGGGAAATAATTTGCTCTTATGGGAGGGCTTTCCTGAGAGTAACAAAAACGAACTCCCTCTCTGGGGTAAAAGGAGCTGGTTGGTGCCATTTCCTTCCCCTGCCCCTCAGCACCAACTAACTTCAGAAAAGCACCACAGAGCCAAAACTGGCTGCCTAACCTGCCCAAGTCCCTCCCCCTGAACTCTGCTGTAACTGCTTTTCTCAGGCAAGTGTGCCTAAGGACTAGTGCAGCAGGGCCTTTCCCCAGAAGACCAGGACAAACCCCTATATACACCATGCCTACTGATCATAGAGTTCTGCAAAGCTTCTATTCTAGTGGAAGTAGCATCAGGTCTCATTTAATAAGTCGACCAGAGCACACTTGGTTAAAACTCACCACACTAAGTCTAAGGTCCAAACACTGCCCACTACAGGCAAGGATAACCTCTGCAGACTATTGACCTAAGGGATACAGCAGCTAAAACACAGCAGCAGAGTGCATGCAGCACACACCAGAGATACTTCCTGAAGTGCCAGGCCTTGGGCCCTATAGGATCTCTTCTTCATAAAGCCATTATTCTCAGGAGCAGGAAACATAATAGGATTTTGTAACACAGAGAAGAAGACAGAAACCTGACAAAATGCCAAGACAGAGAAATTCATCACCCCAAAAAGAATAAGAAAACATCATGGCCAGGGATCTAACTGAAAAAGATGTAAGTAATGTGCCTGATGTAGAATTTAAAGCAACTATCATAAGGATACTCATTGGGCTTGAAAAAAGCATGGAAGACAGCAGGGAGACCTTTACCACAGAGATAATCAAGCTAAAGAACAATCAGGCAGAATATAAAAATGCAATAACTGAGATTTAAAACTGACTAGATGTAATGACTGAAATGACAGAAGAAGCAGAGGAATGAATAAGTGATACAGAAGATAGGAATTATGGAAAATAATTGAACTGAACAAAAGAGAGAAGGAAGAATGATGGATCAGAGAGTAGACTTAAGGAACATGGTGACTCCATCCAACATAATAACATTCATATCATAAGAGTCCCAGAAGAAGAGAGAGAAAAGAGGGCAAAAGTTTTATTTTAGGAAATAATAGCTAAAAACTTCCCTAATCTGAAGAAGGAAACATATATCCAAATCCAGGAGCAACAGAGAACTCCCATTAAAATCGACAAAAGCAGGCCAACACCAAGATATATCATAGTAAAATTTACAAAATATGGGCATAAGGAAAAAATCCTAAAAGCAACAAAACAAAAGAATTCCCTAACTTACAAGCAAAAACAAATAAGGTTAGCAGTAGATCTCTCCACAGAAATGTGGCAAGCCAGATGAAGTGGCATATTTAATGTGCTGAATGGGAAAAATATGCAGCCAAGAATACTATATCCAGCAAGGGTATCATTAACAATACAAAGAGAGATAAAGAGTTTCCCAGACAAATAAAAACTAAAGGAATTCATGACCACTAAATGAGCCCCGCAAGAAATATTAAAGCTGTTTTGTTTTGGTTTTGGGTGGGAAGGAATGAACAGAAGTAACAGACTAGGAAAAAAAAATCGCCAGAAATGACAAAACAGGTAATAAAATGGCACTAAATATATATCTACCAATAATTGTTGTGATGTAAAGAGACTAAATGCTCCAATTGAAAGACATCGGGTTTCAGAATGGATAAAAAAAAAAAAAAGACCCATCTATATGCTGCCTACAAGAGACTCATTTTAGACCTAAAGACACTTGCAGATGAAAGTGAGGGGGTGGATAACCATTTAGCATGCAAATGTATGTCAAAAGAAAGAGTAGCCCACTTATATCAGAAAAACTAGATTTTAAACCAGACTGTAACAAGGGATTAAGTCCACTAAATCAGAATAAAGGGGACTATCCAAAAAGAAGATCTAACAATTGTAAATATTCATGCCTCCAACTTGAAAGCACCCAGTTACATAAAATGATTAATAACAAACATAAAGGAACTCATTGATAATAATATGATACTAGTAGGGGACTGTAACACCCTGTTTACAGCAACAGAACATCTTAGCAGAAAATCAACAAGGAAACAATGGCTTTGAATGACACACAGAACTGGATGGACTTAAAAGATATATTCAGATTATTTCATCCTAAAACAGAATACACATTCTTTTCAAGTACAAATGGGATATTCTCCAGAATAGATCACAAATGGGGTCACAAATTAGGCCTCAACAAATACAACAAGACAGAGATTATACCATGCATTTTTTCTGATCACAATGCCAGAAACTTGAAGTCAACAACAAGAAAAAATTTGGAAAGAACACAAATACATGGAGGTTAAAGAACATGCTACTAAAGAATGAATGGGTCAACCAGGAAATTAAGTAAAACAACAAACAAACAAGCAAACAAACATGGAAACAAATGAAAATGAAAATGAAAACATGACGGTCCCCAAACCAATGGGATGCAGCAAAAGGAGTCATAAGAGCCAAGTATATAGTAACACAGGCCTACCTCAAGAAGAAAAGTCTCAAATACACAACCTAAACTTACACATAAAGGAGCCTGACAAAAAACAACAAATGTAACCTAAAGCCAGCAAAAGAAGGGAAATGAAGATTACAGCAGAAATAAATGACATAAAAACAAAACAAAAACAAAAACAAAAACAAAACAGTAGAACAGATCAATGAAATAAAGAGCTGGTTCTCTGAAAAAAAAAATTAAAATTGATAGGAATGTATTAGCAGGACTAATAAAGAAAAAAAAAGAAAGGATCCAAATAAAGTCACAAATGTGAGAGGAGAAAGAACCAATACCACATAAATATAAAAAATTATAAAAGAAAATTATGAAAAACTATATGCCACCAAACTGGACAATCTAGAAGAAATGGATAAGTTTCTAGAATCATATAAGCTACCAAAATTGAAACAGGAAGAAACAGAAAACTTGAACAGACAACTGGCCAAGAAATTGAATCAGTAATCCAAATACTCCCAACAAACAAAAGTCCCGGGCCAGATGGCTTCCCAGGAGAATTCTACCAAATATTTAAAGAAGAGTTAATAACAACTCTCTCAAAGTATTCCAAATATAAAAATGGAAGGAAAATTTCCAAACTCATTCTAGGAGGCCAGCATTACCCTGAGGTCAAAACCAAAGACTACAGTAAAAAAGAGATCTACAGGCCAATGTCCTTAATGAACATGGATGCAAAACTTCTCAACTAGCAAATCAAATCCAACAGTACATTGAAAGATTCATTCATGACAATCAAGTGGGATTTATTTCTGGACTGCAAGGATGGTTCAATATTCACAAATCAATACTGTCAGTGTGATACACCACTTTAATAAAAGAAAGAATAACACATAGATCAATGGAACAGAACAGAAAACCAAAAAATGGATTCACAAATGTCTGGTCAACTATTCTTTGACAAAGCAGAAAAGAATATCCAATGGAAAAAAGACAATGTCTTCAACAAATGGTGCTGGGAAAACTGGACATTAACATGCCGAAGAATGAACCTGGACCACTTTCTTACATCATACATAAAAATAAACTCAAAATGGGGGCACCTGGGTGGCTCAGTCAGTAAAGTGTCTGACTTTGGCTCAGGTCATGAAGTCAGTCTGTGAGTTCAAGCCCCGCATCAGGCTCTGTGCTGACAGTTCAGAGTCTGGAGCCTGCTTCAGATTCTGTGTCTCCCTCTCTCTCTGCCTCTCCCCTGCTCACCCTCTTGCTCCCAAAAATAAATAAACACTAAAAAAAACCCCTCAAAATGAACAAAGACCTAAATGTGGGACAGGAAACCATCAAAATCCTAGAGGAGAGAATAGGCAACAACCTCTTTGACCTCGGCCGCAGCAACTTCTTACTTGACACGTATCTGGAGGCAAGAGAAACAAAAGTAAAAATGAACTATTGGGTCCTCATCAAGATAAAAAGCTTCTGCACAACAAAGGAAACAATCAAGAAAAATAAAAGGCAACCTATGCAATGGGAGAGGGTATTTGCAAATGACAAATCAGATAAAGGGTTAGAATCCAAAATCTGTAAAGAACTTATCAAACCCAACACCCAAAAAGCAAATAATCCAGTGAAGAAATGGGCAAAAGGGATGAATAGACACTTTCCAAAATAAGACATCCAGATGGCTAACAGACACATGAAAAGAGGCTCAACATCACTCATCATCAGAGAAATACAAATCAAAACCACAATGATTTGCATGAGAAAAACAAATCAAAACTACAATCTCACACCTGTCAGAATGGCTAAAATTAACAACACAGGCTACAACAGATATTGGTAAGGATGCAGAGAAAGGGGAACCCTTTTGCACTGCTGGTGGGAGTGCAAACTGGTGCAGCCACTCTGGAAAATAATGTGGAGGTTCCTCAAAAAATTAAAAATAGAACTACCCTAAGACCTAGCAATTACACTAATAGGTATTTAGCCAAAGGATACAAAAATGCTGATTCAAAGGGGCACATGCACCTTGATGTTTACGGCAGTACTATCAATAACAGCCAAAGTACTGAAAGAGTCCAAATGTCCATTGACTGATGAATGGATAAAAAAGACGTGGTATGTATATACAATGGAATGTTACTTGGTAGTCAAAAAGAATGAAATCTTGTCATTTTCAACAACATGAATGGAACTAGATTATATTATGCTAAGTGAAATAACGTCAGAGAAAGATAAATCATATGATTTCACTCATATGTGGAATTTAAGAAACAAAACAGATGAACATAAAAGGGGGGAAGGAAAATTAAGATAAAAACACAGAGGGATGCAAACCATAAGAGACTCTCAAAACAGAGAACTAACTGAGGGTTGCTGGAGGCATACTGGGTGGGCAAATGGGTCAAATGGGCGATGGGTATTAAGCAGGGCACTTTTTGGAATGAGCACTGGGTGTTAAACATGAATGATGAGTCACTAAATTCTACTTCTGAACAAACAGAATAACCATATGATCCTCTCAATAAATGCAAGAAAGCATTTGACAAAATACAGCACCCATGCTGACAAAAACCCTCAACAAATAGGGGCACATGGAACATACCTCAATACCATAAAGGTCATGTAGGAAAAACCCACAGCTAATATCATCCTCAATGGGAAGAAACAGAGATTTTGTTTATGGCCAGGAAAAAGACCGGGATGTCCACTCTCACCATTGTTATTTAACATAGGAGAAGTCCTGGCCTCAGCAATCAGACAACAAAAAGAAATGAAAGGCATCCAAATCAGCAAGGAAAGTCAAACTTTCACTATTTGTAGACATGATACTCTATCTAGATATTCCATCAAAAAATTGCTAGAGCTAATACATGAGTTTGGTAAAGTCACAGGACACAGAATTAATGTACGATAACCTGTTGCATTTCTATACACCAATAATGAAGCAGCAGAAAGAGAAATCAAGGAATCTATTGTGTCTCCAATTGTACTAAAATCTTAAAATACCTAGGAATAGACCTAACCAAAGAGATAAAGGGTATGTACACTGAAAACTATACAACACAGAGGAAAGAAATCAAAGATGGCACAAAGAAATGGAAACCATCCCATGCTCATGGATTGGAAGAATATTGTTAAAATGTTTTACTAGCCAAAGAAATCTACGCAGTTAATGCAATCCTTATCAAAATACCACCAGCATTTTTCACAGAGCTAAAATAATGCAAAATGTATGGAACCACAAAAGACCCTGAATAGTCAACGCAATCTTGAAAAAGAAAAGCAAAGCTGGGGGTCTCACAATTCCGGACTCCAAGTTTTATTACAAAGCTGTAGTGATCATTATACTATGGTACTGGCACAAAAACAGACACATGGATCAATGGAACAGAATAGAAAACGCAGAAATGAACCCACAACAATATGGTAAACTAACCTTTGACAAAGCAGGAAAGACTATCCAATGGAAAAGAGACAGTCTCTTCAACAAACAGTGTTAGGAAAATTGGACAGCAATATGCTAAAGGATGAAATTGGACCACTTCCTTACACCATACACAAAAATAAATTCATACTGGATTAAAGACCTAAATGTAAGACAGGAAACCATCAAAATTCTAGAGAAGAAAATAGGGCTCTACGACATCAGCTATACAAACTTCTTACTGGATACATCTTCTGAGGCAAGGGAAACAAAAGCAAACCTGAAGTATTAGGACCTCATCAAGGGGCATAGGCGTAGGCATAAAAAGCCTAGGCACAGTGAAGGAAACAATCAACAAAACTAAAAGGCAACCTTTGGAATGGGAGAAGATATTCGCAAAAAACCTACCTAATAAAGGGTTGGTATCCAATATCTGCAAAGAACTTATCAAACGCAACACCCAGAAAACAAATAATCCAGGAAGAAATGGGAAGAAGACATGAACAGACATTTTTCCAAAGAAGACATCTAGAAGGGTAACGTATGTATGAAAGGATGCCAAACGTCACTCATCATTGGGGAAATACAAATCAAAACTACAATGAGATACCACCTCACACCTGTCAGAATGGCTAAAACAAACAACAGAGGAAAGAACAGGTGTTGGTGAAGATACACAGAGGGGGAACACTTTTACACTGTTGGTTAGAATGCAAACTGGTGGAGCCACCCTGGAAAACAGTGTGGAGGTTCCTCAAAAAGTGAAAAATAGAACTACCCTACAACCTAGCAATTACACTACTAGGTATTCACCCAAAGAATACAAAACTACTGATTCAAAGGGGCACATGGACCTCAATGTTTATAGCAGTGTTATGTACAATAGCCAAACTATGGAAAGAGCCCAAATGTCCATCGACAGATAAATGGATCAAGAAGGGGTGGTATAGATTTTGGAGGGAGCTTGGCATTGTTGGAGGGATTGAGATCCTCTGGGAGCAGGGCCATCTCAGGTGAGAGCTGGGGAGTGGGGATCCATGGATGTGGCTCTGGAGCTGGGGGCCACCCCTTTTGGGGTGGAGAGCACTATTCCTGCCAACACTGTTGTCTCCAGGGATAACTTAGGGTGCACTGAGACAGAGGTGTGTGTTTGTGAAATGGGAGAGAAAAAGCAATGGGTCGTGTAGGCACGGAGGGGAAGGGGCCCCTTTTGTGGAGAGACAAAAGGAACAGAAAGAGAGGCTGTGGATGTCCCATGGTGGGACTTCAGGGAACAGGAAAGCAGACTCCCAGTGGAAGTGGGACCCCCTTACACCAAACCTTGCCCCTCCATACCTGGTAACTGCTTATCTATTGGAGCGAGATTGACATTGACCAAGCCAGGTGACGTCTCTTCCAGACCAGCACAGCCACCCGTCCCAGGCATCAACAGACAAACGTCCTGTGGTTTTGTATGTTAGTCTGTGGTTTTTTTTAATTATGATGATGATACTGATGATGATTATCTCTTTCCTTTTCTTCTCTTTTCCCTTCTTCTTCTCTCAACCTTTTTTCTTCTTCCCTTTGGAATCAGACTCAGTTTCTGATTTGATTTTTGGTCAGTTCTTAAAATATATATATGATATATATCATATATGTATATAAAATATCTTTTTTCTTTCTTTCTCTGTTCTGTTTAATCAGGCACTTTTACTCTATTCTTTTTACACCTTTTCTGTACCTCTTTTTTTTTATTTTCCTCTCTCTCTCTCTCTCTCTCTGGATTAAGCATTATAGTTTCTTTGATTCCATGGTTCTTGTTTTGTTTTGTTTTAGGGTTGTTTTTTTGTTTTGTTTTGTTTTTCCCCCCTTTCATTTCTTTGTATTGGATAAGGTTCCCTCTCCTTTTTTTCTTTTTTGCAGGATTACTTCAACAAACAAATCAAAGCACACCTGGTGGAAGGTCCAAACAATCCACCAGTATGAGCAGTGGGATAGAACAAAGATGCAACAACAAAGTACATGCAACACGCTACACAAATCCTTCCTGAAGTGGTAGGCCCTAGACAGTGTATCACCATTTTTTAATATAGTAGCACTCACAGGTACAAGACACATAACAAGCCATTGAAACACACAAAAGACAGAAACCTAGCCAAAATGACAAAATGAAAGAATTCTCCTTAAAAGAAATTCCAGGAAGAATGACAGCCAGAGAATTGCTCAAACAGATGTGAAAAACTTATCTGAACAATAATTTAGAATAATAGCCAAAAGACTAATAGCTGGGACTGGGGGGGATTAGGGATGTCCGGGTGGCTCAGTTGGTTGAGCATCCAACTTCAGCTCAGGTCATGATCTTGAGGTTTTTGAGTTTGAGCTTGCATCAGGCTCCACGCTGAAAGCTCAGAGCCTGGAGCCTGCTTTGGATTCTGTGTCTCCCTCTCTCTCTCTGCCCCTCCCTTGCTTGCGCTCTCTCTCTCTCTCTCTCTCTCTCTCTCTCTCTCTCTCTCTCTCAAAATAAATAACCATTAAAAAATTTTTCTTAAAGAAGACTAATAGCTGGGCTTCAAAAAATCATAGGAGACACCAGAGAATCTATTGCTGCAGAGATCAAAGATCTAAGAAATGTTTGTAAATGAGATGCAAAATAAACTAGATGCAGTGACAGCAAGGGTGGCAGAAGCAGAGGACAGACAAGATGAAACAGAAGATAAAATTATGGAAAATGATGAAGCTTAAATAAAAGAAGGAAAAGAAACTACTAGGCCATGAAGGGAAAATTAGAGACCAAAGTGATTCAATGAAACAAAATAGTATCTGTATCATAGGAGTTCCAGAAGAAGAAGAGTGAGACAGAGAGGCAGAAGGTTAATTTGAACAAATTATAGTTGAGGGCTTCCGTATCTGGGGAAGGAAACAGACATCCAAGTCCAGGAGGCACAGGAAACTCCCTTCAAAATCAACAAAAACAGGTCATCACCATGACATATCATAATGAAACCATAAAAATACAAAGATAAAGAGAGAATTCTGAAAGCAGCTAGGGACAAATGGGCCTTAACCTACAAGGGTACATATATAAGGGTAGTAGCAGACCTGTCCACTCAAACTTGTCAGGCCACAAGGGAATATTCCATGTGCTGACTAGGAAAAGCATGCAGCCAAGAATCCTTTATCCAGCAAGGCTGTCATTAAGAATAGAAGGAGAGATAAAGGCCTTCCCAGGCAAACAAAACTAGAGGAGTTCATGATGACTAAACCAGCCCTGCAAGAGATCCTAAGGGGCACTCTGTGAGTGGAAAGCAGCAAAGATTATAAAGGACCAGAGACAGCACCACAAACATGAAACCTACAGATAACACAATGACACTAAATTCACATCTTTCAATAATCCCTCTAAATGTAAATGGACTAAATGCCCCAATCAAAAGACATAGGGTATCAGAATGAATAAAAAAACAAGATCCATCTATATGCTGCCTACAAGAGATTCATTTTAGACGTGAGGACACCTGCAGACTGAAAGTGAGGGGATGGAGAACTATCTATCATGTTACTGGAAGTCAAAAGAAAGCTGGAGTAGCCGTACTTATATCAGACAAACTAGATTTTATTTTTTTTTAATATGAAATTTATTGTCAAATTGGTTTCCATACAACACCCAGTGCCCTCCTTAATGTCCATGTCCCACCCCCCAATAACCCTCTGTTTATTCTCAGCTTTTAAGAGTCTCTTATGATTTGCCTCCCTCCCTAACTTTCTTTTTCCCCTTCCCCTCCCCCATGGTCTTATGTTAAGTTTCTCAGGATCCACATAAGAATGGAAACATATGGTATCTGTCTTTCCCTGTATGACTTATTTCACTTAGCATAGCACTCTCCAGTTCCATTACATTGCTACCAAAGGCCATATTTCATTCTTTCTCATTGCCAAGTAGTATTCCATTGTATATATAAACCATAACTTCTTTATCCATTCATCAGTTGATGGACACTTAGGCTCTTTCCATGATTTGGCTATTCATGAAAGTGCTGCTATAAACATTGGGGTACAAGTGCCCCTATGCATCAGTACTCCTGCATCCCTTGGGTAAATTCCTAGCAGTGCTATTGCTAGGTCATAGGGTAGATCTATTTTTAATTTTTTTGAGGACCCTCCACACTGTTTTCCAGAGTGGCTGCACCAGTTTGCATTCCCACCAACAGTGCAAGAGGGTTCCCATTTCTCCACATGCTCTCCAGCATCTATAGTCTCCTGATTTTTTTTTTTTCATTTTAGCCCCTCTGACTGGTGTGAGGTGATATCTCAGTGTGGTTTTGATTTGTATTTCCCTGATGAGGAGTGACGTTGAGCATCTTCTCATGTGCCTGTTGGCCATCTGGATGTCTTCTTTAGTGAAGTGTCTATTCATGTCTTCTACCCATTTATTCACAGGATTAGTTTTTTTTCAGGTGTGCAGCAGACAAACTAGATTTTAAAACAAAACCTGTACCAAGAGATGAAGAAGGGCATTATATCATAATTAAGGCATCTCTCCATCAGGAAGAGCTAACAATTACAAATGTTTATGCCTCCAATGTGGAAAAACCCAAATATATAAATCAACTAATTACAAACATAAATACAGGTATAGTTAATAATACCATGATTGTAGGCAACTTTAATACTCCACTTACAATAGACAGATCATCTAGGTAGAATATCAATAAGGAAACAACGACTCTGAATGACACATTGGACCAGATGAACTTAACAGATATATTCACAACTTTTATTCCAAAAGCAGCATAATGCACATTCTTCTCAAGTGCACATGGAACATTCTCCAAAATAGATCACATACTGGGTCACAAAACAGCCCTCAACAAATATAAAAGCATGGACATGATACCATGCATATTTTCAGATCACAACACTATGAAACCTGTAATCAACCACAAGAAAAAAATTTAGAAAGCCCCCAAATACATGGAGATTAAAGAATGAATGGGTCCTACTAAAGAATGAATGGGTCAACCAAGAAATTGAAGAAAAAAATTTAAAAAAATATATAAAAGCAAATGATGGGGCATCTGGGTGGTTCAGCCAGTTAAGGTCCAGCTCAAGTCATGATCTCACAGTTCGGGAGTTCGAGCTCTACATCAGACTCTGTGTTGACAGCTCAGAGACTGGATCCTGCTTTCGATTCTGTATCTCCCTCACTCTCTTCCCCTCTCCCATTTGTGCTCTCTGACTCAAAAATAAACATTAAAAAATTATTTAAAAAATACGAAAGCAAATGAAAATGAAAACAAGACAGTCCAAACCCTTTGGGATGCAGCAAAGGCAGTCCTAAGAGGAAAATACATTGCAATCCAGGCCTATCTCAAGAAGCAAAAAAGGTACCAAATACAGAACCTAAACTCACACCTGAAGGAACTAGAAGCAGAGCATCAAAGAAACCCCAAAGCCAGCAGAAGAAGAGAAATAATAAAGACTAGGGCAGAAATAAATAAAATAGAAACCAAAAAACAGTAGAACAGATCAATGAATCTAAGAGCTGGATTTTGAAAGAATAAACAAAACTGATAACCCTCTAGGCAGACTTCCCAAAAAGAAAAAAGAAAGGACCCAAATAGATAAAATCATGAATTGAAAGAGGAGAGATCACAACCAACACCACAGAAATGCAATTATTAGGGAATACTACGAAAAATTATATGCCAACCAACTGGACAATCTGGAAGAAATGGACAAATTCCTAGAGACCTACACACTACCAAAACTCAAAAGGGAAGAAAGAGAAAACTTGAACAAACCCATAACCAGTGAATAAATTGAATCAGTTATCAAATATCTCCCAACAAGTAAGAGTTCTTATCCAGATATATTCCTAAGGGAATATAACCAGACATCTAATGCAGAGTTAATACCTATTCTTCTCAAGCTGTTCCAAAAAAAATAGAAATGGAAGGGAAGTTTCTACACTCTTTCTATGAAGCCAGCATTACCTTGATTCCCAAACAAAGACCCTACTAAAAAGGAGACCTACAGGCCAATATCCCTGATGAAGACAGATGTAAAAGTTCTCAACAAGATACTAACAAATCAAATTCAACAGTATATTAAAAGAATTATTCATCATGATCAAGTGTGATTCATTCTTGGACTGTAGTGCTGGTTCAATATTTGCAAATCAATCAATGGGACAAATCACATCAATAGAAGAAAGGATAAGAACCATATTATCCTGTCAATAGAGGCAGAAAAAGCATTCGACAAAATACAATATCCTTTCCTAATAAAAACCCTCAAGAAAGTCAGGATAGAAGGAATATACCTTAACTTCATAAAAGCCATAAATGAAAGGCCCTCAGCTAATATCATCCTCAATGGGGAAAACTTTCCCCAAGCTTTTCCTGAAATTAAGAACACGACAGAGATGTCTATTCTCACCACAGTTTTCTAACATAGTGTTTGAAGTCCCAGCCTCAGAAGTCAGAACACTAAATGAAATAAAAGGCATACAAATTGGCAAAGAAGTCAAACTTTCACTTTTTGCAGATGACATGATACTCTACACGGAAAATCCAAAATACTTCTCCAAAACTTGCTAGAACTGATCCATGAATTCAGCAAAGTCATAGAGTATATAATCAATGTACAGAAATCAGTTGCAGGCATCACAGTCCTGGACTTTAGCCTATATTACAAAGCTATAATCAACACAGTAGGTATTGGCACAAAAACAGGCACATAGACCAAGGGAATAGAATAGAGAACCCAGAAATGGACCCACAAATGTATGGCCAAATAGTCCTCGACAAAGCAGGGGAGAGTATCCAATGCGAAAAAAAGACCATCTCTTTAGCAAATGGTGCTGGGAGAACTGGACAGCAACCTGCAGAAAAATGAAACTGATCCACTTTCTTATACCATACACAGAAATAAATTCAAAATGGATGAAAGACCTAAATGTGTAAGAGGAAACTATCAAAATCCTAGCAGAGAAAACAGGTAGCAACCTCTTTGGCCTTGGCTGCAGCAACTTCTTGCTTGACACATCTCCAGAGGCAAGGGAAACAAAAGCAAAAATGAACTATGGGGACTTCATCAAGATAAAAGGCTTCTGCACAGTGAAGGAAACATCATCAAAACTAAAAGTCAACTGATGGAATGGGAGAAGATATTTGCAAATGACATATCAGATAAAGGGTTAGTATCCAAAATCTGTAAAGAAGTTAACAGATTCAACACCCAAATAACAAATAATCCAGTGAATGGGCAGAAGACATGAATAGACACTTCTCCAAAGAAGACATCCAGATGGCCAACTGACTGACACATGAAAAGATGTTCAACATTATTCATCATCAGGGAAATACAAATCAAAACCACACTGAGATACCACCTCACACTTGTCAGAATGGCTAACATTAACAACTCAAGCAACAACAGATGTTGGCGAGGATGCAGAGAAAGAGCATCTCTTTTCCATTGCTGGTGGGAATGCAAACTGGTGCAGCCACTCTGGAAAACATTTAGAGGTTACTCAAAAAATTAAAACTAAAATAACTCTATGACCCAGCAATAGCACTACTGGGAATTTACCCAAAGGATATCAGAGTGCTTATTTGTAGGGGCACATGTACCCCAACGTTTATAGCAGCATTATCAACAATAGCCAAATTATGGAAAGAGCCCAAATGTCCATCAACTAATGAATGGATAATGAAGATATGGTATATATATATATATATATATATATATATATATATATATACACACACACACACACACACACACACACACACAATGGAATGCTACTCGACAAAGAAAAAGAATGAAATTTTGCCATTTGTAACACTGTGGATGGAACTGGAATGTATTATGCTAAGTGAAATAAGATAGTCAGAGGAAGACAGATATCATATGATTTCACTCATATGTAGAATTTGAGAAACTTAACAAAAGATCAGAGGGGAAGGGAAGGAAAAATAATTTACAAACATAGAGGAAGGCAAACAATAAGAGACTCGCAAATACAGAGGACAAACTGAGGGTTGATGGGGGAGGGGAAGGTGATGGGCATCGAGGAGGGCACACGTTGGGATGAGCACTGGGTGTTGTATGTAAGTGATGAATCATAGGAATCTACTCCTGAAGCCAAGACTACACTGTATATTACTTAACTTGACAATAAACTAAAAAAAAAAAGTGTGGGGGGGTCTATATATGGAATGTTACTCAGCGATCAAAAGAATGAAATCTTGCCATTTACAATGACATGGATGGGGCTAGAGAGTATTATGCCAAGTGAAATAAATCAGTCAGAAAAAAGACAAATATCATATGATTTCATTCATATGTGGAATTTAAGAAACACAACATGAACATATGATAAAATAAAAAATAGAGGCGAACCAGGAAACAGCCTCTTAACTACAGAGAACAAACTGAGGGTGGCCGGAGGGGATTTGGGTGGTGGGATGGACTAAATGGGTGACGAGTTAAGGAGGACACTAGTAGTGATGAACACTGGGTGTTGTATGTAACTGATGAATCACAATATTGTACACCTGAAATGAATATTACCCTGTATATTTACCAACTGGAATTTAAATAAAAACTTGGTAAGATGGGGGGGGGGGAGAAAAAAGAATAAAAAGCAGAGCCAGCTCTCTTGTTTTAATCCAAAATTTTGCCGTTAATTAAACCATGTTGTTTTCATGTCGTCATACATAAAATGGCAATAATCCAACATGCCTCACTGGAATCTTGGGAAGATAAAATGGGCCAATAAATATAATGTGTTTAAAACACACTGCAGAATACATACTCAAGCCATATGAGCTGATTCTCTTCTGAGCCAGGAGGTGTGATCACAGCAGATCTTCATTATCCCTACTTTATCCCAACCATTCTACCCCTGCCTTCCAAGGACAACTTTACTATATCTAGTATTATATAAATATACATATATATATATGTATATTTATATATTATATATTACTATATCCATATTATATATTATATATACAAATATATGTATAAATTATATATTATTGTATGCATATTATATATATATATATTTATTTACTTATTTATTTATCCTGAAATGACAAATTCTCAGTAGATTTATGCCTTGTGACTCAATAATCCTGGGAACTTTGTATTTGGAGAGCATCAGACACATTTTTTACAGGGTAAAATAATATTTGTGATATATTGTGGATTTTAAAGCAATATAACCCCATCAAACTTAAAATAAATGTAATTTGTTTTTATTTAAAAACTCAAGCCCACTTTCCCAGTAATCTGAGTTATATTTCTTAATTTGTATTTTAAACTTTTTAAGATAGAAAATTTTAGCCATATAGAAAACTATAGTGGATGATATAAGGAACCCCTTCACCTAGCTTGAATGAGTATTAACAGGGCCAAACTCCATTCCCGACTGTTTCAGCTACTCCCAGTCTCCAGTATCTCAGCTGTATCCCAAGCTACTTCCCATACTCTCAATTATTTTGAAAGAAGTTCCAGACATCCTAATTATTTCTTTATATATATATATATTTAAGCATGATAATCACACCTAACTTGATTAATTTATTTTATGAACTGATACATGCTATTCTGTGTCTCTAGAAAAATGCTTCAGTGTTTAAATTTTTTACTTCAAAAATAGTTTATTTGTATAATTTTTTTCATTCCATATTTCTTTATTATATTTTCCATTCTAATGTCATTGTACTTTTTCAAACAGCTTTGAGGTATAACCAATATACAAATACTGAACTTATTTAACATATTTTAATTTGATGAATTTGTACATACAAGTAGACATGACCCTTTACGAAAATCAAGGTAATAATCCTATCCATTACCTCCAAAAGCTTCCTTGTGCCCCCACTCCCCAGGCCTTTCTGCTCATAGTAAAGAATAGATGAGATCTCCTCCTTTTAAATTTTTTAAGTGTACAATATAGTATTATTAACTACAGACACCATGTTACACAACAGAGGTCTAGAACTTATTCATCATGTAGAACTAAAACTTTATACCCACTGAACGACTTCCTATATCCCCCCAGCAACTATTATTACTGTCTATTTATATGAGTTTATTTTAGATATCTCATACAAGTGGAATCATGCAGTATTTGTCTTACTGCGACTTGCTCACTTCACTTAGCATAGTGCCCTCCAGGTTTATCCATACTGTCACCTGCCATTGTCACCTTTTTTTTTTAAGGCTGAGTAATATTCCATTTATGTATATACCACATTTTCCTTATCCATGCATCCATTGTTAGGATTAAGGTTGTTTCTGTATCTTTTCTATTGTGAATAGCACCACAACGAACATGGGAATGCAGATACCTGCTCACGATCCTGATTTCAATTCCTTCTAATAAATGACCAGAAGTAGAACTGTTGCAACATATAATAGTTTTATTTTTGATTTCTTGAGGAATCCTCCACACTGTTTTTTATGGCTGCTGCACCATTTTGTGTGCCACCAACAATGTACAGGTTTCCATTATTCACTTCCAAAAATAGATTTCAGAAAAACTGTGAGCACACAAAAAATATGTAACAATGATGTTGACTTCCACACGTGGTGCAATAAACACATCTTAGAAGAAAATAGAATTACGAGTAAACATTATACTTTCTCTACCGACTAAAGTATATTCTAGTAAAAGTAAAGCCATAGATGATATATGAAAACTATCAAAGTAAAAATGTCATGATGGCGTAATGGTAAGAAGGATTTCTTACCTGGTTTGAGAAAGGCTTTCTATAGGAAAACAAATACAAACAAACACCATTTACATGAGAGTGAAAACACAAAGAATATTCTGAAGAGCGGATGCTGAGAATTACAGTCTTTCACATTCTCTGCTATGAACAAAGAAGAATTAGATTCTGGAGACAGTACCAAAGCAAAAGGAAATAACGTGACATCCAAAGAGACTCAACCCAAGACAACAGGAAAAAATAACTGAGAAGTCCAAGGAATTGAACAAAGCCTATCTATTCTTGGAAAGGTAATCTGTCAGGATCCAGGTGCACTGTCAGAAGAGGGAAGTGCAAATGGAAATTTAAAAAAAAAGAAATCTATTTGCAAATGTCAACCAGAACACATGGCTTAATTTTGAATAATTAAAAATTACCCAGCTCTTTCTAAACTATCCCACAAAAGAAACAACAATTACCTAGAATAGAGGAGTGTGTGAGTGTGTGTGTGTGTGTGTGTGTGCACATGTGCGCACACGTATATGGGGGGATTATACATAAAACAGAACATTTTAGGACATATATTTGTTGGCATCAGATATATCATTTCTATGGCCTTTAGAAATAAGAGCAGAGAGCCATACTGAGTGAACTCACTACCAAAAAGGCAAACAGAAGAGAGAAATAAATGAGAGAAGGAAATAAAACCAACAGTGAAATAATCTACATTCGTGCCAGCTGAGAGATCAGATGTTGTCAAGCACAACCTCAGTTATGGGTAGTACACAATTGAACACTTCATCCAGAACATAGTAGAAAAGACGAAAGGAACAAGAACCTTGAGAAAAAAAGAAAGTGACCATTCTGACAGACTTTGAATGGTGTTCCAAATTATAAAGTATGTGTATTCTCAAAGGAAAAATAAGAGAAAATGGAACAGAAGTCAAAATCAATCATGCAACAGGAAACAAAGACAAAAACTTCTCTTAATCTGAAGAAGTTCAAGTTTACAAGATAAAAAATGTCAATATGATTAAAGCAACATGTACAATAACCAAGTAGAACATGTCCTTATTAAAATTTCTAAATTAATAAAAATATATAGAGCTAAACAAGCAGAAAAACCAAACTAATACAAGGGTAAAAAATAAAGTTTTAATAATAATTATTTTCTAGAATAATAAGTTTTTAAAAGGAAAG
This sequence comes from Neofelis nebulosa, assembly GCF_028018385.1. Taxonomy (NCBI): domain Eukaryota; kingdom Metazoa; phylum Chordata; class Mammalia; order Carnivora; family Felidae; genus Neofelis; species Neofelis nebulosa. Next base: position 213,188,565 of record NC_080782.1, read on the forward strand.
CATTGTTTCCATAATTTGCTTGATATTTATGTTTTTTCTTAAAGTATTTTAAAGGTAACTAATATGTGCAAAGTTAAAAATTCACACTGTATATCAAGGCATAAAATGAAAATTAAGTTCCTTTATTCTCTGGTTCCCTAGTCCTTGACCTAAAGTTAACCAATATTAGCAGTTACTTGTATATATTCCACTAAAAATAGTATGATAGACAAATTTCATACTTTAAAACATGTTTTTTTATAGCATTTACTGTGTACAGAGCACTGTTCTAAAGACTTTAAAATTAGCATCTCAATTTATGTCATTCTGTATGTGCTATTGGGCATTTTTAAAATATAAATTCAGAAATAAATGGTAGCAGTTTCTTTTACGATATTAGAACATACAAAATTGTGCCATTCTTTTTAACAGTTGTATAGTATGCCAGGCCTACAGCCCCAAATGTTCTGCCCAGCCAGTTTATTTTCATTTATTTCTGAAGTCAACAGAGGACCTTCTTAAATATGCAGCTCAAACAGTGTGGAAATTGTGTAAATTCTTGAGAAAATTACTCACGTCCACAGCCAAAAACAACATTTCAAAATCAAGAATGTAATGAGAAGGCCATGTTAACAAGGACTGAAGAAAATATTGGTGTCAATTAAATTAATGGGACCAGTAAGTTTACAACATGATTACCTAATAAGTAATCGTTGTTCCTATTGCCATTTATAGTAATCATCTGCATCAATCTCCTTCACAAATTTTTTTTAATGTTTTTATTTATTTTTGAGACAGAGAGAGACAGAGCATGAGCAGGGAAGGAGCAGAGAGAGAGGGAGACACAGAATGGGAAGCAGGCTCCAGGCTCTGAGCTGTCAGCACAGAGCCGGACGCGGGGCTCGAACTCACAGACTGTGAGATCATGACCTGAGCCGAAGTCGGACGTTCAACAGATTGAGCCACCCAGGCGCCCCTATATCAATCTCCTTTAGAAGGACCATGCCATGACCATAATAACACTGCCTTCTGGTAAGTGATCACTCTGTTCACATCTTCTTCAATCCTGAACAATCTTGAAACCAAGATGTCCCTGTACAGTCACTGGGAGGGAATTCTATAAGATAGGTGGAAGCATTTCTCACCAAATAGGGATATTGCTCAGGAAATTTAAGAATTAAACAGAGTAGAACCAGATAACCTTTAATGTCCATTCCACCTCTCTGATTATATGATAAGCTATCGGTCGTGTAAAACAATAAGAATTTTACCCTTGGGCATGCTTGAAAATATATCTACATATATCACTGCCATAATTTTACAGGAAATAGCAACTGCACAAGCTGTGACCAACTCTACATGCCAAGGGATTTAATGTGATATATGGCCAGACTCATTGGACTAGACTGCTTTATTGCATTCCCCAGTATCAGCAGGCCAGTTGTCAAGAATCGAAAGTATGTTAAAGCGACTTTAAGCACAAAGCATTAAAGCAGCACAAGTATGTTAAATACCTTTTCACAACCTCTTTCTCTATTTTTTCTACTTGCCCCCTGACATATGTCTATGTTCCCCAATGCATTCCACCATTTACAAGCCTTGTTTATTTTACCTTAATTTGGGTACTTGTTAACACCCTTTTTAGCTTTACTTTGTTGTGAGAATTTCTACTCCTACCACACAGAGTATTCTCTCTTCCTTCTAATGTAATTTTTATATCTATCAAAGATATAGACACCTATGGTTTTAGATAAATCAAATAGTTCTCCAAGGTTGCAAATAAAATGTAGTTGTTCTCTCTCTTACCATCCCAAAGCTGATCTGCATTCCCCAGAGGTAACTACTCTCAGCTCCTTTGACTGTTTCTTCTGGGGTCAACTTTCATGTTTCTAAATAACATGGTTTGCTGTTTCTCATCGCCGCCCCCCACCCCCCTTATAGGTAGTATCTGCTGACTTCCTACTATGGAAATTGAAGGCTTAACCCTTTTTCCCTCCTCCCTCCCACACACAAAATTCTTATACCTTATCCTTTAATATAGTTGCAGCTGAGTTTATAATATCATTATTCATATCGTGATTGCCCTTCTTTTATAAATTTCTTTTTGCTTTTCTTCAAAAGATTTTATTACTGCATTAATTAGTCTACATCAGATATAGATATAAACTCTGTCTAAATATACTGAAATATGTAAAGTAGTTCAGAGATCGACTTCCACATAACCTCCTTGTACCTTCACTTTCTGAAATAATCAGTGGTTCTGATTCTCGTGCTTTCTGGTATTCTGTAGAGGGACCAGCTTGCTTCTGAATCTCCTGTACCTCCTACCCTATCCCCCACTCACCCACACTGCGGGCTTTGTTTCTCATTTCCACAATGTTGTGGCTGTCATCTCTCTTTCCTTTTTCCTTGCCCTTCTTGATTTAAGCCCTTTAAAAATCCTTTTTAAGTAGAAATATCAAAGTTTATTCTTTATCTTTTGGAGGCTTGTGTTTTTTGGTTTTTGGGTTTTTCTTTTCAAATTTCAAATCTTCTACCAGGAATAGGGCATGCCTCTCGTATGAAATAATTGTCCATTTTTTATGGCAAGTCTTTGGGCATCTTAGAGTCCCATTGTCTTAGAGCAGAATTTCCTTTACTGTCTCTTGATTTTTCACGAGCATAGGGTATTAGAGTAGGGGAAAAAAAAATTCTCCACATCCACAATAACTAAAGGTCCTGTTTCTGAAAAAAAAAGATGGATGAAATTCAATACTGAAAAAGGTAGTAACAACAGTTATTGAGCACTTGCTCTATTGCAGGTTCCGTTCTAAATACTTTACTGATATTAATTAACTCTATCTTCATGGCAATCCCAAGATCTTAGGTTTTCATTCCCTTGTCTTCTCTGTTTAATAAAAATTGTTTATAGTCACTAATTAATAGAACTCTGATCCAGCCTCATGTTTGCATATGTGATTTCCAACATCCACTATTCTCCTTCCTCTGGGAAGTGTGGGACCTGATTCTCACTCCATTGTGGTCGGCCTTGTCCCCTCCCCTGGACCATTAAAACGAGCAGCCCAAGGCTCTGACCTCACCCAACCACTCAAAGATTTGCTAATGTGCCCCAAGTTATTTCTATAAATGATATGCAAAATAGCTGACCAGCCCAGCCAATAGATTGCTTGTTTAAAATATATAAGCATTAATAAAATGCACAAATTAAATTTACAGATACTGGATACCTTGGATAAGAAACAACCTGTCATTATTATTCGACTGTGTGTCAGAGGTAGTATAGTATGGTGCTTCCTGTCCCAGCTCTGCCATTTACTGCCTGTATCATCTGCAGTAATTTATGGACCCTCTCTGTGTTTCAGTTCACCTAGCTGTAATATGGATTAATAACTCCTACCCCATAGTGGGGTAGTAATGATAAAAGAAGTCAATCTTACACAAATAGCATTTGGAACAGCATTTGCCATATAATAAGTGTTGGCCATTACCTAAACTATTGGCAAACCTCATAAAAACTCTGAAAGGAAGGTATTATTTTACATTTCTTACAGATAAAGTAACAGGCCCCAAGAGAGTCAGCGTCTCCTACATCCATAGTTTCTAAAGTAATAGTCTTTGCAGAGCTCCCAAAATGTCTGTTAGATGAACTGAGTAAGATATCATTTGAGAAAGGAAAGTGTCTTCTCATCATATTCGAAATCAAGGAAGGAATATGGAAATGCTGGGTTGTCAGAGTTTAGCCGACCATAAGCCTTTATGTTTTGAACAAATATTCTTAAATAAGAATATTTAAGAGAATAAGAATAATTTACATGACAATTTTTATTATTCAGAATTATTTTCACATATGAAGGCTTAAGGGTATTTTCTGAAATTGAAATACTATGCTTTTTGGTCACACCAAGTCAGCTTAAAGATACATTTTGTCACTGCAAGGTCATGTGTGATCTTACTCCTCCAGTCTCTCTTAGCCTCCTACCTTGCTATGCATTCATGGGCTGTGTATTCCAGTCATACAGGACTTGTCTGTTTCTGCAGCAGGTCTTGCTGGCTTCAACCTCAGAGCGTTAACATATACTGTTCCCTCAAACTAGAATGTCTTCCCTTTTATTCCTTTTAGCAAATATCTACAGATCTTGCAGGTCCTTCAGGTCTAAATTTTTTTTTTTAATTTTTTTTAACATTTATTCATTTTTTGAGAGAGAGAGAGACAGAGCATCAGTGGGGGAGGGGCAGAGAGAGAAGGACACACAGAATCCAAAGCAGGCTCCAGGCTCAGAACTGACAGCACGAAGCCTGACGCAGGGCTTGAACTCACGGACTGTGAGATCATGACCTGAGTCGAAGTCGGATGCTTAACTGACTGAGCCACCCAGGTGCCCCTAAAATTTTTATCTAACTTGTTAAGAAAAGTTGAGTCCCCAGACTTAGGTAAGCCCCCATAGTATACTTGCATAATTCCTATATTTCTGCTTCTGAGTCCTTTACATGTTTTCAGTTGTTCAATTGATTATGTATAAGCATTTGCCTTTTCTGCTAACCTATAACCTCCATGAATTCATCAAACATATCTGCTTCCTTTTCCCACTTTTAAAAATTTTTTTAGGTTTACTTTGAGAGAGAGAGCATGCGTGCACAAGTAAGCAGGGAAGGAACAGAGAGAGATGGAGAGAGACGCTATCAAGCAGGCTCCATGATGTCAGCACAAAGCCCTATGCAGGGCTTGAACTCAAGAACTGTGAGATCACGACCTGAATCAAAACCAAGAGTCGGACACTTAATAGACTGAGCCACCCAGGTGCTCCTTTTTCCCCTCTTTAACTCCACTCTTATCCCCTTTAATACTGTATCTTTCAGCTAAGTAGACCCCAATAAATGTTTGTTGAAATGACCAACAGTCATTTCAACAGGAAATGACCAAATACTTTGTACAATCAGTTACTTCCAGTGCTTAGCTATTTTCTAAAGACGGAAGAACTATGTTTTAAGAAAATAGGCCTGGTAAAGTGAGACTAATTTAGTAAAAGACAATTCTTTCCTCTTCAATATATTTTCATATTAAGTCTCCTGGAAATTTTGTCTGTTATAAATCTAAGTTTAAATCTTTCCCTCCACTCATTGTCTTGATTTTATAGGAAAAGAAAAAAAAAATCTTTTACCATTTAAGAAGTCAAGGTGTTCTTCTGAAATTATTTTGATCTGTTCTCTAAAATTCTTGAAGTAAAGGCAAAGTGAAGAGAAAAAAAAATCTTATTTTACGGAAACATGATGGAGAAGAGCTTTGTACTCTGCAAAAGTTATTCAAAGTTCCAAGTAGCTCTTCCATAACAAAAACCCAACAGGCAAATGACCCCTTTTCCTGTGAGCCAATCTGACTGTATAAGAGCAAAATTTCTTCCTTACTAATGTTTAAGGAAAAAAGTCATCCTCCCTCAGCTTTCATGGTTAACCAATTGTCATTGTTCTACAGTCTTGTAAACAAGCAGATGAGACAAGTGGGATTCATTTTAAAAGAGATCATTAGGAAAGAACTGAGATGGACTTAGTGAAATTTTAAGTCAATACTTAATCAAGAGAACACATGCCAGAAGAGAGACCCATATTTTCATCCGACAAACTAAATATCAGCTCCAAGACTATTATTGAAAAGCAGAGTTGACTCTCTAACTCCCAGCACACTCAGACAAAAATTTACCACTAAAGCCTAATTTATTTCCTTATCAGGCAATTAGTATATTATTAAAAATTCACGGCAGGGTCAATCTCCTGTTCATTTACATAATTAAGTTACCTTCTCTCATAAGTTAAGGGAGTTTTTATTCATTTCTTGAGCAGATTTTTGAGGATGGAAAATATTTTTTTTACATCATAAACCAAGGTTTGCATGGCTCGCTCACTTACTCTCGTGTGTGCGTTCTCCCTCTCTCTCTCTCTCTCTCTCTCTCTTTCACACACACACACACACACACACACACACACACACACACACATATATATATATATAGCTTTTAATCTCTCATAAAGTTCAAGCTGTCAGATTCTGGCAAGAGATGCCCAATTCTTCCTATTCCCTTTTTTGTTCACTCACTGAGAAGTATCTGTAAATAAACAGTTATTTCTTAATACATGCTGAAAGCATACTTAGTGCTTCCTGAGGAGGGACTTGCGCCTGTCACCAAGGAAAAGGAATAAACATTAGTGAACGCCAAACCTCATGAGGTTTAGAGGGTTGGTTTAGACAAGAAAGCAAAAAAGTGTTTTTCAGATTATATTCAAATCTCTTGAGCCCACAAAGTTTGTCTGAAGGATTCCTCTTTAGGTTTTCTGTTAATACTTTTGCAAGTAAAGAACAGTTTCTGTGGGAATCTGATACTCCTGATTTGGATCTTAGATCCAGAAAGTCTAGAAGTGTAAATCAATGTTTTAAAAGGTTAAATTTAGTGATTATAGAATAGAGGAGGGGAAGAAAAAAAAAAAAGTTTTCCTGGATCCTGTTAGGGTCTCTGGCTGGATCTGAAAATGAAGCTGAAAAAGACGGATTAACAGGAGAAAAGCATACAGATTTTATTGAATTTTTATATGTACATGGGAGCCTTCACAAGAGAATAAAGACCTGAAGTGACCAGAGCAGGGAGCTTTTCTGCCTTTTAGACAAAGAAACAATACCTTTGTGAAGAATTGACAAGACAAGGAGGTCTAGGCTTAGGGTAGTAAATGATGAAGAGGTAAAACTTAAAAAGATAAGAGTCAGTTTAACAAGATTTGTTTAAACAGCCTTTGGGGCTCTAAATTCCCTATCTCTAGTGATAAGGATATCTTCTATCCTCATGGTACTGGGTGGGCATCTTTCACAGAAGAGATTTTGTTCCTCCTTTCAGGGAAGAAGGGCAAGGGTGGGGAGGTCAGGGTGACCTCTCTGCTTCTGCCTTTCTCTCAAACTCCCTCCACTTTAAGATAATCTGGCGAGGCGCCATATTTGGGGTAGCATGTCCTCAACATCATCAATGGTTGTTTCAGTTTATTCTTCTTGTTTGTTATCCAGTATTTACTAACAGCCAGGCAATATAAAAAGCAGTGAGGCAAACAAGTTTGCCTAGTGAGCCAACTCAAATGAAAGAGATTCTATATTTAATAAAGAGCACCCAGGAGGGTGCATTTGTAAGGGAACGATTGTTAGTTCTGTGTTACTGGGTAGAACATTTCTTCTTCTTCTTCTTCTTCTTCTTCTTCTTCTTCTTCTTCTTCTTCTTCTTCTTCTTCTTCTTCCTCTTCTTCTTCTTCCTCTTCTTCTTCTTCTTCTTTCTTCTCCTTTTTTTTTTTTTTTTTTTTTTTTTTTTTTTTAATGTTTGAATTGTCCAAATCACCTTTAATTCACCTCCAGGAAAGAAAAACATACAAGCAAAGCTATTGACAACAGTGCTCAGTATTTAATATTATTTGTGTTTAAATCTGTATCTCTGCAAAGACCTACAGCAAGAGTCCATGCATTTCTGGTACGGAGCACAGAGTAGGCATTGAATCTGTTTGCGGAAGGAAGAAAGGAGGTCAGTATGTTACTGGTTTCAAAACTATTTACTTTGTTTAGGATTCATAAAATTAGTGTATAAATTATTCATTATTTGAAATGAAAAATATTTGCCTGATACTAGTCAAATTAAGGGAAAGAATAAAATTATGTTTTCTTAAGACTATACTGCGCTTCCTTTTTTAAGTAAGCATCTCCAGAAAAAGTTTTCTAAAATTAATACCTACTTTCCCAATCAAAGTCCAGTTCAGACTCCAGTAACCATCACTAGCATGCCATGTAACATTGACTATATATAGTCATGGCTGTTGGTCATCTAATTTGTTTCAGAATCCAGGTAAACCAAATAGTTTTTCAGGGCTTCTAAGTAAGATGCACTTTTAACCTCTGTTTATTTCTGTTTTTTATATATGTGCTCCCATTCTTAAATTTAAAAGTGAAACTTTCTCAATTTGGTAGAGGCTCTCGTTGTAAACAATTGTCCAAATTTTATAGAATATTTAGAAAGAAGTACATGTTGGAGGGGACAGTGGGGGTAAAGACAAGATAACAAGCAACGTGCTCAAAGGACAGAACAAAGAGTACGGAACATTAGTGTTCAAAATGCTTCATTATTACTCAAAATTGGTCATTTTTGTCCTTTCACATTTCCATTACGGGAGAGATTTTCCACAAGATAAAATAAGGACAGAAAGAATTTTTGATGAAAAGTCAGGGCACACATCCTTAAAGGTGCTCTTGGAAGAATGCTCATTTGAAGAGGCAGAGAGTAAATGATTGACACTCTGCATAAGGGCTTTGAAAGTCAAGGCTTTGACGTGTCATTTGTTAGAAACCCTATTATAATAACTGACAGCCATACCCAGCAGATGCGCCATAGAGATGTTGTGCCAATTTCTTCCCTAAGAAACATTAAATATTGTGAATTTTAATATGAAATATTCAGCAGCAGAAACCAGTACTGCTATTTCTTGTTGACAAGGTAAGGACTAAGCATCATGCACAAAATTCTAAAAGGTATAAAGGTTACAAGTGGTGAAAATCATATCAAAGAGTTACAAGAGCTCCACTAAACCAGATGAGTTGAAAAGTGGACAGAATGAAAGATTTAAAAGCACAGAGACTCCTTTTATGCATAAGAACTTCTGTTTGAGGGACAAATCTTGAAATCGGCATTTAGAATTTACCTAAGACAGCTAGCTAATATAAAACATTTTGTGACACAAGAGGAGGGGTTCTGAGGAATGGGCACATGTTAAATATCTTCACTGTTTAACATGAGAAATTTGTTTATCATTCAAACTCAAGATGGTAGCAGCCAAGGGGTGCCTTGCTTGGGGTCTCAGCCGGTTAAGCGTCTTGATTTCCGCTCAGGTCATGATCTCTCAGTTCTCATGAGATTTAGCCCTGCGTCTGGGTCTGCAAGCCCTGTGCTGACAGTGTGGAGTCTGCTTAGGACTCTCACTCTCCCCCCTCTCTCTCTGCCCCTCCCCCTGCTTGCTCTCGCTCTCTCTATCTCTCTCCTAAAATAAATAAATTTAAACTTAAAAAAAAAAAAAAGGATGGTAGCAGCCAAGAAAAAAAATATTTCATTTCTCTCCTACTTGCTCAAGTGGAAAAAAAATAAAATAAAATGACCATGGAGAAGAAAATGAGACCAAATGTTTGTAAAGGAGAACTGAGCAGCCACCCCAATGACTCTCTACCACTTCTTCCCAGTCCAAAACGGATGCTCTCTCCATATACAGTTTTTGCAGCTTTGAAAGGGAAGCATCTGAGAAAGCAGTTTATAAAATGCTGCTGACCACCAATCTTATCTTTGAAAGGGGAAGCATAGGCAAGCTGGCAGGAGCAGAAGCCAAGTCAGAAGAGGGCTGTGATTTTCCACATGTACTGGGCACAATCTAAAGGTAAGCTTATTAGACCACACACCTGCCATCCTCTTCCTTGCTCTATTTGCTCTAAGGAGGGGGTCAAGAACAGCATTTGGCATAAGCAAATGTACTACTTTGCTACAAAACGACATTACTGCCTTCCATGGATATTTCAGTGATACTTCTGCTTTGTTAATTTGGAAACTGAGTCACATGATACCTGGGTGAGTGCTGGGACACACTGGGTTAACATATCTTGCTAGGCCTTGCCCCGGAGCAGATCTTTTTCTTTATCTAGAAGACTTCCTTACTCCACAGCTTGGTTTGTATTTGAGAACATAAACAGCTGATTTACCATTAATTTCCTTTTGTTAATATCAATGCATTGAATGACTACTTGGGAGGTGAGCGCTTGCGTTTTATAAGACCACAAGAATGCTAAAAGGTAGAAATAATTCTTGCCCATCTGATAGCAGCAATTTAAATTGATACCTCGGATATTGGGAGGAGGGAAATTTCCTAAGGATGACAGCTAGCCTCTGATCTAATTTCAAAACCTTTTTAAATGCTTCACTGTGGTTTCCACCTAATGGCTTCTCGAAGCCATTATGCTCAGCCTAAGAGTCCTTAGACATTGGTACCCTCTAAAAGGCAGGTCTCTTATTGATTAACTAATGAATTAATTAATCCAAAGAGCCTGTGTTCCTTACCAAAGATCTATGTGTCTCAGGCTCAGATGGCATGGGGACAAGGAGACAGACGGTAAGTGTCTGCAAACATATGACCAGTATAAAAATTCAACTTTTTTTTTTTTTTTTGAAAAGCCTATACCTACTAAGACAGAAGCATAACCTCTTTGCTGTGAAAGTGTTAGAGGTGATTTTGAGAACTTTATTAGTAGTCCTTGTGCCCCTCCCATGTGCATGTAACTTCTCGATTAGGGAATTACCTTACAATACCCCTAATTAATGCTAATTTATGCCCGTTTAGTGACCATAAAAATGTGTCACCAAATTTTAATTGCATGGGGAGGGTAGATAGATGAAAGTACTAAAGAATTAGTGTGTCATTTACTAAAGAGACCTTTAGGAACAATAAAGACCATCTGCCCTGTCAATCTTCACACTCTGGAGACAATACTCCACCTTACAATCCAATGATAAATAAAATTGCCTGCCGTAGCTATGAGGGTAAATGTTGCCCTTCTTCATTATTTGTGTCAAACCAGGATAGGTGGAACTTTTAGAGAGACAGCTTGTTGCAAATGCTGACTGTTCATTTTAAAATTAAGTTTTATGGGTAGCAAAGCATTTTTATAGAACAAAGGTGACATCTATTATCCACTTAGGTCTCAAGAGTATATTTTTCATAGGTTGTTAATTAAATAGTTCAGAAGGCAGTTTTTGAAATGTATCAGGTGAATTCTTTATTTATGTATGCCCCAGATTCCCCATATTCATGTACTTAAATGAGAATTTCATGTCAGTAGGTTTTGCAGACGGCAGCAATGCTATTTCTAGATCTATCCTAAACTTTCCTTTATATTTAACACTCGGCTTCACTAGCAACTGACTTCGATATGTAACAAAGCCCACTTGCCGTTCCAAGTTTCAAGGAGGTTCAGCAGGCAATATGACTCATCGTTGATTCCCTGTGCCTAGTAAAGAGACTGCCACGTGGTACAGGCTAAGTATTTGCTGAGTGAGTGAATGAAAGGATGGATGATTTCAATCATCTGCTGATGTGGCCTCTACGCTCCAAAAGCAGTTCTGACAGCGTGACCATTCTTCCTGCCAGATTCCTCTAAATGGAGAAAGAAAAATCAATGAATATGTTCAAAGTCATGATAACTACTCCTGAGACGTTGGCATGGACTCCCATTAAGTTATGCCAGGTTAATAATATAATTGCTAAGCCCTTTGCCACTCTCACACCCCAGCCTTTTGAATTGGAAGGATTCCAGATGACTCAGAAGCTCTTCTGGCTTTAGCTAGTCACAGAGAACCACGCATCTCTCCGCTCACTGCCACACGGGCTACCCTCCCGCATGCAACTGTTCCCGAAGCACTCTTTTTTGTGTTTCCCTTATGCAACCACTACCCGCAGCGCTTGGATTCAGAGCCCTGGGCTGGGATGCTCCTTTCCATGGTCAGACTAAGAGCTAACATTTCTGCCCCATCCAGGATGACCAGAGGTAAGCCTGTGAGTCCCCAGATCTTGGATTGCCCTAATGATGCATGGGGAAGAACTGTTCTAAGCTAGGGCTTGTTGGCACTAAGTTTGGTCACAGTATCAAAGCAGCTGGTAAGGAAAGAGACCTTCACTGAGCGTGACCCGGTATGGAATCCCAGAGAAATGGGACCTGGAGTCAGGCCGGCAGGGGCACTGTAGTTCTCTGATGGGAAATTCTGCCAAGAGTGATTCAGAAAGACAATATATTAAAAAAAAAAAAAAAATCAGCTAAAAGAGCATGCTTGGCATGAGCACAGTTTTGTTAAAAATAATATACATGGGTGCAAATGTAAATACTTTCCTATCTATCCACCTACCTAGCTATGACACAACAATATGCAACCAAATTATAAAATGGTTATTTCTGGGTCTAAGAAATACAGATGAATTTTACTTCTTAACATAGTTCTGAATTTTTATTTTTATAAGTAGCAAGTATAACATTATTGCTCCAAAGAAATTATTACCACCGGGCATAGTAACAACAAAAAAGAAAACCTACTGGGTGACAAAGAGGGTCAGAGATTCTTGACAGCAATTGTTTTAAATTTCTGATGCAGAAAATGCAAAACTTTACTCGGAAGATAAGGAAAATAAAACTTTTCTCCCCCTATGATAATCTTAACCTATCAGAAAATACAAATATCTTAAATGATGCAAGTAAGCAAAACGGCACTGAATTTCCGTATGTACGTAGTTTCTTTGTAACACTTTCCGGCAAAATTTTATCAAATCGGTCATCCGATATGCAGTTACATTCATGTTATTTCTAGGACTGTTCTGGTTTGGAAGACATTAAAAGTTGCAACATTAAAAGCTTTGGAACATGGAACACCAGCTCTCCCTGGGAGCACTGCTGAAACAGGGATGCAGTGAATGACTGATGGCAAATTCTGCCATTTCCCCCAAGTTTCCAAACCCAGTGTGTGTGCCTCGAGTTTGCAAATGACTGGGCATTTACAAAATGGGCTCTCTTTCCCCAGCATTAAATTCTTTAAACAAACGGGCACCATCCACACTGTAGAGGAATGAGATTAGAACTATTTTCTCCTTATTTTAAAGACAGTCTTTTTTTTTACTTATGAGTTGAAGTTATAAAATGGCACAACTTGCCATCAGGAATTTTAAGGCCATTTAGTTCATTGTATTGATTCCCATGTGACTCTAGGGCTGTATCAAAGATATGACAGAAACAGAAAATGGAAAAGGCGAAACAAAACATGAGCAAGGTAATCTCAAAAATAGAAAAGGGGAAGAAAACAAAAGGAAGATTTTCTTCCTCCTTTTAACCCAATTCTCTTGGGTACAGTCTTTAATGCTCTAGAAGGTCTTAGGAAGGAAGAAAGGTTATCTTATTGGCATCAGGAATGCTATCCTGGGGATTTTATTACCGGGGAAGTGAAAAGGAAGCCCCGATTCTCTGTCTGGCTCAGGGTCACCTCTGTCTGTGATGTTCCTTATGACTGGGCAGAATGATAAACATATGGCACCTCAAACTATTTGTATTAGATAAGGACACAGCTAAAACTGAGAGTTCAAAAAAATAAATGTTACACTTTATTAAGAGGAATATTTAGAGGACATTTCACTGATTGGTCTCTCTCATAAAAAATGTTTTCCTTTTGCCCATAAAAATTGTCTGTTTGCATTCACTATGCTTATTTTCATTCTTTCTTTTCCAGCACAAGGTCAGTTTTATACAGACAATATATTGTTTCTCATAAAAACGAAACGGCCCTTCGTCATATATGCCAGCCATAATTAAAATACATCCAGACCCACAGCAGCGAACTTTAAGACCCTCAAACACTGCAGGTAGCAACTTTCATCAACCCGCGTAGAGACTGACGACCAGTATCCTACGGTTGCTGGCAGACTGAGATTGTGCTGAGATATGTGTGCGAATATATGTCATAATGGAGTGATTGGGAATCTGAGCTGTGGAGCGGAGATATCCAACTACATTTTAGTTATTTGGGCAGGAACCACATTCACGAAAATTGTTTATGGCTCTTAAAGGATAATTTAGGCGTTTGGTGTCTAATGATAACATTGGTTATCACACAGAGTCAATTAGGGACAGATTGCTGAAATAACATCACAAAATGGCCTGATAAGCACTGGAGATATTTAGGATTGTGAATACGTTGAAATTTGCTTTTTGGCTTGGTTGGAATGAAAGGAACACCACTAAAGATGTGATGCTCAGGAAATTCAGCTTGAGATAAGGAAGCTTGAAAAAGGAGGGGTGCCTGGGTGGCTCAGTCAGTTGAGCGTCCGACTTCGGTTCAGCTCATGATCTCACAGCTAGTGAGTTCAAGCCCTACGTCAGGCTCTGTGCTGACAGCTTGGAGCCTGGAGCCTGCTTTGGATTCTGTGCCTCCCTCTCTCTCTGCCCCAACCCACTCGCATTCTGTCTCTGTCTCTCAAAAATAAATAAACATTAAAAAAAATTAAAAAAGAAAGAAGAAAAGAAACAACTTGATTCAAGTACAAGGAAGAAAACAAGGGCATACATAAGTAAACACAGGCTTTTATCTAGTCCTGTATTTCATTCTTTATGGAGGAAAGACTGTAGAAGGAAAATTAGGAGACAGTTCAATAGAAACCCTTAATTGATTGGAATGCCAAATGCAGAAATAGACAACTGGAAGAATCTAGTAGGATGAGCTGTATGCTATTGCAAACAATGAATAAATAAATAATCGTAAATAATACAACACAGGCAGCTATCAGAAAATAAAATGGTAACAGCTAAGAGCCTGTTGTTAAGGGAAGTATGTATAGTTAGCTATTCTGTGCATTCTCGTCCTCTCTCTCTCTCTCTCTCTCTCTCTCTCTCTCTCTCTCATACACACACACACACACACACACACACCAAAATTAATTACCATCTTGTCCTTCAAGAAGCTGCTGTTGTGAATAGTGAATGTCAGCCCTAGTAAATAAAGAAGAAAAGAAAGCAATAAAGTCCTAAAAATGTATTAAAGCTCCTATCATAGACACTTTCTAAATAAAACTTTTGTAAGTGTTGAAAGTTTATTTCTTTTATTTCATTTTTAAAAATTTATTTAACCTATCATGAGAGAGAGAGAGAGTGCAACCGGGGGTGGGGGGGAGGTGCAGAGAGAGAGAGAATTCTAAGCAGGATTCACACTGCCAACATAGAGCCCAGTGGAGGACTGGAACTCACAAATGGACAGATCATGACCTGAACCGAAATCTAGAGTTGGACCCTTAACTGGCTGAGCCACCCAGAGGCCCCAAGTTTATTTTTAGTTACCATAATAATTTCAACTCCTGTCCCTGTACCTGGTAGAAGTATGGGATAGTCCAAAATATCAATTTTAATTTTTTGAATTCGATTTCAGCATGCAGTCTGTGTTTAGGTCTGAAAAACCAGAAAAAAAATCCTGATAACAAATATGCTTCAATAACCAGTAATACTAGACTTGGAAGGAGCATGGGAAGTGTTTATTTGTATTGCCAAACCTTCCTACAACTTAATCTACATGAGCAAACAAAATATCACCTCTCAGATTACTATCAAACATCAGCTTAAGAGGACTTGGTTTTTTCTTTCTCTAGCTTTTTGTGGGAAAGGCGTAACATGCTCGTGTTTCAAAGATTTTTTTTTTTCCTATTAGGAAATAGGCCAATAAAGAGTAAAGGTGTGATAGGTAAACAATGATTTAGGCAGAATACTTGATAATATTGTCAATCCAAAAAGTATTTTTATTTTTTAATTTTTATTTATTTTGAGAGAGAGAAAACGAGACCTAGCGAGTATGAGTGAGGGAGGTGGAAAGAGAGAATCCCAAGCAGGCTCCATACTGTCAGCACAGAGCCAGAAAGGCGGGTCATGATCTCATAAATTCTCAGGAACCTTGAGATCATGACCTAATCTCAAATAAACAATCAGAAGCTTAACTGACTGAGCCACCCACGCACCCTATCCAAAAAGTTGGATTTTTCTAAATTTTTTTTAATGTTTATTTTTGATAGAGAGAGAAACAGAGTGTGAGTGGGGGAAGGGCAGAGAGAGAGGTTAGACACAGAATGTGAAGCAGGCTCCAGGCTCTGAGCTGTCAGCACAGAGCCTGATACAGGCCTCCGACACACAAATGGGGAGCATGACCTGAGGCTCAGTTGAACCCTTAACTAGGTGCTTCCCAAAAGAATTTTTGAATGCTTACTCAGTACCAGCAATAGAAGAGACACAACAACAACAACAACAACAACAACAACAACAACAAATATCGTCTGGGTTCTCAAAAAAAAAAAAACCAAAAAACAAAAAACAAAACCTAGTAAAGGGATAAGAAACATATGTAAATCATACAGAAAAGTAAAAAAAAATAAAAAAGCACACAAAGTAAGTTCAGAGAGCAGATCTGGGATGTGTCTTGCAACATAAAGTTGATTTCAATCGGTCAAACCTGAAAGAGGAGAATTACAAACACAGGGAAAGCTAAAGTTGCAAGAAGCATGGAAATGATAAGGTAATAGTTGGAAGAACATTGGAATACACATAGGAAAGAAATATAAAGAGGAAAAAGAAGATAGAAAAAACAGGCTGAAATCTACAGAAGATTTGGTCACACTGAGGATGTGCACGGTAAAAAGAGTCTTTGCTTTTTCCATTCTCTGATTCTTTTCGGGGTCCTTACTAGGCTGTTATTTTTCTGATATTCTCCAGGGTTATATCCTTGACCCAATATTCAAGACATTCTTTATGGTTGCTGGGACCAGCCACCTTTATATATGGCAACAACCGTCCCTGACACTTTGATGACTCTCAAATATGTTTGTCCAGTTCCAATGTCCGAACCCCACTTCTAAGCCTCCAATCCACATTTCTAGCTAACTTATAGGTTATTCATCTCAAATAGCCCTAAAGCACTTTAAAATCAACATGTTTCCACTTGCTCATTCTCTATACTTTGTTAATAACACCATCATTTTCCTTTGATGAAAAGCCGTTTCTCTATTAAGAATACCATTTGTACATTGAAGAAAAAAAAAAAAAAGAACCTGCTAAGGGAGGAGACTGGGGTAATTTATTAAATAGAGAAGACCATCTGGTGAACCTTGAAACCCCCTCCTGTTTTAATGGGGGATTAAACCAGTGGTCATCTGCCAAAGGGCAGCTCTTCTGTACGCTGGGCAGTGGCCTAAGAGGGAGGCTGGTGCAAAGCACTCAGCAAGTAGAGGAAGTACTGACCAGATCAGTTAGACAATCTCTAACAGAAATGGAATTTGAGATGTGAGACAGTATTAGAGCATTAAGCAAGGGACAATGTTAGCGTAAGTGTAAGAGGCACTAAAAGGCAGTAAAAATAGGGTGGTTGAGTTAACTTGATGATGATGCACTAAAGACAAAGCAACTCTTATGGTCCACCCTCATCTAAGTCCAGCACAGTACATGGTACTCCATGGATATTCAATAAATACATGTTGACTTTTTCATTTTGCTTGAGACTATACAGCCACTAGAACTTTGTAGATCTATTAATCTGACGCTCTAGATCCATTAATCTGAGAGAGAGTAGGAAAAATAAGAAGGCATTGATGCAAGATATAAGATAGGATCTGGGATGGTGGGAGAATCAAAAAAGAAGGATACATGAGAGGCAAATAGGGAAACAGAATCCCCAAGACTTACCTAATATAGTTAAAGGACAATGAAAAGTTGGCTCCAGGTGATTAGCTTGAATATTCTGAGAAAATGCTAAATCTTCACTAGCTTTATGAAAATTTAGAGGAGCTGGTTTCGAGATGATGTGGATAAGTTGGGTTTTGGAAGTCAAGAGTGGAGACAAGGCTTGGGGGAGAATTTCTCGTGAAGGAAAGAAGTAGGAGTTGAGTGATACTATTCTTTATGATATTCAATTCTTAACTATCTTATACACAGTACGAAAAATACTATTATTAACAATAATGGTATGTCATTTTTATTTAACAAGGTATTTATTTTTTAATTTAATTTTTCAAGCTTATTTATTTACTTATTTTGAGAGAAAGAGAGAGGGAGAGGCAGACAGAGAATCACAAGCAGGCTCCACGCTGTCAGCACAGAGTCTTCCATGGGCTCCATCCCATGAATCATGAGATCATGACCTGAGCCGAAATCAAGAGTCAGGTGCTTAACCGACTGAGCCACCCAGGTGCCCCTTTATTTAACAAGGCAAAAAACTGTATGTTGCCTTTCGTGTCATCTCCTATATATTCCCAAGCAGAGATTCTGGGATTATCATTTGTCAAATAAAACACTGTTATAAATTCCATAACACAGAACTATCTTCTCTGGTAAATTTACAGTTTCCTGATTGACTCCTATATTGCAACGCCCTACCACTCAACAGATTCCTTCTCTAGATTAACATTACCAATTATGAATTTTTCAGCTTAGTTGATCACAGGTAGTAGTATTTATTTCCTAAAATAAAGAGCTGAATTTATTTTATGATCTGCTGAAACAATTCATATTTACGTTTTATTAATTGGCTACCATATTAGAAAGATTTTCAATAATTGTGAGAATGAATCATCTTATCAATTATTCTCCCCTCTCACACACACCCCCCAGGGCTCCCTATTTTACTGCTATTTAGATTAGAGTGCTATTTTGCAAGTATTTTTTTATCATCTATATAAAATACGATATGATTATATATTTTTAATTTCTCTCATTTATTAGAATAGACTTCTTTTAGGCCACTGGTTCTTTGCTGTGAAGTACGTTTCTGAAATTAGCCCCTTGCCTTCATGTTTCTAATTATTTCTTGTTTAAATTGGATTCCAGTTTCTTAACCTATGAAATGGGGCAGTGGGGCTAGGTGTTCTCAAGTCTCTTCAGGACTAATGTCAGTGAATCCTCTGACTCTTATAGAAGACATTAGTCTATGTCTAATCACAAGGCCGCATGATGACACAATTCTCCTGGTTCATTCTATCACATGTAATGTCATTAATATTAAATATTGAGGCAGCTTGTGTAAATAACATAGTGCTATGACCTATAGCGCATGCACTGAAAACATTTGTGATGGATATTTCTATTTCTTCTTTCTTAATATGTGCAATACTTGTACATATGGAAGATATTGCAGGTAAGAAAGAGGGTAGGTAGAAAAGGGGCACAGGCATTGCTTGAACTAATGATATTCCTTATGAAGATGCGATAAATATGTAATAATTTTATTTTTATTGCATTTTCATCTATTTTCCATCATAGAGAAAATCATGTAATTTTGTTGGCAACTACTGCCCTCTTGAATGATTTATACTGCAGAAAGAATGGCATTCTTTCCATGGGTATTTATCATGTTTTACTTTTACTTTATACTTTATTCAGCTTAAGCAGCTGAATGATGCTGCACTATGAGGTTATTAGGGGGTTATATCTAGAGTCCAACTAAAGATAAAACTAACTCAAGTCTTCATTTTCAGTCAATATTATAAAAGGCTTTTAGATTCATCTGGAAGCTTATTGTACTGCCAACCTTTGCCATTTTTATTCCCTTTCCATTACCCAAAATAATGTATTTTTCATTTGTAGTAGATTTATAAATTTGATCCACGTTCCAGGCAATGAAATGACGTGGTTTTTTTTATTTCTTTTTTATAATGCCCACTCTGCAGGATTAGAAGATGGGAATAGGATGAGAGAATGAGAGGTTATAAGTGGCAGAAGTTGGTAACCTGAATTAGGGAAATTAAAATGGAATAAAAGATTTAAATGCATTTAAAATTGGGGGTCCTGGGTGAGCGCCAGACTTTGGCTCAGGTCATGATCTCGGGTTTGTGGGTCTGAGCCCCATGTCGGGCTCGGTGCTGACAGCTCAGAGCCTGGAGCTTGGTTCAGATTTTGTGTCTCCCTCTCTCTGTATCTCCCCTGTTCATGCTCTGTCTCTCAAAAAAAATAAATAAACATTAAAAAAAATTAATAAAAATTATTTAGATGATATATCAGTAGAATGGAGGGAAGAACAAATTAAAGGTAATTCCAAATTTCTCGCTTTAGTAACAGTGTGGATGGTGGTGTCATTCACTAAGACTGAGACTATCAGAGGAGTAAATGATGGTAGTTTTGATATAAAAAGTTTGAGTGAGAATATAATAGGTTTGTTTATACCTACTGAGTTTGAGGTACCTATTATAATTAAATAAACACACTCATGAAATTTGAACCTTATGGGAGCCAGGCTCCAGAATGTTCCACAATGGTTCCTGCTACCATACCCTTTCGCAATCTCTCCTCACACTGTATCAACATCAGTCTGTGTGACCAACAGAATATGGCAGATTATACGTCACTTCAGAAGTTAGATCATCAAAAGCATCATGGCCTCTCTCCTTGCTCTGTCTTATTACTTACTCCAAAAGAAAACAGCAGCCATGTTTTAAGAAAACTTGGGTGGCACAGAAGACAGCTCCATACGACAAGGAACAGACACCTGACAACAGTCACGTGAGCCATCTTGGAAGACGACCGTCCAGCCCCAGTCAAGTCTTCTGATAACTAAATTCCCATCAACAAATTTCCTATAATATATATATATATATATATATATATATATATATATATATATATATATATATATATATATTTTTATATATAATATATTTTTTAAATGTTTATTTTTGAGAGAGAGCAATCAGGGGAGGGATAGTAAGAGAGAGGGGACAGAGGATCTGAAGCAGGCTCTGTGCTGACAGCACAAGCCCCATGCAGGGCTCAAACTCATGAACTACAAGGTCATGACCTAAGCCGCAGTTGGAAGCTCAATAGAATGAACCACCCAGGAGCCCCAATGTCCTGTAACATTTTAAGACACTTTGAGCCTTAGCATCCAGTTAAGCTGTTCCTAGATTCCTGATCCTTGGAAACTATGTGAGACTATAAATTCTTGCTGTTTTAAGCTGCTAAATTTGGGGCTAATTTGTCATGAAACAATAATTAACTAATACAGACCTCAATAAAGAGATCGAAACCGGAAATAAAGGTAAGAAATACCAGCATCAATTTCATATTTTTGGATGAGTTTCACTTCGATATTGTGTCTAGGAAGAATAAAGGAGAGGATCTTAAATACAGCAATATTTAAGGACCAGGAATCAGAGGGAAAAGATCCAAATGAGACTGGGAAGTGGCTAGAAAGGCATGAGGAAAATTAAAATGGGCAATGTCATAGAAGCCACGAAAACAAGTATTTTGAGAGAGAAGTGGAGGAGGGGTAGCCAAACTAACAAATTCTAAGAGGTTAACTCAAAGAAAGACAAATACAGTGACAGTCAGGAGGTCATCTGGATTGAAAGCAGTTTCAGAGAAGTGTTAAAAATGGAAACAAACAAAAAAGTGAACCGAAACTAGACCTTGAATTATTCTGAGGACAAATGCCTATTACGATGACTACCACAAGTCGATGCTAAATTTTGGTACAGCTGCACATTTTAAGTTTGGAAGGGAACTCAGAGCCTGGAGCCTGCTTTGGAAGCTGTGTCTCCCTCTCTCTCTGCCCCTCCCCAACTCATGCTCACACTCTTTCTCTGTCAAAAATGAAAATATATTATTTTCATCTATAAAAGTATTTTTACATAATACAAAATATCATATAATATAAAATATTATTCATACAAGTTTTTTATAAAAATAAAACTTTATATTAAAAACAGTTTGGAAGGGAACTAAAAGTGGTCTCTCGTGTGCAATGCATTCTTCACTTGCACCAGAAGAAATAACTAGGTCTTCAGATTTGCAATGAGAAAGGTACACTAGCTACGAGTTCAAGTCAAAGAATCAACAAATACACAAGGATACAAATCACTCTGAATGAGCATCAAGAGATGAAAATGATTAAGATTCTCCAGAACTTCAGATAGTAACATTTTTAGAAAGAATATAAGATGAACCCTAAAAGCATAAAAATGTGAGTTCACAAAACGACAATGATCAAGCATCATAATAATTTCAGAAATGAATTGGCATAATTGGAAAAGAATATAATAGAACTTTAAAAATAACATCATGAGGGGCACCTAGGTGGTTCAGTGGGTTAAGCTTCCAGCTCTGGATTTCAGCTCAGGTCATTATCTCATAGTTACGAGTTTGAGCCCCACATCAGGTTCCGTGTTGGGCGTGGGGCCTGCTTGGAACTCTCCCTCCTTCCTTCTGCCTCTCCCCCACTCATGCTTGCGTTCTCTGTTTCTGTATCTCTCTCTCTCTCTCTCTCTCTCAAAAAAAGAAAAAAAGAAAAGAAAAAAGAAAATAATTGAAATTAGATACTCAATGAACAAGTTAAACAGCAGACTGGATATGGATAATAAAATAATTAATTAATTGCATAGACTATTTCAGTAAAATATTGAAAATGGTGACCAAAACGCTGAGGAAGAAGCTGAAATGAAGACAGGTTAAAAAAAAATGAGAAAGATCTTCAGAAATGACTCAGAGTTTGGCCCATAGAAACACAAATATGGAAAATATATCTTTTTGTCCAAAAAAAAAAAAAAAAAAAAAAGGTTAAGAGACATGGAGAATAGAATGAGACCAGTGAAAAGGGATTCAAAGGAGACCAACCTATATATGAAGGAAAATAATATATGACACAAATGACTTTGCAGATCACTCGGGACAATTCCATAAATAACCGGGACAAATTATGTTCACATGGCAAAAAAATAAAATTATACCACTACCTCAAGCAAGATACCGTCAACAAACTCTTATTGGGCAGTTATGTGCCAGGCACTGCATTTCTTATCTGGCATTCAGCAATTATAGGTATAGTATTTCCATTCAGAAATAGAGTGTACCCATGCATTTTTCCTTTCCTCTTTCTCCCTTCCACTCTCCCTCCCTCTTTGGAGTATCGAGCCATCCTTCTCGATGGTATTTCTCTTTCCACTGTGGCTTTAATCTCGACATTTCTTCAGAACAATCTTTCTACAATGCAAATCTGATTATATGCTTCTTGCTTTAATGACTTCTACTCTCTTTGGAATAAAATAAACACTCCATGGCATGGCATGCCAAGAGCTTCTTCCTCTCTCCCCAGCTTCCCGATGTTATCAGTAAAATGCATACACAAGGTCTTGAGTGTTCTAATACTTTCAAGCTCCCTAAAACGTTCTCCTGTTTTTTCATCCCTCTATGCACCCATCTATGCCACTTCCCTGTCAAGAGATGTACCACTACAGAGAGCTTTGTTCCCAAGCAGAATTTTTTCTCTTCTTTATGAGATGCAGAGTAAGCACTGTCTCTTCTGTGGGGTAAGCAGGGACTCCTTCCCCTCTCTTTCTGGACAGCTTTCTATCAACATTTAAAACATCAATTGCCAGTGTTTGCTTACTTTTCCAACTCCCCACTAAAATATAAGCTCACTGAGGGAAGGAATTGATTACACCCTTAAGGTTCTGAACAATGCTTACCCACTTTTAGATGGAATTTAAAGGCAAGCAAAAAAATCACCAAAACCAAACACAACATTAACATATGATTTGATTCTTTCTGAAATGATTCTAAGGCCTAGACATTCGGGACTCATTAAATAGTACAGCAACAGAGAAAACGAGAGAAACGGAAAGGACCAGAATACCAGAATAGTAATATGTAAGAAATTATTGTAATGAGAGTCTTTCACTTTGGTTTTGGTCATGTGATTTGCTTTGCCAACAGGATGTGAGCAGAGAGACTTCACACAAGGACCGAAAGTGTGCTGGAATGTCAGATATGCATTCGTGTACTCAGTCTGTAACCACTAGAAGAAAATATCCCATCTGGTTCACTGGTGGTTTATTTTCCTGTTCTTGTCCTTTGAAAATGCAAGTGCATAGGTAATAATTCCTTTGCAGGTAATAGGATTCTGATTAAAAGGCTCTACTGAACTGTGACTTATCTCTCTACTTGGAATTTGCAAATGCTAATGAACTTACATATTTTTCTTATGTGCAGTACAGACATCCAGTTCACTTGCTCCCACCTGATTTCCTGAAAAAGTAGCAGTCTAGATCCGTAATTGTCCCAATGTAGGGCTTATTTACTTAGCCAAAAATGTTCACCTCTGACAGTCACATATAAATCCCAGACTGAAGCCATGCCAATCAAGATTCCAACTCAGAGGTACTATGCCTGCAAGACTGCCGCCAGATTTGCTTTTTTTTATTGAGCAGAATTCTATAGAGAGGCAGAACTTGTACTGAAGCCATTCACATCAGCCTGTAAAAAACAAAACAAAACAAAACAAAAAAACAAAAAACAAAAAACAAACAAAAAAAAAACTGGAAAAGTTCACTCACAAGAGCAACGTAAAGAAAAAGACAGCCCTGAGTGGGGGGAAAAAAATGAGGTCACGGCAAAAAAGGAGTTACTCAGGTTACTCAAAAATCTCAAACACCATCCAAAGTAAATCGAAAAGCCATACCAGGATTTCTGGAGACACCAGTGTTTCAGGAACTTGGCAGCTCGGTTTATTAGAGGACAATGGTAATGAGGCCATGCTTTAGGATCCTGAGTGGACACTTCCTCTGGTTGTGTTCCAAGACCAAGGACTTCACCTCTAACTCAAATAGGAAGCCGTGAAACATTGGCTGTCAGTTACAATGGGACGTAAGTGAAAGAGTTTTGATGGAACAGTGCAAATCTATCACTCCCCACTGAAAAGGCAGGTCAAGGTACAGGTTCTATTGATGGAGCGTGTGAACAGACTCATCTTAGGAAAGAAATATAAAATTACAGAGCTAAAGATTGATCAGTTGTCAGTTTGTCCTCATGTTCTTTGTTAATGCTGTTATCTTTTATAACTCATTAGCTAAAAATGGGCAGAGAGTGAGTTATGGTGTCTTTATTCCAGTTCAGATGATGCTTCAGGTCTGACTAGCCCACAGGAAGAAAATGAGCCTCTCTCATATAAAATAAGTATACATTCTTGGAAACAATTCTAGCAACACTGTCACAACTCTATTTGGGGCTACCAGCCGAATAAAAAGAAATTACATGGAAGAAGCACAAGAAAATAGTTATTTTAAATTTAATTTATTTTTAAAAGTTGGGTCTTATTATTGATATTTCACTGTTGGTTTCAATGTGGCCATAATAACTTTCCAAGAAAGGTGCCCATTCATATTCCATACGAAAGTTCTCAAAAATGGCTATTTAAGGGGCCCCTGGGTGGCTCAGTCAGTTAATCGTCTGACTTCAGCTCAGGTCATGATCTCCCGATTCATGGGTTCGAGCCCCGCACTGGACTCTGTGCTGACAGCTCAGAGCCTGGATGGAGCCTGCTTCAGATTCTGTGTCTCCCCCTCTCTCTGCCCCTACCCTTGCTCATGCTCTGTCTCTGTCTCTCAATAATAAATAAATGTTTAAAAAAAATTTTTAATGTCTATTTAACAGAAAATACTTTATTGGTAGGGAAGTTATGGTGAGAAATGTCACTAACAATGAGATATTCATTTCATATGTCAATTAAATATTTACACACACATGCTAAGTATTCTTCTACTTTGCTAATTTTATGCATAATCCCATAAATAAATTATTACCTAGGGTAAAATATAGCCCTTCATTTTAACAAAGGGGGTACCACTAAATGTGAAGAAAATATGATATAACCAGGTAATATCACTTGATAACTTTTGGAAATGTTGGCTGATCCCTTACAGAACTGGAAGTTCTGTGACTGAGACTTCAGTGGAAAAAAAAATAAAAAAAAAGAATGTACACTAGGAATTCATGATTCTGTATTAACAAAAAATAATAATGGTATTGAACAGAACAGTATTATAAAAAAGAAGATGGGGGCAGGGAAAGGGAGAAATTATAAGAGTTTTAACAGCAGTGAGGAAAAAGAACTCAAACTACTTCCTCAAACAGTTTTCTGCCAAAGAGATACTAACCTATCACCCAAGTCTAGAATGAATCCCTACGCCCATATACAACTACTCAAGGGGACAACACACATTTTCAAGCCTTCAGTGAAAAAAATGCCCCAAGTGAAGTGGGCCAGTAAGAAGGAAAATAAAATTGACACAAACTAGCATTATCAAGCTTCATAATTATGAGTAGTTGTGAAATCAAAAATTATTAACTCATGACTATAAATTAGGAAATGGAGATGAATTCTAGAATAATACAGAAACAAGTAATGGTTATCAAAGAATGAGTAAATGTTATCATGAGCAACAAATATCACAAATACATGAAAGGCATTTGTTTACATCCAAGAGACCTATCCCAGAAGAATATACAATTGATAAACATTAGAAACACATTTGTGTGTCAGAGCCAGACTCACCTTATTCTTTTCCATCCTAACTCTGCTTTCAGTTAGAGCCAAGTGAAAGCAAGAGAATAAGGCAGAAAACATTCTTATCATTAGAAACTTAGAAAACTCCCAAACTACAGTAAAAAATGAAAACAAAAATTATATAAAATTAAACAATGTAAAAGTGACAACTTGTATACCACTGTAGACATGTAAGAACATATATGCCTGAAAAAGAAAGGGGATTTTTTCAAAATCCACAAATATAAAAAGACATGCAATTTTTATTTAACATAAAAAGAAGAAATGATCAAGTCGACTGAAGAATCGAATTGCCTGGGTAATTTATCTCCACAGACTGGTAACTTACATGCAAATAAGTTAATGACAATATACAAGCGTAATTTAGAACACATTCAAAACAATAAGAGAAAGAAAATAAAAGCTGTAACAAGAAAAGTAGCTTCTCAATAAAAACAAACAAACAAAACAAAACAAACAAAAAAACCCAGGGGCGCCTGGGTGGGTCAGTTGGTTGAGCCTCTGACTTCGGCTCAGGTCATGAACTCGCGATTTGTGAGTTCGAGCCCCACATCAGGCTCTGTGCCGACAGCTCGGGAGCCTGGAGCCTGCTTCAGGTTCTGTGTCTCCCTCTCTCTGCCCCTCCCCTGCTCATGCTCTGTCTCCCTCTCTGTCAAAAGTAAACATTAAAAAATAAATTAATAAAATAAAAACAATAGTGGTAGACGATTCATGGTAAAACGCATACACTAGAGTACTTACAACTCAGAAAGCAATTGGGAATTCCCAGAAAACGTATTTGAAGTTAGAGACATGATAATAGAAATCTAGAATAATTGTAGGGGCACCTGGGTGGCTCAGTTGGTTAAGCGTCCGACTTCAGCTCAGGTCATGATCTTGTGGTTCGCCGGTTCGAGCCCCACACTGGGCTCTGTGCTGACAGCTCAGAGCCTGGAGCCTGCTTCAGATTCTGATTCTCCCTCTCTCTCTCTGCCTCTCCCACACTCATGCTCTGTCTCTCTATATCTTTCAAAAATCAATAAATGTTTTAAAAAAATTAAAAAAAAGAATAATTGTATAAATAGGAAATATATAGGGGTGGAATTATAGTGTCAATGTCTACGCATATTTTAGTGGAAAAGTTTCACTCACATTGTAAGAATATATTTTCATAAGAATATAAAGTCAGTTCATTAAATATTCCGTGGAAGATTTGAAAAGGTACAACTTTCTATTTTAAAATGGTTCAGCCTCTGGTTAATAGAAAAGAAGAAGAAAAGGATAAAAAGGAACAATTTTGGGAATTGTTCTCTTCTCTCATTGATCCATGAAGCCAAGCAATGACTCGGGCAGAGTTTTTTCTTCTTTACATTATTTTCCTCATTTCTGTAGAGAGATGAATGGTGCCTTGACCCTCTTCACAAGACTTTTGTGCAGACAAAGTAGGAGCATCATTTATCGCGGTTGTTCTCAAAGGTTCTGAGGTCACAGTCGGGGCTGTGAGGTCTCCCTGTGAGGCTTTTCGACCCCTAGGACTGTGCTCTGCCTCCTCACCCACAAATATTCCCCATGTGCCGCTCTCACAAAGTAGTGCATGAATCTAGCCATACACTGTTCTGGTCTGAATGATCCCCCCGCAAACAGAGGTGAGCGTTATTCCGGGATCTGAATGATCCCACAAACAGAGGTGAGTGTTATTCCGGAGGTTCAAAAATCAAGTCAGGGCCAGAGCCTGGGTGCATCAAATAGCCTTTAATAAGTCTGGAGAGAAGGATTCAAACCAGACGGGCGCTGCTAAAAACAGGTGAAAGAGAGGTGCCAGTCAGCAGTTTTCGGACAGAAGAATCACCTGCCTAGGGCTGTCACAGCAGCATTTTTAGAAAAAAACATCTACACAAATTCAGAAAACTGTATTGTTTGGCTTCGCCATGCACACTTTCTTTGCCCATCAAGTGAAAGCGACCGCTCTGCTTTATTCTCTGCTTTCTAATTCTTCTCCTCACTCTGTCCTTTCAGAGAATATTAAAACACAATTCACTCTCCTTCAATTTGTGTGGAGATACGACTGGATAGAAGTGCCACGGAGCTGACAGGTCATACTTTAAATTAAGTTTCCCAAATAAGAATTTAATCTAGTTTCAATAAAAGAGTTATTAACCACTTTTAATTAGGAAAAGCAGGCCTGAATCTGGGGTACTTTCTTCAGCTCCCAATGCAAGGACTGATCATTAGTCGCTGATGATATCGGGGCCCGTCTTCAAAGGGCTGTGGTACAGAGGACCACCAAACAAACCCCAGGAGAAATGAGAGGGCTGAAACTGGGAATATTCCACAGCTTGATTTGATTTGCAAAGCCTTTATCTTGGTGTCGATACAGAGTCTCTTTCTAAATTGACTAAAACTTTTGGCAGCCGCTAAAGACCAACCGGGGCGAATCACTGCTAACAGAACACCACGAGTTCATCACCACTGCCAGAAAGCAAACTGTCACTTGTCTATGTACATCCACGTACATGAGCAGGTTAGAAATTTTGTGACTGCTTAATTCTAGTTCTCATCACACCTGATCGATATCCTAAACCGGGAGTTTTGTGCTGGCTGGTCAGATTACAAATCAATGGCAGATTTAGGCACAAATGGGGTCATGTGACCAGAGGCAAGCAACCTTTGCTCACCCACCATACATGTCTCTCAAATCCTGTAGGTGTGAGCAATGAAATACACAAATGGGAGAGGGCATGTATCAGTGCTGGAAGTTAGAAGGTTATCTACCATTCACATTTCATACACCTGAAGGCATTTCTGCCAGATTAGGTACAGGCTGAATTGAAGTCAGGATAAAAGAGCCAACTTGTTTCATTAAAGAGCTTAGAAAGCAAGCAGAAGGAATCTTGATAAAGCCTCATAGCTACTTCTCAACTTGAAAGGGAGACAGCAGACCATGAATGAATGCCAGTACGAAGTTAAGACTTTCTATTATGGAGGTTGCATAAAATGAGCAGAAAGTCACATATCAAAACTTCTTCTTAAAGTGACAGAACAGCAGTTCAGTAGGCTATCCTTCACATCAGATGAATAGCAAAAAGTCTACACTGTCAAAATTCATTTTGTCTGGGGCTACAAGCCTGCAGAGTCCTGATGCCTTTCTGGCATGGGTGATTGCAACAGGAAGAAATGAGCAAGCAGTAAAAATCATCAGACCTGTGAAAAGATACAAGGTAGAAGAGGCCACTATGCACAATCAGAAGAATCAAGAGAAATGTCACTCTCTGAAATAGATGTACTGCAAAATGTTCCAGAAACTACTGCTTTGGGGCTTCAAAACTTTCGCACAGTCACCGTGAAGGACTGATCTAAAATCAGGAAAGAATACTGAAGATGAAAACCATGGTTGTGATTTAAACTATGTTACAGACAATGGAAAACTGCAGCACTGAAATAGTGAACTAAATCACACATTCGGGGAATTCACCCAGAACTAAGGAGATGCGTGAACACACGAAAAAGAAGATGAATAGACACAACAGACTCAGGATATCCAATATACTTATAATTGGGATTCTACAGTTTGAAAACCAAAAACAAAGGAAAATATAATTAAAGAAAATACAGGAGAAACCTGCCCCACCCCCCCACACACACACTACTGTCCAGAGTTGAAGAAATAACTGAATCTACAAATTGAATGAGTTCCCTAAGTATTAGGACAAAGTGATAAAGAGACTAATATGTATCAAAAAAAATAAATAAATAAAAGAAGAAGAAAGTTAAACTATAGATGAACATACAAATCCAGGGACAAAAGAAATTTAAAGATACATCAAAAGTTTTATTTTATTTTATGTTTATCTACTTTGGGGGAGTGAGAGACAGAGAGAGAGAGAGACAGAGAGACAGAGCATGAGCAGGGGAGGGCCAGAGACAGAGAGATACAGAACTGGAAGCAGGCTTCAGGCTCCGCAGTGTCGACACAGAGCCTGACATGGGGCTCGAACTCATGAACTGTGACATCATGACCTGAGCTGAAGTTGGCGGCCCAACCGACTGAGCCACCCAGGTGCCCATCAAAAATTTTATTTTTAAAGTTTTTTTTTTTTTTTAAGTTTACTTATTTTTTGAGAGAGAAAGAGAGTGGGCAGAGAGAGAGGGAGACACAGAATCCGAAGCAGGCTCCAGGCACCCCTAAAGATACATCACAATTTTCAAATATTACTTTAAATATTTCAAGATGTTGGGGCACCTGGGTGGCTAAGCCGGTTAAGCATCCTACTTGGGCTCAGGTCATGATCTCACAGTCCGTGAATTCGAGCCTCGCATTGAGCTCTGTGCTGACAGCTCAGAGCCTGGAGCCTGCTTAGGATTCTGTGTCTCCCTCTGTCTCTCTCTGTCCCTCCCCTGCTCGTGCTCTGTCTCTCTGTGTCTCAAAAATAAATTTAAAAAATATTTTAAAAATTCAAAAAAGTTTAAAACATATATGCTTAGAGATTGAAGAATTAAAACAAAGACTACAAGAACAGGAAGGTACATACGTAAAACCAGGATCATGGTCAACAAAGAATCCCTGGAAATATTGGAGTTGTATTTTTAAAGTATTGCTAGTTTGATTATAACTTAATACACATTAGAAAGAAAACTTGCCTTAGAACATATAATAAAAATATGCCGTATAAAATAATAAAATATTATAACAGTCTGGGTCTATGTGTAAATTATATCACTACAAACTATGAATTGAGGGAGTTGGAAGAAATTAAACAGGTGAAGTCTTAAACAAGAGAATATATGCTGTTGTTTGTAATTAGGAAAACAAGGATGTGTTTTTCTAAACATTTGAAGGCAACCACTCGGGGCGCCTGGGTGGCGCAGTCGGTTAAGCGTCCGACTTCAGCCAGGTCACGATCTCGCGGTCCGTGAGTTCGAGCCCCGCGTCAGGCTCTGGGCTGATGGCTCGGAGCCTAGAGCCTGTTTCCGATTCTGTGTCTCCCTCTCTCTCTGCCCCTCCCCCGTTCATGCTCTGTCTCTCTCTGTCCCAAAAATAAATAAAAAACGTTGAAAAAAAAAAAAAATGAAGGCAACCAACCACTAATAGAAAAAAACATAGATATTTACCTTTCAAATCAATACATTAAAAGGAGGAAAATAGGAAATAAGAGAAAGCATAAAGCAAACTTAATGGCCAAGCATATCCATTTCCCTGATAACCCTAAGTTAATCCTAAAAATGATAATAAAAATGCAGACCCTTCGAATGGAGGGAAGAATCAAAATTCCATGATATACTCTTGGCAACATGCATACCTAAAATAAAAGGCAAGGAACGGTTAACTTGCTGACCCTATTATGTGTTTAAATGCTTATCACCATTGTAATTGACAACAGCAAAACCCTCAATACAAGTTTAATCAGTCTATATGACCTTGGTGAATCACTTAAGGCATTTACATCCGAAAGGATATCATTTGCAGCATGCAAGTGAGATGTAAGAAAGTGTTAAAAAATAATGTCCGAAAAGCAGATTACAAAAATGTCGTTCTGGATGCTCTTAGCACAGGTTTCTGCGTCTCCATACTTTTATCTGAATGATGGGACTATGGGTCATTTTATTGCTTTTGGCGGTTTTTGGTTTTTTTTTTTTTTTTTTTTTTATTCTACGTTTTCTAAAACAGATTTAGGACATAGCTTATCTTAATAAGAAGGAAAAAAAAAAAAAGAGTAAAGATGAACAGATGAATCAATGAACTTTGCCCATCCCAGGAAGTGTGGAAGTTTCCGGTTAAGGTTTCTGTGGTGCATCAAAGCTGTGGTGCAGCTTCAAACAAAACAAATATTAAGGTTTTATTTAGAGGTTTGTAAGCTCTAGTCTCATTTTCTCTCTTTCATTAATGTTATATTCAGCCACTAAAAGTGGAGGAAATTGAATAAAGGCAAATTTGAAATATGCAATAGCGCACACAAAATAGTTTAAGAACCACCTTAGAAATTGCTTTACATAAATATAACACCTACCACTTAATTGTCTTCTGCCTCTTAATGTGCAGCTTGAGCTATTAAAGCCAATTGCTTCCTATATCCCTTATAAAACAGAGATGTCGCTTTCTCCTCTCTGGAGACTAACCTGACCAAAAAAACCCCCCAAAAAACAAAAAAAAAAACAACAAAAAAAACAACTTTCTGACTTCAAAAGTCTGTTTACGCCCTTCCTTAAAAAGAAACCCTCTCCTTTAAACAGTAGATAGCACTTACCACGTAAGCAGAATAATAAGAATCAAAAACACTAAATCTAAACTGGGTCCTTAACAGGGGTGCCTGGGTGGCTTAGTGGCTTAAGTGTCTATTTCACTCCGGTCACGATCTCATCGTTTTTGAGTTCTAGCCCTACATTGGGCTCACTGCTGTCAGCACAGATCCCGCTTTGGATCTTTGTCTCCCTCTCTCTTTGCCCCTCCCTGCTCATTCTCTCTCTCAACAATAAACCAACATTAAAAACAAATAAATAACTAAACTATGTCCACACCTACTAAGTACTGCTCTGCATATTATTCAAAACACACAGATGGTAATGTGAAGAGACAATGCAGATAAATCACACAGTGATGTCATTGAAAAACCTTTTCTTTTGCCTAATGAATTCTGGGTATTAAAATCATTTCTGTGAATTCTCAGAATAACATATTTAAATAAGATAATTAATAACACAATTTTCTAGGAAGTTAGCATTTATATGACAGTCTTGAGTGAAATTTAGAACTATCAGCAACATTTGTATGGATTGTGATTTTCTCCAAATTTTATAACCATGTATATGCAGATAACTGTGTTCTCAGTTCACAGCATACACTTGTCACCTCTTGGTGCCGTGCCTCAGTTTTCGTTTATTTTCTAGTTTCATCCCATTTTCTCCTACTTGATGAAGACCAGTCTAATGTATTTAAGTTACTACTTTAAATATGTATGCATCTTTATATAGCATGTAGGCTTGTTATTGTTCTTAACACATTGTTTCATTTACAGCACTCTTTTTCTAATTCATTTGTTTCTTATATTCCTCTTTCTCTTTTTTATAGTGGTTTCATTGCACACTATTTCTAAGCTCTTTCCAAATTGCTGTGCTTTTAACTGCCACATATTATTCCACATTTTACCAGTATTTGACTTAGTGGTAGACATCTCTAATTCGTAACTCTTAGCGCTCAGAGAAAATACAAAGATGAATATAATTTATCTTTTTAGAGACTTGTGGGATAATTAGAAATATATAATGAATTATAAGGGTATACAGATGATTATAATTATGTGTGCATATGCACATTCCCAGGAAAGGAGCTGCTGTCCCATAAGGAATAGACATTCTTCATTTCGGTAAATACTGCCATATCACTTAGAAGCATGTGGATATTATTTGCATTTACAAAGAGAGCTATTGAGCATCTTTCTCTGTACATCCTTGACAATAAATTGAGAACTCTCATTGCAGTTTTTGTGACTGATGGATTTAAGTGACTGCTTAATTTGCATTTCTCTGATTATTAGCAAGTTTGAGCATATGTCCATGCAGTTACTAGCCTTTCAGCACCCGTTCTGCAGATTCACACCCCTGTTCCAAGCCCTTTCCATGCTTTATTGGTACTCGAGTTACCGGATTTTTGATTTGCCAGAGTTCCCTAGGTATGCTAGATATTGCCCGTTTTCGACACGGAAATATTTTATCCCAGTATATTATCCATCTGTAAATTTGATGAAGCAACACATTTTTAGTTTGGATGTAGTAAAATGCATTATCTTAAAATCAAGTTTGTGCTTTCTGAGTCTTGCGAGAGTCTTTCAACCCCTAGCTCCTTAAGATATTCTTCACCATTTTCTTCAATTAGCTTTACTGTCTTCCTTTAATCCATTTGATGCTTACCTTTATATGTGGTACAATAGGGATTAAGCTTTATTCTCCATGGAAAACGGTTTTTCAGACATCAAATAAATAAGCTGCCTTTCCTCCATTGCTCTGTCATGTCACCATATTTCCACTTCCTGTGTTTATGCAGCTCTATTTTGGAGCCCTATATTCTGTAATATTGGATTGTTAATCTGTAACTGTGCTGATGCTAATTTTATGGCCACGACTTTGTACTATGTCTTAAGATATGGTAGGATAGGTCCTACTCCCTTTGTTCTTCTTTTAATGACATGCTCTGGTTCATTGTGTACCTTCTGTAAGCCCAAAATTTTAGAATGATTTTGTTGGATACCTCTGAAAGCCCAGTTGGAATATCTACACCATGTTCTTTGTGAACCTCCTCCTTTATTTTAATCTTTCAAAATTAGCAATAAACAATTTTTTCACTGAATAATTTTGGCATTCTCAGTGAGTTCTTAGATAACTTCTGCTCTGTTTTTAGGAATGTTATTTCATTTCATTTCATTTCATTTTGTTGTTACTGGTGTTATTCGTGGGTGAAAGCTTATCTTTTTTATTCAGTAAGGGTACTGAAATATATTATCCTAATGGTTTGTTGAATCTCCTAGGTTTTCTATGTAGACGAATACGTGGTCTACATAGTACGTAGGTGAAGTGAAATCCTTTTTTGATTTTAGAATATTTATTCTCCTTCCAATTCTAGTATTTTTTTTTCAGAAATGAATCCATTTTTTCTAGATGGTAGCCTGTAATTTCTTACTTTATTACATATTAACTGTCTACGGTATCTATAGTTGTTCTCCACAATTACTGGTTTGTATTCGGTGCCATAGTGAACTCATAGGGGGGAAAAATCATTAATTCTCTATCTTCTTTCAAAAGACATAGTAGATATTAGCTCCTCTGTTTTTATTTCCATAAATCAAGGTCTAATTATTAGAAGCATACGTTCCAAGCTAGTAATTGTGCAAGGCATCCGATGTTTAGGCATGACACAATTATAAATAAATGGCTGTATTATTTGATGTAATCAAAATGACATGCAACTAACTGGTTAAATAGTATTTATGTGTCCCTCACTTCATATTAAAATATCATCTATTCTTCGTAGAAGTTTTGGAGAAAGCATTTTAAAAATTATAATAATGGAAGATCAGAAAACCCTAAAGTCACATTTCTAATATCATACTGCCTCTATGTCCTGGAATTAGGATTGTAACACATTCCTAACTGGTTCTAAGCCAGCTCCTTTAATGACCCAAATATATCCCCCATTACATTCTATTAGATATTAATAGGTGTAACATGAAAAGGTCACAGGTTTCTCTGGTCCTTCATTTTTCTAAAATATTTTTTAATGTTTATTATTTTTGAGAGAGAGAGAGAGAGAGAGAGAGCAAACAGGGGAGGGGCAGAGAGAGAGAGGGAGACACAGAATCGGAAGCAGGCTCTAGGCTCTGAGCTGTCAGCACAGAGCCCAATGTGGGGCTCGAACTCAGAGACCACGAGATCATGACCTGAGCTGAAGTTAGCCGCTTAACTGACTGAGCCACCCAGGTGCCCCTCTCTTGTCCTTCTTCTTGAGCATGGTCCACTCTTCATTACAGTTTCCTTTTTCTTGGCTTCAACTTTTCTTTATCTCTCAGTTCAAGATCATACAATATGGTAAAAAAAAAAAAATTCCATTTTTCACTTCAATTTTAAATAGAATAATTCACTTAGCCCAACTTAGGGCTAACTTATTCTTAGATCATATTTCTGATTTCCATCTAATTCCCATCCTAGATTTAATACCAGTCAATTTAGGCCTGGAGAGTAAAACCAGGATGAGTTATCAATGAACTTCAACTGATCCAAAACAATGTGACACATCATACCTAGCTGCCTGCGATGCACCATCACTCCCTATCCAGACAGTTATAAATATTTTTCTTACATATATTATATATTTTTTCTTACATATATATATGTATGTGTGTGTGTGTATATATATATATATATATATATACTTCTTATATATATGTATCATATGTATATTATTCATAAAGGTGTGTGTGCATAGCAAACGTCCATAGTCTTCTCCAAAAATGGTATAAATGTTTGAATCAGTTGTTATATTCAGAGTGATGGTATAGGGCCAATTAAAAAGCTGTTTGTCAGTTGATCGTATTTAGTTGCATCAAGATTTTGTCAGTCTGTCATCAAGAATAGCAAACAGTATACCTAATCTCCACCAAGAATATTAGCACATATGCTAGTGAGGAAATGGCAATGAAGTTGAAATTTTAGGTAAGTTAACAAGTAATATATCCTCATTTTTAACAGAGGTAAAAATAAGTGTATTATAGAGGAGAGATACACATGGGAGAGAGGGAGAGTTTATGGTTGTGCTAATCTATTTAATCAAAACCTACACTGATGCGAAGGCAAAAGAATACCTTAGCTTTGGAACGTGAACTTGTTGACGGGCAGGAAAAAACAAGTCACTTCCGGACATCAAGGTATAAAAATAGAAGCAGTGCCTTTATTCTCTGAATTAGCAATGAAGTTTGTTCTCTGGTGAGATCTGATTGCTGTAAGTTCCACCCCCATTAGGGAAAAAAATATCTTTCACCTTTCCTTTCAGAGACATCCCTGGAGGAAATGTATAATTTCTAAGAGAGAGAGAAATGGAAATGGCTCCTTTATACTTAAAGAAGGTAGGAGAGCTGCCTAAAATAATTTTTTGCTTCTAAGGATACTATCAAAAAGTGAAAAGTCCACCCACAAAATCGATAAAATATTTGTAAATAATGCATACAGTAAAGATCCAATGTTCCGAATATATAAAGAACTAGCACAACAGCAAAAAAATAATAATAATAATAATTAAAAATAAACAAAGGATTTGAATAGATATTTCTTCAAAGAAGATATTCAAATGGCAAATAAGCACCTGACAGTCTCAGTATCATTAGACATTAGTCAAATGCAGATCTAAACCACAAAGGTACTTCACACACACTAGGATGGCAATAATAACAATAACAAGAAGTGTTGGTGTAGAGTAAATGAGTAAGAGTAATGAGTAAATGAGACCCTCATAAATTGCTAGAGTGTATGTGAACTGGTGCTGACACTTTGGAAAATACTTTGGCAGCTACTGTCTGACCCAACATTTGCATTCCTAGATATATACTCAATATACTTGAAAACATATGCCCGTACAGAACTTATGCACGGATGTCGATAGCAGCATTATTCAAAATCACTCAAGAGTAGAAAATCAAATGCCTATGAATGGAGGAGTGGATAAACAAATTGTGATATATAATATGCATACAATGCATATTATATGCAGATTATATGCATTGTATGCATATTATCTGACCCTAAAAAATAAAGTATAAATACACGCTATAAGCATGTATGAATCTCAGAAACGTTATGCTAAGTGAAAGAAGCCAGCTATAAAAGGTCACATAGTGTATGAATCTATTCATATGAAATGTCCAGAATGAGCACATTTTTAAAGACAGGTAGATTAGCTATTGTTGGATATGTCAGTTGGGAGGAACGAGGAGTTTTCTTTCTGTGGTGATGAAAATATTCTGGAGCTATATGGTTGTGACTGCACAACATTGTGAATACAATAAAACCACTGAATTGTACACGTTAAGACGGTGAATTTTATGATATGTGTATTAAATTACAATAGAAGAAAGAAAAAAAACATTCAACCATTTTAAGATGTGCAATTTGATGTTCGTTTTATTGCTGGGTAGCATTCCATTGTATGAATATATCACAATTTGTCCATTCACTCCTTGATGAGCGTTTAAATTATTTTCAGCTTTTGGCAACTATCTATGATGTCGCTATAAATACACATGCAAGTCTGTGTGTATGCAGGTTTCACTTTCTTGAGTAAATATCAAGAAACACAATTTTTGGATCATACAGGAATTGTATATTGCACTTATAAAAACCCATCAAATAATTTCAGAAGTGATTGAACTATTCTGCTTTCTTACCATCAATATGTGGCATTACTGTTCTAATTCTGTGTCAACAATTGGAATCATCAGACTTTTAAATTCCAGCTGTTCTAGTGAGTGTGCAGCACTATCTTATTGTGATTTCAATGCGCATCCATGGTTATGGTCTCAGTTTGGACTACTCTAACAACTACTATATACTCAGTAGCTTCAACAACAAATATCTATTTCTCACAGTTCTGGGCAAGTCTCAGGTAAAGGTACCAGCCTATTTAATGTCTGGTGTAAGAGTCCTGTTCCTGGTTTGCAAACCGTTGCTTTCTAGCTGTGTCCTCAAATGGCAGAGAAAGCGACGGTCTCCTTCATATCTCTTCCTACAAGTGCACTAATCCTGCCCACGAGGGCTCTGTCCCTTCATAACCTAACAGCCTTCCGAAGACCCCACTTTCGAAAACCATCACCTTTGGGATTAGGACTTCAGCA
Source organism: Neofelis nebulosa (assembly GCF_028018385.1). Classification (NCBI taxonomy): domain Eukaryota; kingdom Metazoa; phylum Chordata; class Mammalia; order Carnivora; family Felidae; genus Neofelis; species Neofelis nebulosa. Next base: position 213,226,831 of record NC_080782.1, read on the forward strand.
CACGTATTTTCAGAACACACATTCAAGGTGGTGAGAGCACTAATAATATTGAACATGATGCAATAATACTTTTTATTCATATATTTTGATAAACTGTCTAAATCATCTGCCATTTTCTTTTTAGTTAGATTATTTGCATTCTTCTAAATAAGATGAAAGAGTAGTTTATGTATCCTCTGGATGGATATATGTATATATATACACATACATATATGTATATAAACATATACTTATATATATATGTCCATATGTATATATATACATATATGTGTATATACGTATATGTATACATTTATATATATTTATATGTATACATATATATTAATGTTTATTTACCTTTGGGAGAGAGAGAGAGACAGAGTGCGAGCAGGGGAGGGGCAGAGAGAAAGGGACACAAAATCCAAAGCAGGCTCCAGGCTCCGAGCTTTCAGCACAGAACCCCGCGCAGGGCTCAAACTCACAAACTGTGAGATCAGGACCTGAGCCAAAGTCGGAGGCTTAACCGATGACTGAGCCACCCAGGTACCCCTGGATATGTCTCTTTCTGATATGTTTTGCTAAATATTCTCCCTGTCTGTGGTTTGAATTGTCTTTTTATTAACTGTGTTTTTTGAATATAAAAAGTATTTAATTCAAATAAAATTCAATTAATCCACTTTTTCTTTCATGTTTGGTTTGTCCTCTTTCTAGAGAAATCTTTGCCTACAAGTTATATAATTGTATCTCTCTCATTTAAGTCTATGACCCACTTTGAATTAGTATTTTTATATGTACTAGTAAGAATCAAGCTTCACTGACACACTATCAGCTGAAAATATGTGTGGGTCTATTTCCTGATTATCTGTTTCACTGAACAATGCATCAAATCTTACACCAAAGCTTTGTGGTCTTACTATAGATGTATATCAAGTCTTGAAACCAGGTAATATACGTTCTCCAATATTTTGTTTTTCAGTGTTGATTTTGGTATTTTAGGTTCTTTGCATTTATACTTGGATTTTATAATAACTTTGTCAGTTTTTATAAAAATGCCTATTGAGATTTTGAGACTGCATTGACTCTACAGATCAACTGAGACAGTCATGACAACTTATCCAAAGTGAGTCGTCCTGTATTGCATTTTCTTTCAGCGATTATTCAGTATATTTATCTTGCAATTTTTTTGGTAAAATTTATCCTTATGTATTTAATATTTTATGTTATTGTAAATGGCATTTTTAATTTATTTGCTTGTTGACAATAACAATTTTTGAATACTGATCTGATTCCTACAACCTTGCTAAACATATTTATAATTTCTATTACTCTTTGTTATATTTTATAGTATTTCTGAAGATTTGTCTCTATCATTTGTCAGCAGAGATTTTCTTTTTCCTGTTCCATCTATGTATCTCTTTTTCTTTCCTTATTGCACGGACTAGAACTTCCAGTACAATGTTAATTGGAAATACAGAGATTAGCTATCCTGTGTTGGTCCTGAATTTCAGTGGACGCATTTAGTCTTCCACTGTTAAATGTGACATCAGCTGTGGGGTTTTCATAGCTACACTTCATTAGCTTCAGGAAGTTCCCTTCTCAGGTAAGTTCGCTGGAGATTTTTATCATGGGTTGCTGTTGAATTGTGTAGGTTTCTCCACTGCTACTGAGATGGTTGTACATATCGTTTTGTTGTTTTTTTTTTATACTGTGTGTATTAGGAATTACAGTGATTGATGATGGAATGTTAAACTGCCTTTGTGTTTCTGGAATGAAGTTCATTTGGTTGTGGTATCTTATCCATTTGGTTAATCGCGAGATTCAATTTGCTAGAACTGTAAATGAATCTTGTCTATGTTTATATTGTATTTGTGTGTATTTTCCTTTCCTTGTAACAGATCTCTCTGATCTCTGATTTTGTGTGCTGACCCTATGAAATGTGTGAGTACACATGTCTTTCTCTTCTAATTTTTTGGATGAGTTCATGTACAAATGGTATTGTTTCTTCTTTAAATATATGCTAGAAGTCACTAAAGCTGTGTTTTTGTGTTTGGTTATTAAAAATGACTTCAGTTCATCTTAAAGCTACATGGCTACTCGTGTTACCTATTCATTCTAGAGTGAGCATTTAAAGTTTGCACATTCAAAAGTTTTTAGTTATTGGCAAGTTTTTCACAATGCTTCCACACATACTTTTTATTTATTTTGAGAGACAGAGTGAGTGTGAGTGAGCAGGGTGCTGGGGTGGGGAGGTAGGGGGGTGGGTAGGGGGAGGGTCAGGGTGGCCAGAGAGAGAGAATCCCAAGCAGGCTCCATGCTGTCAGCTGCATCTCACATAGCAGAGATCGTGACCTGAGCCAAAATCAAGAGTCAGACACTTAACTGACTGAGCCACCCAGTCGCCCCTCGTTATTTTATTTTTAATGGATGTAGGTTCCGTACTGGTCATCCCTATTTCATTCCTAACGTCCTGACATTAGTCACCTGTGCTCTCTCTCATATCTTTTTCTTGTTAAGTCTGTTTGGAAGTTTTTTTTTTAAATTCTACTGATCTTTTCACGTAACGAGATGTTATTTGCTGCTTTATTTTGTTCTGCTTTAATCTACAGTATTTCCTTTCCTTTGTTTCATTTGGATTTTATTTGCTTTTCTATTTTTTTTTATTTTCTATTCCTAGAAATTAATACTGTATTGTGTAACTTGGTTCCATATGTTCTAAAGATAATTTGTGAAAAAAATAATGTATATACTACAGCTGTTGGGTACAGTTGAGTATAGCAGTTAAGGTCACTCAGATTTTCTGCAGGCTTATTATTTTTATTTGGTCAATTACTGAGTGAAATATGTTCAAATCTCCAAAACTGACTTAAAATTTGCCCATTTCTCCCTTACTTACCAAGAGTTTTTGTTTTATATATTTTGAAACTGTTAATCATGTGAATAAATATTTACAACTGTTTTGTATTTTGGTGTATTGTCTCTCATCAGGATACGGCTCTGTGCAGTGCTATTTTTCAATCATCAAATGTTTTCCGACCCTTCTCTGATCTTTAGATGTGTCTCACACACATGAGTAGTGAAGCCCCAACTACTCACTTGTAGTTTAGCTGTCAGTCATGGATTTGGGGCAGCTTCTGCATTGAATTTAGATCTCATTCCTTCTTCAGGTCTCCTGCTGCCTTGATTTCACTTCAATTTCCAGAAGCTACCACTGCCCTGTTTTTTGCACTTTGTAACTGTAGCTGGTAAGACTGTAGCTTTTCTGAATGCCCTGTTTGGTAAGGTATACCCATGAAGCTTAGCCAGCATTCAGCCAGCAATTGCACCTTCCCACCAGAAAGTCACAATTCTCCTTTTCTTATGTTGCAGTATTTTGGAATTAAATTCCTCTGGCTCTACGTCCCTTCTTGATGTTTTTCATCCTTCAAATGGCTTTTTTTTATTATTCTAGTGTTTTTAATAAGTCGTATCTATATTGGATTCTTATAACTATTTAACTGTTGTTTTATTAAAGTAAAGTCTCCCCTAGTCAAGTTTTGAGGGAATCATAGGTTCCCTTAATATAGTTCCATGCTTGGAAAAGGGCTGTGGCAAAATGCAAGGGTGGGGAAGTTGCTGCCGGAAAGGGTTACAGAGTAACTGATATGATCCTTGGAATCATGCATATATTATAACTTTGCAACAAAGTATCTTCTCTCCAAAACACCACTTGGGAAAATGAACATGAACTGAATAGCAACTCTAGTCCTGCATCACAGGAGAAGAGACCACCCTATTTCTTGACTAATGGTTGTTGATTGGGGTTGGCAGTTTATTGGAGGGTGCCATGCAATTCTTCAAATCGTCCTTTTCGTCCAAACACTGACATTCTAATTATCAGAGTGTCTAGTTTTGCCAAAAAAGCAAAAGCACTAATTAAAAACACCTGGTATGTCAGCAAATTTGGATTGGGCACAGAAACTGACCGTAAGTACAAAAGGGCTTCACTGCGGAGTTTATATATAAATTTTGTCCTTGTCTGTGTTTCCTTCAAGCATGCCTGGCAACATGGAATTGGAATCCCCCGATCAGGTACGCAGTGTGAGTTCTAAGAGCTACAGGGTATCATGAGCTGTCTCACTTCTGTACATCACAGACTCTCAGATTTAGATCCCAAGCAGAAGAATTCTCATTGGCCCTCTTGCTATTTCCTATCTAATTCTGCAATTTTTTTTTTCTAATGTTGCTTGCTATCTCATACTCCTATATATTTCAGTTTGAGTTAAAGTTTCTAAAGTTGCAAGGTTAAAAAATATCCACTCACAGAACTCAGTTGAAAAGGGAAGGACAATCCTACCTTCTAGGTGTCACGGCAAGAAACCAGAAAGGTAGGTAGTTAGATTAGGTATCTTGTGGATACCTAATCTCTGAGGTTCTCACTCATCCTAAGGCATTCCATTTATTTTCTCCATTACTTCTTTTTCCAAGTATGATCTGTCTGCGTTAGTCTTCTAAAAAACAAGATATCTTAGGATAAATTCTCTATGGCATAGATTTTTTTGGAGAAACTCTTAAGAATCTAACTCTAAATTAGACCAAATAATATGGAAGGCGGGGGAGCCTCTTCTAATAATCTGAGCAGAGATGATGTTTGTCTTTACAGAGAAATGGGCTAACAAGTCTGGCCATTCACATCAAAAATAATAAATGGCAAAAAATAAAAAAAGAGAGAAAGAAATGGTAACAGCCCAGGAATAGGGAATTGCTTTGAAAGAAAACATTGGTATTTTCTTATTGAGATCATGATTACAAATATCTTTTCAATAATTCTAATTGTATGGGGTGCCTGGGTGGCTCAGTCGGTTAAGCGTCCGACTTCGGCTCAGGTCGTGATCTCGCAGTCCGTGAGCTCGAGCCCCGCATCGGGCTCTGTGCGGACAGCTCAGAGCCTGGAGCCTGTTTCAGATTCTGTGTCTCCCTCTCTCTGACCCTCCCCCGTTCATGCTCTGTCTCTCTCTGTCTCAAAAATAAATAAACGTTAAAAAAAAAAGCATTCAATAATTCTAATTGTAAAATTGTCCTAAAATATAAAATAACTCCATTTCATTGTTTTCAATTTACTTTTCTACTCCTTCCTTTATAGTTGTATATACCATGCTCTATCTATTGTGTAGTACTTTGTAAAACAAAGGCACATGATATAAATGTGAGAAGTCATTATCATGTACTTACTATGCAAGACTGTACAATGCCCAGAGCAGTAAAGGGAAGGGAATTCTCTGAACAGAGCGATTTTTTGCATGTTGCCGATACATTTCTCAAATCACAATCATTTCCATGGTAACAGTCTGTGATATTGAAAAGACAGCCGCTGTCTTCTAAGATCCAGCAGAAAAATAATTTTGTCTCTGAATGCAAAAGCTTCTTAGTCAATCACAAATATTGTCAATAATTAGCAATAACAGCAAGGGGAATTCAATTACAGGCAAAGCAAATTGCTTTTTATTTAAATGTTCTCTTTTTAATGCATCCCAGTGTGAAAGTCCCTCTTTAAATTAGTGAAAGCATGTGTAATCTCAATACCTCCACTGGGGGTTATAGGAATATATGGAGTCTCGCTCTTTTGTTGAGTGTTTAGAGGCTTAGGACAAAATTACACTGCTGTTGCTACTTTGCAATGATAGATATCGATAGCAATTTAGATAATTAAGTGTATTTCGGCTCTATTTCAATTTTCTCTAGTTGTAAAGTTCTTGTCTGCTAGCTTAATATATTCATGTTTATGTAAATTTAAATACAATCATAACCATTCTATAGCCATTATCAAAACAGGTTGGGCCATCTTCATTTCATTCTCTGATGCTTTTTAACCTTATAGAAAGGCCCAACAAATGTTCTACTAGAAAAGAACAATGAGGACTCATCTAACCTCGGTTCCTGGCAGTTGGGTTTAATTTTTGCAGTAGGTTTCATTTTAGCCAATAGTAGAAATGTGAAAAATTTATGAACAGGAACCATGGCATCTGGAGGAAGAACCTGAGATGTCTACCCTTCAGTAACTTCATTAAAGAGACAAGAATAAAAGAATGCAATTTTGGCATCCTGGGGAAATTTGCCTCGAGGTCAAAGTTTGTCAACTATTTAGGACTCTTGATTATACATCCCTTTGCTTTTCCTCTCTAAAAAGGTGTCAGATTCCTAAAAATGACTGTTCTGCTCACTGAATTGTCACATGGCACAGAAGCATGGGATATGCAAATCAGAGCATTAGTAGGACTGAGAAATTTAAAGTATGGGAAAATATAAACTCTAAGTAAGTTTCTCTTCTGAGGGGTAAACACCAGAATCATCATCTCTTCCATTTCAGGGTAACATATTTCTAGTTGATTCATCTATACAAATACTAGAAATTCGTTTGTGGTCATAATGCAGGCAATCTTAGTGATGTTAATTGTAAGTGCCTAGGTGATTTTTGTGTATTTGGCCTTTTTTTGGTTTTTGCCTTATATGTTGTGCCCATCTCAACAATTAAAACTCTATCAGGGCTAGAAACTGTTGCTGACAAATAATCCATTACCTAATTTAGAGTACATAGCATAGAGCAAAAGAATGAAGGTCACAGATTAAAGATGGCTGAAAATACTTGGACTCTCCTCCCATTGAGCCAATCCCTCTTGGCTTGGATCTGGGCTGAAATTTGTGACTTACTCAATAAAACACTACAGAAGGAATGTTCTGGGATTTATGAAGCTAAATCAAAAGAAGTCTTGCAGCTTTTGCCCAAGTCTTTTGCAACGAACTCTTGGGGAGTCCTGAGCTTCCAAGTAAGAAGTTATTTACCTTGAAAGCACAGCACTAGAAAGACCATTGCTGAGACCTTCGGGTGCCTGGCCAGCTGAGCCTGGCCTTCAGAGTGCATTCCTGCCAAGATCTCATATATATCTGAGTGCCGCCATCCTAGACCCTCCACAAATCAGTTCATCCACCAGATGAATACAATCGAGTTACCCTGGCTGGTGCCATGTAGAGTAGAAAACTCCGACGGCAGACTCCTGAACTCATTCTTGACCACAAAATCTGGAGACATGATAAAATGGCTGATATTCCAAGGGTCTAAGTTTTGGGATAGTTGGTTATGCATCAATAGGTAAACCAAAATAAGAAAACAATGTGTCCATGTTTTGGTTTGTTTGTTTAATTTTTTTAGAGACTGCAAAAATTTTGTCCTATTGTTCAGCTATAAATCTGTTTTTGCCAATTTATCTCTACTAATAAATATAAATGTAAATTTCGTCCATCTAAGGACTACCCACCATTTTTTCCCTCTTCAGCACAATCCTTACCATTGACATTCTTTATTTTCTTTCTTTTCATTCTAAAACTCATAGTCAGATAAAGTAATAATGACCTGTTCTCAGGCAAATGAAAGTGTTTTGAAATGACATATATATCCTGTACTATGTATCTTCGAAAGTCATGTAAAATACTACATTTACATACTATACTGTTATAAATTTATTTGTTAAGAGTCGATAATAAACTTGTTTATACATGTTTTACTGAGTTATAATTGAGATATAACATTCTACTCGTCTCAGTTATACAACATAATGATTGGATAGTTGTCTACACTGAAAAATGATCACCACAAGAAGTCTAATAACCATCGGTCACCATACAGAGGTACATACACTTTTTTTTTTCTTATAAGAACTTTTAGGGTTTACTCTCTTAGCAACATCTAAGTTTATGCTTAAAATTTAGACAATAATATACCACAATATTATTGGCTGTACTCACCATGCTATACCTCACATCCCATGGGTTGTTTTATATTTGGAACTTTGTACCTCTTTGTACCTGCTTCACCCATTTTGCCCACCCTCCAAAACATCCCCCTCTAGCGGCCAGCATTCAGTTTTCAGTATCTATGATTCATGTCGTGCTCGATCCGTTTTGTTTTTCAGATTCCACACGGAAGAAATAACACAGTGTTTGTTTGTTCTGTATGACTTATCTCACCCCGCATAATACGCCCTAGGTCCATCTGTACTGTCGCAAATGGCAAGATTTCTATTTTGTGGCTTAATCGTATCCCTCACGTGCATGGTTGTACCACATCTTCTTTATCTACTCATCTGTCAATGGACACTTAGGGTGCTTCCAAGCGGCAATGAACATGGGGCTATGTATAATTTTCAAATCAGCGTTTTTGTTTACTTGGGTTAAGTTCCTAGTAGTAGAATTACTGGATCATGATAGCTCTATGTTCAATATCTTGAGAAACCTCCATGCTGTCTTCCAAAGCGGCTGCACGAATTTACCTCCCTGCCAACGTTATGCAAAGGTCCCCTTCTCTCCATTTCCTCGCCAAAACTTGCTTTTTTCTCATCTTTCTAATGATAGCCATTCTAACAGGCAACAGCCCGTTGAGGTTTTGATTTGCATTCCCCTGATGATTAGCAATGTTGAGCACCTTTGCATGTGCCTGTTGGCCATATGTGTAGGTCTTCTATGGAAAAATGTCCATTCAGATCCTCTGCTCACGCAGTATTATTATGTGTGTTTTTTGTTTGTTTTGCTATTGAGTTGTAGGAGCTCTTCATATATTTTTGATACTAAATTGGATATATGATTCACAAACCCTTTCTCCCATTCAGTGGGTGGCTTTTTCATTTTCTTGCTGGCTTCCTTTCCTGGGCAGAAACTTTTTTGGTTTGATGGGGTCCCACCAGGGGTTAATTTTGCTTTTGTTGTGTTTGCTTTTGTTGTCAGATCCAAGAAACCATCTCCAAGACCAATGACAAGGAGCTTATTGCCTATGTTTTCTTCTAGGAGTTTCATGGTTTCAGGTCTCACGTGCAAGGCTTCAATCCACTTTGAGTTAATTTGTGTGTGTGGTGTAAGAAAAAAAAAATCTGAGAGGCACAGGGAATTCAGAACTGCTCTCAAGAGGGTTAGGAAATAAGAGTACGTACACAAAAAGCAAACACAAGCAGAAGATATTCGACATCATCTACGCCTTCCTACGAGATGAGCAGTTCCTCCCAGGGAAGATATATACATCCTATCTAAAGACACGGAATCCACCATTCCCTGTAAAAAACAGTGAGATGAACATAGTCATAAAACACAAGGAATCCTTTTTAAGCTCATGACAGGATAAAATTATAGTGGTGCATATGGATAGGTCTCTGAGGCAGCCAGAATGAAGGGAAGAAAAAACCAAAGAACTCGAAGCCAATCAAATCCATGTTGGTCACCCCGTTTCTCTACTTGCTCAAGTTTCGGCAAATTACTTGGTTTTTTGCAGATTTAATATTATGAACTCCCAACGAAAAGAACATCTCGTGCATTAATTAATTACCTAATATCTGCCTGAGATATAACAGACAGGCACCCAAGAAATGTTAGTTACTTTTTCTTTCATTTTAAGGGGTCTAGGGACTATCTCCAACCATTCAAATGTAGAAGTAAACTATTTTTTCTTTCCTGGAGAAGTTAAATTGAAAACTGTCTCTAACTATTCGAGCCACATTCAATTCTCTTTCTCTGCCTATTCATGTGTAAAAGAAGGAAAATTAAAAACAACAGCACATACCTGCTATGCACTTCTACCTTTCAGTCTTAGTAGGAGTATGGTTAATGTTTCATCTCTTTTTTTTTTTTAATTGAAGATTATAACTTTGGAAAATAGAAAATATGCTAAGTAATTCTACCTATCCATCTGTCTAAATATGAAATCAAAGATTCCAGAAAGGAGCCTTTATTAAGTAACAGGAATGAAGAAGACAATTTTCAGGCAGTAGAATACTTAGAAATAGTGTAAAATACTACAGACTTCAATAGCTGTAATTTAGAAATAAGCATCACGGAAGTATTTCCAAATAATTCTTAGATTAAGCACAATGAAATGGCAACAATGTTTCTGGCCTTGGTAACTGAATTCCATTGAGTAATAATCGGAGCTAATATTGATGAGCCATTTATAAACATGGTTACTCTTAAAATCATTACTCATTTTTTCATTTTTTTACATTAATTCTCAAAGCAACACGAGGAAGCAGGTACTATTTCCATTTGTCAAATGAGGAAATTAATGTCACTCAGGATTCAGCAACCTCTCCACGCCTTATAACTAATGCAAGGTAGAGATACAAGTGGACTTAAAAATCTCACATGAGGAAGTAAAAAATGCCCTACAGGTAATTAGCTCTCTTCGCCGAAATGGAGTAAAATGCAGCAGATGCTCTAAAAGAATCAGACGCCAAGGAACCAGCAGGAAAGCAGCTCTCTGGTCAAGCACACACTTGAAGTTTACTGTGAATTTACTTGATTCTCCCATCCCATTTCTGCAGTTATGGGTCTGAGTTCTGCTGAAGTGACACACAAAATCTAGTCTTCCAGATGCTTTGTAGAGTTAATACTAATGTAATCCAGCAACACCATAGCATTTGTTAATTGCCTGTGTAGAATCAAGTCTCCCCACGATCCCACCAGTGTGTCCAGGATTTTCCTTATAAAATTACCCACCTCTTATTCTCAGCCGTGTAACACTTGGGTGAAAGTGACCAAGTTCTCAGTCACAGACTGGTTCAGAAATGTGATACATGTGATGCCATTCTGGCTAATTGGAATAAAGATGCTATTTGCTGGCCAGTTCTAAGAAGAAAAGTTGCGGGAAACAATTCTCTGTTCACCGGATGGTTGGTTGCATGGATGTAACAAAGTTGGAATGTAACAACTATTGGTGCTACCATGAAGAAGATAACTTGAGAATCCAGATGATGGAAGAGCCAAGACAACTACAAGGAAGGATAGGTGGCATGTGTTAAGACTTTGCGAAGACTTCTGGATCAGGTCTTGCCTGAAGCCAGCTCTAACTCTGTATTGTCCAGTTACGCAAGTCATGAAAGTTAACTTTTAGGGGCGCCTGGGTGGCTCAGTCGGTTAAGCAGCTGACTTCGGCTCAGGTCATGATCTCACGGTCCGTGAGTTCGAGCCCCGCGTCGGGCTCTGTGCTGACGGCTCGGAGCCTGGAGCCTGTTTCAGATTCTGTGTCACCCTCTCTCTGACCCTCCCCCGTTCATGATCTGTCTCTCTCTGTCTCAAAAATAAATAAACGTTAAAAAAGATTTAAAAAAAAAGTTAACTTTTAAATTTAAACTAGATCCCATATGATACAATCTCATCAAACAGGATTTCTTAACCTCAGCCTTGTTAACAATGGCCTAGATCTTTGTCGACTGTCGGGCACACTGCAGCATGTTTAGAATTCCTGGCCTCACCCACTAAATGACAGTAGAGTGCCTCCAGTCATGACAATTAACAGTGTTCCCTGCAGGGTAAAATCATTTTTTGTTGAGAGCTACTAATAAAGAGCATTAATAGACATTTTGGACACCTTCCTACCAATCATCTCCTCTCTACCTATCCTGATTTTTTCATTCATGCATCCACACATTCCTTGCATTGATGACTGAACTAAACCATGCAATCCTGTTCTTTAGCCACAGATTTGCTTTTTTTTAATGTTTATTTATTTTTAACAGAGAGAGAGACAGAGCATGAGCAGACAGGCAGAGAGAGAGAGAGGGAGACACAGAATCCAAAGCAGGCTCCAGGCTCTGAGCTGTCAGCACAGAGCCCGACGTGGGGCTCGAACTCACAGACCTCGAGATCACCTGAGCTGAAGTCAGATGCTCAACCGACGGAGCCACCCAGGCACCCCAAGCCACAGATTCGTTTGAAGGCTGGAAAGTAATACAATTTGGGCTGATGAATTTCAGGAAAGACTTGCATCCACATCTAAAGGAAAAACCCTTCCTCAGTGTTCTGACGATACATAATTCTATTAGATTTTTAGAACTATCTAGCTGTGTGAATTGTGGGAAAATGCCCTGTGGCTATGTGGAAAAGATAGCCCTTAGACTAAAGCAGGCACACATCAGAATAGGACAAAAAAACCCCAAGTTTTTGACACGCCTATTATGTGGTTGAATCAGACCAACTCGGAGGCCTCCCTGCTTCATGAGTGAATATGCTGACTTTGAGACACTTGTTTGAAGTATGCTGTCTGTTACTTACATTCTGTGTGCCCCGATTCAGAGAATTTGCTTTGCCTTGTCACGTTAAAAAAAAAAAAAAAAGTTCCAGACAAATCAACAGTTTAGTCAGTGCAGTCTGATGGAAGTGCCTCTAATGATGGAAATGTTCTCAGTCTGCACGGTCCAACACGGTCGTCACAGCCACCCGTGGCTATTGAGCATTTGAAAGTTGGCTATGTGGCCAAGAAAGTGAATTATTTAATTGCTATTAAGGTAAGCACATGAAACAAGAGATCGAGCTTCATAACGAAATCTTAATTGTACTATATACCTTATTGTTAACCATAGGCACAAAGATGCACAGAAGAACTCTAAAACCTAATTGTTTTATGTACCTGAAACTTAATGCCTCAGTGGCAACTCTGTTTCCCTCTCCTCTGACAACCACCATTGTATGTGTTTGACTCTTCTAGATACTTCATAAAAGCTGATTTTTTAAATGTCATTTAACTTAAATTAATTCAAGGAGCCCTATGTCGATAGTGACTACTACTGGACAACACGGGTCTCGAATTGAGTGTTTTAAATGCTCGTGCAATCGGAGCTTTGGTTAGCAAGAAGCCACAGCCCATGAAGATGCTTAGAAAAGATGGGATCTTGACAAAACCAACAAATGGGCAAATTTAAGACTTGAAATTGCGTTGTGGGATGGAAAAAACAAAGAAACAGGGTAATTCAGCAACTATCAGGACTCCAGAGAATCCTGAAGTGCCAAAGCTGGCCTTGCTCTGAAGAATAACAAAAGCAGATACAGAATTTTGACCTGCACAGATCTAAACCCAAATCTATGTCGTCTTCTATGTGGCAAAGCCGTGAGAATCTGGACTGGAAGAGGTTGAGTCAGGGGCCCACCAAGGCCCAGTCACCCACGGCGGCCGATAGCGTAATTGTGTTCATGACAACACTTGTCTATAATTTCCTCAGTGGGCATTTGGCATTAATAACAATAAATATTCTTGTCTTTTAATTTGGATTTCCTCAGCCATGTAAGATGTGTGTTGTTATTCTCTCTCTGCTAGTGAATAAATTGAGCAAAAAGCTCTTAAGCAAGTGAGATTTCTCCCGAGTCAAGGCATCCTTTAGAAACTTCAGTAAGTTACCATAAATTCCTCCGCATATAGCCTTAAAACTCCCCTACTTTCTCGTTTAGCCCCCTTTCCAGCCCCCTGGGAAACAATTCTAGAAATACTTACATCAATTTCAAAATGCCGCACTTGTTCCTTTATTTACATTCTTGGTCTCTGTGGGGCCTGCACCCTGAGGGAGACACAGCTTGTATCTGTGCAGGTACCAAATCACTCTGTCTTTATTCCAAAAATCCGAGATACACGCCTGAAATTAAATCCTTGACTGCTCCAGAAATTCACACGCAACAGGTGGCCTGTGTGTCTTTAGAGTAGAGAAGTGTGGTTATGTACTTGGATTGCAAAAGAGTTAACAACTGTGGAGTAGAGACTTTCCGCTACTGAGCTCTCCAAGTCAGAGCTGTTTCAAAAACTTAGAAACCAAAGGAACCAGTGGGTGAGTCCTGCTCCGTGTGTTTTCTGCTACGTGACAGAGCCTCGGTACCATGGGGGTTTGCCAGCCATGTCTGAACAGCAAACCCAGTGGGAAAGAAGCTAGCTGGGGTTTGGGAGAACTGCCAACAGGTGGGGCATGCCAGCAACTGCAGAACTCAGTACTTTCACAAAAAGAGAGTTGCAAAGCCAAAGAGGCATCAGCAGCCTGTGTGCTCCACAAACCAAGCCTTGAGAGCTGCTTTTCTCTGGAACTTTTCTGCCCGTGGCATAACTTACATAAAATCTGAATACTCAAAAATCTGCAGTTGTTTGAAGAAATGGAGTGGCAGCATTTCTGGGGCCATAGTATACAATGGTTCCTCTTTGGGAAAGGGGAAGAAGTAAAATTAAGTTGGTTACATGCCGAAGTTCTAATCTGCCATGTCTTTGGTGCCCTCAGAGGGTGCTATGATAATCTTTAATCAAATGGCCAAAAGAAATATTAATATCTCTGCTGAGAAAAAGCATTGTACTTTGCCCAGCATTGTTGGAACATTTGGCGAGATCGCAAGCAAATATTTAGGTTAGGGAGACATCTGCCAAGGTAAAGGTCTTTCAGTGAAAAGGGCATTGGAAACTTCTGTCTGGAATATAATACTTTGCCAAATCAAAGTATCAAACGGGAGAATAAAATATATCAAAAGATTGATGGTTGGTTTTGGGAGGATGAGGGGAAGGATTAACGAAGAGGAAAATAGTGTCTTCTTGGGCACCCAAATATAAGTAAAAATTAAAAAACATGAACCTACTTAAAATTACCCATTTTAAATAAATATCAGTTCATAAGATGAATTATTAATAGGGAAAGACAAGAAAGGATGGGAGTTTCCTGGAGAGGTAAATTCCAAGCTTGAGCTAAGCATTCTTTCCAGACTATTCTCTTTGGAAGTATTTTCTGCCAAAAATATGCTCCCAGGCTCACCTCGGGTGATGCATTAACATTCTGAAAGCTTTTACCTAAACCAATAAATGAAACTCCCTGATTAGCTATAAGCCCTGTAGACTCCTTAACTTTACCCATTAATTAACAAAGGGACAAGTGAAGAAGGAGAGAGAAGTGTAGGGCAAGAAATCCTGCTATTTCCATTAAGTCTTAGGAGGACGACAACAAAAATGAAAATGAATGATTTATAGCCCCTCGTTTCTGGGCAAGATGTTGAAGTAGCTCGGTTTTTGGATTTAAGTAACATAAACCAGCCGATCACTGATCTGTGTATGTATAGGCTTGCGCGTGTATCTTGAGTGGAGAGTTTTTCACACATAGACATTCAGAATGCCTACTGATAAGTATAAATATTTATGACACATTTGTAAATTCTGTTTAAGGAAATGTTGCTATGGGTAGTTTCACTTCAAAAATTGTGATGCTGGGAATTTTAGCAGATTACAAATATATTTATTTTCTAACAGAAACCAAGCACACATCTCCTAATAAGATGAAAGGCCACCCTAATGATTTCCCTTTCCACTCACAAATTAAAGTGATGGCTGGATGTTAAAGACACAGATGTTATGTGGCGATGAAATATTTATCAACTTAACCAGACGCATCAGACACAGGTAAGGTTTCCTTTATAAATAACCGATCCATTTGGATAGGAAAATGTCACATTTTTGAAACACAAAAGCACCTGGCTGGGCGGATAAAGCGAGGGTTGGTTGCAGAAGTTCTAGATGAATCTCAGAGTCACAAATCAGCTCCTGACGAGAGCTGCATTGAAGAGTCTCACAGTATAAATATGCAAAGGTTATACTTCAGTCTAGAGAAGATGGAGAAAGCAACACTATCTAAACCTAATATGATGGTAATATAAACCATATGTTTTGCCCTCTGTATACCTCTATAGAATCACCAAATTTAAAAGAGAAAATTTCATCTACATGAACCTACCTGATCATTCTTTTCTCTAGAAGGTGACAAATGGTATTTCTTTAGAATTACTGGGGCGCCTGGGTGGCTTGGTCGGTTAAGCGTCCGACTTCGGCTCAGGTCATGATCTCACGGTCCGTGAGTTCGAGCCCCGCGTCGGGCTCTGTGCTGACAGCTCAGAGCCTGGAGCCTGTTTCAGATTCTGTGTCTCCCTCTCTCTCTGCCCCTCCCCTGTTCATGCTCTGTCTCTCTCTGTCTCAAAAAATAAATAAACGTTAAAAAAAATTAAAAAAAAAAAAGAATTATTAAGCCGACTTGCCTAGTGATCAGAAATTAAAATTATATATGCTGACCTCTGGTTTTAATACAAAACTATGTAATTATCAAAATTTACATATTAGGAATGTCTAAGTGAATATTCAGTGAATATTGTATCAAAATGCAAGAATAAACAATATATTAAATTAGTAAATTTTCATTTTAAAAGGTGACTAAAAATCAACTTATAACTGTATAAGTTCATTGAACTCTTCGTGACTCAATTTCCCTATCTGTAAAATGGGCCAATAACAGTGGCTAGTTTATAGAGTTTTGGGGAGAATCACATGGATGTAACACAGTGGAATGATGGGCATGCAGTAAGTGCTCCAAAATATAATTTATTATAATGATAATTTATGTAGGCCCATGCAGTGGTTCCCAGGATAAATTAATAAATGATCTCCTCTTAATGTAGCTTACATAGATTCAAGTACATACATCGCATACAGTAATTGCCATGAAATGCCACATTTCTGGTCTGTGTACAAGAGCTCCTACTGCCAATAAGTGGGCATTTTGTTCCTGTTTCCATTCCATATGTATTTTTGTTAATAAGACTGCATTTCCAGGAGACTGCTCATCCTAGGGCTTAAGAGTCCAGCATGAAGGCCATTACACGAGGTTGTATACGATCAGATTTCTTCTATATTAACATTTTTCAAAGTTTAATTCTGTCAAACAGTGGTCTCATGGCATGCCACAAAAATAAGGTAACTTTATCTAAAAAGGCTCAGATCATTGCTCCAGAAATTCACAAGCAACAGGTTGCCTTGCCTGTATGTCTCTGAGTTTTATAGAACTCCCATTCCCCATTCTTACCCACTAGATCAGGGCCAGCTCTTTATTCATTCTTTTCTACAAGGATATTACTTCAAAAACTGGGTGTGTCACTTATTGGTTTATTTCCTCAAAGTCAGTGATGAAAGATAAGCTGGATCAAAACTTGAGAAAATAAAGGCAGTATGCTTTTTCTTGATAGTGTCTTAGTTCAGAACTTCCTATTTTTTGCTACTATTGCCTCCCAAGTAGTCACTCTGTTTCTATTTTAACCTTTCATTTAATTTATGCTCCATGCTACCATAAAGGACATCCTTCTGAAAAAAAAAAATACGAACACACACACACACACACACACACGTATATGTGTGTATATAGTCATCTATTTCAAATTCCTTATTTGAGAGAGAGTAAATATGTTCCAACTTACATGCTGTTATGAACTCAATATGTCCCCTCAAAATTCACATATGGAAGCCTTAGCCCTCAGGGCAGCTATATTCAGAGATAAGGCTTCTAAAAAGGTAATTCAGGTTAACTAAACTCATAAGTGTGGGCCCTGATTCACTAGGATTAATATCCTCCTAAGGAGAAACATCAGAAATCTCATTCCCTCTGTGTATCGCACTGAAGAAAGGCCATGTAAGGATATACCAAGAAGGTAGTGGTCTATAAGCCAGGAAGAGAACTCTCAGCAGAAACCAAATTGGCTGGAATCTTGATCTTAGACTTGTAGCCTCAAGAACTGTTAAAAAAAAAAATTCTCTTGCATAAGCCACTTAGTCTATGGTATTTTATTATGGCAGTTAGAGCTGACTCAGACACATACCATAGAGATTGCTTTTATCTGTAGCTACCTGGTGTTATACAGCTCATAAGGACATAATACAACGATTTATGAACAATAGTGGGGGAATGGTACTATGTGGGCTATATGACTGGATTACTGCTTAGAGTATATGTTTGAAATGACATAGTATGGTATCTATGGCCCTTTATGGCTTGGTCCCAACATACCATGGACTAGTGAACAGAACATTCTAGGGGAAAACGTTACAATGACTTCATCAGTTTCACTTCAAAATCATAATCCCCAACCCAGGAGCACTCGCTACAATCTGGCAACCTCTTAGTGTCCTCCCGATGGCCTTCCAATCTGAGCGTTCTCTTCCCCTCTTAAGCTTCTGAGTACCCCCTCCTCCGTCTTCATTTCCCTTTCCCGCAGCCGATGACCCTGCTGCATGTGTATCATCCTGCAAATGTACCCATCTTTTTTTCCAGTCACGGTTGTGACAAAACCCCCTTTCCCAAAAAAGGCCAGTGCTTCCACAGGAACAGCAAAACTATGCTTGTTACCTTAACACAGAACATTTAATCTGGTACATCAGTTACGCTCATGCTGAAGAACATAGAAAGGCCAAAAGAGAACACTTTGGCCAAGATTACAGGAGGCAGCTTCTCCACAGCTGAAGAACACAGGACAAAGCCTGGAGTTGCATGAACCTGGAACGAAAGCCCTGGGAGGTGAAATCTGGCTTGCTGAGGATGGGACACTTCTCAGCTATGAGCTCCCTCTGTGGGCCTCCAGCTCAGGTGGGTTCAGTGAGACCGTAAAGGTAGAGCAGGAAGCTGGACACTGGAACCAGGTGATGCTGGGAGGGCACTGACAGGGACAACAAACGCAAAAGAAGTCCTTTCTCCCATTAGTCCTACTTGCAGGCTCCCTCTAGTGTCTCCAATGGGTGCAACGAAGTAAAAAACCAGAAGGTAAATGAAAAAGTGTTTGCAGTCTTGCTGGGCAAGCCTCATAGAATGGGTCTGGAGTTGAGAGACAACAGATTGATAACCAGGATATTCTGTTATTTTCTCTCTTACAACTTGTTCCTTTTTCTCTGTCATATGTTTCCATCAGCGTTCCAAGACACTCTTAAATTGTCCAGAAAATTCTCCTAGGACCTCACATGCCTCTCTGCAGCTACTATCCCAAATTGCCAGTCCCCTTCATAACAAAAATTCTCAAAAGAGCTCTACAGAAGTCTACTTTCCACTCCACTTACTGCCATTCGAATACGAAGCCACTTCAGTTGGCTTTCACTCCCATCCTTTAGCACAATTCCATAAATACCGATTCTCACCAGTGTTACCCAATCCAAAGATCCTGCTTTGTGCTAACAATCCTTGTGCATTCACCCCAGATGGCTGCCCACTCACCCGGGGAAACACTTTTCTTTGTGGATTTCCATAAATTCCTGTTCTCTTCATTGACTTCTTTCTCAGTCTTTTACACTTGCAGCTCTTATTTTGCTTCCCTTCTAAATGTTAGTATGTCACAGATTTTGGTTCTGGTATATAACATTTCTCTAACTTTACTCGTTCTGTAAAAATCTCATATAGGCTTCGGTTGTTAACAGAGCCTATATGTTGATAAACACCAAATTCAAATTATCAAGAGATATTACACCCCTGAACTCCAGACATCCAATAAATTGCTACTTCACCTTCATTGTAATAAAGCCATCACCAACATGATGCGGCTCAAATGACATTATTTATTATCTTTTTAATTTAAACCTGATACCTTTTTCTAAAGTTTATTTTTTTTTTCTAGTAACCTCTACACCCAACATAGGTTTGAATGTATGCCTCGAAGACCAAGAGTCACATGGTTGTCCTACTGAGCCAGCAGGTGCTCCTTATTTATTATCCTTTAAAACATTTTCTTTCTGGGGCACCTGAGTGGCTCAGTCAGTTAAGCACCAGGCTCCTGGTTTTGGCTCAGGTCATGATCTCAGTTTGTAGGATTAAGCCCTGTAGGGGCCCTGCACTGACAATATGGAACCTGCTTGGAATTCTTTCTCTCCTCCTCTCTCTGCCCCTCCCCATCTCAATCTCTGTTTCTCTCTCTCTCTCTTAAAATAAATAAATAAACTGGAAAATAAAAAAACAAAAACAAAAAACCATTTTTCTTCTGTAGCTGTCTCCAAAACAGGAACTGGAATCAATTCCTACTGCTTGCTCAAGTTAAAAACTAAGAAATTATCCTTAATGATATCTTTACTATTTTTCCATCTCCTGTATCCAATATAGGGATGCCCTTGCTTTTACTTTCAAATAGATCTAAAATCCCTTCACTTCTTGCCATTTTCACTTTTGGTACTAACAATCCAGGCCACCATTACTATATAGACTATTCTCATATCTTCTTTACTGGTTATCCTTCTCCTATGTTCTCCCATTCTAATTCACTCTCTCCAGAGCAGTCAGTGATCTTAAAAAAATAAACAAATAAATAAACAAATAAATAAACAAATTAATTAAAATCTGGCTGCTTCACTTTGAAAACAATTTAACGGCTTCCTCTAGCACTTAGGATAAATTCCAAATGAAATAAATTCCATGGCCTACTGGGCCTTGTGTAACTATCCATATTCACTGTATATATATCTTATCAATTTCTCAACTATATTCCAATAACACCGATCTTATTTCAGCTACTTAAAATTTTGAGCACTTACTATGTGATATTATTATGCTATGCAAAGTCCCTGTACTTATGATTATGGAGTCTAATAGAAAGTGACACAGATACATATATACATACATATAATTATACAATTTAATACTGTTATGTAGGAAATAAACAAGGATTTAGGACAGAAAATACATCATGGATGGTGAGGTAAGCTGAAACTGAAAAAACAAAATGAATAGCCATTCAAAAGATAACAAGAAAAAAATTCCAAGCAGAAGAAGACCATGTGTAAAGGCCCTAAAAGCTTAGTGTGGACAAGCTTCTGCAAGAAATTCAAGATAGCCTGAAATAAGCAAAAGAAAGGGAAATAAGCCAGAGATATTGTTGGATGGATATAGCAGCCTGACCAATCAGGCCATTATGAGGTTCTCAACCTTGGCACTATTGATAGGTTGCTAGTCTTTTTATTTTTTTTTTTAATGTTTATGTATTTAGTTTTGAGAAGGAGAGAGAGAGAGGGAAAGAGAGGATCCCAAGCTGGTTCCATGCTGTCAGCACAGAGCTTCACGCAGGGCTTGATCCCACAAACCATGAGATTATGAACTGAGCCAAAATCAAGAGCCAGATGCTTAAGTGACTGAGCCACCCAGGTACCCCAACAGATTGCTACTCTTTGAGGTGGGTGGCTGACCAGTTTACTGAAGGATGTTTGGCAACATTTCTGGCCACTAGATGCAAGTAGCACATGCCCCTGTTGTGACAAAACTGTCTCCATATATTGCCAATTGTTCCACGGGGAACAAAATCACCTTTAGTTGAAAACACTGGAATATAGTGGTGTCTGGGTGGCTTAGTCGGTTGGGTCCAACCCTCTTGCTGTCTGCTAAGGTCATGATCTCGTAGCTCAAGAATTCAAGCCCCGAGTCAAATTCCACACTGACAGTTTGGAGCCTGCTTGGGATTCTCTCTCCCTCTCTTTCTGCCTCTCCCCCACTCACACTCTATGTCTCTCTATCTCTCTCTCAAAATAAATAAATCAATTTAAAAAAAAAAAAAAAAGGAAGAACCACCACTGGAATGTAGTAAGAACTTAGAATTATATTCCAACCATGAATCATGGAATCTGTGCCCTATGTTTATTCACTTGATGTTTTATTCATTTATTTAGTATATATTTATTGAGAACCTAATATGTGTTAGACACGATGCCCAAGTGCTAGAGATAAAAAGTGATCAAGATAAATCCCTGCCCTCATTGATCACATAATCTGGTGCAGAAGAAAATTTCTAAACTAATAACAATTGTCTAATTACATTTGTTGAAAGTGCTATGCAGAAAGAAGTGTATCTTTCAGTTGCGACATCACAGTTAGAAGTAAATTTAGTCAATCAGCATCATATACCAATTATCCTTCGTCTAATATCCAACTAATGTTCACATCCATCTTCAGTTGTGTTTGTTGATACATTTTACATAAACGTAAACTTTTAGAAGTTTTAAGATCTTAGAGGATAGCATTTGGATACTTTATATTAAATGATCCACACGAACTATGAAAATTTTATGAAAAAAGAATGTAAGTCCTGAATACAGGATTTGACAGTAAAAGCTCAATGGGATGAAAATTCACTGATTTTTCTAAATGAAAGAGAAGATGTCGATGAATTGTCTGGCAAAGCCAAGCAATGAAATTAAAGACAATTTCAAAAAACCATGAACAGAAAAGAGTAAAAATATGTGACTACAACCAGAAATGATACATCCAAATTAGTGGAGGGGACAAACTTCTCTGAGCCATACGGAGTTAATGGTTATTCACAAAGGCCATTCAAAAGGGAACCTCATAGAGCAATAGCAATATATAATAGTAAGAGATCATCATCATCACCATCATCCTAGTCATTCCTCCTATGTGTTAATTGCACAAAGTGCAAAGGCTAAATGTAGTGCAAAGTGAGTCAAAGACTGTGCTCAACTTCCATCCAAGGCAGGTTATAGTAAGAATATTGTTAGTGCCTTCATATGTCCAGCTTAACTGATACTTGGACTTTATCTTGAAGACCTAAGATGCAGGGTCCACACAACTTTTGTATGATATCATCTAAGAGGTCTCTAAGAGTTCATGATAATAACAAACAAAAATAAACCTTACAAGTATATTGTGCATAACACCTAGTATCTGGGCATGTTCTCCAGGCATCAGGATTTCTCTTAATAACCAAACATGTTTGGCCTCAGTGCTAAAAGCAAGCACTTCCATTTTTAAATGATGAACAGAGAAGGAATGATTTACTTTAGAAAGCAACCTTTTAGTTATCAGTGTATGTCTAAATAAATGTCTGTTTATTGAATGCTGACGTAGACTTATCTCATTAGGAATATTGCCAATATGAAGGTGACTGCCCCAAGCAAGCATTATCAGATAATGTATGTGGTTTTAGTCATTACCACCCATCTCAATCCAAATAATGCTTCATACTTTTGAAATTACAAGATACTTGATTTATAAATAATTGCATTTGATTGACAATATCAGAACAATTTAGATATATTCAAAAAAAGCAAAGATGTTAACTTTATAATTTACAAAAAACTTTATAATCTCTTAAACTCTTTGTTATGAACTAAATTGTGTTCCTTCAATATTCATTTTCTGAAGTTCTAATATCCAATATATAATTGTATTTAGACTTAGGGACCTTAAAAAGGCTAGAAGGGAGTTGGTTGATATAGCCAAGGTGCTGAAAGAAAAAATATCAACCAAAAATATGGTATCCAGAAAAACTATTTCTCAAAAATGAAGGAGAAATTAATATTTTCTCAGAAAAACAAAAGCAGAGGAAGTTCATTTTCACTAGACCTCTTCTACAACAAATGCTAAAGAGATTTCTTCAAATTAAAATGAACCAATGACAGAAGACAACACAAAGTCATACTAAAATATAATGTTCTCCAGTTGGGGCACCTGGGTGGCTTAATCTGTTAAGTGTCTGACTTGGGCTCAGGTCATAATCTCACAGTTCGTGAATTTGAGCCCCATGTTGGGCTCTCTGTTGTCAGTGCAGAGCCCTCTTCAGATCCTCTGTCCCCCTCTCTCTGCCCTCACCTCACTTGTGAGTGCATGCTCTCTCTCTCTCTCCCTCTCTAAATAAAAATAAACTTAAAAAAATATTAAGTTTCTCCGGTAAAGATAAATACATGAGCAAATATTCTAGCCTGTACTACTGCACTATTAGTACGTAAAATTTAAATGACAAAAACATAATAAAAAAACTATAAATCTATGTTAAGGGTATATAAAGGTGTAATCTGTGACATCAATAAAATAAAGTATGTCAGGGGGGCTAAAAAGGAGTGGAAGTTTGGTCTGCAACTGAAGTGTTATCACATTAAAATAGAATGCTATAACCTTAAGATGTTTTATATAATTGCAATGGTAACCATAAGGAAAGCATCTACAGTCTACACACAAAATAAGAAAGAATTCAAAGTATATCACTATGAAATTCAGTGAAACACTAAGGAAGGGAGGCAGAGCGAGAAAAAAAGAGCAACAAAAAACTATAAAGCAGACAGAAATCAACCAACTGGTAACAGTAGTTCTTCCCTGCAGTAATTACTTTAAAAGTGAATGGATTAGGGGTGCCTGGGTGGCTCAGGTCATGATTTTGTGGTCCATGAAATCGAGCCCCATGTCAGGCTCCCTGCTGACAGCTCGGAGTCTGGAGCTTGCTTCATATTCTGTGTTGCCGCCGCTCTCTCTGCCCCTCCCCTGCTCACGTTCTTTCTCTCTCTCCCCCCACCAAATAAACATAAATAAATAAAACATAAATCAAAAAATATAGATTGGTTCAATTGCATTTAAAATAAAAAAAAAAAAAAACAGGGGGTGCCTGGGTGGTTCAGTTGGTTAAGCATCTGGCTCTTGATTTCTGCTCATGTCATGATCTCATGGTTCATGAGATGGAGCTCCATGTAAGGCTCTGTGCTGACAGCATAGAATCTGCTGAAGATTCTCTCCTTCTCTATCTCTCTGTCCCTCCCTAACTCGTGCTTGTGCACATGCACACACTCTCTCTCAAATTAAACATACAAAATAAAATAAAATAAAATAAAATAAAATAAAATAAAATAATAAAATAAATAACAGCATCCAACTATATGCTGTCTCTAAGAGATTCACTTTGTGCCTAAGGACTTACATAGGCAGAGAGTAAGGACAGAAAATGATTTTCCATGCAAATGGTAAACAAAAGACAGCACAAGTGGCTATACTTTTATCAACTAAACTTTAAATAAAGCACAGTTACAAAAGATATAAAAACATTCTATAATGATAAAAAGTCCTATTTACGAGGAAGAAATAACAATTATACTTATTCACCAAACCTCAGAGTTCATATATATATGACACAAATATTGACAGAACTGAAGGGAAGGATAGTAACGCAATAATAGGACGATGCTGCCATATCTCATGTTCAATACCAGAGGAAGCGATCTGAGAGAACATCAATAATAAAATAGAGAACTTAAACAATACACTAGACACATGGGCCTAACAGATATAAAAAAGAGCACTTAACCCAACAATAGCAGAATATACATTCTTCTCAAATGTACATGAAACATTCTTCAGGACAGACCATAAGTCATGCTACAAACCAAACCTTCAGTAAGTAAAGATTTAGTTTAATTCCATTATGATCAGAAAATATACTTGATATGATTTCAATCAACACAAAGAAAATGGAAAATCCACAAATATGTATAAATTAAACAACACACTCTTCCACAATGAATGGGTCAAGGAAGAAGTCATAAGGATAGTATCATATCCAAACAAAAAGTCTCAGACCAACTGAAGACTAACCACATGCTCAGACGTTAGGACAGCATATCACTGATGAATGTGCATGCCTGTTTTACTTCTATTCTTCTTTTTTTAACAAGTTAAAAATTTATCCAAACTCATATTTTTATACCACAAATACAACATATATGACACAGTTTGTATATATATACATTTACAGACAGTGTCTTAGTGCTAATGGTGGTAAATAAACTTTTAAGTAACCTTAAAATATTTTAAAGCAAAAATTAAAATATAATATACCAAAACTTATGGAATTCAGCCAAGGTAATACTGAAAGGGAAGTTTATAGATGTAAATGTGTACATTTAAAAAGAAAAAAATATTTCAAATCAACAACCTAATTTCGTACCTCAACAAATTAGAATAAGAAAAAAAACCCCTAAATCTAAAGTTAGCAGAAAGAAGGAAATAATAACTATGAGAGCAAAAATAAATGAAACAGAGAATAGAAAAAACAATAGAAACAAATCAATGAGGGAGTTTTACTTAAATAAACTCAGAATAAAAGAGGAGACATTACAACCAATGCCACAGAAATTAAAAGGATTATAAAAAAATGCTATGAGTAATCGTCATCAAGTTGGATAACCTAGAAGTGGATAAATTCCTAGAAAAACACAGCTTATTAAGATTGAATCATAAAGAAACAAACTCTAAGAAGACTAATAAGTAAAAAGATTAAATTCATAATTAAAAAATCTTTCAATAAAAAAAAAAAAAAGCTCTGGACCAGATGTCTTTACTGGACCACTCTCCCAAACATGTAAAGAATTAAAACTAAATTTTCTGAAACCTTTCCAAATATTTGGAGACAAAGGAACATTTTCAACTTCATTCACCATGGTACCAAAGCCAGACAAAAATAGTAGAATAAAACTACAAACCAATACCCCTGATTCCATGCAAAACCTCAACAACATACTAGCAAATAAAATTCAACAGCACATTAAAAGGATTATGTACCATAACTAAGTGAAATTTACTCCTGGAATGTAAAGATGGTTCAATATAGGAAAACCAATCAATGTAATGCACTATACTAACAGAATAAAGGACAAAAACCAAATGATCATCTTAATTGATGGAGACAAATCACTTCACAAGATTCAACACTCATATATGATATAAAACTACAAGCTAGGAATAACATAACAAATATAACATAATGAAGGTCATTTATGATAAGCCCACAGCTAAAAACTCAATGGTGAAAAAACTGGAAGCTTTCCCTCTAAGACCAGGAACAAAGCAAGGATGAAATCTTCACCACTTTCATTCAATATAGAATGAGAAGTCCTAGCCAGAGAAATTAGTCGAGATACAAAGGCATCAAAATGGGAAAGAAAGAAGTAAAATTATCTCTGTTCACAGATGACATCATCTTATAACCTAGAAAACCCTAAAGATGCCACAAAAAATGTTAGAATAAACAAATTTCTCAAAGCTGCATGATACAAAACCAACACACACAAATCAGTGATACTAATAATGAACATCCAAAAAGGAAATTAAGAAACAATTTCATTTAGCATAGCATAAAGAAGAATAAAATACTTAGGGATAAACATAACCAAGGAGGTAAGAAAGATTTGTACACTGAAAATTACAAAATCTGAAAGAAAAGGAAGAAACAAATGAATGGAAATATATCTAGTGTTCAAAAATTAGAAAACTTAATGTTCAGATGGTCTTACTACCCAAGGTGATGTAAAAATTCAGTGCAAAATTCCAGTGATACTTTCTGCAGAAATAGACAAATTCATCCTCAAATTCATATGTAACCCCAAGGACCCCAAAGAGGCAAACAATCTTGAGGAAGAACAAAGTTGGAAGATTCACACTTTCTGATTTCAAAACATAACACAAAACTAAAGTAATAACAACAGTGTGATACTGGCATAAAGACATACAAATATATCAGTGGAATAGAGAGCCCTCGTATATATGGTAAATGATCTTCCACAAAGGTGCCAAGGCCATTCAGTGAGGAAAGGATCATTTCCAATAAATACTATTTGGAAAACTGGACATTCACATACAAAAGAATGAAGTAGTTTTTTCTCTTATGCCATGTACAAAAATTAACTAAAACTGGATTAATGACTTCAATGTGTGATCTAAAACTATAAAATCCCTAGAAGAAAACATAGGAAAAAAGCTCCATGACAATGGACTTGACAATGATTTCTTGACTAGGACACCAAAAGCGTAGGCAATGGATACAAAAATGGACAAATGGGACTATATTAAACTTAACATTTGTGTATCAAAGGACACACTCAACAGAGTGAAAGGCAACCTATAAAATGAAACATTGCAAAATCGTATATGTAAATTGTCAAAATACAGAATATAGGAAGAATTCTTACAATGCAACAACAAAAGAAATCAAGTAACCCAATTAAAAATAGGCAAAGGACTTGATTTTCTCCAAAGATGGTATATAAGTGACTAAACAAGCATATTACATGCTAACATCACTAATCATAAGAGAAAGGCAAATCAAAACCACAATGAGATATCACCATATACCCATTATGATAGTTATTTAAAAAACAACAACAGGGACACCTGGGTGACTCAGTCAGTGTGGCTTCCAACTTCAGCTCAAGTCACGATCTCACAGTTTGTGAGTTCGAGCCCTCCATCGGGCTCACTGCTATCAGCGCACAGCCCACTTCTGATCCTCTGTCCCCTTCTCTCTGCTCCTCCTCCCTCCCTCTCTCTATCAAAAACAAATAAACATTAAAAAAACAGAAAATATTAGGGATGTAGAAACATCGGAACCTTTATGTACTGTTGGTAGAATTGTGAAGTGGTACAACTCCTCTGAAAAACAGTATGGAAGTTCTTTAAAAATAAAAAATAGAACTAACATATGATCAGGCAATCACACTTCTGGAAATATATCCACAAGGATTGAAAGCAGGGTTGCCGAGAGATATTTTTATACCCATGTTTACAGGAGTACCATTCACAATCATTATGACACTAAAGCAAACCAAATATCCATCAGCAGATAAATGGACAAACAAAATCTGGTATATTCAAACAATGGAATACTATTCAGCCATGAGAAAGAAGGGCATCCTGCCATTTGCAACAACATGGGTGAATCTTGAGGACATTGTGCTAAGTGAAATAACCCAGTCACAAAACAACTTAACAATGAAGTATCTAAAGTAGTCGAATTCACAGAAACAGAACGTAGACTGAATGGTCATTACAGGATCTGGCGAGAGGCAGAAAAAGGGAGTTGTTTAATAGGTACAGAGTTTCAGATTTGCAGTGAAAAAGTTCTGGTGATCTGTTTCACAACAATGTAAATATACTTAACAATACTTTAACTGTGCACATTAAAATGGTTAAAGTGGTCAATTTTTTTAACACAATACAAAATTAACATCCTACATCCTATATAGAACTGTAATCTCCAAATTTTTTTTGTCTTTCCCTTCCATCTGCCTTCCCTCACATATATACATATATTCATAATAACATTTATATACTAATATTTAGCTAATGTCTCAAGGTGCAATATACACATATAAGGGTCATATGTAACGAATAGTGAATGGTGTGTCTAAGTCTGTATTTTCAAAAGCATTGTTGATAATTTTAATTTTCAAAATTTTGGCCATATATCAGCTCTAATGAGATCATCATTTTATTTATTTTATAATGTGACTTGCAAAGAATTTATACTAAAATAAAAAGTATCGGCCATTCCCTTATTGGTTCCTTATGCTTGTATGATTAACATTATTTCAATTTGAAATAAAATTGTGCAAGAATATTTAAAGCTACTTTTTCATCTTGCAAGGTGAATTTATCAAAACTAAATATCACTATAAATCCACTCAAATGATCACATGTATATTGCAATATGAAGCAATACAATGAAGGCAAATGGACAGGTGTACCAGTGTCCATCCCTCCACACTGCAAAACTCCCCCTTTTCCCAAAGGATCGCTCAGGTGCTGTTGGTGACAGATGACTAATGGTCTGACCTCAGGACCTTTGACAGCACTAGAGTTATTAATCAATACATTAAAAAGTGATTAAGCTTAATTTTCCTTTTAGATGGAAAATTAATATACATATTTTAATATTTCCTTCTTGTGCAAGTTTCAAGGTCTACCTTTTTTTAATATTAAATACATTTTTAGTCTAGGCTTGTCATTTCTTCAGTAATATTGTACCTAAAAACAATGAGCAGGCTTCTTATCTGTTTGATTCCTAGCAGTTTCATTCTTATCGGTAACCAACATTCTTTCCTATAGTTCTCAAATCTGCAGTTTTTTGTTCTCAAACCACCCCTCTCCTATCATGTCCTCTGCTTTCTCAACTTAATGTATAAGAACCTGTAATCATGTGGATTGGTTGGCATTGATGGGATGGAAACATCATTAATCTGATCTTTGCTGTAAAATCAACTCTTTTTTTGACAGAGAAATCTTAGTGGGTGTTCATCTCTTGAAACCATTTTTAAACATCTGTCTCACTCTTTTAAGTCCACAAACAATAGCTTTGCCTACTCCTGACATCTGACCTCCCCTATATCACCCCATCTCTGCCTGACTCCACCCAATTCTTGCCTCACCTTATCTCTTGTAACACACTGGCAAAAAGCGACCAATAATGGCCAACATATCCTAAAAAAAAATGTTTCCCCCAATTGCTTCCTAGAGCTATATGCTTGGAGATAGGTGGTTTACCTTCCATGTTACTCATAGAAGAGTTTTACCAAGTGTTTTTACAACTCTGTAACATGAACCATCAGATTCTCTGTCTCTTATATTAGGCTCTTTTCCATGTCACCTGTCTCCTAATTGCTAACCCAGGGCCATGTATTAAGCAGAACTCTACTCCAATGTACCATTTCCATATCAGGTAATGTCATCCTACCTGCTACAACAAACAACCCCAAATCTCAGTGGCTACATTCAGGAAAGGTTTATGTCGTACTCTAATTACGTTAGACGGCAAGTTTGAGGAAAGGGATACTATCAACTCCACGAAATCACTGAGAAATCTAGGCTTCTTGTATCTACTGGTCCTACCCTTGGCATCTTCCCCACTCAGCTGGCAGCGGGAAATGAAGTGGTTAGTTATGTATATTTTGTTATAGACCAAACCTAATATGGGTATACGTTACTTTCACTCCCAAGCCACAGTCGTATTAACTGCAAAGGACACTGAGGAATGTGGTCTAGGTGAGTATCCAGAAGAAAAGGCAGCTTGAAAAACAACAGTCTCCTCTTCAGCACATGAGTGAGTGAAATTGGCCCCTAAACTGGTTCCCTGCCTTTACTTTTGCTCTCCCATGATTCTTTTTCTTTTAAGTTTATTTATTTATTTTTGAGAGAGAGAGAGAGAGAGAGAAAGGGAGAGAGAGAGAAAGAGAGAGAGAGAATTAATGAGAGGGGGGAAAGACAGAGAGAGAGAGAGAATCACAAGCAGGCTCTGCACTGTTACTGCAGAGCCAGATGCAGAGTTCAAACCCACCAACTGCGAGATCACGACCTGAACTGAAACCTAGAGTCAGACATTTAACCAACTGAGCCACCCAGGCACCCCTCCTATAATTCTATTTTCAATTCAACAGCAGTTTTTTTCACATGGTTCTTCAACACCCCACAATAATGCCTCATTTTATTTGTAGTAAAGGCAAAGTCATTCCAGTGGCCTATCGTGCCCAACACGTTCTGGCCTCCGTACGTCTCGGGCTCCATCTCCACAAATTTCTCCCAATCTGCACCTGACACAGTGGACACATAAATGTTCTTAAATGTCCTCAAATGGGACAGGTGCAGCCTGGCCTTGACGTGTTTGTACTGGCCTCAAGGATTCTTCTTCTAAACATCTGCATGACTAAGTTCAATATTTCCTTTAATTTTTCTCAAATGTCACCCTCTCAATGAGGTCTGTGCCCAACTCCCAATAATACCTGAATTCTAGCATCCAATATACCTTCCATGGAAGGTACCATACAGTTCCTTCTCTCCCTGCTATGAAGCAATTGACAAAACTATACTTTCTGGTTGATGCTCTTATGGTTGGAAGGGACCATATGACAGTTCTTGTCAATGACCTTTGGATGGAACTGAGATGTGGTCCTTCTTGGCCAGAGTAATTCACCACCTGGCCAAGCAACCACCTGGCCAAGACTCTGGGCTCGCTTTTCTTCTGGCAAGCCAATGGCTGATTTAAACCACAGAACTTCTAGCCTTTCTGACTACAGACTGCTTATTTGTTAAATTTACCACTCCACTCTGTCTTCCATGGCAAGAACAGGAGTTTAAGGGGCAGGGATCTCTATCTGTCTTATTTATTACAATATCCCAAGTTCTCAAAATAATGTCTGTTATATATTAGACGTTCACTAAATATTTATCAAATTGATGAATGAATATATGAGAGCCCGAAAATTATATTCTACTGGATGAAGAAATCAAAAAAAAAAAAAAAAAAAAAGAAAGGACACAGAATAGGCAAGAAAAGTCTCCAAGGGATAATTGCAGACAATGAAAAGGTAAAACATAAAAAGTCAGTCTAAATACTTAATTATCTCACACACAGACTAGATGAGTATATACAGATATATTTTATAAAGAACACCAGAAATACATCCATATGTTTAACCAGGTTTATTTTTAGGTGTACAACTTGTATTTTCTTTACTTCTCTAATTTTACCAAATTCTAATTATTAATACATAGCACTATACAAACCTAAGGAGTTGAAACTTAAGAATATCTAGGTATATAGTATCTTCCGGTTTTAGTTGGATACCTACATACAATATTTCTCAGTTCCTGTTATAGTTTGATTTAACCATGTGCCTAAACTGGGGCCAATGGGATATAAATAGAAGCAATGAAACTCGAGATAATGTCCTTAAAGAAGCTTTTCTAGGAATCTGTGTATTCTTCCTTTATTTTTTAAGTTTATATATTTTGAGAGAGAGAGAGACCATGCATGGGAGGGGCAGAGAGAGAAGGACAGAGAGAGAGAATCCCAAGCAGGCTCTGCACCATCAGCATGGAGCCTGATTCAGGGCTCGAAACCACGAAGCAGGAGATCATGACCTGGCTCGAAATCAAGAGTCAGACACTCAACTGACTGAGCCACCCAGGCACCCCTCTGCATATCCTTCCTAACCCCTAGGTGAGAAATGTCAAGCACTGTAGTGGCTGGTTGACATTGACAGAGCTGTCCTGCCATCCCTTCTCAATTCCCCTTTGGATTCATGATACAAGAGAGAAATCAATTTATAACTTATTTTACTCACTAAACTTTATAGTCTGTTATAGCAACTTAGCTGTTATTCTAAACACCACTAAATTCAAGGAGGAGGGGACTACGTGGTTGGCTTATACTATTTTTTCGTTTAACATAAAGACAAAGATATTTCCCCATTTCTTTCTCTTTGTATGTGACTACTTATAAAAACTATCATAATGTGACTCTCCCTTTTCTGAAGAACAATATTTGTTAAAAATAAACAAAAGTTTTCAAAATCTTGCATTATTATGCAGATGCAATAGTAAAATATGTGTAAATATTTGCATAAATGTATATGCATCTTTATTGCGACAAATCTTCAACAGTTAACACAAAAATTCCTAGGCAAAATTTGCTATGTAGAAAAATAGGATACAAAGAAATCTTATTCATACTAGCTCTTTTCATCAACACCCAATACAAAACTAATGAATATCTGTACAGATAAAAATATGCCACTTCTTTCATCACAAAAGGGTAATTTTTCAGCCAACAGTGTTAGTTTTACTTAAGATACATCCTTTGTTACACTTCAGTATAGCATGGGAAAATGCATATGGGGAATGCTCTACGAAAGCACACCAAGTCCATACTTTGTATGATTATATTTATAAATCTTTATTTTAGATCAATTCGGTACAAGTTGTTTTCATTGTACAGGACAGGATCTGATTAAATTGGTTTTGTTCTATAAATGCATAGCTTGGTTTATTTCCTGAACTCTGTCTATGATTTGCATTCCATGGTCCCTGCTGTTCACTGACACCTACCGTAATACAATCATATCCCTCTAGTTTTGTTCTATTTCTTTTCTTACCTCCTCTTAATTACCCCTTTTGTACCCCTTGTCTATGGTCTCTGTGTCTCTAATACATGGAGGTACTAATTTCACAACCCCCAAGGCTTGTCAGGTTAAAGATTAATGAGCAGACTATACTCAGAGGCTTTGGAAAGGTTAAGCATAATTACAAATGGGTATTTTATGCAATGCTGGAGATGTGCAAGCTGTTTTTTAAAAAAGGGCAAGAAAAAAGGTAATGAAACTTATGGGATTCATGTCAACTATTGTATTCTCAAAAAAAAAAGTCTTGTTAAAATGAGAAATTAGCATACTAACTAAAAGGGCTTGTTAAATTCTACCCTTTGTTTTATTCACGATTAAAACACACGTGCACACACACACATACACACACACACGGTAAAAAATTTAGGTACAGTTACAGGCCTATACTATCACTGACTTTTAATTTTACTTTTTCTTTATTGTGAAAAATTACTTTTTCATATTTAGACTAAAAGGAAAAGTTATGGTTTGAAATAAATACAGTAGCTAAGCATTGCTACTGGAGAAATTAAATAGCATTCAGAGAGGGAATACGTAGTTTCCACTTGAAATTTTATAGCTCACCATGAAAAGAGCTACTTTCCACAGAAAAAAATAACTTAAACCTTCTTTAGAGGTTCAGTTACAAAATTATTGTAAAATATAAGCTGAACATCTGGCCATCTTAGCACCAGGGGGATGGAAGTAGGATTATAGTAATTAAAAGAAATCCAGTCAGTGTTTTACTAATTATAAAGTGTTACCAGGGTTAAAACATTCTTGTTTAAAAGTCAGAAATCTGTTGACCTAATTGGAGATGCTTTTTCCCAAAATGTTTCAGAACAAGGGAATATGCTGGAATTAACTTTTCTCAAAAGGAAAAAGAGATGGGGCGCCTGGGTGGCTCAGTCCGTTGAGCGTCTGACTGCGGCTCAGGTCATGATCTCACAGTTTCTGAGTTCGAGCCCCACGTCAGGCTCTGTGCTGACAGCTCGGAGCCTGGATCCTGCTTCGGATTCTGTGTCTCCCTATCTCTCTGTTCTCCCCCTGCTCACATGCTGTATCTTTCTCAAAAATAAGTAAAGATTAAAAAAAAATTTTAAAGGAAAAAGAGAGAGAGAGAGAAAATATTAATCTCTGAATGTTGAGTTGAGAAGAGTATTTTGAGGTTTTTGTTTTTTGTTTTGTAACAGAGATTAGACATTCCTAGTGTTAATTCATTTCCTTTTAGAGTGTTAGTCAAGCCCCTACTAAGGGCAGCCCCTGTACTTGTTGTACTGCTATGAACATCGTCATCATTGGACATGTAGATGCGGACAAGTCTACCACTACTGGTCATCTGATCTCTAAATGTGGTGGGATCGACAAAAGAACTATCGAAAAATTTGAGAAGGAGGCTGCTGAGATGGGACAGGGCTCCTTCAGGTATGCCTGGGTCTTGGAGAAACTGAAAGCTGAACGTGAACGTGGTATCACCACTGATATCTCCCTGTGGAAATTCGAGACCAGCGAGTACTATGTGACCATCACTGATGCCCCAGGACACAGAGACTTTGCCAAAAATATGATTACAGGCACATCTCAGGCTGACTGCTGTCCTGATCGTTGCTGCTGGTGTTGGCGAATTTGAAGCAGGTTGTCCAAGAAAGGGCTGACCCGTGAGCATGACCCATGAGCCCTTCTGGTTTACACACTGGGTGTAAAACAGCTTATTGTCGGTGTTAACAAAACGGATTCCACTGAGCCCCTCTACAGCCAGAAGAGATACGAGGAAATCGTTAAGGAAGTCGGCACCTACATTAAGAAAATTGGCTACAACCCCGACACCGTAGCATTTGTGCCCATTTCTGGTTGGAATGGCGACAACACGCTGGAGCCAAGTGCTCACATGCATTGGTTCAAGGGATGAAAAGACACCTGTAAAGATGGCAATGGCAGTGGAACCACACCGCTTGATTGAATTCTGCCACCTACTCATTCAACTGACAAGCCCTTGCGTCTGCCTCTCCAGGACGTCTACGAAATTGGTGGTATTGGTACTGTCCCTGTGGGTCGAGTGGAGACTGGTGTTCTTAAGCCAGGCGTGGTGGCCACTTTTGCTCCAGTCAGTGTTACAGCTGAAGTAAAGTCTGTTGAAATGCACCATGAAGCTTTGAGTGAGGCTCTACTTGGGGCCAGCGTGGGCTTCAATGTCAAGAACGTATCTGTCAAAGATGTTCGTCGTGGCAATGTGGCTGCTGATAGCAAAAATGACCCACCAATGGAAGCAGCTGGTTCAGGATAATCACAGCTCAGGTGATTATCCTGAACCATCCAGGCCAAATCAGTGCCGGATACACCTGTGCTGGACTGTCACACAGGTCACACTGCCGGCAAGTTCGCTGAGCTGAAGGAGATTGACCGTCATTCTGGAAAAAAGCTGGAAGATGATCCCAAATTCTTGAAATCTGCTGATGCTGCCATCGTTGATATGGTTCCTGGCAAGCCCATGTGTGTTGAGAGCTTCTCTGACTACCCTCCTCTGGAACATCTTGCTGTTCGTGACATGAGACAGACGGTTGCTGTGGGTGTCATCAAAGCAGTGGACAAGAAGGCAGCTGGACCTGGCAAGGTCAACAAATCTGCCCAGAAAGCTCAGAAGGCTACTTAACTGCCCCAATACCTGCCACCCCAGTCTTAATCAGTGGCGGAAGAACGGTCTCAGAACTGTTTGTGTCAATTGGCCATTTAAGTTTAATAGTAAAAGACTGGTTAATGGTAACAACGCATCGTAAAACCTTCAGAAGGAAAGGAGAATGTTTTTTGGACCATTTGTTTTTTTGTGTGTGTGGCAGTTTTAAGTTATTAGTTTTTAAACTCAGTGCTTTTTAATTTTTTTTTAATGTTTATTTACCTTTGAGAGAGAGAGAGAGCAAGCACAAGCAGGGGAGAGGAAGACACAGAATCCATAGCAGACTCCAGGCTCTGAGCTGTCAGCACAGAGCCCAACACGGGGCTTGAACCCATGAACCAGGAGGTCATGACCTGAGCCGAAGTCGGATGTTTAACCAACTGAGCCACCCAGGCGCCCCTAAAATCAGTACTTTTTAATGGAAACAACTTTGACCAAAAATCTGTCACAGAATTTTGAGACCCATTAAAACAAAAATTTAATGAAAAAAAAAATTCCACTAACGCATTAAATTTTTAATCTCATTAAAAAAGGGGGAAAACCCACCCTTTTAACTCCATTACTTCTTTATCTACCACACCATTTTACTCATTTTCTTTATAGCAGAATTCCTCAAAATACTTGTGTATTTTTTCCAGTCTCTGATTCCTTGCTTCTCAATCTATTTTAAATTCTCTCCAATCAGACTTTCAAAATCACTCCAATTAACTGAAATGACTATTGTCAAGGTAGTCGATGGGCTCTCCAAATCCGTCATCCAATCTCTGTCCTCCTCTTCCATGGCTCATCAGCATTTGGCATATATAATTCCTTCCTTCTTGATACATTTCCTTCACTTGCCATGCAAGACATTTGCAAGGAACTGGCTTTACACATTTGCTCCATCGCATTCTCCTTTCTAGCTCCTAATCTTTGGAGTTCTTGCTGTTGTTTCAGGAATGGCCCAGCATAGTTCCTGAACATTTTCTCTCGTCTACCAAAGCTCTCTCCTTCAGTGAGCTAATCTAGGCTCATTTCTGGACTTATGACTGTTAGGCAAAAATTTTTACTGTCAACCAATCATTTATGTTCTCCCTCAAATTGCCCAGACCCCTCACAGTTACGTGAGTCTATTGGGTTGGCCATCATCAACAGGAATGTCTATCTCTTCTAGGCAAAGCATCTAAGAGTTGGTCTGACATCTTCCCGCTCATGATGGTGGTGATACCTGGTGACAGTGACGGCCTCAGATTGGAAGAGTGGAGTTCTGGGATGGAACTGACTTTAATGTCCGAATCCAGTGCTTGGAAATGAGCTGCTCCAAGAAGAGTGTTTGGATAACAGACCTTGAACAAGAAATAATGCTTTTTTTTCTTTAAGCACAGGGTCAGCAAATTTTTTTTTTTTTTTTTTTTTTTGGGACAGAGAGAGACAGAGCATGAACGGGGGAGGGGCAGAGAGAGGGAGACACAGAATCAGAAACAGGCTCCAGGCTCTGAGCCATCAGCCCAGAGCCTGACGCGGGGCTCGAACTCACGGAACGCGAGATCGTGACCTGGCTGAAGTCGGACGCTTAACCGACTGCGCCACCCAGGCGCCCCACAGGGTCAGCAAATTTTTTTGTGTGCAGAATGACAGATGATAAATATTTTAAGCTTACAGCCATACCATCTCTGTTGCGGGTATTGATTCTACCATTACAGAGAGAAAGCGGCCATACACAAACTGTAAATAGGTGTGGCTGTGGTCCCAATAAAATCACACTTACCAAAAAGGGTGGTGGCTAAGATTGGCCTATGGACCATTGTTTGCTGAGCTCTGCTTTAAGCCAGTAAGATATGGGGGTTTCCTTGCTATCATAGCATATAGCTTGGTCTATACTGATTAACACAACTTTCAGATTTATGTGGTCATTCCAGACCTCCAGGCACACATATGATTGCCAAAGGGTCTTAACTGCTTTCCTCCGTTGTATTTTGTTTTTACCCTTTTCTCTCCTTCAAAGGTCAGTATCATATTATCAAAACATAAACTCGAACATGCCACTCTTTTGCTCAAAATTCTTCAATCACTTTTTATTTAACAAATGTCTAAAATTCTTACAATAGCCTGGAAATAGGGTAACCATTCATTCCAGTTTGCTAGGGCAGTGCTTAGATATAATCATTAGGCTTATCTCCTTTCACTTTCAAAAGTGTGATGGGTTATATTAAACACAAATTTATAAAGGGGGTTGTGCCTGGGTGGCTCAGTCGGTTAAGCATCTGACTTGATATCAGCTCAGGTCATGATCTCATGGTTCGTAGGATTGAGCCCCACATCAGGCACCATGCTCACAGTGCAGAGCCTTCTTGGGATTCTCTCTCTCCCTCAACTCATGCTACCTTTCTCTCTCAAAATAAATAAACACTTCTTAAAAAGTGTGAGGATTTAGCCCTGTAATACCTCAATAACCTCATTTACTGCTATTTTCTAATCTTTCATACTGTGCCAGCCATATTGGCCTCCTGGCTATTTCTTGAACACACAAGACACCATTCAATTTTAGGACTTTTTATATATGCTATTCCCATTTTTTTGTATGTTCTTCCCCAGAAATAAACTTAGATTCCTCATTATCTTTGCACCCTTCCATAAATGACACTTTCTAAATGTGGCCTTCTCAACTATCTTGTTATAAATTGTACACCATCCACTAATCCACTTTCTATCCACCTCCCTTAAGTACTGTTCACCATAACACTTACAACTATCTATGACATATAAGATTGATATGCTGTCCTTACATAACTCATTTACTGAGAATCTTTTCACACCAGAATATACCCTCGATGAAGACAGCTTACCTCCTCAAACCTACATCAATGGCTTTATATAGATGTCCTACAAACACCGTTTCAATGAATAACATCTAGAATGAAAGTAGCTAAGTCTTAAAAGAGGGATTGTTTCTCTTCAACTTTAGTTGCATTCAACTGACTGGGATAATCTATGTCGTAACCTGAATCTCCTAGAACAGAGACTCGGGGAAGCATGAAGTAACAATACTTCATATGGAAGGTCTAATCTTCATTAATAATGAGGAAAGAATCAAGTGAATGAGAATATTATGAGAAGCCATGCATGGTGATGTCCTACAGTGTTCTCCATTGCTTTGCAAAGAGCTGCTTAAAGACCCAGAGGACTGTTTCACAGGTGATTTTGCTCAGGCATATGGAACATCTCCTGAAAGGCCAAATGGAGAAAACTTACCTTGGCTCAAATCTAGTAGAGGGAGAAAGGAAGCAAATTGATCTACTCTGCTCGCTCGTATCTCATGTTTCCCTTTGGTCAAAGTTAGCTGCTTGGGGATTTAATGCCCCTGAACTTTCTGGCTGCATTATTTGGTTCTTCTGAAACTGCTTGAAAAGTCAGATCTTAAATCCTGTGGTGTGGTATTTTATTTAAATTTGTTAGTATTTCAAGGAGCCAAAGACACAAGTCTGGTTGGCCTCAGGCAGAGAAACTGTGTAGACCCAGAGAAGGTTAGGAGGTCAGGGTAGCTGCTGAGAAGGAGCAAGAGGTTGAGTGTCCAGGAGTCAGGGAAGTCAGAGGAAATTTGAACAGTACCTAGGATGTGTTTTTTTATAGCCCACTTTTAAAAAAATGGACACATCCATATTTCATGGCCACAATGACTACATACATTTCTCTTTTCCAGGAAAACACATGTATTGATTTTGTTTTGTTCCTTTTAATTAGCAATATAATGTTAGCTTGTGGATAGATTAGGTAGCTGCCTAGAATGAATGATCAGCTTCGAATAACAAATTATTAAAGATCTGCTAAACGTATAAGAGAAAGTGTTGCCTGCTTAGAATCTAACCTGTGAAGAAATCCCACAAAACTTGAAAACTAATTGGCACAAGCTGCTCTAACAATGGCTAAATTGTGAATTATGAGTGTGGTCAGCTGGATAGTAAATAACCGACTTCTATTACCAACAACTCACAGGATATACAATCGCCAATGACAATGATTCACCCTCCCAGAGAAAGTTGAGGTTCTGTCTTCATAACGATGGTGGTGGAACTGAAGATGTGCAATGAGTAATACCGACTTCTTCAGAGGTAAATGTAGCTTAGAACATAAGAGAGAACAAATTCCTTCCTTAGTTTTTGGAAAGCATGCTATCTAAGCTGCTTTCAGGGGCATGCATGCTAGATTTCTCCCTGTAAAGTAAAAGAGAATCTGCTTTTGCATTTCAAATTACCATGCAGAGCTACCATTAACTTCTTCATTTCAACACAACCATGGACATAGAACTGACCTAAGAAGAAATGACCAGATAGCTAGATGGTTGAATATGCAAGTTCCCCTTAAGCATGTTAAGTCCCAACAGTAATGCTCCAACTTTGGAAATCTAGGCCTATTCAGTAAACAAAATATTCCCTAACACCCCTACTTGTGAATTAAAAACATAGTATTTTAGGGACATATGAAGGATTGGTCTTCATGTTTTGAAGTCATGACTCAGTACCGATCACTCCGTTGTTGACATAGGAAGAGACCCTAAACTTAAACCTGCAAGTGTATTTCATGAGATCGCTACTCAAGCTAGTTTTTCAGTAACTTTAGGCATCAAAAGGAGAGTTTTACACAGTTTAGCTCTACTTTGGGTAGTCTGGTAAGTGCAGTTACTAAGTGTTCATGACACTATCTCATGATTTCAAAGTTAGATATCAAATTAGGAAGTATCATCTAATTTTTATTTTTTAAAGATGCAACTATTTAGAAACAAAAATTAGAACTTCTTCCTTAACCTTTAATTAAGTTTCTTTTATTGTCCTTAAGAAATGATATGACTAGGATTCCTTTGTTATTTCATTTAGTAGTAATTTAATAATACTATTAATTTAGTAGTTATTACATTTACTTTATGGCTATTAAAGTAATACCTTGATAAAGAATAATAAGTAAACTTTTATCCACCTGATATACAAACCAGAATGCATTTATCAAGATTTTCTCACTGAGAACATTTCAACACAAATGATACCTACTAAACTAACAATATTGGAACAGAAATAAGTTAAGAAATGAATGGTTCTAAAGGCTTGCAGAGTTACTGTCCCTTGCTCAAAATTTCTCTTTCCTGGTTTTTTTTATCAGTTGGGATTTCTGCTGAGTTTTCCTAGGTACATTTCCAATAATGAAAAAGTCTCAATTTAATAGCTTTGGAAATAGAGTAATATTTTGTCCATTAACAGGAAAGCATTTTCTTCTTAATAAGGAATAGACTAATGACTGAAAGAAGAAGATGACAAAGTCAAACTGAAAATAAAGGCCAGGTCTTCAAAAAAATAGTAAAATAAAATAAAGTAAAATAAAAAACCCTGATGAGGTAGGGCATGACCATAAGTCCAGCTTGGGTATATATATACTTTGGAAGATCACGGTCAAGCTACAGGATGGCAGAAAAGGGCACATGTCACCTTTTACTACCCATTTACATATTTTACATATGTGATCTGATATGGCCTTCCCAACAACCTGATCAGTATTATTTCCTTGAATATCACACAAAGAAACAGATTCAAAAGGTTGGGAAACTTTCCCCAAATCACACACATCAAGAGTTCTCAAACTTCTGAGTGCAGTAGAATAGCTTGTAGAGCTATTTAAGTACCAAGTACCATAGTTCCATCACGTAAGCTTCCAGTTAAGTGTTTAGTCTGACATTCTCATAATCTCTCCACTGTTTACCCTGAGTGTGAGGAACACGGACTTGACAACAAGCAGAAGAGCCACGATTCAAGAACTAATTCTCAACCAAAACCAGTATTGCACAGGAAATAAAATTGGTACGGTTTATACTAATCGGTGCCCCTTTTTTCCTGCTCATTTGAACATTAACATTAGACGTGACATTAATTAACTTTGGACACAGGAATTTCCCTTGCCTTGAAATGAAAGACAAAGTCCTGAGTTCTAGCACTTATTTTAGGATTTTGTTCTACAGATACACTAACTATACTAATTATTTTGGTTGCTGCTTTCCTCTACATTTAAATTTAGCTAGTTCCAAAGTTTTGTCTGGTAGCAATATTGGAAATAAATGGAAAATATGGCCAATGTGTTGTCCGGAGAAGTAGGAACTACCATTGATGTGATTGTCTGCACCCAGGAGGCTTCCAGGAACCGAAGCTTTGAAGTTTTATGATGTTACCTACTCCCTCATTGCACATATTGAATTCAGTTGCACACAGATTTAGAAGCATGGCTGATCTTCAACACTAATGAGTGGATGCATGGTGGTCAGGTAAATTCAATCAGAGTTTTTTTCTTTTCTCTGTAATTATTTATTATTGTTATTCCTTCCCCTTTTTCAAATGAGAAAGGAGACATGAGTTTTTCAAAACATTAAAGCACTTAACCTCATGATCTCAACACTGTTCAAGCTGATTTGCAAATTTAGGTATAGTTTTGTTTGGCAAAGCTAAATCAACAAATAAGAATGGATTCATATCACATTTCTATACTAAGCTAGAAGAGAAATATTCTAAATTCTTTTTATTAAGAGGCATTAATTTGTGTTGATCTTCCTTTAAGTCAAAGACCTCATAATTATAAAATTTGGCCTTGCACTTATTTCCTATTTCAACAAGCATTTATTGGACACATTTACAAGATTTTCTATTAGGTATTTTGGGTCTTTCAAAGATGAACAAGAAATTACCCCTTTCTGCAGAAAGTTTATAATTCACCGCCTTAGGTCAATTTAGTGGAAAAGCAGTAGCACAACAATTAACTGAAAAACAAATAGTAAACACTATCTCACAATACCTATAACATGGATCTAAGACAATTGATAAATCCATTTCACCATCGGAGATCAGAGCTGGGGACTAGTCAACACATTGGGCAGGGAAAGATCAGAGACAATGAAGGAGCAGAGGCAAACCTAGGAGGCAAGCATGGAGACCAAGACCTAAAAAACAGGCAAGAACAGCTGGAGACAGAAGAAAGGGCAGGAACAAAGGACAATGGTGGACAAGATATTAATATGCAAATTCAAAAAGTAGAAAAGAATAATATGCATAAAGAAAAGCAGATTTATCCTGAAATGTTAATACAAGAGAAACTGATGTTTGAAAAAGCTGTACTGACAAATCCCTGCACAAAAGAAAGCAGAAAAATACCCCAAGTGTTTCAGGAGTTGATCATTTGATGAAGGAGTCATTTACTGTTTATTGTTGTGAACTGGTCTGCTTTCACAATTAAGAACACTGGGAAAAGCAACCGTCGGGAGACCTGGTTCTCATTCCAACCGGTCAATAGCCATCCGATGTGCCTATGTCGCAACTCCTTTGGGTCTTGGTTTCCTCCACTGTAAATTGGTGCCGGGCAAAGGACGGGCTAGGGTGGAGCTGGGTGAGGAGAGATTTCAGGTTCAAAAATTCTGTGACATGGTGACACAAACATCTGGCAACGACAGAATAGGGACAGAAAGTACAGAACACCATAAGGGCATTGTATACATGCCATAGAACAGGGAAGCAGAGAAAAAGTGTATTGTGTGACACATCATGGAGGAAGATTTAAACCAGTGTAATACAGGATTCTTGCTTGTAGCGGAGGGTGGGGGGATTTGGAGGGAAAGGCATGAGGAGAAACAAAGAGACAAAATGTGTTTAGGTAATGGCAGTGCTTCAATCTGGCTTAAGAAGAGAGAAGCTATAGGGAGGGGAAAGAGAAAAATGTTAGTGAAGATCCACGGGGAGGGCAGAAGATGCATACCTCCAGCTGAGGGCTATTTACATTTTCTTTTTAATATGATCATACCTGTGATTCAGGGTGGAATCCCACATAGGTGATGCCAATGTCACCTCTTTGATTCCAGACCTGTGGCTCCCACAGCCCATCAGTCAAGGCTCGTTCCCACCAGCCTCTCTCTAAATCTATCTCAACACAGGCAGCTGTTACCAACACAATAATACGAGCAGGAAACTTGAACTCTATTTTCTACTCCTTCTTCTGAGATATTAAGCTGGTAACTGACATCAAATGGAACCAGAGGTGTATCATCAGACTGGCAACCTGGGGAGCGGAAGGAAGGAAGGAAGGAAGGAAGGAAGGAAGGAAGGAAGGAAGGAAAGAAGAGATGAGACCCACTGCAGAGGCCTCGCCATCTGCAAGATAGGACAGGGGAAAAGGAGGCCACCAAGGGAACCTTGCAGGATTGGCA
The DNA here is from genome assembly GCF_028018385.1 of Neofelis nebulosa. NCBI lineage: Eukaryota > Metazoa > Chordata > Mammalia > Carnivora > Felidae > Neofelis > Neofelis nebulosa. Next base: position 213,270,757 of record NC_080782.1, read on the forward strand.
GTGAAATTTAGGACAAGGAGAAGACAGTTTACAAGGTAGGTGTGAGGAATGATGTGATTTAGGGCTTGTTGAATTTAGGTGTGGGCAGGGTATGTCTGATAGGACTGGACTTTGTGGTATGTGAAAGAATCAAATGGAGTAGAAAAGCAGCAAACGCGTTTTAGACAGAAGCAAAAATACAATCAAAGGGTGGAAATCAGCTACCATGTGTAGAGAAGGGAAGCCAGTAAATTCTGAGAACACTCTTCCTAATAGAGAAGAGAAGGATGCAAGGTTGTCTAACAAGGTGGTGCTGATTACTGGACGCCTCAGTCTCTTCCTATTCTCCCGGGGCCTGACTGCCTTCCCTTCTAATCATCATATGAAGAGCGGCCAGAGAAGCAGGAGGCCCTGTTTAAACAGCGTGAAAAATCAGGGAGACACAAAAGAGCCAGCCTAAGTCAGAAGGCCAAGACAGATGCACGCAAGGGGAAGGCTCATGCACAATTCCCTGGCCTTCATTGAAGGATCTGTACTTGATAACGTGTACTGTCTGCTCAGCTATGCTTCGGTAAGATGCTCCGCACACTGTGCCAATAAAGCAGGCATCCTGTGGGACGCAGGGCCATTTTTCTGAGTGGTAGTGTTTGGGTCCTGGTTTTATATTTAATCCTCACAATGTCAAACAAACCTGTGGCTCTCCAACCACTCGGCAATCAGGGTGCGCCATCCCTGCCACTGGAGACAAAGTCATGACGTTCGGAAACTTGGGTTCCTTCATCCTCAACACTTCAGTAAAGGAAAAGAGAGGTTCGCCACATCTGTATGAGCGCTCCCTATCAAAAAGCGGTTGTAGATCGAAGGTGGGGAAGCCGCCTGAATCAAACACCCAGGCCATCCCTGGGTAATTTGGCTCGAAGCTCAGAAAAGGCAGATCTGGTGCTACAGTTTCTGATTAACTTGAACCTCCATTCTTGCGTTTGTTTTGTTGTCAGGCCACAGAACAAAAGGACAGAAACAAATGACAACTATAACTGATGTCCATTTACCAGGTAAGGTGGGTATATGGTGATGTTCAAATGCCAGTGCACTCAACTTATTTTTGTCGTAGGTCTTTTGTTTGGGAAATACAGCCGGCAGAAAAAAGCACTCGTGCCATAGATCTCTATGGTTATACCTGGCGCTTCAGACATGGACGATCTGGCTTCAAAAGGTTGATAATGACAGATGTGAGGCGAACTGCCCTGATACTGATCATCCCTATGGGAGACGGGCTGTAACTGGTCTCAGGGTGGAAAATGAATAAATGGGTTGGAGTGCTATTTGCCAAAGCAAGGTCACCACGGCTGAATAGCAATTCAGGATGCATAACAGTCAAACAGAGACATTTGGTCCTTGGTTGTCTGTAAGTTAAGGTATTAAATTTGTAAGATACTGTTTTTAATTCACAGTTTTAATATAATTGTGTTGACTCAATTGGAGTTGTTGGACATTGTAATTTCTGAGTTCTAATCTGTTTTTTTTTTTTTTTAAGGCAGAGCAAGCATTGATTGTCCTCATTAAAGTTTGAACAGCAGCTATAAAAGCAGCATGATGGAGCTGAGTATCAGCTTAAGAAAAAAGATGAGAAATGATGGAAGCAGGCAATGGAACAGGAAAAAAGCTTAAATTGTCACACCTGTTCCAAGCACCCTCTTGGGCTATTTACTGTGGGGTAAAAGGGCTCTGCAAAATGAGCGCGTGACACGGTGAGGCATGGAGAATCCCCACGCAGGATTTATCCTAAATATTCCGAAGGCAGCATGAGAGAAAGTAGAGGTTCCTTGGGGTCTGCGTGCAGGACAAGGATTAGTGTAAACATGGAGAAGTGTCACAGAAGTTTAGAAACCTGGGGGTGGGGGGAAGCAAGAATAGAAAACAAGGGCTGGCATCTGGAAAGAACCTGAGGACTGTGAAACAAATTTTAGTTTGAATGCTTTTTTTCTCTCTCTCTTGAAGCATTCTTTAAAATTTTATTTTATTATTACCTAGTGATTTGGATTTGATGTTTTTCACCTAAAAGAAAATCCCTGAATTACCAAGTGAAATCCTAACAGTTGTGGTCCACTGTGTTACTATGCAGTTAGGCACATAATAAATCAATAGTCTAGGATGAATGGAATATTCCAGCTTATCATAACTTAGGGGTCTCATGGACAGTTAATGGCCTTTGGAAAGAAATACTACTCAAGCTTCAAATTCCAGCTGAACTCTGCATGCTATAAGGGCAGGAGAACTTAGACCAGATGAGTCCCTTTCTCAAGCACATGCCATGCTGTGTGGATCCGGCTGTGGAAGCAGTTTGCCAATCTTATCTTCAGAAACACATAGTCGGTGTTCAGCCAATAATGAATGTCAAAATAATACTTAGCTTCCCTTTGGGTGATTCAAAGGGCTCTGGCCAGAAAATAGGCATAATAACCTTTCTGGTATGTTTCTCATTAATTGCCCTTCAAACTGAGAGAGGTATTTTCAGAAGACTGTTTGCTTGTGCTGAAAGATCAGGGAGCAGCAAACAGTGTGAAAAGCACTGAGTTGGACACAATCATTACGAGTGATATATTGCACGAATAAACATGAAAGTCCAATCTTGGCACCAACCTGCACAGGAATCTATCAGAAGCTTCTGCATTCATATCACTGTGTTAGAGTAAATAACAACTACGGCATCTCTGATCCCCACGTGCAAAATGAAGATTTACATATAATGAGTTGTATATGTTTCCCTTTTGTCTTTCTATCCAATCAGACTTCCAGCCCGAACTTGAGACCAAGAAGAAAAATGCCCCAAAGTCCAGGATCAGAGAAGTGGGGACAGGAAATGGACAACCCTTGTATGGACACGAGGGATGAGTACTAAAGGAAGGGTCACATAGAGAGGATTGGCAAATATAGTTCCCAGCCCAGTTTTGTCTGCGTATCCTATTTCTCTTTTAGACAAAGGAAAATGCCGGTAGAAAGACTGTTGAACAAAAGTATCTTGTCAAGGACAGTAGATCCCTGTTCTAGAAGGGAAATACCACTTTGTATCTGGAGAAAGGAGAGTCAAGATTGATAGGCAAAAGTCTAGTGAGAGAAGCATGGTGGAGGCCCCTTCAGAGAGCAATGAAATGTGGGCCTGTCAGGGAGGAAAAAAAAGACTAGCTTCTAAAAGCAGGGGTGGGACAGAACGGAGGCCATGAGATAATGACTTAGCAAAAATCTTAAAAAAGTGTTCTTCCCAAACTCCCCGCACAAGGGTAATTTAAAACAAGCTGTTAGTGATGATAAAAGAAAGCTTTCCAGAGAATACATTTCACTGAACCTTCTGGATTCTTTGTTCCAAGAAAATGTTTAAAGAGTATTTTTCCACAGATCCCAATATTCTCCTTTCTCCTTTATGACTGGGCTCTTGTTGTTTTATACTGATTTTTATGGGTTTGGGTTTTATGTAACTATGCTTTTCTTTATTGCAAATGACCTGAAATCCTTTTTGGGAAACAGCACGGTATAAATAATATGTTTTTTAAAATACCGTCCACTCTTGGTGTTCCCTAGGTTTTTCAAGCTAGTGAAAATCGAGATTAAAATCAATACATATTACATAAAATATATTAAATATAAATATATGTGCGTACATCAACATATATATTCTCACAGGAAAAGGGTGGGTGGGTGACCCCCTTGAAAAAGAACCATTAGTTTCATGAGTCAGTTGTGTAAGATGAGAAACTGCTTTCACGTGAAGTTTCCTTTGAGGGAATACTTACGATATGCCTAGTAGAAATGAAAACTGGGAAATATTTGCAACGATTCAGATCCTCAGAATGAAAATGAAAAACAACAATGTAAAAATTTTAGAATCAGACCAAAATGTAGAGATCCTGAGACAAAAGCTTGTCTTTGTGTCATGTATGCTAAAAATTTCACTGACTACATATATCCTTCAGAAGCTTGTGAGCCGACATGGCTTCCTTACTACAGACATTCTATAGAAGAGACTGCACTTCACTTTGGCAAAGCAAACGCATCAACAAGGAAAAGACATTTTGTAAAACTAGTGATAGGAAATCGGATAAACCTGCTAAAGCACTAACTCTGTAAACTCACTATAGGCCAGGTACTAGGTACATCCTTCAACACATATTTATCTCATTAAATCTCCCAAATGCCTTATTAGGAAGGCCCAGAGAGGGTATGTTGTTTTTCCCAGGCTGTGCACCTTATCAGTGGCAGAGCCAGGATACAACTTCTGGTTACCTGATTCTAGAGCTCACCTTCACCAGGAATCACCTACAGAAATGAGCAGAAAGGGGAAAATGACCAAATGGAGAGGAAAAACAGTCTTCCTTTTCTAACAAAGTTCATGAACGGGAAAGCTTATGAAAGAAACAAAGTTGAGAAGATTATGAATGAGATAGGCAGTTATACTTCTTGGAGTACCCAACGTATTCATCAATATTGGTTGAATACCTCATATTTTCAAGACACAATGCCAACTGTTGGGGAGGATACAAGAAATTCATCTGTTTGACTTCATCTCTTTCCATGGGATCCTCCAGTGGCTCCCTGGTGCTTCAAAAAAAAAAAAAAAAAAAGGAGGGGGGACTCCTTAGTTTGACACGAAGGCACTTCACGATCTAGTCTCATTTGCTGTCAGGGCTCTTGTAGCTTGCTCTCAAGTTATTCTGAAATGACCACCAGTCATCTGTTATGTCTTGGTGAATTTCCATAGGCTTTTCCCTCTCTCCCCTTTTGGCCTGCCTACAAGAAATCCTTCAAAACTCACCTCAAACATATTTTGTAGAGGCTAGTTTGGCTAAACACAGTTCTGAGTCAGGTACCCCCCCTTTCTGTTCTCATAGCCTCTCACATTATGCTTTTTCGCTTATTTTCCTCTACCATGGAAATATGTGTTTTTTTTTTCAAGCAGGAATTATATCTTTCATTTATTTTTCCCTGCACTGAGCTTGGCACAGGAGCCATATAAAAATATTTGAACTATTTATTGAAATAACGACAGGTTTTAAATAGTGAATATATGCAACATATGTAATAGGTAATTACCAAATTTTAAAAAGAAACAAAATCAAAAGAAGGCAAATAAAGCAGTAGTATCTCACGAAGGATTTGAAGCATCTTACAAAAATGTTTCAACACAAAAGATGAAATATATAGTCAAGAGAATCATTACAAAGAGGAAATAATCACACCCTGGGTTGGATAAGCACACTAAGAAAGCTTTCTATGCTGTATTACAAAAGAGTAGGGGGGAGGGTAAGCGTCCATAAATATCATTCCTAGTGACTAAAGTGTGATCTGTTACCAGATTCACAGGGCCCATAATATGAAATCACATCAGTTTTTCAGTAGAACAGAGCTGTTCTGATTGGTAAGCCTAAGGAAAATTTTACTTTGTTTTCATATAAAGAGGAAAGTTCTGTGATAAAGAACTCAATGTTTCCTATGCTTCCTTATACTTCCTGTAATAATAAATGCATTTCACATAGCCATTTCAAATAAAGTCTTTCAATGTAGGTCAATGACCCAGCACTAAAGCAGAATTCAGTAAAAGTAAACCTAATGGGGGTCAAAATAATACTGTCCAACACAGTAAAATAGACCTCTGATGGTTGGACTTTATCCAAAGGTAACATTCAGGACAGCCAGAAGAGCCTATGTTGCATGGCTTTTAAGGAATTTTCCATAAATATTATATCTCACAATAGGCATTTAATAACAACCTGACAGCAGGAATTTCAAGATTATATTATTTGGCAAGTATCTAGAGAAGAGAACGTCTTCTGTTCTTCTGATCAAAGCACATTTCACATGCTCTGCCAACCAACTGAGAAGACTAAATACAAAATAAGGATTCTAATGAAGATTTATGCCTGAACGAATCTCCACCCAACCATTTTAGAGGAATACACCTGATGAAGTTTTTACATTTTTTTTTTTTAAATTAGTCCTTGGTCTACAACAGGAAATAGGTAATTGAGCAATTGACTAGGACAAAGCATCATCAATGTTACTTTGAAAGTTTCTGAAGGTTAGTATCATCAATAAACAACCACAATTTTAAAGAAAAAAAATGGTCATGTGTTTGTTTCAAGAAAGTCCCCATTGTGTTTCTAATAAAAATATTCTATCTTCCTGGTATATCCTCCAAAATGAATGAGTTGCAAATTAAAATTCTATTTGGGAATTATGTTTAAAAAGAATATCTGCAAAATGAAATGATTTTATTTTAAAGCATCTGAATTTATGCCCATTAACCACTAGGATATAGAAAGCGATGAAGGATTCTCTCTTAACACTAAGAACATCGGGAATGTACGGCTCCTCTCTGGCCTTTTGGGAAAAAGAGTAGTACAAATTCAGTCTTATGATGAGAGTGACAGCTACAGCTTTTAGAAGCAAAACACATGTAACCTGGGGAATGCCCATACAAGGACGGGAAAAGCGATGTGATGTTTATCAGAGCACTCACAATGTCTGCTACATTTGGATTATCATTATGTCACAGATGAAACAACAGAGCATTTTCTGCCAAAACTCACATGGTTGATAAATGGCAGTGAAAGGGCCAGAACTCAAGTGCAGTGAATGTTGATTGGTTGCATTCTCAGGGTCTATTTCCCAAGCTTAACAGGACCCTCACTTTCCCACATATATGGAGATGGGCTTTAACTGGTCAAAGAAAATCACTATATACCACTTTTCTGGCAACAAGGATTGGTTCAGTATTGAACACACTGAGCTACAAAAGTAGTACCCTTCTTGTACTAGACATAATTATAATATGGCCCCCACAATCTCCATCCTCTAGTGTTGTTGCCAGGATTATAGGACAGGATACAAGAGCATGCAGCAATGTAATTAAGGTTACTCATCAGATGAACTTTAAAGTAAGGAGATTATGTAGGTGGATGTGGCTTAATCATATACGTCCTTTAAAAGCAAAAAGATTTCTCCGGCTGGTAGAAGAAAAGAAAATCAGAGTAGCATGAGAAAGATTTGCCATGTTGTTGCTCGCCTGAAGATGGAGGGGATGATGTGGTAAGAAATGTGCGTAGGCTATGAAAGAGTGAGACTAGTTGACCTCTAGCAAAGAAGTGGCAACCTCACGCCATACAACCATATGGAACTGAATTCTTGCAACAACAAGTTTGGACAGCAGTTTTCCCCTCGAGTTTCTAGATGAGAACTCGGTCTGGCTAAAACCCCAATTTCAACCTTATATATCCCAGAGCAGAAAACCCAGACATACCACGCTGGACATCTGGCCTATAGAAACTGTGAGACAGCAAATTGGCATTATTTAATCTATTAAGTCTGTGGCAATTTGTTACACAGCAATTGAAAACTGATTAAATTTCTACATGTAAATGAGAAAGCTACAAATGTCCTAGCAGCCACCTGTCAAACATGAGCAGACAGTCTGCCAAAAAATGCACTGACACCACAGAAGAACAAAGAAATAGAAACAGAGAAGGTAGAACTTTAGTGTCTGTACAACCTCATCAAACCTTCCTGATACTTGCATATTTTTGGACTTTTTTTTTAAGTCAATAAATTCCATTTGCTGCATAGAGTCTGACTTAGATTTTCTGTTGCTTATATCCAAAGATACTCCAATGGATTCACCAAGCTCCTAGGTTACATGAACTTTGTCCGCAATGACACTGGCTAGAAAATGGTGGTACTTATCCTTAGATTTCATAGTTACCATAAGCATCTGATTTAATGCAATACCTATTAGAAATAAGTGAAAAATAAAGTGGAAAAAGATAGAGAAATAGGGTGAAATGTGAAGTATTTCAGAAGAGAAATTTCAACTAAAAGAATACAAATTGAAATTCTAACTTTGATAAATAAGATATCTGGAATGCTGAATATATTGGATGACTGAACAGCACACAGGGTAAAACAAAAGAATCAGTTTACTCAGAGACAGATCAACAGAAGTTATTCAAAGTGAAGAACAAGGAGAAAAAACTAATGCACAGTATATACAGGATACAATGTCAGAGTGACATTATCAAATGATCTAGCCCATGTATAATTGTAGTCCCAGGAGGAGAGGGGAATGTAACCTACGTAGAAGAAATATTTGAAGAGATTAAAACTGAAAATTCCAAATTTAATAAATGAAATCAATCTATACACTCAAGAAGTTCAGCAAATCCCAAAAACATTAAATTTTTCAAAAATATTACATCCAGCAACATCAGAGTAAAACCATTAATAACTGAAAATTAACAGAAAAGCTTATAAGCATCCAAAGAAAACAAATTCACATTACATGCCGGAAAACAAGAAAACAGCTGATGTATTTTAAGAAAAAATGGAAGACAGAAAATAATGGAACATGTTTTTCAATGCCGAAAGGGAAAAGTTCTGATATTTAGTTCTAAATCCATCCAAACATCCTTCAACAACATTAAGACAAAAAAAAAAAAAAAAACCATGGAAAAAAACAATAATCTTGATATACTGTTGGTGAGAATATTACATTGCATTTTCGCTTTGGAAAACAGTTTGGCAGGTTCTTAACATTTTAAACATAAGTATATTTTATGACCTACCAGTTCCAGCTTTGTATACCTAACTAAAGAAATGAAAACATAACGACCATCCAAAAATTTCCACACGTATTTTCATAGTAGCACTTACAACAGCCAAAAAGTAGAAATAACCCAAATTTCCATCAACTGGTAAATGGATTTCAAAACTAAGTGGTACATCCATTCAATGCAATAATGTTAAATAATAAAAAAGAATGAAATTCTGATGTATACTACTCATGGAAGAAACTTATAAAGCATTATTCTAAGAGAGTCATTTGGCATAAAAACCACATATTCATACTTGTATTTATACGAAATGTGTAGAACAGGCAAATCCATGGGAACAGGAAGTAAAAGAGTGATTGTCTGGGACTCGGTGTGGGAATAGTGACAACTGGACATGAGAGATTTTATCAGGGTGATGGGAATGTTCCAGAAGTAGACTATGGTGATATGTACAACTCTAAGTTTACTAACTTTAATGAACTATACAATTAAAAGGGGCAAATTTCATGGTATACGCATAAATTATAACTTGATAAAGTGTTTTTAAAAAATAAAGGGCAAATAAAGAAATTTCTAGACAGAGAAAGTTGAAGGAATTCATTACCAGCAGATCTGTACTTTAAAAAATACGAAGATATTTTTCAGGCTGTAGGAAAATTATAGAGAGAGGGGTCCATACATGTATGAAGAAACTTTAAAACATCGGAAACAGTACATATGCAGTTACATACAAGATACTGTTTTGAAAAAATAAACTGAATAATTATTGGTCATTTAAAGCAAGACTAAATGTATTGTGGGCTTTGAAATGTGTGTAGAAGTAAAATATATCAATATCATAAATGAGAGGAAGGGCTAAATGTTATTATTCCATTATACATTTTTTAAAATTAAGTTATTTTGAGAGGATGGAGAGGCAGAGAGAGGGAGAGAAAGAGAATCCCAAGCAGGCCTTGCGCTGTCAGTGCAGAACCTGAAGCAGGGTTTGAACCCACAAACCGTGAGATCATGACCTGAGCCAAAAATCAAGAGTCAGACACTTAACCAACTGAGTCACCCCAGTATCCCACCATTATACAATTTTTACATACTTCAGGACTTATTATAATACCTATTGACTATAAACTGGGACAAGTTAAAAATGCATAGTGTAAATTCTAGTACTATAAGATAAGAGGATAACTAAAAAAAAAAAAAAAATCAATAAAGAAAAGAAGATTGGATGCTTAAAATAAACAGAGAAAAAATACTTGATTAGTCCAAAATCAGGAAGGCAAGGAAGAATAAAAGGACTAAAGAAAAGGTAAATAAAAACAAACATAAGACAACAGACTCAAATCTAACAAAATAAAAATCACATTCAATGCAGATAAACACAATACTCAAAAGAGACTGTTAAGTTGATATAAAAAGAGAACCAACTGCCTCTACGTGCTTTTTATAAATGGCAAATATAAAGTGTGGATATGCAGAAAACAAAAAGATGGAAAAATAAAGCAGCTGTGGCTATATTATCAGAACAAATACATTTTAAGACAAAGAGTATACTGAGAGAGACATAGATCATACTGATTAAAAGTATTATTTCTTGAATGCATAATAATTTAAATGTGTATATACCTACTAGCATAGGTTTAAATACATGAAACAAAAGTGAAAAAACTGAAAGCAGAAATAGATCCACCGTCAGAGCTGGAGATTTTTATCACCACTCCCTCAATAATAGACAGAACAAGCAAACAAAATCATTAAGTTTACAAAATATTTAAACAATCTAATAATTTACTTGAATGAATAGATATCTGTCTGACATTATACCCAATAATTACTTAATACACATTCAAGTGCACATGGAATATTCACAAAAAAAAAAAAAAAAAAAAAAAGAGAGAGAGAGAGAGAAAGAGACAGATACCAGGTCATTAAAACAAGAATCAACAAATTCAAGGCTTTAAGTCATACAGAGTATTCTTTCTGATCTCAACAGACTAAATTATAGATCAGTAACAGGATGATACCTGGATTTCCAGGTATTTGGAATTTAAGTAATGAATTTCTTAGTAACTAATGGGTCTAAAAAGAAACTACAATGGAAAATTAGGAAATGTTTTGAATTGAATAAAACTGAAAATGAAATTAGAAAGAATTAACAATGAACCTGGAAGGAAAGAACTACTAATGAATTCCTAACTCCTCCACTGAGGAATATTGAAAGAAATGATTAACTTTGACCAAACCTATTTGTAATCATGCTAATAGTACTATTTACTAAAAGAAAAATACAGAGGAACTTCATCTTAGGGGGAAGAAAGTTTTTAGCAGGATATATGGGATTTTCCTAAATTGCTTATTGTTAAAACAGAATCACCTGGAACTTACCATTTACAGACCTATAGGGAATGTATGTTTATGTATATGTATGTATACATGTACATACATGTATGTGTGTATATATGTGTATATACACACACACATATATATCACCTGGTATTTACTATTTACAAACATATGGGGAATGAGTATATAAACACAACATAAACATAACACATACAGATATAAACATATATGTAACACATAACATACATATTCATATTCATGTATATATATACATATACATTACAAAATCTTAATATATATACACATATTTAATATACATAACATACATACATATTTACACCACACGCGCACACACACACACCTGGCAAAGAACTCTTACCTAAAATATATTTAAGAAAAAAATGTTAACTCCTATAAATCAGTAATGAAAAGGCAAACAATCCAATATAATGGGCAAAAGAAGTGAAGAAACATTTCACAAAAGAAGATATCCATATCTTCTGCCAACACACAAATGCAAAGATTAGTTATCAGAGAAATGCAATTTTTTTTTAAGTTTTTATTTATTTTGAGGGAGAAAGAGAGCACGCACGTGAACGAGAATGAGCGGGGGAGGGGCAGAGAGCCAGGAAGAGAGAGAGAATCCCAAGCAGGCTCCCCACTGTCAGCACAGAGCCACACATGGGACTCGAACTCACGAACTGTGAGATCATGACCTGAGCTGAAATCAAGAGTCGGACACTTAACCAAATGAGCCACCCAGGTGCCCCCAGAGAAATGCAAAATTCAAATCATGTTAAGATAAATATAAGATACCCTCACCAAAATATCTCAAATTTTACAAATTAACACCAGATGTTGGTGAAATGTGAAACAACTAAAATTTTCATATATTACTGATATGAGTGTAAAATGGTACAATCACCTCTGTTTGTTTTTTTTCCAGTCTCACTGAGAGATAACTGACATATAACCTGTATTAGTGTAAGGTGTACAATATAATGATTTGATATAGGTATATATTACAAAACGCTTACCACAGTAAGTCTAGTTGACATCCATGACGTCACATAGCTACAAATTTCGAATAAAGTTTGACTCACACCCAGTTGGTAACCCACTGCTAGGAATATATATTCAGTAGAAGTAAGTGTGCCCACACAAGATCCTTTACAGGAATGTTCACAGTAGGTTGATTCATAATATTGCCAAATTGTAAACAATCCAAATGTCCATCACTAGCAGATTAAATAAATTTAATTGTAAAATTTGCTACTCATAGAAGGAATACAATACAGATAGTACAACTGTGCTGAGTAAAAGAAGCCAAACACAAAAGAATAACTTCTGTATGGTTCTGTGTACAAGTTCAAGAAGAGGTAGAATTAAAATTATTGTGATAGCTGTCAGAATAATGGTAACTTTCAGAGAGAATACTGAAAAGATGGGGAGATATAGGAGTTTTGATACATGTGTAAACATAGGTTAAAATCCACCTTGTTGTATATTTAAGATTTCAGCATTTTACTATGTATAAATTAATTATGCCTTAATAAATATCATTTACTATAAAAGAAAAAAACCAAGTAGCTGATAGGCCCAATCATTTGTTGAAACAAATCAACAAATAGTCTTTATCAATGTAGAAGAGATTACTTGACTTAATACCCTCTAAACAAATACCAGCTCCTTTAAAAACAACCTCAAATAATTAAGATGTTGGAAGAAAAAAAAAAAACCAAAACAGTAAGAATTTTTAAAGAAACAGCAGTTAAAATATGTCCCTGTTTTATAGGTGAGCAATCTTAAGAACCACAACTCTTAAGTTTCTCTGGATTCAGTTTTCCATAAACCTTAGTACTCAAAAAACAGTCATGACTTCTTACAAAGTGGCACATAAGTAGATCTCCACTATGCCGAAATCTAACAGGCTATAAGTAAGAGTTGGAAATTAAGTTAAGATAAAGAAACAGATTAGTTATAAATGCCAATATTTTAACAAGAAACTTAAAAATTTATATGAGAGGTAATCATCTACATATTTTTGATTTTTTGAAAAAAATTGTTAAACATTTGATATTGTAAGAAGCAGCAATGTGCATTTTAGCAGCTGACTCAAGCTTCTCCGGTTGAATTTTATGTCAGAGAGCAGTCTGGTATCATAAAGCAAACAATGGCCTCAATAATATTTCTGCAACAAATGTAGTAATAATGTATTTTCCTGTAGTGTTACCAGATAAAAGGTGAAAATATGACATTACCAAACACACTCCCAGTAGCAATTCTACAAGGGCCTAAGATAAATATCATCCAAGAATACAGACTTTCTGATCTCAAGGTAGAATTTAGATTATCTAGAGGAGTGGAGGCCAGGATATTGATTTTACCTGCATACAGAAATAGCAAAATAGGAAGGAATGATATTCTATTTTTAGGCCTGTCACTTTAAGATAGCATGGAAGAAATTATATGACAGTTATTATTTATACACACAGAGTATTTATGTGCAAATAACCCAGTTCTGGAACTGAAAAAAAAATTCAACATACTCACTAAAATAAATAGGACACACTGTGCTTTCACATCTTTAGCAAAAGTATATACATTGTTTCTGGATTCCAGAGGTTCCTTGAACTATCTTCCAACCAGCTAGTTGGTGTGGCTGTCTAGAAAATGTGACAACTGCAAATTGTCTAGGTATTCTGAGATACAAAATGAATTTTAGTCTCAGTCCTTTCACCAGAGATTCTGTCTTTACTAACATCAACCACATTTGGTTGATACAGTAAAATAGAATCTGTGTTTTCTGGATCCATAGGTTATATGTTATCTCTTTAACAGATGGCCTATAATTTCAGATGACATTTTCTTATGTTCCTTTTCAAAATATGCACGTGGAAGCTGCTACATTTTACTGGCAGAAAATCTTGAAAATCTAGTTACGTTTTCTGGCACAAGTGAGTGCAAAACTTGTGAGCTCTGTGACTCTCAGGGTCCATGCCTTTGTGTGAATAAATGTGCCAGTGCGGCTTCCTCTGGTAGCTATGACCATAAAACAACTAAAGAATGTCAGCTGATATATACATTCCCACATACCTTAACTATTCAATGACATATTGTATGAATAAGATAAGGTTTACTAATGAATAAAATAAGGTTTTATTCTAAGAGTGTAATCCTTACTTTTGTCATTGAGTATTTCCCTTGTACTGTAAGTGTTCAACTTGTTTCTTCTACATAGTTTTCTTGGATAAATGTAATTTTGACAATTATTGCTCTCTCAAGAAAGGTCAAAAAGATTACAGAATGCTCTATAAAAATGGAACAGCATTGTTCTCCATCTAACAAAAAGTATATTTAAGTTTGGCAATCATGAGAAAACTTTACATTTATTCCTTTTTTGAGAAAAGACTCAACATCACACCCACACACCCAATGAAATACCTTTTGATTTGCTCATTCTTTTCTTTTTTAGACTCCACAGGTAGGTGAATCACAGGGTATTTATCTCTGTCTGTCTGACTACTCCAAAGGCAGAATCAGACCTATACAAACAGAGCACTTAATGATGGGTGCCAGAGGGAAGGGGGTTTGGGGGTGGGTAAAATGGGTGAGGACAATGGGAGTTACAGATGTCTAGTTACGGAATGAGTAAGTCATGAGAACAAAAGGTATAGCATAGGGAACACAGTCAATGATACTGTAATGATAATATATGGTGGCAGGTGATAGCTATGTGTGTGATCACCATAAATAACATACATAGTTGTTGAATTGCCATGTCGTTAACCTGAACTAAGGTAACATTGTATGTCAACTACGCTCCAGAAGAAAAGAGAACAGAACAGGAAAAAAAAGGAAAAAGAGCAAGAGCTATGTGGCAGGAGAGAAGGGTAGGTGATGGAGCAGGTGCCAGACCCAGACTGACCCAGAGGCCATGGAACTTCGTGTTCATCTGAAAAGCATGAATAAGTTTTAAGCAAGCATTGACCTAATCAGATTGCAAAATATCACAGTAGCTTTGCTATGGCATAAGGTCTGGAATGAGGCCAGAGCGGATATTGACCAATTAGGAGACTATTAAATTAGCTAAAGACAAGGGTGGAAGAATGTGGGGGGGGGGGTGCATAGGTACTGTAAATCATGGAAGGGTGTTAAGTAGGGAATCAAGAAGATAAGGCTGTCATTTTAGAAACGCATACGATAAACTGAAGATGGCAAACCCAAAGTAAGACTAATTAAATGATGACGGCAAAATTATAGGAAGAAAATATGAAGGTCTACACTGAGATTGAGGGATTAGAGAAAACAGATTTAGTCAATACTTAGAAATTCAAATCGCTTTTAAAAAAAAAAAACAAAAACAAATTTTGATGGTCTCCCAGGATTCAGTGACATCAATAGGGAAGGACACAGAAAAGGATTTGAAAGGCTAGTTTAGAGGCTTATGACTTGCAACATGACTTAGTTGATATACTTAATATACATATTACAATTCAGCAGCCTAACTTGTGTCTTTCCTCCATCCTTCCAACCTTGTTGTGAAATTTCAGAATGACAATAGTTCTCAGAACAACACTAGAGGTCAAAATAGTATCATTCCATTCTAATTTCCCAAATATTTTTGTAAAAGGAGTCGTTTTCTAACCAAACGTTTCACACCCCATGTTTTAAAAGCCAGACCTCAAGTGTCACCAAAAAAAGAAAGAAATACTTATTGGCCAAATCACAAAAGATCCCTCTCTTCCCCCTCATCTCCAAAGCATGGTTAGCAGGTCATCCCAGTTCTCCCAGTTCTCTTCTCTGAGCTCTACCAGAAGAGCATTAAAGCACCTGGGATGTAACATGCTACGGGCTGCATAAACACAAGAACTGGTATCATGGCTGCCATAGTCTCCTTGTTCTAATCTATTTTAAGAATTACCACAGAGAAATGTACAATGCCAACTAGAAAACTTGTTTTTAATTTTTTTAATGTTTATTTATTTTTGAGAGAGAGAGCGCGTGCACGCACAGCACGAGGCACAGGGAGGGGCAGAGAGAGAGGGAGACACAGAATCCAAAGTAGGCTCCAGGCTCCGAGCTGCCAGCATAGCGCCCAACGCGGGGCTCAAACCCACAAGCGGTGAGATCACGACCTGAGCTGAAGTCAGACGCTTAACCTACTAAGCCATCCAGGAGCCCCTAGAAAACTTTCGAAGATCGGGTACTATCGCTGTAATTTCCTTTGCTCTAAAGTCCATGGTAAGGTCACGTGAGACATATCATGAGGAAACACTGACATCAGTTATCTTTATGAATGCGTTTCTACTATGAAAAGATGAGAACACCCAAGTTGTGGGTATAATTTGTTATAAAAACTTTATCAAAGATCATTTTAACCATAAAAACTAAAAATGCAAACTATTAGATTATGGTTTATTATAGCAGAAAAAAAACTGAGAAGTATATCATTGAACATTCATAACAATGCAACATGGATAAAAAAAACACACTAATTAATTAGATATATATCTCTTCAAAAGCTATAATTCTGGTAATGTGGGGTTTTTAAAAAATATATATTCCAAAGTGCTTTATGAAGCATCTAATTAAAATACCCAGTAAAAATAAATAAATAAATAAATAATAAAAAATAATAAAAAAATAAAAAAAATAAAATAAAATACAGCAATAATGGAATATTTTTATGCAGGCAAACTGCTACCCACAGTCATGCATTAGTTGCAAATATGTCAACTAACTGGTCATAACAGAATAAAGACTAAACAAAAGCTATTTAAGAATTACAATAAGAAAAAATGACTAATAAAAAAAATTTGAAATCAACATATAAAATGGTATATTTTATTAATGACCTACCATTGTTCATTCTTGAACATCTAATTGCTGACTTATTTCACTTTAATAAAGACTATGTGAAGAGCTCCAGATTTTGGAGAGACTGACCTGCACCAGATTCAATTAAGAAAAAATATTTCCAGATCTTATTTTATAAATTTGGAAATTGTAGAACTGCAAACACCTGAAGGCTCCATAAGTTAGAGCTGTACTAGTTTTTTAAACAACTTTTAAAAAATCTATATCAAGTAAAAATGTTCAAAGTTTGTAATTTGATAAGATTTGACTTATGCAAATCCTATAAAACCATCTGTGCAAGATATGAATATATATACCACCCACAAAAGTTTCTTAGTGTCCCTGTGTAATGACCCTCATGCTACTACCCGGGCAACCACTGATCTGTCACTATAGATAAGTTTGCATGTTCCAGAAATCTATGTAAATGAATAGACTTACTTTTTGTCTAGCTCCATATTCCATAGACACTATTTGGAGATTCATTTATGTTATTGCTCATAGAGATAGGCTCTTTTCACTTTGTGTTTTTTTATGTAATACTGCATTATATGGGTATTCCAGAGTTTTACTCATCCGCCTCTTGTGGACATTTGGAGTGTTTCCAGCTTGGACTATTGTACATAAAACCACTATCAACTTGTTTTCTTTTTCCTTTCTAAGTTTTTATTTAAATTTCAGGTAGCTAACAAACAGTATAAGTTTAGTTACAGGTAGAAACTTTAGTGAGTCAACACTGACATATAACACCCACTGCTGATCACATCAAGTGCCCTCCTTAAGTCCCATCACCTATTTTACCCACTGCCCCATGACCACCTCCCTCTGGTAACCATCAGTTTATTCTCCATAGCTAAGAGTCTGTTTCTTTGTTTTCGTCTCTTGGCCCCCACCCCATGTTCATTTGTTTTGTTTCTTAAATTCACATATGAGTGAAATCGTATGGTATTTACCTTTTTCTGACTTATTTTGTTTAGCATAATTGCCTCTAGCTCCATTCACATCATTGCAAATGGCCAGACTTTATTCTTTCTGATGGCTGAGTGGTATTCCATTCTATATATATATATATATATATATATATATATACACCCCATCAGCTTTATCCATTTTATATATATATATATATACGTATATATATATATATGTTCCATATATATATATACGTATATGTATATATATGTTCCATATATATATACGTATATGTATATATATGTTCCATATATATATATGTGTATATATATATATATATTCCATTCTATATATATATGCCACATCATCTTTATCCATTCATCAGTCAATGGACATTTGGGCTCTTTCCATAATTTTGCATGCCACATTTCTAAGAGAGGCCCAATTCGGGCACCAGGGCTTATGCACAAATATTGGATCTTAGGTATCATTTGGTTCCACTGTTTATGTGCTTTCTCTCCAACACATTACTGAGCATCCTATCTGGCACCAGGCCCACACGAAGGCCCAACTGTCTCAGCAGTGGAGGGAGTGTAGTTGTCTATCCTCATTAATTCAAGCATATTGCACTGTATATTAACTAAAATTTAAATTAAAATTGTTTGTGAAAAAATTTCAAAAAAAAACCCCATTCTTGGAATAGATAAAAAAAAAAAACCCACAAAAAACCAAATATGCTTCTCTTTCAAGAGTCTGTCATGTCCACCTAATCTGATATGCCGCTATCAATTTGTTTTCACATCTTTGCATGGACATAGGGTTTCATAGGGACATAGAAGAAAAATAGCTGGGTATATGGAAAGTTATGTTTAACATTTTAAGAAACTGCCAAACTCTTTTCTAAAGTAACTGAACCATTTTCCCTTCCATCAGCAGTACATATGAGAGTTCCAATTGGTCTACATCATCGCAACCAAACCTGTGACAAGGCTTAAAATTAAAAAGCCTGGCGTAACGAGTTTTGACAAGAATGTGGGCAACTATGAGCTCTGGTCATTGTGCCCATATCATGTAAGCAGACATATTTTTGACATAAACTTGTTCAAGACATTCCTTTACCTTTCAATATTTGTAGCATCTCTAATACTACCCCCCATCTCATTCTTTGTATTTGTCATGTGTCATCTCTCTTTTTCCTCCTTTCTTGGCCTAATCTTTTGCTAGAGTTTTACTGACTTTCTCAAAGAACCAAGTTTTGGTTTCATTGCTATGTCTCGGTTGTTTGCCTGTTTCTATTTAACTATCTTTGTCCCTGGCAATACTTTGTATTTAATCTACTTTATTTGATATTAATATAGTTCCTTTAGCTTTCTTTTGACTAGTGTTTAAATGGCCTATCTTTTAAATCTATTTTTATTTTACCTGTGTCTACATAGATTGTTTTTGTGGTTTTTTATCTCATTGATAATTTCACATATTTGTTACCTTTTTCTCTTCTGCCATCATTGCAATTTAGTATGTTTGAAATTCCATTTTATTCCTTTTGTTGGCTTATTATGTATAACTTTATTTTGTTGTTTTGGTTGTAGTTTTTGTATTTAGATATAGTTTACATCTTTAACTTAGCACAATGTTTCTTCAAGTTCTATTATACCACTCTGCATAGAATACAAGAACTTTATCATAGCATACTTGTATTTCTCCAGTCCTGATCTGTGCTTCTACCGTCATATATTTTGTATTTGCATATGTTACTAAACTTCATAACAAATTATCATATTTTATTCACATTTATATTTGTATTTTAAAGGTATTTAGGGGTGCCTGGTTGGTTAAGCATCCGACTTCAGCTCAGGTCATCATCTCATGGTTTGTGAGTTTGACTGCTGTGCTGACAGCTCAGAGCCTGGAGCCTGCTTCAGATTCTGTGTCTCCCTCTCACTCTGCCCCTCCCCTGCTCATGCTCTGTCTCTCTCAAATAAACATTAAAAAATTTAAAACAAAAGGTATTTAAAAATAAGAGGTAATGTTATATGTAATGTTATATATTTACCTACAGAGTTACCATTGTCTGAAATGTTTACCTTGTGTGTAAAAGATACAGATTACAATCCAGTATCATTTTCCTTCTGCTTAAATGGCTTCCTTAAACATTTCTTCAGTGTAAGTCAGACAGACATGAATTATTTCAGTTTTCCTGTGTCTGAAACACCTTCATTTGGCCCTTGTTTCTGAAATATATTTGTTCTAGGTATAAAAATTCATGTTGACACTTTTTTTTCTTTCAGTGCTTTAAATTGCCGCCCACTTTCTTCTCCCTTGCATTGTTTCAACAACAAATCTATCATTCTTATATTTGTTCCACTGTACACATCATACATGTCTTCAAATATATATATATTTAATATATATCAACTATAGGAGTATTTTCTATGTTTGATATTTTATATTTAAAATGCATTTGGTATACACATACAACGTATATTTTTAGACAATATGTATTTTATATATGAATATAACTACAAATTACATGTACATATGTTATATAAATAATATATACATCATGCACACACACACCCTCTCTCCTGTCTTCCAATTTTAGGAACACTGGATTGCTTTGTGCTGACCCACAGATCATATTCTGAGTTTTTTTTAATTTTTATTCTTTTTTCTCTGAATATTTTCTTTTGGATAGTTTTGTTTGAATCATTTATTGATTTATTATTATTTTTTTACCTATATCTTTAATTTTGCTAAGTGTTCTGCTCTCTGCAGTGCATACTTTGCCCCAAATTCCATCTAGTATATTTCCACCTCTAGAAGTTTCATCAGGGTCTTTATGTGTTTTAATCACTCATGTCTCTGAACTTCTGAACATATGGAATTTAGTTATAATGACTGTTTTAACGTCCTTGTTTGCAAATGCTAACATCTGGATTAATTCCGCATTAGTTTTAAATGGCTGATCTTTCTCTTTATTATTAGCCAGATTTTCTCCCTCCCTTGCCTGCCTGGTAATTTTGAGCGCCAGACATTGTGGATTTTACTCCCCGCCTCAATGTGAGGAATATGTTTATATTTCTATAATTATTCTTGAGCTTTGTTCTGGGATGTGATTAGATTACTTATAAACCGTTGATCCTTTTGGAAATGTCTTCAAGGTTTGTTAGGAAAGACTAGAGATTTAACACAGTCTTAGGAACCTATCCAATTCCACATAAATAATGAGGTTTCCAGCCTGGCTGGCAGGAACAGGGGTTAATCCTGGTCCTGTGTGAGCACAGGGTACTATTTCCTCATAATTCTTTCTGGGGGGTGTTTCACTACCCACCTTTGTATAAATTTCTAACAAGCATGTGCTACTCAGTATTCCGTTGAATATTCAAGTGCAACTCTGCAGTTCACTGGAGTGTAAGTGTACTTTCTACTCTGGGTTTTGGAAATTCTAGCTTCCTCATTCTACTCAGATTCTCTTGAACATTCAACTTCTGAATTCTCCCAGGCTCCACTTGTAATGTCTCTTTATGTGCCACATCCTGAGAATGCTCTCAAATCACTGAACTGGGGTACCTTCTTTTTTTTTTTTTCCTCTTTCTCAGCTATAGCTGTCTTTCATTGCCTGAAGTCCAGTGTTTTGAAAACCATAGTTTCATATATTTTGTCCATTTTAAAATTGCTTTAGAAGAGAGAATAAATCTAGAAACTTCACTCCAACTTGCCTGGAACTGGAACACTCATCATGTCTTACAGATTTTAAGAATGTTAATGGAGAAGATTAAGCTCTACCTTTTACATATACATATAGTAGAGAGATCAGAAATTTTCCCATAGGATTTTAGAGTGCAGAAAATGAGACCATTAATTGGTTTACATACACTTTTTCAAACGAGATGGTAATTTTCTGCCAAAAACTTTATTCTGGGTTTTGTATCTCCTAGTTTTACTTAATTCAGAATTTCTCTACTATAGGATTGATTATGTGGATTCAAAGGATCCTGTTATGTTACTCACAAATAAAAAATTCCTCCAGTATGCTTTTGAAGGTTTTTAAAATTCTTAATTTTTTTTTTTTTTAGTCTCACTTTTCAGACTGTGCAAACTAAAACCAAATACTTTCTGGGAGGCCTCATATTCCAGCTGTCATAATGCTCTGAGGTATATTTGATTTCTAATATCATTTTGCCCCCTCTCTAAAAATAAGTGTACTTCTATTAACATTTTCTTACATAATAATTTAGTTACAACATTAGTTGTATGCAGCAGCAGAATAACTTTTTCCCAACGTTTGTTCCTAGTAGGTAGTCACTTCTGGTATTTAAGCACTCTGGTACATTGTGTTATTTTTACTAATCGCATGTCTTCACTTTCATTTGATCAATGTAAAATATGAAATTGGAAAAAAACACTGCATTTGTTTCACTCATTTTTTTAATTTATTTTTTTAATGTTTTATTTATTCTTGAGAGAGAGAGAGAGAGATACAGAGCATGAGCGAGGGAGGGGCAGAGACAGAGTGGGACACAGAATCCAAAGCAGGTTCCAGGCTCTGAGCTGTCAGCACAGAGCCCGACACGGGGCCTGAACCCACAAGTGGTGAGATCATGACCTGAGCTGAAGTAGGATGCTCAACCGACTGAACCACCCAGGCGCCCCTCACTCGAGGTTTTAACAGGTTGAATCTTACACTTTCTTCACCCTACATGATTCTGTTCTTTATATTTATGAAAATATGACTCATTTGAAGATGAATTTATGTTTTTGCTCTAATTTTGAAAATCTTAACATTCATAATCACATGATTTCCTAATATCTAATTGCAAGACACTCTTGGAAAAAATTTTTTCAAATAATATTGATAACAATAGTCCATTTGTGAGAAACAAAGTATATGACCTAGGTAGTGAAATATACCAAAACCTTGGAAATTTTTAAAATTTCCCCAATGTATTCATTTCATAATATATTGACTATTATAATCAGAAAAAAATCATAGGTTAAGTATACAATGTCATCATTTCTAACATTTCATGACTGGAATTTCTTTGCATGCAAATAAACAAAAAGAAGCTAAACTCTCTCCAATTTCTCTAAATTACACACAGACAAAAAATATTCCATAAATATTTCAGATCATTTAGTAAATTATTCTACTTTAGGATGCATGCAATCTTCAAATATTTGTTTCAACTGGAGTTGCAACAATTCCAGCTGAATTCTACTCATTTGACAAATATTCCCTTGGTAAAAGTAGAAAATTAATGCTTCTTTGATCTTAGAAAATATTTTGGGTAATTTCTTAAAGAAATCAGTAGTCATTCCCATATTTATTGTCTGAAAATAAATAATAAAAATTATTTGATGACAGATTGCAAAGAACCAAGAATTGAGGGGGCAAGGTGGAGAGAAAACATTCCACCAAAAAAGACTGATGTGTTTTAACAGCAAATCCTGTGAGTTAGGAATCAAGTCTTTTTCTAGAAGCATAAAAAGGATAACTTTCCCTTTATACCCTACCAAGACCATTAAGTGATGGAGCTAAAATCTCATTTTCAATATGCCTAATCTGCCTGTGATCATTGTATGATCTAGAACTCATGACTCATCCCTAAAGACTGATGCCAAATTCTGAAGACATTAGAAAAGACCTTATGATGCACAACCTCACATAAAAAATTCAAGATTCTTTCTAATATAATTAATAACAACAACAACAGGAGCACCTGGGTGGCTCAGTTGGTTGAGCATCCAACTCTTGATTTCAGCTCAGGTCATGATCTCAGGGTTGTAGGTTCAAGCCCCACAAAGGGCTCTGTGCTGAGCATGGACCCTGCTTAAGATTCTCTCTCTTTCCTTCTGTCTCTCTCCCCCATTTATGCGCTCTCTATAAAATAAAATTAAAAATAAGAGTAATAACAATAATAATAAAAAACTGATTCAACAAGGAGGCAAGTACAATGCATAATCTCTTTTTTTTCCATCTCTGAGAATCTGTCCTTATGTGTCTTAAAGGTTAAACAGAAATGGATAACTAGCATGATTTTTAAGTTTTATTCACTGTTCCAATAAAAGCCAATGAACCAGAATAATTTTCTAGGTGTTTTCTATTTGTTTTGTTTCCATATCTCATTCAGTTATGTTTCATAAAGAATTTATTAAAATTATTGTAAAATTTCAAGCAATATGGCAGGCTGCAAAATAGAAACGTAAAATACCCTTCCTTCATGTCCCACAATTAACCCCTGCTGACATTTTCTACTTTTTCTAGAAAGTAGCAAATTAATAAATAGCTAAAACCAAGCAGATTTGGATACATTTATTGATGTAGGTTACCTCCTTCCTGGAACTACAACAAATCCTTTGTTAAGAAAAAGTATAGGTAAGGAAACAAGCTCGAAATATTTCTTACATTTCCTTTTTAAATTTGTGGCAGTGGAAAGGAAAAGATGACATTTCCTTTGTTCAAGTCCATCATTTTGTTTTGTTTTTTTGTTTGTTTTGTTTTATATCACCCAGAATCAGTTCCTTTCAAGCCATATTGTTTGGGCAAGAAAGACCTCATCCTATAGGTCCGTCTATCCCACCCACTAGTCCATTATTAACACATAACTTATGTCTGACCAGTGTGTCAGGTGTAGGGCCTCTGTTTCACTAACTGTATCTACTATCAGGATAACTTTAACTAGGAAGAATGTATTCCTAGTCTGCTACTCTGTCTGGTGTAGATTTAAAATTATTCACAACATCCTGCCTCTTAGATAGCTGCCTTTAGCTCTACAAGTTTTGGCCCAGGCTTCTGCACCCACATACTCAACAACTTAGGCAGTATTTTGCTTGAGATATGTTAACAACACTTTATGTTAAGGTTTTTGACATCAACCAAAACTGTACTTTACAATTCTCTTCTACAATCCCATATCCAGACATATTTGAAAACTTTTGACACATCTGGGAAAAACAGAAAATTGATTACAGTAGTTGATACAGTATCTTTAAAAATAATAGTAGATAAAGACCTACATTGCATAATACACACACACAAAAATCTAAAGTGAAATTGGAGCACAGATAACTGTGAACCTGTGACAAATAAATACATTAAAATCGTATTTAAATTCACAGTGACAGGGGAGTGTTTGTTCCATTTCATAGACAGACAAATTAAAGAACAAAAAATTTATTGACCACAATGGCTGGCAGCAGAGATATAAACCAAACTCAAATATGCATCTATGTGCAAGGACAAAAACAAGATGCTATCATTTTCATGTAATCTTCTTTTAATCATCAAATGTCTACATTTTATAGGAGAGATTTCTAAATCTTGTGAGTTATTTTGAATTTTAAAACCATGGTGTTTCCCATCAAATGACAGAGCCATTAACATTCATGGCAGCTGAGAGATTTTTTTTTTTTTTTTTGCACACATGGCCTTATGCCTGAGCTTCTATTATTTCTGTTCCAGAAGAATGCAATAAATATGTCTAGAGACAAGGGACAAAGTTAATAAAAGGCTGTCCTTTCCTTTGCCTAAGACCCTGGTTTAAAATGAGCTATTTTCCCTGAACACCATATTTTAATTGGATGGCTTCAGCTTCAGCCACAGACAAAAGCAATCCAGATCATGATTATTTGCAATATAATTCTTCTTGATATGATGAGCAGTCACAGAGCATAGATATTAAAAAGTAAACTTCGTCCATGATAAGATCCTAGAATGCAACTTGGTAGGTCAGTTAAAGGACCACCACCGATGTAATTTCTTGCATTGTGCACATCTCTCTCAAAGATTATACATATTTTATAATTTTAGAGGCTTCACAACTATTTGAGTTCTAATTGGCTCAGTTTTTTAAATGAGTTGCTTAAAGTGCTTTTTGTTTGTTTTTAATATGTATTCAAGATTCTCCATATGATTTCTACACCTTGTGGAGGGTTGACATTATTTAGTAGACAGCAGGCTCTGTGGACATGTTTGCCCATTTAACTTAATTTGTCTATGTTTTCATGTCATTTGTAAAACATAAAGTACTTATCTTTCTCATATCATACGAAGGTGGTATTCTCAAGCCCATTGCTCAAAATACTAACATAGAATAATTTTGATTCAGAACCTATGCTTCAAGTCTTTGATCCCAGGGAGTTTCTAAAATCCAACAGACTGATCCAAAAAGGAGCTGAGAAGACTAAGCTTGCACAGTGCCATATCCACTCTGTTTTTTAGGGGTCATTTTAATCTTTTAAATGAGAGTTTAATAGCTAGGGCATCAGTGTGAATAATCACTGATAATCAGGTAATCAGGTGTAGCAATAGAATTCCTTCTCCTATTACCCCTCTTTTTAATTTTTTTTTTTTTACTTTGGGGAGCTAAACAGGTAAAGCTGTGGTTCTCAGCTGGGGGTATGTTCCCCAGGAGGTATTTGGCAATTTTGGAGACCTGTAAAATTACTGCTACTTGGGGGAGGGGGTATTGTGCTAATGGGTAGAGACCAGAGATGTTGCTAAACATCCTACCATGCTCAGAACAGTTCCCAACAACAAAGAATTATCTGGCCCCAAATGTCAGTAGTATTAAGGTTGAGAAATTCTGATGTAGGTGAACAAAAATAAGGGAAATCGTATAGAGTTACACTATTTTATATTGCTAAACCCTATTCTCCAAGCCTAAAATAATCGTTTAGCTTTCTACTCGTCTAAATTCTCATAGGTTTAATTACAAATTTCATTCACACATTCAGATATGCATGCATGCATTCATTCATTCATTGACTCATTAAAAAATAAAAGGAGGATTTCTAAATTTCCAACTGAAATAAGTACATAAAATATTTCAGATATCAAGGACAAGCAAATCAGGGTAGAAGTATAAACCAGATTAAAACATATGCATGCCTTGGACTTTATACTAAGGGCAAAGAGAAATCATTCAAAGAATTTAAGCTTGACAATGGACACAAAATTTGTGTTTCTGAAGATTATAGTTGTAGTGGGCACATATATAATGTAATGCACAGAATCAGAATCCAAACAGGAGGTTGTTGTAAGGCTCCAGACAAATGGATGGGCATAAAATATTGTCCATGAGATGGAGAAGTGGGCTAATTATAGAAGATGTTTAGGAGGTAGAATTGGATACAACTATACCACTACGGAGCTGTGAGATCATGAACGTGGGGATAAGTCAAAGATTATGCTTGGATTTCTTTTGACTTAAACAAGGAGGAAACACTGGTACCAAGAGAGACAGAAAATATCAGAGGTGCTTTGGGAGAAGAAGAGACAATAATTTCAGTTTTTTATATTGTAAGCCAGAAACCTGTGTAACACCTTTGAAAGTGTCCGTAGACAGTTGGCTATGTGAGATGAAAAATTCTGGACTAAGATCTAAATATGAAAGCAGAGAAATATTCAAGAAGTCATCAAGATGGTAGAAATTTGATTTGGTCAGAATTCATGGGTACCCAGAAGTCACAGATGAGGAAGCTCTGGATGTCAAAGGAAATCTGTTCCATCAGTCAATGAACTCACCAGGAACAAATAGTGTGCAACACAATCCCTCAGTCAAAAACGTATAATGAAGAAAACAGTATTGGGAAAACACATGAAGTGTGACTCCTGATTTTTTTTTAATATTAAGACAGACATTTGTATAGTACTTTAAAATTACAAAACGCTTTCATGAGAATTCTGTTATTTAATTCATACAACGTAGGAAAGGGCAAGACAGATAAATATTATTATTTCCATTCTGTGTATATGAGTACTGAGGCAATAAGAGGTAAAGGCTATTTCTCAATATCATGTAGGATAAAAATGCCATCACTGAATTTTAAGCCAAGTTTTCTCACCCTAAGCTCCAAGAATTTTTCAACACACACACACACACACACACACACACACACACACACAATGCTTGGATATGGATAAATAAAAATTAAGAATGGATGTTGTTTAGAAAATAGTCCCCCCCCACCATAGTATTCTACATATGCATTAAAAATAAGCCAGGGACATTTCAAGATATGGTAGCATAGTACTAAAGTACATTTCTATATCATTTATCCAACCTGAGAAGTTAAATACTTTAAATATTCTAATGTTATGAAAATAGATCACTGCTCTCAATAGTAACCGGGCACCCATAGCCTCATAGCCTAAATAAAATTTTAACATGTTTCCATAATAGATAGTTTTACAGTTCAGTGCTAAATGTCTATTTCAAATGACCTTGGATGTCAAATCTGAATGGCCAAGGTTTCTTAGAGTAGGAAATTCAGAGGTAGAGGAACTTTAACACGTGCTCTGGTTTCAGTGGTGTGCTATCTCGAATAAAAATTGATAATGACTCCAGGACTGGAAATGCTTTATCAGTCCCAGAGGCTTAGTCTCCT
This sequence comes from Neofelis nebulosa, assembly GCF_028018385.1. Classification (NCBI taxonomy): domain Eukaryota; kingdom Metazoa; phylum Chordata; class Mammalia; order Carnivora; family Felidae; genus Neofelis; species Neofelis nebulosa. The sequence continues at coordinate 213,298,830 of NC_080782.1, forward strand.
CACACCAGATGCAGAAATTCGACTGTATTCATTAATATCCTTCAGTGAGGTCACAGGTAGGGAGGGAAGGAGCTCCAGGGGGGATAGCGAGGGAAATAAAAGCGACGAATATAGAGTTTTGTGCAGTAAAGGCAGGATGAGGGTTTATAAAGTTCTCATTGTCTGAAGTATGTAAGTAAATTGAAAGTCAAGTCTACTGAAAGAAACACTTTATGTTACTTGAGTCTTCCCATTCCGATTCTATCAAGGATGCACAGCACCTGTTCAGAGTAACTATTGCTTTGCACATCTCTTGCTCCCTAGTCTACTGTCTAAATTCACAAAAAGGGAAGTAATCGTTCTGGCTTTGTTACTTTGTTATTTTGTTTTGTATTGGTGAGAATTAGAATTTAAACATGTGGTAGCCTTTTATGACACTTTCACTGTCAGCACGTTTCTCAGAATTGAGCTTAACCGATTCCAGTGAATCCATGTGAAGTGACTCCTGAGGGAAAATACAAATCCTTCGAAAGGATTGCTATACAGCTTCAACAACAAGCCTGGAGACCTCCTTATCCAGCCTAACCCTGCTTACATATTTCAGAACTGAACCCCAATCTTCATCCCTGCACAGGATTTCCCTGGTGATTTGAGCAAGCCTTGTTAACAGTTTCATCTAACAGGCTCAGCAGGTTCAACATTTGATTATCTTTCCCTCAGGTTCACGATCAAGTCTTTTTCCTTCGTTATGCACTGACAGGAACACTGTGCTCAGGTTCTGTGGGTGGGTAGCTTCACATACTGAACGTGCAGAAAATGCAGAATCAACAATCTGGGTAAATCTCACAGTCAAGGAATTTAATTGTATTATTGAAATTCAGGGCTGCGCCCCTGAGACATTGATCCAGTATTGTCAGTTTCAAATCCTGGGTGCACTGGCAGCATGATGATGTGTTCATGGAATTTGCAATTGAGATAATGAGGAATCAAAGCTTACGACAGGATCGCTAACCGACAGAAAACAGGGGAACCAACGCGAATCAATACAGACCGGCCCGATGGAACCCGCCTGGCAGCACGCAATCTTGGCAGAGCTCCTCAGGTTCCAATTTAAGAACAGGCTCAGGACTTTGGAGAGGGGCACAGTTGGATGTGCAGACTGGGGTGACGCTTTTGCTTTCCAAGGCACAGAGAATGTTTACTCATAAGCTTTTATTGCCAAAGGCAAGGCACTCTGGCTTCAGCAGCCAAATAAAACAAAGGGGGATTGAAACAAAACAGTGGAATACAAAATACAAGGGCGGGGGGAAGGAGGAGGAGGAAAAAGACTTGTGACAAATGGTTTTTTTTTTTTTTTTGCTCTGCAAGGAGTTAGATGTAATCTGTTCTGTTTGAGGGCATTCTTAAAAACAACCTAAAAGGAGGTGAAGGCCCACATTATTAGAAGAAGGATACAGTTTAATCATGAAGCTGGATTTTTCTGAACTTTTGTTTACTTCAGAGCTGAGTCAAAGAAGCCAATTTTCATTTCAGAGTGATGAAAGCAAATTTAAGGTGCTTCTTCGGCTAAACTAAAACAGACTATTGTCTTAACATTTACCCGTTGATTCAGCAACACATTCTCCCTCTCAGATTCCAGATGCCCTGAAACTGATCTGTAGCAACAAAAATGGAGGAAAGAAATCAACCAGGATAGAGATTTCAAGCCAAATTTTGTATCTCATTCTTGGGCATTTATTCTGTGGGGTAATGATTAGATTACATGTAAGTTCCTGACTCCAACAAAACACAGGGTGGGGATACATCTCTAATTACAGAAAGGTCTTCATTTAGGTTTGCTATCGGGAACTAATAATGAAACACACTCTTTTAGGGGCTCTTGGGTGGCTCAGTTGGTTGAGTGTCCAACTCTTGGTTTTGGCTCAGGTCATGATCCCAGGGTTGTGGAACTGAGCCCCATGTCGGGCTCCACATTGAGTGTGGAACCTGCTTAAGATTCCCTCTCTCTCTCTCTCTCTCTCTCTCTCTCTCTCTCTCTCTCTCTCTTTCTGCTCCTCCTCTGCTCATGCTCGTGCTCTCTCTCTCTAAGAAAAAAAAATAATGGAAAATAAAAAGCACTCTTTCATTCTCAAAATGTCTTAGGTGGGATAATAAAGATTTGGTAATATATGGTCACCCCGAAAACCTGAAAGAGTTATCGGTTCAAAAAGAGATTTTCTTTTTATCAGATAGTGTTTACTGTACCATATAATGCTTAAATTTGTAGTTCAAGGACTAGTTTGGAAAAAAATAAGTCCTATTGCCTCAGTTTTCTCTGAAGTGAAAGGAAAAATGCCATCTGAAAAGTCTTTAGGAAAAAAAACCCCATTTGTTTAGCTATTTTACCTACATCTAAATTACTCCTTATGTGCTTTAGAAAGTACAAGGATACACTTGCAAAAGACCAGTGTATTTCATCACTACCTGAGAGACTGCTGGATACTCTGTGGCCCTGAGTGAACTTTCCTTAATTATAACCCTACCACTATAAAAATGCTATAGTTTGTGATTCAATACCAAGAAAGCTAGTCAAATAAAGACATCAATTTAAATTATTCAGAACTATGGGGCGCCTGGGTGGCTCAGTCGGTTAAGCGTCCGATTTCGGCTCAGGTCATGATCTCACGGTCTGTGAGTTCGAGCCCCGCGTCAGGCTCTGTGCTGACAGCTCAGAGCCTGGAGCCTGTTTCAGATTCTGTGTCTCCCTCTCTCTCTGCCCCTCCCCTGTTCACGCCTTGTCTCTGTGTCAAAAATAAATAAACGTTAAAATAAAAATTAAAAAAAATAATAAATTATTCAGAACTAGCCTTTTAGATAAGTAAGTGATGAAGTATATATATTCCAACCCTTTTGGATAAATAATAATCTCTAATATATATGGAAACTTTCTGCACCTGATAATCAGAACCCCTCTGAATAAAGTTCTCTAAATTATCAGAAAGTAATTGGTACTGATACCAGGAAATAACTTGGCACTCTCCCGAAAATTATCTCAAATCAGATTTGACATTGTCAATTAATTTTTTTTGGTATTAAAATGAGTGAAAACTGTGAGAAAAGATCGATTCCATTGGCACATGACAAAAGGGTTGTTGCATAAAACTGGTCATTCAATGAAGGTGAAAGCAGGTTTATCTGAACTGTTTTATTGACAAAAAAATATTTTCCAGAGTTCTAAGAGATGACCTTGGGACTATTCTGTAAGCAATATTCTCTCATTCCAGAAACTTTAACTCCATCTGTCTTCTAGAATCAGGTTCAACTCTCTCACAATCACTTCTACTGCCCTTGATAGAGGAACACCACATTTCATGAAACTTTCAAACATTGCTACCAGAGAACCTATGGCCAATTCTCCCTTTAAAATCTATCAAAGATTCATTGTATCTTCCCTACCATCTTTTAATAGTCAAATTTCATTCTTCTGGAGCAGGAGATTGAAGTATTTTGAAATTAGGTAACTTTTTTCTAACATGCTTATTAATCTAATAATTGAACACAAAAGAAACTTAATTGTGCTTTGAATTGAAAGAAAAAAAACACACTAAGTTTTAATCCAAGGTACCAATTAATTAGCTCACTCATTTAATCATAAATAATTGCTCATTGCCTACTATCTGCTAGACTCAGAACACATCGGGGAACATGGCAGGAAGAATATAGAGATTGCCCTGCCCTTATATGGGAGGCAAAAGAATAAAACTGCAGACGAGGGAAAGGCAAAATGACTCCAATTTCTCTGTTCTAGCCCCATGCCCTGCCAGCCTACACCTAGGTCATTATATATCTATATCTATATCTATATCTATATCTATATCTGTATCTGTATCTGTATCTAATCTATATCTATATCTACATCTATATCTACATCTATATCTACATCTATATCTACATCTATATCTGTATCTATATCTATCAATATTTATCTATATCTATCTCTCTCTATATATAATATTTATTTATATATACATATAAAATTTATTTCTAGGAGCTGCTATGGAGTATCATTCCAAAAACCAGCACAGCTGCATGCAAACTTTTCAGGCAGTTGATAAAATCAAACAACCTCATTCTCTTATTTTCCTTTTAAGTCTAGGCTTTTTTTTTTTAATTCCCTACCAATCATTGTTCAATATTCATTCTACTATGAAGAAGTTATTATCCCATTGCACAAATTACTCGCACTCCAAAATGACACGATTAGAAATTTTCAGCTAATCAGTAAGTGGTCTGTAGTTTGATTCCCATTCATCAGTGATGCGAAAGGGGAAAATGTCAAGGAAGGGAGAAGCAGTGCTCTATTAAGCATTCCCTATTAAGAAGGGAGTACTGAAATTGATTAATAATTGAGAAAAGAATGAATTTTTTTTTCTTTCAGCCATGTTATAGAGAAGAGATTGTGATAGTTAATGGCAATTATGTGAAATATTCTGGCTAATGAGGCAACTTAAATAAACTTTGCGGTCTTCACTCATATCACAAATAGAAAAAAAACAGCAATTTGAATGTAATATCCACAATTTGCATTTAAGATTATGGAGAAACTCAGTGCTTGAACTAACTCAGACTATTACATAGTAACGTTTCAGTAATGCTAAGTGTTATTATTATTAATAATCATAATAATAACACTCTCTGCTTAATTTGCTTTAGTTTGACTAGCAGAATTTACAAATATTTCAAACAGGCTAAAAGTGCAACATAAAACCCAGTGAGTTTGGTAAGGGGTTACAGACACTGTGGAGGTAGGAGTTAGGTCAGTAAAGCTTCAGAATGGATCTTTTTCATTATATTCTCTTCTCTGCTGTTTAATTTGCTTTGTATGTTATTTATTTTTTAAATTATTTTTTAAAGTAGGCTTTAGGCCCAGCATGGAGTCCAACACGAGGCTTGAATTCACAACCCTGAGACCAACACCTGAGCTAGGATCAAGAGTCAAGATGCTTAACAGACGGAGCCACCCGGGCACCCCTGTATATATAGTAATTAATTTATATTTATTATATTATTGTTTATTAATTAGAAAAACTATTATTTATTTGTTATAATAATTAATTACATTATATTGCTCTATTTATATATCCAGTAACACACTGGATTTCTACTAAATAAGGGTATAGTCTCTCATGCTTCATGCACGCTATAGATCTTATGATTGTGGCAGATTTAACTGCCCTTTATCCCTGTACTTGTTCCCAAAATTCTCAGCCACTTAAATAATCAAAATCCAACAATCTAGCATCTGGCAGTCTTTGCGGGGGAGTGGACCAAGTAAGCAGTAACTACGACAGGCAGTTCCCCAAGGAACACTCTTGGCATTATCTGTTCACAGACAATGTTAGTCATTTCAGATAAACCTTTAAAGTGCCCAATGACTGGATGTTCATTAAGCCAACATCAATGAACCAGATGTCAATTATTTCAGGGTTAGTCTCTTCCCAGTTAACTAAAATAATCAAGTTGGCAAAAGAGGTTTTGCTCAATACGCACGAATGTGAGACCCGTGATCAAAGCTGTGTGAAAACATACAGGAAACGAACAGAGAAAGCCCAGAAGTCTCAAGAGTATTACTTCTCTAAATGGCACAAGTGTATTTTTTTCTGTGTTCCCCACGGTAAATAGAAATTACTTTTATCGCGGCAATGTTTGCCTTTATGGAAATACTTTATTACAATGGCATTTTGAAAATTTAGGGGCGCCTGGGTGGCTCAGTCGGTTAAGTGTCCGACTTCGCTCAGGTCATGATATCATGGTTTGTGAGTTGGAGCCCCGCCTTGGGCTCTGTGCTGACAGCTCAGAGCCTGGAGCCTGCTTCAGATTCTGTATCTCCCTCTCTGTCTGACCCTCCCCCGTTCATGCTCTGTCTCTCTCTGTCTCAAAAATAAATAAACATTAAAAAAAAATTAAAAAAAAAAAAAAAAAAGAAAATTTAGAAGTCCACTTCCAAAACTCTGACATACACTGAAATATTTTCTGAGCACCGTCAAATGCTACATTATTTCTGCAATCACTGTCTGCAGTCACCTTTGCCATCCTAAACATATGTTGATTTCAACTAAGCCATGTGGAGGAGAAAAATCATCTCTCACTTTCTTTGACTCAAAGCTGTTACCATCTTTATTAGGGGTTGGTCAGAAATGTTTATCATCAATGTCTTTATATAAAACTTTGGATTTTTTTTTCTCCCAATTCAAACTATGAGGAGGCAGAGATAACACTCTGTGAAAAATCCCCCAACAGGACTTTTTCTTGAAAGAATCACTTGCCAATTCTAGAAAGCCTTCAGTCTTCCCAGAATTTCTCAAGACGTTTTGTTATTTTTGCGGTGTTTTTTAGTCCTACGATCCATGATTCCTTCACATCTAGCTTCCCAAGTGTTAATCTGAGGGGAGAAAAACAGCAGCCTGAACTTATTTTCTCACGCCAGTAGTCTATTTAGATCGCAATTTTGCTTTTAACATGGTGCTATTCAGTTCCAGCCTAGCCTCCGCAGCCACGATTACTAACAATATTATTCCCTTAGATTAGTAAAATGAGAATTGCTGAGGGTTTGTTGCCTCAAGGAGCGATAGTAAAAAATACACAGGAATTTATTTAAAAGCTATACAGGAGGCTAACAGCACAGCTAGTACATATAGTTTGATTTATAGAGTTCTGTATAGTATATTAATGTGTACTTTTTTTCATTAAAGACCAGAATAAGCTGCAGAAGTTCCCCAAAATCAAAAGTGTTGAAATACAAACGTAAAGGGCTTTCACCAACTCCGCCTATAGATAACTTAAGCACATAAACCAACATTAAATGTAATTTTAACTTTTTGAAAAGTTGGCAATTAAAATAGGAGGCACTCCAATCCGAAATAAATGACTGCCCGTCTAAATTAACAATATAGAAGGGAGCCGATTCTATAGTAATTTGGAGAAATGTGCAGAAATTGCCAGGTCGCCATTATCCTGCTTTCTGCTTCTATTTATAAAATGTAACTGGATTCAGTCCACTTCACTTTCTCCTGCCTCCAGCAGAGTCCAAAGACCTACCTTTTCCCACCTGATCCACCCAAGGGGTTCCCTGCAAATCTCCTTGCTCCTCTACTCTATTCGACCTCTCCTCTCAATCTGCCCCTTTCCTTCTACATCTGAGAATGTTCCAGTCCCTTCCAATATACCATTTTTTATTCCACCTCCGCTCTCTTGCTCTCTCCAGGTCTTTGCAGTTACAGTTCTCAAAGCAGTACTTTGAGCTTTCGCCTGCCCTTCTTCAATGTCTTTCTTCTAATTCGTTAGCCTAATTAATTCATTCATAATCCTACTGTAACACTCAATTGGACACTTACTTCCTGAGATCATCAAGTACCTCCCAATTGTCAGGTCCAATTTGACCTTTCCGCAATATTTGACACTGTTGACCATTCCTATCTTTTGGAAACTTCACATTTGCCTTTTATGACACACTTCTTTCTGCATCTCTGCTTATGTGTCAGGCAGGGTCATGGCAGGGAACAGATGGTACACTTAAATTGGATAATTTGAGAAGATCTTAATACAGGGACTATTTACAGAAATGTGAGCAAGGGAGACGAATGGGATAGTGCAGTTCTCTAGGTTTAATGTCTGTGGGTGTCATGTCTCCCATGCATATAGTACAAAGAGAGGAAAAGGTTGCCAGAATCTTGAGACAGAGAGGCTTTGGTTGAGCCCCACAGGAAAGGTGACCTTTGGTCATGGGTCGTGTCAATGCTTTGAGAACCCACAAGGATGGATGTGAGGAACAAAAGCTGTGCACTCACTCTTCTTCCTTCTGATTTTAAGTGCCTCCTCCTTAACTGGGTGAACAATATCAAAAGCTACAGCTAAAGGAGCCACTTTATGTGGTCCAAACAAGTCAGGCAGCTTCTCAGGGCACAGGGAAAAATGGAGAGGAGTGGAGACTGAATCTGAAGGAGCTAACAGAAGACATTCTTCCCAGCCTCTATTTTTAAGTGGTGGTTTTCCTCCAGGGTTCTAATTTGAATTGTCCTCACTTCACATTCTTTAAACATCCTCCTGACCCTGGCACCTTCTTTTCTTTCAACTCGGCTTATATTATTACTCCCATCCTGGTGATTCCCCAATCTGTATCCCTATTATGAATATGTTCTCTAAGGTCAGTCTCATACATTCAACTGTTGAAAGGGTATCTCTTTCTTGAAATCAACATCACAAAATCTGAAGTCATTTTCTTCCCACGCTACTTTCTCTATATTATCTCTCTTTTAAACTGAATGACACCAGAACCCACCCAATCATCAAAGCCAAAAACCCAGAATTATCCTTCACTCCCCTTTTTACTCACTAGATACAGCAAATTGATCACAGTGCCTTATATAACATCTCATAATGAATATTTAATGTACCCGCTCCTGTTCACTGTCACCATCACTATTCTGATGACTGTGGCAAAAACGTCCATATCGAGAGTTATGGAAACTGAATACACGAAGAATTTACTGAGTCTGGGGATTATGCTAAGTTCTTCCAGACAAAAGCATATGTTAGCTAAGTCCTGAAAGATGAATAACAGGTGCCTGAGTAAATCGTGGATGCGAAATACGTAGCATATGCAAGGGATTCTAGGGGAAAGAATAAACACTTGAGAAACTAAAATAACCAAGTATAACTCGAGTGTGGAGGGTAGAGAGGAGATACCTTAAAATATCAACTGAGACTAGAGAAGTAGGAAGATTGCAGAGGGCCTTGGGAGTTTTAACATGAATTTGGGATTTCACGTGTATGGTATTCAAGTTGATGGAAGGAGTGAGGAATTAAAGAATAGACACCAAGAAAATTATCTCCTTTTTAAGCCTGAAATGATCTCATGGTCTTCATCTGTATATTAAGACAATATACCAACCAGTTGAGAAAAAATCTGATCAAAGGTCACTGGTAAAGAAATCTTCTAGAATCAGCACACCTTCTTTACTACCCACTTAACTTTCCCAGGACAATTCATCTTTGTGTCCCAAACATTTGTGCATATTCAAGAATTCTCAGATTACATTGTGGTCAGGAGTTCTTCCTTGAAGGGAGTTGCTGTGCATTTATAGTTTGATTGAAAGCTCTTGATGCTTATGACTGTCACATCATCCTTCCAAGAGGCAGGATGGAAAGATCTTTTATTCAAGAGTTAAAAATCTTAAATATTATGTTGTTATTATTTGCTAGTCATGACCTTTCAGATTGCTTAAAACTAGGGCAAACCACTTAAGCTCTGTGTTTTGATTTCCTCTCCTCAAAAATAAAAGAGTTGAGTGAGATAATTACCAAGAGCCTTTCAAAGCCTGGAGTTCTATAAATTGAAATAAACCAAAAACATGAGAGTAGATGAAATTACACCTTTAAGATTATGTATAATCCTCTAAGCCCTATAATATATACTATAAAATAAACAAAGTAGACAACCATGAAAAATTATCATTACACATTTCCAAGTAAATCAACATTCAAGCATGTAGAACAATATCATTTAATCTACAAAGCTTGGTATCAGATTTTAGATCTGCCACCTACCATGGTGTTTATTCAACTGTTAAAATTCTATCTCCAGAAAGGTGTTAGTAATTAGACATTAGAGATGTTCCAAGTTAATGCACTGAGGCAATTCACCTGGCTCCTAGAAGAAACTACATAGCAAAACATACACACACACACACACACACACACACACACACACACACACTACTCGTCAGAGGCTAGGCTCTAGGTGTTTTCAGAGATAAGAGAATAGAAAGAAAGAAAATGATGGAAAAAATGAATAAGGGAAGAGAAGAAAGTACACTGTCCTCTCTCGTTTTTACATCTTAAACTATTTTAAGAACTTCTAACTTTACTCTTAATTTTCTTTTATCACCTCTTGACTTCAACTTAACACTGTCCAGTGGAGAATTATTCATCTCCTAAAGGATCCTAAGACTTAATTAATAGAGGAGCCAGCCAAAGGGATAAAGCCAGAGATATCAGAAGTAATTACAATTTAATGAAACAAGAATGAACAAATTACCACAAAGCCCAGTAGCCTAGTAAGTGACCTGATAATAAAAAAATTGGTCATCAAATGGATAGCCTCTCTTTTTGCCTCTCCCCCAGAAATACCCTTTTCCTTTACTCTTTTCCTATTCCATCCTTTTCTCATTTTAGAGATTTGTGAAATGATCATAGTTAAGATTACAAATAAAAATCATAAAAATATCATTGTAGGTCTCAACCGCAACACGTATTCACAAGGTAACTGTGACATGGGAGTTGCAGGTGAAAATTAAAATTCAACTTTATGTATCTTAGAGTCAAAATTAAGTAAAGACCTGTTTCAACAAAAGTTAGCTTTTATTGCAGATACCCTATAACCTTTTTTTTTTTAATATTTAGCATATTTTAAAGCCTACATGTAACTCATTAATGCCTCCTAAACATAGTTTCCAGGGTGGTCTTCAGCACAAAAAAACCACCACAGTACATTTGAGCTGTGTCAATCCAGCCTCAGATAATGTTCAGAATAGAGGGAATGTTTACAGTCCCGTGCTGTTTATTTTGACAAACGCAATCTCTCTGATACTGCAGGAAGGAAAGAAAAGGGAACCAAAAACACAAAACAAAACACAGAGAGAGAAAGAGAGAATCTTTAAGTCTGTGGCTATCAAATGTTAAAAATGGAGAAGGGAAAATTAACTCTCCTCCCTCTCCTGAGAGGCAGCAGCAGGGAGAAATTAACTGGGAAGGCAATCACTGTCCTCTGCGTACTTCTGCTGGGGCTGACTCGAAAGCCAGTTCAAGTCCATTTCCAGCCCCTCTCCCAGTCAGGATACCTAACTGCATTCATTATACGCTACAGACTATTTCAGTTTGGGGGGAGCAGGCATGGGTGAGCAAAATCTAGCTGAGAGGAGAAAGATGATCTAGTAGAGACCATTCTTTGTGACAAAACTGGGTATTAGTGAGTAAAGAATTTCCATCTTTCAGCAAGCACCAAGACAGTACAACCTCGTGTGTTCTTATGTCTACCAGTTCATTGCCTATGTGGACATGTGTTCTTTCACAGATAAGAAGACTGAAGCAATTGAGTACAGGTTTAAATTTTACCCCAAATTTCTCAACTGTCTAACGACTTGCGGTTTAAGAAACGAACGTGAGTTAATATTGCCTAATGAATATTTAGCCATACAGCAATATTTTCTTCTGAGGGCAGCTAGTTCTAGAAATACATTGAAAGGAGCCTTATCTGATCACATCCTTGGAGAATTCTATTTATTACATAGATAAAGGATGCTAAATTCCAGCAGGTTTGATAACAATGGGGAGGAAAATTAGGTTTAACCATGTCAGAAATATGCTCAATGCAGTAAGTGAAGTACAAAAATAAAATGAAAATGCATTTGTCTGTACGTCAATTTGCTAGGGGTGTGAAGGAATCTGCTATGATTCCAAGAATAAAAGACTATGAAAGTCCACTATCAATTACTTCATTAAAAACAGGAGATGATTTAAAGTTGGATATTAAATTCACTTAAAGACATGAGATATCAAGAATAGATACAGATTCTAAAATATATGACAAGACATGAAAAACAAGCTAAGACGAATTCTAAATTATTATATATGTACACACGTATGTATGGGTACATGTATGCACATATATGTATATATATACATATAACATATGTATATACATGTAGCAAGAACTTGTAATGACTAAATTGTTGTATCAATGGGGAAATCCCTGTGCAACTACACATTAAGATATGTTTTCAAATTTTACGCTAAATCATCCTGGCTGCACAGGCATACAGCCAGATGGAAGCTTATGGCTGCTATGTCAATACCTACAGAACACTGATGTCTTCGTAGCTAGTCCAAATAGAGCCATTCCATCTGCCATAAACACTGGGCCCAAAGGCCACATTTATAGATTGCACTAAAAAAGTTAAAATTATTTTTACAGTGAAGGCATTTTTATAGGTTCTGGGAAAAGGGGAACTCAACGTGTGTTCCAAAATACTTATTCTCTGGTGACTGTGAGTGAATTTTCATGTGTGCATGCATAGGGAAATAAAACAACCTTAGGAGGGGATTTTTATGGATGCCAACACTAAATTAACTATGCATTATTATTGTTTCCCTGGGGGTGAGATCGAGCTGATTCTCTTTAGCTTCTTCATTCTTCCCCCCACCCCAACCACTGATGGTTTCCCACTCCAAATGAAAAATACAGGTTATTTCTAGGTCAACCTGCCAGAAAGTATTCAAGGAGAAGACAGTAAGGCAGATTGAAGGCAAAAAAGGACTCTGGGTCACTCACTGTCCTAAAACCTACTTTGTTGTGATACTCCAGCCCCTAGGGGAGAGTAGGAACCATTGCCCTGAGCACTCACTGCCATTTGAGGTGAAGCTAATATTATAAGTGCCATGTCCTCAACATCTATCTGTGAAATACAGCATGACTAAAGGAACACTCTTTCAGATTAGTATACACTAGCAGTCAAGGAGGAGTCATAAATCTTTGCTCATATTTTTAATCCTTTGCTCAGATAATACTTAAAAATATATTTAAACTAATTTATTTTGACTTCCACAAAAAGATAAGCATGCATAATTAAAGTGAAGGGAAGAGAAGAAATGAAGAGAATTATTAGATGCTTCTTTATTATAAAAAGACACCAGATGCTAGCTCATGTTTTTCTAGAATCATGCCAGATTCCATAAGAAGAGTGGGGAAGGAAAGTGAACTCTGGTCCCACCTTGCCCTTCATCTAAACTTCAGTGTCTTGGCCACTGATTCTTGGTGGGATTCTTTGTAGAAATCAAATAGCCCATTTGGAGAAATCTGAAATCCTCAAGTGCTATTAAAAAAACATAGGCCAAATGAGGAAAAACTTTAAATATTATTAGTGCCATATAAATGTGAGTTATTCAGGAGTAGTCCCACCATACTCAGTATTAAATGGTGCAGAAGGGAGGAAAAGAAACTGCCCGGTCAGGGAAGTAAGCAGACTGAGTCCTGGAGAGGATTAAGTCAGGAGAAAGATGTCAAGCTTGTGTCAAACTCTGTGGCAGACATGTTGATTAACTTTCCAACCATTCATGTGGGCAGAAAGTTCATCGTCCAAAGCTAGTAGAACAAACAGCTGAGGTATCAAATGACCTCAACTAAATGGACTAAAAGCTAATTGGTATGGACCTGTGATCACACTAAAAAATTCTCAGGCAGATTCTCTCTGCCGGAAATTTGGAATGAGGATACTGAAAAACTAAGACTATTATATAATGGTACGTCCCTAACTGAAAGGTCTTGTAGTCATATCAAAGGTAGAGCCATGGTCAGCTAATGGCATATACAAACTGAATTCTGGAGGGACTCCTGGGTGGTTTAGTCAGTTAAGCGTCCAACTCTTGATTTTGGCTCAGTTCATTATCCCAGAGTCATGGAATCGAACCCCACACAGGGCTCTGTGCTGAGTCTGGAGCCTGCTTGAAATTCTCTCTCTCTCTCTCTCTCTCTCTCTCTCCCCCTCCCTCTCCCCTTGCTTGCTCTTTCTCTAACATAAAAAATAAAAAAGGAAATATTATTTTTAAAAAAATGTACAATTCTTCCCTAGAATTCAGGTTAACTGCAGAGAGGTGGGAGAGGGGAAAAAGAGAATAGAAAACAAAGAACATGGCCAAGTGTCTCTACAGACCAGGGAAAACATAGCCTTAGTTTCTCACTTTCTACTTCCAGCCTCACTGTAGCATGGATGAACTTCATTCTCTTCCTTGGAGTCAACTGCTGTTTGCTTAAAATAAGCACCCTTTTTATAAGCTATTTAGAACTATTTGGACATAAATATGCCATGTCTAGGACATGTGTATACCCTTCTCTTATGGCTCTTTACACAAACAGTGTACACATTACCATGTGTATGCAAAATACTGCAATCCAGCTCTTTCATGGGTCTTCACATTGTCTTTAAAGAATTTCATTCAGGAACGACCTATGTTACTTAGAGAATCACCAAGAGGAGAAGCTGCTATGATGAATTATAACCTCATGACTAAAATACACAACCTAAGAAAGTAAGTCTACAGACAGATAAGCACACAAACTTTGGAAGCTTTCTGAAAGCTTTGTAACTTGGCTATGTTTCTTCCTTATGTGGCCTACTTTTTCTTTGTGAAAATTAAAAGTCAAGCTTTTCAAGGGAAGAGTCTACAGTGCATGGTTTTCGTCAAGGGCAAAGGGAAGAAGCGAGACAAGGCAAAATCCATTTTTTGAAGTCAGATTTTATAGAAAAAGAAACTCCAAGTCACAGATGATGATGGGGTATGTGTGTAGAGTGTGTGCAAGTGACAGGGAAAGACTGAGATAGAGAAATGGGAGAGGGGGAGGGGAGGCCTCAGAGGGTCTCTAACTCCAGATTCCATCAAGATCTTCAGGATCCTCACAAGTTCCAGGAATCTCCAGGAAGTTCAGGTGAGCCCATGTTCTTTGTTTTTCCAAGAGACAGATACTTATTTTGTTAGAGAAATCTCAGACATTTAGGCCTCCAAACCCTGATTATGATAGAATGCTATGTGAAATTCACCCATTTCTTCCTCGAACTACCTGACTATAATGAGCATATGTTTGAAATGTGTGGAATTTAATTTTCAAGCCTATCAATGATTGACTGATGTGTTGCAAGATATTCCTCTGGAAAAATACATTTTAAATTCAAGTTGTGAATGATAAAGGCCAGATGCCCCTAGCCAGACACACAGCAGGGGGCATCTTTTGCACTGCCATCTTGGGGACACCAGAGTTTGGAAAAAGCTAGGAGCAATAGTTCCACTATTCGTAAAAACAACTTCACTTCACAGGAAGCCCAATTATAAAGAATTAGTTTTCCCTAGAGATAATCCATTACAAACACCCATACGTATGAGAGAAATATTTTACACTCTATACTTATTCTATAATGCAAGTGCCCAACACTGATTCATTGAAACCTTTTCAAAACAAACTGTGAGGGAAATGCTTTACTAAACTCTTTGTTTCCTTGAGGTACGATGTTCCTTAACCACCCCTGGCCTCCAACCTTAGTGAAGGGTTGGTTGGTTGGAGATAGTTAATACTGGTCCACATCTCTCTTCTGGGAGAAGCTAACCTGTCAAACATTCTGAGCACAGAGATTTCCCTTTTTCTCTTCCTCCCCACTTGGTCCAACAAGAGGCAATGATGTGGATTGGTGTTTTGTGTCACTGCTCTAAAATTTCAAATCTTGTCCTCAGGAAGACTGTGTCAATTTGGAGAGTGGGAGAAAAGGAGAGTGAAGGCAGGCTCACAACAGCCCTCTCCCTGATGTCCTCCGACTTACCCTTAACTTGCAGCTCCTGTGATCTTTGGGGAATTCATGCACTCGCTGAGTTGTTTTTCTCATTTCCCAATTTTCCCCAAAGTTCATCAGGAAAGCAAGCACTTTGACACCACGGAGAGTCCACAGTATAAAGCAAGGTATGCTTTATCGGAATTTGAAAAGGCAGTTTTGAGTTACTGGTTAAATTCTATAAAATAAATTCAGCTATAGGAGAAAATAAGTTACTGATGATCCATAAAGAATACCGACGAGTTAACCTAGCATGCTTCCAACATTTTTTAAAAAACAAAAACTTACACAAAATTATTTGAGATTAAGAAATAGAGACTCCATAACACTTGGCACAGTCAAACGCAAAGCCATATTTAAGTCCAGAATTATGAATTCAATTAATAATTAAAGGATTACGCTCATAGGGAAGGTATATATAAAGCAGCAAATGGCTTTTTCAGGTGATTAAACATCTAAATGATGTTTCACACCAAAGAAAAAAGCAAAGTTATTGTGACTATATTCCTTAGCCTGAATAATATTCCTCCAACACAATAAGAACATAATTCAATGAAACTAAAATAGCAGAAGAGAGAGTGAAGTTCCTTTTGCTCATGAAGCTCTGAATGGCTGGCCCGACGGCTTTCTTCAAATTACCAGGGATATCACAGTGACTGCAAGGAAGAGGTGAGGGGAAGAATAAAGTGCGAGCAGCTATGAAAATGGAATAATTATGAGAGGCTGGATTAAAGAAGTGAATAATTTGCAGTCAAAATGATCTCTATAGAAAGGCGGTGATCTAATTAGACATCTTAAAGCCAGTAAGAATTTCGGGGTCATTCGTGAGTGGGAGAATGCTTGGATTTTTGTAAGCTAGCATCGGCTAAATCCTTCTCTTGACATAGTACAGCAATTATTCTCCCATAAGCCTTCACAGGATACAAATTGGACAGTGTACAAGTAATTACTGATGAATGCGAATGTACTGCTCAGTGATGAGATGTTTTCAGAGAAACAGAATGAAGTAGATGGAAAAGGTATTCTCATCAACTTTGAATAGATATATCCAGAGATACACTGTGAATACTACAAAAGATGTGAAGAGGTGTTCAGTAATGTCATTGTAAAGGGTCATTTATAGATTTTTTTTTAAAAAAGCTCTTATTGTAACATGTAAAGGGAATTCTATAGAGCCAACAATAAATACACACTGCAGCTATTCAGGGCAGTATGGATGCTAAATAAATACACTGCATTCACTTTAAGACTTTATTTTTTTTTTTTTTAAATTCCTGTGGTTGGAAACTTATAGCCCCCATGATACAGATTCCGTTGTATCTAATAGAAATTAAACACTGAATTTCTTTCAGTGTCAAAATTAGTTTTTCAAAGGTATATACTTAATTTCATTACAACTTCCCTAAAAATTATCTATATGTTCTCAGAAAAATTAACACAGAGACACTTATAGAGTACTAAAAATGTTGCTATTTGGCCATATTGGGTCTACCATTCTTGCTTTCCTGTTGAAGCTCAATCCTTTGTGTATTCACTTTTCACCGCCAGTCCGACCGGTAATCTCACGGCTCCCATGTGCTGTAGCTGAGAAGCATCACCACGCCCGGACCAAGAAAAGGGTCCAGCATTTTGGAATCTTTCTTCCAGAATGGCAGGACATGTTCAAGAATTAAAATGAGTGTTCTGCATTGGCCTAAACCTTGTGTACTCCTCAAAGAAATACAAATAAAAATCACAATCCAGAAGAACTGGGCATTTTCTACATGTACGTTTACATCACAAAATACATAGATCATTTAGTATTTCATATATTACTTTAATAATGCATTATATCGGGGAGCCTGGGTGGCGCAGTCGGTTAAGCGTCCGACTTCAGCCAGGTCACGATCTCGCGGTCCGTGAGTTCGAGCCCCGCGTCAGGCTCTGGGCTGATGGCTCAGAGCCTGGAGCCTGTTTCCGATTCTGTGTCTCCCTCTCTCTCTGCCCCTCCCCCGTTCATGCTCTGTCTCTGTCTGTCCCAAAAATAAATAAAAAACGTTGAAAAAAAAATTAAAAAAAAAAATAATAATGCATTATATCAAACTCAGAAATATGTTCGGGCTCCAGACACGCTCTTTCTCAGAGCTTCGTTATCTTAATGAGAGAACAATGCTAACAGTCAAAAAGGAGTAGAACCTCCGGAACTACTGCCAATATATAAAGGGACCCGTAGGATAGCCCACTATGCTGGGCTTGGTGCTTGCAATCAGAAAAGCCCCCCCCTCCCGCCCCCCGCCCAGTTCTGGACTCTACCCCTTTCAAGGTAAACCATCTCAGGCAATTTAATCTTCCTTGGCCCGTGCAGATTGTTGTGGGAATTAAAGGAAATGTCAGTAAATATACTGCATCGGAATGCCTAACTACAGACAGGGGGTTCACTGTAGCTTCGTCTCACAGACAGTGGCTAACGTCTTGCTGTGCTCGTATTTACAAGGGTCTCTCATTCTGTTGTCAGGCATGTTTTATGCAATTTGATTCTAACGATGAAAGTACCAACACCAGTAAGTGATTTTATGTTTGATAATACATTGGCAAGCTCTCAAGGTTGGAAGATGCCACTCTTTGAATGGGAATGCAAGGGGTTGAGTTACCAGTACTGCCCTGGCACTGGGAGTTCCCACAGCCCTGTGCCCTCCAAGGGAGTCTCTCACAGTAGACACAAATATCACTTAAGTGTACGTACCGCATTCCAAAAGCTGCAAACACATCTCCAGTGGATTGTCCTTGAATTTCCCTGAGTTTTTAATACTTTGGAAAATAGGAGAAGAATATTTCAGCAGAAACAGTGAAACAGAGAACCCAAAGGTAAGCTTAAGAAAATTCATGTGGAGGTCCAGAAAATCTACTCACCCCATTCATTGTTTTGTATACTTTTCATGTGGATCCTCATTTGGAAATATTCTGGGGCATATGAGGAAGTTCAAGGGAGTTGAATACATCAGATGATATGGTGCCCTACACAAGCAGCCTATGTTCGTTCAGTATTTATTAAACATCTTCTATGAGCCAGACATGGCTCTGTCCTGGATGGTAGTGATAGAGTATTAACAGAAACAAAACAGAAAAAACACCCTTCTGTTCTGGAAGCATATATTCACCTGTGTGCATCCTCTCAGGGAGGAGAATCTTCAATATGAGAACAGACTCCTCTTTTGATATAAATTAGAACAATAGCCCATATTCATATTTGTATACGTTAAAACATCAAGAAAACACAAAGATTACAGGAAGCCATTTTTAAGTAGCAAGAGATGGTGGGTCAAGTAAGTTGGGGGAAGACAGATTATTCAATAAACGACACTAGAAGAAGTGGTTAGCAATCCGGAACAAACTAAACTTGAATTGAAACCTCCTATCTTACATACACACACACGGGGACGCGCATGCACACACACACACACACACACCACACACACACACCAGTGCACACACACACACACCACACACACACACACACACACACACACACACACACACACCGGTGATTCGAATGTATAGTAAATGAAAATATGCTGGAAAAATCTGGAAGAAAATCTGAATAATTTTAGAATAAAAAGTCTTCTCTAAGTATGAAATTGTATGTAGAGGTCATAAAGTTAAGGATTAATAACTCATCCTACATAAAAATTAATAAAACACTTTACATTGGAAACTCCGTCATAATCAAAATCAAAATCCAAAGCAAATATCTATTTTTGTTGTATATGTAAAAAGTCACCTGGACATCAAGAGCAGTAGACAAAGAGCTTACTTACAGGGAAGAATTTACTAATGGACAGGGAAATACTACCTTGACCATTTTGAGGATTTTGGATTCTGGAGAAACAATTTATGTTTAATGACTATCATCAATTATTACATCTAGCTTTCAGTTAAAATTATAAACCGTGTGTCCACTGAACTTAAACTAAATACCTAATTTGGCTTCATTTTTAAAATACTGCTTAAACAAAAAAGTTGTTTTCTCCCAGCACACTATTGGATTAAATAAGTAAGCAATAGCCATAAGTAGAGGAGAATCTTCAATATGTCAACAGACTCCTCTTTTGATAAAAATTAGAACAATAGCCCATGTTCATTTTTGTATATGTTAAAATATAAAGAAAACACAAAGATTACAGGAAGCCATTTTCAACTGGTCCCCTGTCTTGTAGTCAAACACAATACAAATTTACTTTGGTTGCATTCACATTTAAACTAATTGTGATGGCTAGGGCACTTCTTTATCTACAAATACAACAAAGTAACATTACTGGTTAGTATTTCTCAGTTCACCTTTCTAGTATACCGTTGTATTTCTCTAATAGAAAAGAACTTAAGTGAGAATTCCATTCATTCTCATCAGCATTAATTTTAGAATATTTTACATAAATGCAAGTCTTTAAAAAGCGTGATTACAAAGTTACTTGAACAAAAAGTTTATGATGAAGACATATATAATATACTAAGCAAAACCTCAAACACTATATTCTTATAGTTGTTATAAGAAATTTCAATTCAGATTTTATAAACCTTTTTTTAAAATTTTTTTTTCAACATTTTTTTTTTTAATTTATTTTTGGGACAGAGAGATACAGAGCATGAACGGGGGAGGGGCAGAGAGAGAGGGAGACACAGAATCGGAAACAGGCTCCAGGCTCCGAGCCATCAGCCCAGAGCCTGACGCGGGGCTCGAACTCACGGACCGCGAGATCGTGACCTGGCTGAAGTCGGACGCTTAACCGACTGCGCCACCCAGGCGCCCCCAGATTTTATAAACCTTTAAGCAAAATGCAAAATAAATCCTGTGTATTGCAGTATGTTAATAATAAAAACCCCAAGACTTATCAAAGTCTTCTATTATAGGTCTCTGTCCTACACCTTATTACGTTCCCCATAATGCTTTATATCAGCAACTTTGGAAATAATTAAAACCCACCAGCATCATGGAATAGTCAGGATTCTTGATATTCCCAGTGACAAAAGCATCATTCCAACTACCTTTAAAAAAGAACAAGGAAAATAATGTTTGGGGCATAATGGCTCCAGAAAGGACTGGGTCCAGGAACTAAAAAAGAAAAAAAAAAATTGTCGTTCATACTTAAATCAGCTCTCTTCATAACATAATTTGTCAGACTTTTGCTACATCACAGGCTCAGCAGATCGACATTTTATTCGACCAGGCTTATTCAACACAGGCACTGGTCCATCTCAGTTGGACCCATGGTATGTCAAGTCTGAGTCATAAGCTGACCCCCAAGGGTAAACTGAACTTCACCTAGTGGAAGACAGGGAGTAGTTTTTCATGAGTTATTTGAGCTGTTGTTTTCAGAAGAAAAATAAATGGATGTGGGATAGGCAAAAGTCTTTCCTTCATATCTGTATAATCCTCATAACCATATTGCTTTATATTTCCTGTTCGTTTTCATTCACACTTTCTCCTGAACCTCATCTATTCTCTCTGCAACCTGTAGTTAATATTGTCACTTTTCTTTTCTAAAGAATGGGAAAGGTACTCGGTTGTCTGGACGCTAAAATCTTCTTTTCTCTGACATACAACCTCCTCCTTATACCCAAAGTGACCGATTTATTTATTGTCCTTTAAGTTTATTTATTTTAAGAGAGAGTGAGTGGGGGGGGGGGGGGCAGAGACAGAGGGAGAGAAAGAGAATGCCAAGCAGGCCCCGCAGGGTCAGTGAGGAGGCTCAGACTCAGGAATCATGAGATCATGACATGAGCTGAAACCAAGAGTCAGACACTTAACCAACTGAGCCACCCAGATGCCCCACAAAGGGACCGATTTAAAACACAGACCTAACCATAGCACTACTGATCATTCAAACTCAAGAAATGTCCATTGACAGGTCCCCATCTTTGACACCTTCATTCTACCCATTACTTCAATACCTAATCTCAGGAGATAACTTCGCCTCGAAATAAGAACAAAATAGAAGGAATAAGTTATGTGGGAAATGATCCTTTTCTTTAAAAAATAATTAAATAAAAAAATCTGATATGGGGCTGAATCTTTTTTTTTCCTCCTGATACTGTGCTTCCAGTACAACTAAATTGAATATTTGCACAAAGATTAATTCACAGATATGTTAGAATAAGACACTTTATAGGACTCATAATAAACGAAATTCTCCGAAGTGTAGCCTTGAATATTGATTTTTGCTCTGCAGTGTGAAAGTGCCTCAAAGTTGGAAGTTTTTTGGCTACACTATTATAAACTTCTATATCTATCACCATGCTTTCTATTCATAAAAAAATTTGTGCTACCATGGTTTAATAATGTCGGCTTATAGGCTTACCACTTCTGCCCCCCCCACCAAAAAAAATAATAATAATAATGTTATATTCTATGGGACAGTTTTGAACTACCAAAGTGCTGGAAGCAATCATATTTTCCCACTTTTCTCCGTAACCTAAAAACACAAAGGCAGCATCTACAGATACCTTGTAATAAGTTCATTTAAAAAAATGAGGTTTGTGAATGCCTCGTGACGTTGGGCACCATTAATTTTGTTAGCAAGATGGCTTAGCCTGTGCCTAAGCTGACAGCACACACCAAAGGGAATCAAAAATCAAACTATGGTCAAGGAGATTGTGCAAAGCCCCATTACCACATGGCAGTTTATCTTAATTCTATTTTGCTTAAAAACAGTTTGTGGAATATCCCTGACACCTAGAAAGCCCTGAGTTAGGGGCAATCGATTATAGAGAGAGAGAAAAGGGACGCTGGGGGCAACTAGTGAAACAGACACTTCAGCGCTTTCGCCTCTTAACGTATTGACAGTAAGCGAAAATTATTGTCTTTTCCGGCCATTTTGACTTTGTTTACATCTCTGTCATTCAGCATGCCATTCACAGTAACGAAGAGCGTGAGTTCTGAAGTAAATGGTTTCAAACACTGGCTCTGGCACTGCTTCCATGTGCTTCGAAAATCACTACACTTCCCTGTGCTGCCGCTTCGGCACTGGTACAACGGGGATAATGCCACCTACTTCATAGGGTCACGGCCGAGTTTGCGTCATGTCACGCCAGGAAAGTGCTTAGGCACAACGACACACACAGGACCTACTCCGAGCGTACGAAACACCATTATAGTGATGCAGCTCATCCAATGTGGGAAGAGATTTCTCAGACGCTAGGTACAGTATCAAACCAGAGCTAGCAAATAAAGGCAGAGATACAGGCTCCACGCAAGCTGGGACGTGGCTTTAGTCTCAGAAGCAATTCTAAATGCAATAAGGTGCGTTGAAAAAAATAACGTGTGACACCAGTGTGTGCCATCAATACGAGGAACAATGCCTTTTTTGAAGTGCTGGGGACCACCTTGGATACACCACCCAGTAGGTATTCTTCTACTGTCTTTTGTACCTCATCCACAGTCTTCAGAACCGTGATAAAGGGATTGAGTCTAGGTAGGTGGTCACACAAATCATCTGTTCCGTAGCAAGAGGAAGGGAGCGAGGACGTGTGCAGCTGTGCGAGATCCTGAGATCTCAGGGTAGGAAAACTGATAGAAACTGACGGAGTTTTACCTGTTGGCGGTTTGGTGGTGAACTTCTCAAGAGAGACGGTATGTGGCTTATTTCTTTAATATCACTCCCTTCCCCAGACAAGGACGAGTTATCTACCTCGGCACACTTGAACAAGTCAAATAATCTGTGGTTTTCTGAACTTTTCATTACTCTTGGTCATAGAATGAGACCAGGAACTATAAGTTAGTAAGACATTTCTGTAGTTTATAAATGGCTTCCATTCTGATGGGGCTTCGGGAGAAAAACAGACCTCATTTTTCTAACTCATCACCAACATAATAGCAGCCAATTGAACTCTGGGGAAAAAAAAGATACTAAAAAAACTTTTAGGTAGAAATCATTAACAAATATGTTTTTACTTTTAGACTATGAAGATTTATACAGAAGTCGCAGATTTAAATAACATTTGAACGCTAAATTCAACATCTCTTTGAATCAATTCTTGATTTCCATTTTTCTTCTGTTTTTAAGCCCAGTGTTCTAAAATGTCCACATAATCTTTAAAGTACTTTGTTTAGCTTAGAAAGGTACAAAAGCTTTTAAAATAAAACTCAAATAGCTTGGCAGACTTCATAGGATTATTTACTGTTAAAAGATCTATTTTCAGGAAGTATCAGTTTTACCCTTTCTATTAAAATAAAATATAATCATATAAGGTATAATCTGGCATCCCTTAAAAATTAATTTCTCTTTCTCACTGGACTCTCATTTTCTCTCCTGTAGCCTCTTTTATAATTTCATCCAGGAGCATTTGCATCCTTCATTAAGCGACAATGCGCACATCAGATAATCCCTCTACATAAACCTGTGGGGCACACTTACCAATGTAAATTTGAAGGTACAAAGAACAAGTTAAAAATTTTTGAACACTATTACTCACTGCTCCCCATCAGCCAAGCAAGGAAGATGATGAAATCGGGCCTCTGGCTCAGATAAAGGCTAGCGAAACAGAAGTGAAGTCATCTAAATATTCCAAAGGTGCTCTTTCGTGAGGTCAGGGATGGGAGAGGTGGTACGCCTTTTGAGGTGGTCCTTGGGAGAAAGGATTTCAGTGATGCATGGAGTGTAGGTGAGAGCGTGACTGACAGAGTCAAAGAAGTATAGCACTGCATGCCTGAGATACCGTAGCCAGGTATTACCAGGTGACTTCGGGTCTCTCTAGCTCACCGGGCCTAGTTTAGCTTATCTTTAGAGACGATCATGCTTACCCGTGACACACTGTATTTTCCATAAAGGGCCACAACAACATTTCTGGTCCTACATGCTCTTCTAGAATGTTGCTACTCGCAATAAAGAGGCAATCTATTTACCTTCCTCTTGAACCCGCACGAGACTTTCCGGCTGCTTTTCCAGACAGAGTGTGGTGCAGCTCACATCACCTAACTTCTGAGATCAGGCCATAAAGGGTGATATAGTTGTCACCTGGATCTCTCCCTAAGCACATGAACATATGGCTCTCTGGGCCATCATGTAAGAAGTCCAGGTGCCCTGAGTCTACCAGGGGAGGGAGACCACGTGGGGAACCCACCTGGAGAGAGAGTTGTTTGAATCATCCCAGACAAGGCACCACATAGGAGAAGGAAGAAGTCTTAAGACTGTGACCTCGTAAGAGACGCTAAGCCAGAATCACCCAAACCGCCCTTGAATTCCTAACCCCACCACAGAGACCAGCAGAGATGATTAAGGTTTATTATTATTTTCAGCCACTAAGTCGTGTGGTGATTTGTTAGGCGGCAATAGACAACTAATGCACTGCCATTTCATGGGTGAGTCTTAGAAGGCACGTTTTAAAAGTTTAAGAGTAAGTTCTCATCAAGACCAGCTGTTTGTGAATATGTTTTCATGTGCTACATGCATCTCTAGACCGTCTTTCTGTTCTCTGGCCTAATAAGAGGAAAAATACTTGTCATCTTCTGTAATAAATTTTTCTGTTCTCTGAAATTCTCTTCCAAGCATAATTTTTGTAAAGGATAATAAAATATTCAATGAGGAAAGGCACAGACCTTTCTCTGGTGCCCTTTCTTTTTAATATACCTTGAAAACGGAACCGAATGAATAAATTATGTCTCTATCACCAACATTATTTTCTCATCTATTATTCCTCATATTCTAAATATACAAAGCGAGTTATTTTGATAGGGTGAGGACTATGGTAAGTGTGGCAACGCACCACATATAATTAATTAGGACATTCTTAATAAAAATTATAAATCACAGTGTTCTCTAATTAAAGGAATAATCATGTCTGAGCGTAACAGACCATACACTGATGCCAACACGACAAGGTTATGTAGCCAGTGGAACAAAACTGCCTCTGGGCAGGGACCAGTCTGTACTCCCACACCCCGGAGCTTACTCGGACCTTTACAGAAGATGCAAACCTTCATGGACTGGCCGTGCTAAATGGGGCCACGGCCAACTGAAACTCCTCCCCTTAAGAGATGGGAGAAGGGAGGGCTCTTGTTTCTCAGAGCGAGGAAACAGAAAACTTTGCTGGGGGCAGGGGGCTGGCAAAGCAACATGACAAAGTAGCCCAAGACATCTCAACTCATCTCAAAGCATAAAAAACAGACACGTGTCCCAAACGGGTCAGTGTAAAGCACCCCGTACTTAGTTTTGGTCTTGACACGTTGCCATTATTCTCAGGGACACATCGGTATAATCTCACTTGCGCTATTCCTTTCCCTACTCTTCCTGGTGATGGCCGCGTTTCCATTCACGCACATAAGGCGTACAACGCTTGCTCGCCTCTCCCTCCTGCACGGGCCGTTCAGCCTCCAGGAGCTCTACACCCTGGCTTTGGGCAGAAGGGCTGCACTCTGAGGGTCTGCTGAAGCCGGCTGGGTACAGCCCTTCCAAGACCACAGGAGGCACACTGGGTGTCACAGGCGACCCTGCTCTGCAAAGTGCAGTGCTCGCAGCCGTCTGAGCATGCTGCCTCTCTGGTCCCTGTGCCTGCGTTGCAGAAGCTGAGCTAGAGGGCTGGGCTGAAATGCTAGGTGAACAGTAAGTAGAGCAATGGCTGGGGGAGAGACACGCCAGCCTCGTCAGGTTTAACACCCCAAAATATAAAACCTTACAGCTCCTTTCCGATGAGGAGCACAAGCTGGCTTTTTGCAGACAGCGGTTTTGTCTGTCTTGAGACAGTGTCACGGTGGGGTCGGCCCATTTGCTGACCTCTGTCTTCTTCACCCTGAATATTTCATCTTAAATGCTGGACTGATTTTCAAAAAGATCCGTGATACAGAGCAGAGTCGAAAAGGTGAAGAGTCAAGGGTCCTTGAGGAATTTTGAGTAGGACAGTCTAGTAACAAGGGCACTGAAGCTACAATTAAGTAGCCTTGAGGAGCTCTGAGTAGGTGTAGACAGCAACCCGACTGTGCGCTCAGTCTCACGACTGTGGCTGCAAAGCACCGAAGATTTTTCTACGAACAGATGGTTCCTACCTCACCAAGTTATGTGGTACATGTGTCTTACGCTTTCTTATAAATTTATCCTATAATGCCCTTGACTTTCACTACATCCAGAAGGATATAGATAGTGCTTCGAAACAGAAAAGCGGGCCCCATTGTAAAACAGCAGTGCCTAAAGTGACTAATTGCATATTATCTCTGATTTATTCCCTGGCTTGTTCATCAATTCTTTACCATTTATGGAACCAAGCAAAAAATAAATTGGAAATATCTTCATAACCTTCTTGTGCAGAGCTAGTGATACCATATGATTCATTGCCAATATCATCTCTCACAGGCATGCATTCCAAGAACCTCCCACACGACACTCTCCATAAAGAGTGAAGCCAGTTGCTGGCTACGAGGGCAAAATCTTCAGGATGATGAACAAAGACAACCGGGATCCTTGAAAACCTTTTAGTTATAGTCCAGTCTTGTTATACAAAAAAAAAAAAAAAAAAAAAAAAAAAAAGAAGAAGAAGAAAGAAAGAAAAAAAAAAAAAGGATTTAGACACAGTCGTCATGGTCAAAGAATTTTAAATCGTAAAAGGAGCCCTTCCCCTCCTTGATAAGTGGCATCAGCTTGCATCAAGTTTCCCTAGCCAGAGAGTCCACGTGTGAAGTCAGTCTTGATTTGTCACATACTGTCCATCAAATCCTTAAAGTTTTTTGCCTTGGCCGCTTTGCTAACGGCCGCCTCACTACCATCCATTCTCTGCACAGCACTCCCAGTAAAATCTGTGCTCTTTGTCCCGGCTTCCCTGCTTTTTGAGCTCTGGTCCCTGCCTGTCTGACCAGTACTTTCCCTGGCCACGCTGGCTTTTAAAACCTATTTGAATGCTCGAAATCTGTACTTGCCAGGTAGACGCTTACCATTCGTTTATCTTCGCATGGCTGGCTTCTCCGCCCACGTCTCCTCTGAAAGCATCTTCCGAGGGACCTACCCTGACATTCTTTTGTAAATCAGTCATTCCGTTTTCCATCTCTCTGTTCTACTTTTATCATCACATTTATTTTCTGACATAATCTTGCTCATTTTACTTGGTTATTGTCGTCTGCCTCTGCCATTTCCAGGATAAGCTCCCTGAGATCAAGGAGTCGGTCATTTTTGCTAACTTGTTAGGACCGGTGCCTTGGACTGTTCATAACATGCAGCAGCGATCAGTAAGCATTTTTTCAAAGAGTGAATGAATGGAAGTGACCTATGAGAAACGATGTAAGAGATAAAGGAGGAAGAAAAAGATGTGCCATAAACATTTTCATCATTAGGTTTAAAGTAAAACCTTGTATTATGTATTGCTGATATTTTATAAAATATGTTAAGATATCATTTATTTTGCCACATTGTTTGAGGTACACATGTGCAATAGAGGTTTTACCCGTTGTACTCTCCTCAATTCCTATTTACATTCATTCAGTCATTGCTTATCAAGGAAGTGAAGTTTGATTGCAAGCGTTATCAAAAGGTAGAGTTAGCGAACCTGGTTTCTTGACGAGACTTATAAAACGCAAACATACAAGAATTCGAACACATTTTTAATAATTACTGTTCAATCATGTCCTCTATTCAAGGCAGGGCTTCTTAAATATCTTTCAGAATTTAAAGGTAAATAAGACAACGCATATTTTTTTTTCTCTAGTGTTTTCAAATGGGTAGCAAACGCTCCACATGTAAAAGTGAGCAAGTATGCAAATGGTCGCACCTATGTGCAAACAACCCAAACGGCCTTATAAAATGTGAGGAGACATTTAAAGGCGTTCCACCACATAAGGGCTGTCACCTCAGAGCCCAAAGGAACCCAAATAACGTCTACGTTCGTTCTCTTTGCCTCCTCCATTCACGGGAGCTATTTCTCAGCTTAAAATTTCACAAGCACTGTCTCGACAGGGACAACTTCACATTTGTCTACTTTGTTCATGGTGTCGGATATCGTAAATAGTTTCAAATGAGCCTTAATACACGTTCCATATTTTAGCAGAGCCACAAAGCCAAGCACAGGTAGATCTGAAGGGTGGCATATTGCCGTGGGAAGAATGGAACTTACAAGGTCAAACGGACAGATGCCTCCCCCAAATTGACTGTACAGCTGGGTATTCTACTTATACAAGCCTTTGTTTCTCACTTACGAATTAGTAGCTCATCTCACAAGGTCATAGTAGAAATTAAATGAGATGGCAGATGCAGATGTTGCCAACACGATGTCAGGCACACACTGTCCTCTCTTCTAGTCTCCGTTTTGACACTTGCTGGCAGTGAGACCTTGTACATTCACTCATCAGGTCTGAGTTTTAGTTGTCTACTTTCAAATGATAGCATTACATCCTACATGTTCTTAAAGGGATCAGACGAAAAAGTCTAAGATTCTTATACATAAGAGTAATCATCTTGGTCATTCACGTAGGAATGGTATGTTCAATGTTTCTGATACTCCGCTACATATTAATTTCTGTTTTCTTTAATTTCATCTCTGCTTTTCCATGTACAAGTGCTAAAATTAAAGCTGATTTCCTTGAGAAAGCCACCACCCTCTTTCGAGTGCATCAAGTGCCAAGTCTGTTTAAAGCTCAGCATGCACAGCGTGTTATAATGTAGGAGGCAATGGTGGTCCTCTTGGTAATGTTCTTAAATGCACACATACCAAGTTTTCAAATCTCTAAATAAAATATCATACAAGAATGTTTTGACTTTAATGTAGATCATCTGTATTTTAAAAAGCAATTTGGGAAATAAGATACTTCAGCCACATAAAGACTCTCCCCTTCCCCCAGCGTTCAGCCCCCCTAACTACACCCAGATCAGGACCCAGGAGCTGATGGGATGGATGGCCAAAGAACTTGCCTCACCACTGAAAAATCCCCTCAGCTTCTAGTTTCGTTTTTGCAATATACTCGAACCCAACTTTACTTGGTTCGTTTCATATTTTGTCATATAAAAATAAAACACAGATAAAGAAATGCAGTCGAAAATGCATTTGTATTTTAATCGAGAACTGTGTGTTCAGGAATTATCGCTCATGCAAACAGAGATAGTAATCAATCATAAGTGCTCCTTTGTATCTGCAGCAACTTATTACAGAGAGAAGTATTTCTGGATTCTGAGAAATTTGCTGTCAGAAACACTACACAGAACTCCTTTCTTTTTTAATTTTCTCTGAAAGGAGAAATGAAGTAGGAGGCATGCTTTTTTCTTTTGCTGTGACCTGAAAATAGACAGGAACAGACAATCTGTAACATTGCTATTTAAATTAAAACTCTGAAAGGGACATTAGTCATTGTTTTTATTTAGTGTTGATAATCATAGTAAGATGGTCATACTTTATAAATGTGTGTATGTATATAAGTGTATTTATTTTAATGGTGATTCAGAAGACAGCAAGGGACTTGGGACAAGAACCCAGAGCTTCTTTATGTCCTATATTACTTCCACGCTATATTTCCTTGTCTAATTGGCAGTAATCAGAGATATAGTTGAAATAAAAAGAATTCGAGTTATCTGAATCGTTAGTAAGTATGTATACACACATCTAGAACAAAGGAATTGTTTTCACATCCAATAATTAAGACTTGGGGTCACTTTTTGCAATTAAACAATATTTTTACAATTCAGCACAGACCTACTTTCAACCTCAACTTTCCGTATGTAAATTGTCAACTTTGATAAATGTGTAACAATTTTAATCACTCATCAGCATAAACCCCAATCTGTAATTTGCTTTGTGAATGTTCTTAAATCTTTCCACACGCTTCACTCTTCATTTCAAATAGCATGTACACATCTTCCTGATGGGAACCATATTTTTCTTTTTTGCGATGCCTCATAATGTGAGTACTGAGAGATGGAGACAGTGAGATCTTAGTAAAACACGGTTGTCTGAGTTTAGTCATGTAGGTCGTAAGTACCTCACAGGCAGTTTAGTTAATTATCTCCATGTTCTCCTCCTACTTTATGAAGTCAAGAGCTAAGCAGAAGAGCATTTCAGTAGTGGACTGATATTAAGTAGGAATCACGTCTAATTCACGCGATTCAGAACACACACACCATCCGCCTCAGCAGATGAGGGCTACGTAGACTTGCATCTTCCAGTATGTGTCTGGGAGACAACACGCGAAGGCCAAATCCTATAGGACTTTAAGAGAGACAGTACTGTCCAAGGGTTAAGAGTGTAATATTTAGAGTTAAGGAAACCTAGGTTCAAAATCACACTTTCTTATGTGAACACAAACAACCTACTTCAACCATTTAATCCTCAGGCTCCTCTACGGATTGGGAACAATAATGGCGCCTCCCTCATTGGATATGTTCGGCAAAGGTCGTACGTTAATGTATATGCAACGCTTTGACCAGGGGCTGCACATGGTTATTCTTCATTTGATAGTACTGAGAATCATAGTTTTAGCCTATTATCAATGCTTTCTTTAATGCTGCTTAACTTTTGCCCACTATTCCTTCATTTCATAAATATTTACTGAGGACCAACTATGTAAAAAAGCACTGACCTGGGTGCTCGTCGCACAAAGCGTACATCTCTGTTCTCGGGGATTTTGTAGTTAATTACCCTATTTCTACTGTTATTCTTAACTCCGTACCATGCATTCGCAACCATATCTTCTATTGTGTTACAGTTTTAATGCCATTATTCCGATTATCTCACAAGGAAATATAAAATTTTGACTGATAAGTGGTTCAAAGAAGAGTGGGTTCATGCTACAAGGACCTCATTGTTTCTCTGTGTGGAGAAACAGACCTGACGTACAACTATCATCCAGAGACTCTCAAGGTTAGAGAGAACTGAAGGAAAACCCAATTAAATAAGTTTGTGTTTGCATGTTATTTATTCTCCTCGATGATTCTCCCCTGTACATTTTCTATCTCTTCGTCTAAAGTTCATTCTCTCGATTTCTTGTCACTTTCTCAACTGACCATGATGTAAGATAAATAATTATGACCAAAAAATAAGGCTAGGGTATAAATGAGAACACAATATAGTAAAATCTTGTTAATCCAATGCTGCTTCATTCAAAATAACATTCAAATCGAATCAACAGTTATTCCCCAGTCAAATAGATACGGTTTTCTCATTAAAATTGTTCATTTAATACAAAGCATGCATTATGAATTATTTAAGGCAGAAATTAGGTCCCCAGAGTACCTTGCATTATTAAAGAAGTAGAATAATTCCAAGGGATGCCAGGAAACAGCTGTATATCAGCTACAGTGAAACTGTATTTGTGGACCACTGTGATAACTTGAGGCTGTAGGATTTGGTACATAAGCTAATCATTCGTTCTCCCCTTCCCTACAAATATTCAGGACCATTTCTGTAAGTTTACCACACTTGCCAGGAAAACACTTCCCTGCTTCTCCTGACAGCCTTCGTTATCTGCTACAGATTTGATTTTTGCTAATTAGTAAAATTAAGTAAAGAAGTTTTTCCCTCAACTATGATCGACTTTTTCAATGATGAACTGGTTTTTACAATCTCCTTACATTTCTACAACTGAAAATTTCTCATTGTCAATTGCTACGTTT
Organism: Neofelis nebulosa; assembly: GCF_028018385.1. Lineage (NCBI taxonomy): Eukaryota > Metazoa > Chordata > Mammalia > Carnivora > Felidae > Neofelis > Neofelis nebulosa. The sequence continues at coordinate 213,330,766 of NC_080782.1, forward strand.
ACGTAACCGGAGACCTAAAAGCAACTTGGGTATCACGAAAAGGTTCTAAGTGTGCTTTGGGGGGAAAAAAAACGTAGAAGTTACAGGCTGTAGTTTTAGAGATAAATTTCCTCAGCGTAGCTATCTTTGAAATGGATTTGGTTGTAATTTGATGTGCAGAGGATCTTTGATGCTTCGAGGATCCAGACCTAATATAATTTTAATGTTTAAGAACCTGAGGATCATCAGATAAGTGTTACAAGAGAAGGGGCGTCTGGGTGGCTCAGTCAGTTAAGTGTCTGACTTCAGCTCAGGTCATGATCTCCCGGTTCATGGGTTTGAGCCCATCATCAGGCTCTGGGCTGACAGCTCCGACCCTGGAGCCTGCTTTGGGTTCTGTGTCTCCCTCTCTCTCTGTCCCTGCCCCACTCACACTCTGCCGCTCTCTCAAAAATATACAAACGTTAAAAAAAAAGAAGTGTTACAAAAGCAGAAATTACTAGGACTGTTTAAAATGCTGTTAACTGTATCGCCTCATTGTAAAGGAAAATCTGGTTTCAGTCAGAATCCCTGCAGGAAGGGATGGTTTTTCTCTTTTAAAACTATTAGGCAAGTTAAGAGCCAACAGTACAGAAAGCATGGTCTGAGCTATCGGGCATGATTTTAGTGTAAGGTTTCCCCTCTGTTCTAGGATGCGTAACTGAGAATAATTATTCCCTGCTGTGGCCCGAGTTGTGTCAATATGACAATTCATTTGAGAGATTTGTAAATCATTAGAAAAGGTTTATAGTATTTTATCCCCCTAAGGACCACAATGTGCTATGTCACCATGGTGATTTATGACTCCTTCTGAATTTCCTTGGGATAAACCCTGTACAGTTTAACATCCTATACTCTTTAAATTAGCCAGCATTACTATCTCCACAGGATCCATTTGTAACACAGAGAGGGGTAGATTTGAAAGTTAAATCACAAAGGCATGTGAGAGCAGCATATGTGTTTTATAGTAATAACTCATATAATAAAACTACAATTCTAAGGAAAGCCAGTTCAATTCATAAAAGAAGCATGACAGCGCTAACCTTACTGTTTAATTTATTGAAACATTCATTCAACAAATATTATTGTTGGCAATTTGTGCACAATTTCTCACATCAACAGAAAACCGAAGAGATGACCCCTACCCTCAAAATGTGTAGACTAAAAACCTTTCTGAATTTCTCCTACTCTCTCATTCCAGCTCCATCAAAACAGAGTCAAAAAGTAAAACTAACAAACATGCCAGCCTCTCTCTGCCTTCTTCCCAAACTTCCTTTTGGAGCAGAACTAACAGCCAGTAAACCCCATTTTATGCCAGACGACCAACTGCAATCACTACTCTGTAAAGAGATTTCAGAAGCCAAAAGAAGTGGACGGTCAGCTCAAGCTCCTCTGGGAAAAGCCTGTGTGCTGCTCACAGGGTTAACGTCTTCGAACAGAGAACCGGGACTATTTTTCTATTTCTGCTCAAGAGGAGAAGGCATTTCTCCTCCTGTCTCCCTTGGAACTCCAAATATTTACAATTTCCATTGTTAGGCTTAAGGAACCCCTGCTTATCCTCTAAGGTGGATGTCCCCCTGCATCGTCTTCCCAAGTAAGAACTAGTCAGTCCTACCCTTCTCTATGTCCCCCTAGTACTTCTTAGATTCACCTGTGAGTCTTGATAACTGTGCATCCTGCAGTGTGGACACATTCCTCACTCCAGAGCCAGAATACAAATGGCGGGAGGAGAGGACCCATGTCCCGCTTTATTCATCTCGTATTTCCAGAGTTTAGAAAAGTACTTGGCATTGATGAGGTACTTAATGAGCTACAGGATGGGCCATGAGCCCTCTTTTCAATGGTTCTAAGTACTTCTACATGATGGAGTGGTGGGTTTGCCTTATATAGCTCCAGAATCAGAACAGCGTCCCGGAAGGGGAAACACGGCAAAGGTCATGATGGAATCAACAAAAGAAACCGCCATCAGTACACAGAAACCACCAATAACTAGAAAGGAGCCTGTCACTGCATGTATTTAAGCCGAAGATGAACAGCAATTTGGTGGCAGTAACGGCGAAATCCGAAAACCTGACTGGTTTATACCTCGTGGAATTTAATGTTTCTTGTTTCTATTTTCTACCCGTGTAGTGAGCCTGCAGTGCTTTTTTTGTGGTTTTGAAAGGAAGAACGAACCTACTTTACATGTAACAGGAAAAGGTGTCAACAGACCATGCCCTTTGATAACATCAGTCTCCACTATTGATTCTACGTCCCACTTTACTTTTTTAGACCCTTGGCCAGGTTTGAACCAACCACTGTGTGCGTGCGCGCGCGCGCGCGCGCGCGTGTGTGTGTGTGTGTGTGCGCGCGCGCGCGCGCGCGAGTGTGTGTGATTAGGTTTCGGTCCTGGCTCCTCTATCCTTAGTTTCAATCTAGCTCTTCGGGTTTACTAGGCGGGGCTCGGGTTCCCTGGTCTTGTTTAGAACTTCCAGGTCTTTGTCATCTGCTTTCTTTGTTCTCTTTCCCACTTTTTTTTTTTTTCAGGCTCGAACAACACACGTGCCACTCTCCTCTCTTTTTCCTCCACATCACCCCAATCCCCAGCCTCAAACCAATTCATCCCTGTGGCCCAAGACGCAGCGTGCTGGAGTCAAATGTTTTTGGCAGCTAACGCTGTGAAAAAAAGCGTTGGCTCAGTTCACTCAGATCGTGGGAAAGAGAGAGACCAGGGCTTCAGTTAGGGAACAGACACCATTTTAGAGCCTATGAAAGCAGTGCTACCGGAAACGTATTCTCACGGCTTTCTGCCACCACAGTCATGACCATCCTGTTTTTTCCAGCTGTTGGTCAAGCAACCACGGCAGGCAGAGGCAAAGGCGTCGCGCCCTCCCCCGCTTTTTCTATTATTATAAAAACACTACAAGTGTTTGCATACACCTGTCCAAAAGTTCCACTCGGACACTCAAAGCTTTGCCATCTGAACTCAGAATGCAGCACAACCCATGTCGAAGACAGAAATCAGTGTCCTATAACAGTCCCCAGACTATGGGTCAGACAGGCGGGACGGGACCATGACAGCAGGGCTCCCGGCCCTTCTTCACTCTGTGCTTGCAGGTTTACACACAAAAGTAATTAGGGGGCTACGCTGGTGTGCCTCTGGTCTCAAGGTTAATTAGCCACTGGAAAATGACACCTTCAGGTGTCCTGTATCATAACGGCACTCGCCAAAAAGGCACGATTCCACGTGACAGCACTGACGCCATGCGACAGCAGAGTTGAAACCTGCAGAGGTGAAAACAAAGACTGACCTAGGTTGCGGCGCCGCTGACAAGATGGAAAGAGGACACACTCCTACTGCAAGTGGTGGAAATAACACCGAAACCCAGAAAAACCCCTGGTGCCTCACTGCTGGGTGTGAGCACCATCCAGAGTTGACTGTGGGTGGGAAGCTTGACCACCTGTGCTTCCGGCCCCTCCATTCCACCCACTGACACTTGGCACTCCAGACCCCTGCACCCATGATTCCAACACACACAACGTCTCTCTCCTAGGACTTTCCAGTTCTTTCCCAGAGAAGCTCCAATCCAGCACAGAGGAGTGCGTAAGACACGGTACGCTGAACGCAAAGACATTTCAGCAGGTTTCTTACCTTCTCGTAGCCTCTTACATTCGTGTAGCCCTTACCTTCTTGGAGGTTTATTACCTTCTTCAGTGGCCCCTGTTTATTCTAGGTCTTTTCTTTTCCCATTTTCCAGCTACATTCCGACTGGACTGCTCTGGGATCTGGCACATCCATGGGACCTGGAAGAGACAAAGTCATTGAGAAAGAGACTTCCTGGTCCTCCACATCAAACGTCCTTGAGTTTCTCACCAGGTGTTTTTCACCTGCCCGTAGAACTGGGCCTGTGCTACCTGGTGAGGGTGTGTGTGTGTGTGGGGGGGGGGGGGCACAGAAGGGGATGGGGGATGGGAGGCAGGTCCCCCCCCTTTGGTGAATGGCACCCAACCAACCAGCAGGGAACCCCACTCAGGTTTCTCTGAGCACAGAATGCAGCGTGCTCGGCTCTGTCTCCAACCAAATCCCCTCTGCTATCAATTTGTAAACAACTCAGCTCTGCCTGCATAATATGTGAGCGGGCAATGCCAGCGCCACACTGTGCCCTTCCGTGCTCCCAGCCAAGTGCACCTGCTGCCCAGGGCTCTGGCTGCCGCTGTTGCGACTGCTGTTATTATGCTCTGCCTTTGCCTGCCCTGCTGCTTGCTGGGCTGGCAGCACATCTTCAGCATGGGGAGGAATGTTTATTAGTTTTAATTGGTGGACACGGCTGGACAGTGACATTTGGGGAGTATCGTGTGTCATTCACCCCGTACCAGGTGCCGGCTGCGATGGCAGATGTAGGTGGATCAACTCAGAATACAACCTACAGATTACTGCCTTTCTAGAACAATGCAGCTGCTGTGTCTCTCCCCTACCTGTGGGGACTCACTCTGCCCTCTGTTTTTACCACCTCTGGTGCTTTCCTAAGAGGAAAAGTTTTGCTCATCCTGGCATACAGTGGTCTCATTCAGAAAAGAAAACCCACCCTCTCCCAAACTCCTAAATCTATCGCCTCTAAACGCCAAGTATCTTTATGCGTGACCCAAGCATCTCTGAATTTACCATGAACGTTGCACGTGTTGCAAGAGTTTGTAGATTTCCCGGGTAATAGTCTGCATAGCAACTGAGCCAGTCTTTTTATACACAAATGTTTTTTACTCTCGCTTTCTACTCCTGCTCAACTCTGGAACTAACCTCTCGCTGTTAAGACGCCTCAGAGCCGCGCGCTTTCAAGGTAAAAGATTTGGGTTTTCCACGTGTCGCTACTCTTCCACGTTCTGCTGCCTCATTGCTCCTCTGCCAACGGGGGTCAGGCAATAAGGGCCCACAGCAGAGCCAGGTGGAGGCACCGGCAGCCCTTCCGGCAGCAGCGGGGAGCAGTCGCCAACCGCCTCGCTTTGACGCACTAGCCCTGGACAGTGGCACAAAACCACACTCGCAGAGAACCTAACCTCCGGAAACACTCGTCTTTTTCCTTCCTCTGACTCAGCCCATCAGCAAAGCCTTGCCTTCACCAGACCATCAGAAGCCAAACACCTGGCTTGGAGTTGTTGCTTTCTGCTTTAAGAATAGTGGTGTGTGTCACACATAGCTTCTGCTTGTTTATACATTTATATCAGCCTCGGCTGCTGCAGAACAGAGGCCCGGAGAGCGCAGGTAGCTTCTGCCTCCCGGAGTCAGAAACTGTAAAACTCTGCTGCCACCTAGCGGTGCATCAAGGGCCGCACTCACCAGAAAAAAACGTAAATCTGTCTGTAGGGCTAAGAGTATCAACTTGTTCAACTTTGGCTCCAGTTTAAAAGGGGACAATTAAGACATATACCCCGTGTGCTCGAGTGTCGCGATTAGAAGGGACCTAAAAGTAATGTTTTAATGATACCAGATCTTTAAACAGGAAACGGCCGAACAAAATTGCCCTCTTGCTGGTAACTAATTATAGCATTCTTAATCGTTGATTTATAAAACAAAGTGACCCAAGCAAATAAAATCATTATATTGAATTCCTTCTCCAGATTCTCAGGGTTATTTTTTTTAGCTCGTTTGTTTGTTTTACCATCTGTTGTTTAGCTCTATACAGATCCAGCGTGCGGAGAAGGCTCGGAGTGTGGTTACAAGTGGAAAGGAGATTAGCTCTTACAAACACACAGTTCATGTCCTAGCACAGAGTATGTACAGCCACAGAAGGTGTCACTCGTGCTAAAACACTGGAAAATTCAGGTTCTACGTAACTAATGCACAATAAGACTGAATCCTATTTTCATAGGATTTTAAATGACAACACAGTCTACAGAAATAGTGCAAAACACAGTTAAGTCATTTCCAAATCCCTGCTGACCGGATCTCCAGCACTGTTTTAACACAGGTAAGGGTGAGGTCTAATGGAAGCATCCTAACCATTCCTATTCAAACGGGTTTGAGGAAGAATGAATGGTCTAAAAGGATCTTAGGAAAATAGTGTAAACAGCAGATGGCATGGCTCCTTACGATGCTCAACATTCAACAGGGAGAGAGATTTAGATAATGCTAAAGGTGTAGAAAGTGCAGAATCAAGTATCCTTCTCCCCTCTAAAAATGTAAACTAAGAAAACAAAACCTATGCATCATTTATGGATGCCCCAGGATAGTCTTAAATTATGCAATCCACATATCCATGAAAAGTTGCTTAATGTATTCCTTAGTTACTTCATGACACTGATGGTCCCTTGGGTACGTACACACACACACACACACACACACACACACACACACTCATTCACTCTTTGAGACGAGACAGAGAAGCCAGTCTACCTACCATGTGAGTAACATCCATTTCTAAAGCAAATATACCAGTGAGCAGGGAAGCACAAAAGTATTTGCTAACTAAATGCTTCTTTTATCAACTCAGTGGTCTTCCCTGCTTAGAAAGCTTCTCAAATGTGCATAATGGGACTAAAAGCACTCTCAATAAAGTTCATTACCTTAGTGGTCCTTCCCAGAGTCATGTGAAATTAACTGTATCTCCTATATGTACATCTCCTTAAGGTGGTAATTTAATGGCAATAACATCTATATCTAAGAGGGTTATTTTTCCCTTGGATCTGCTTCACACTTAGAGATCTCTTCACGTTTAGATTAAAAACGAGAAACGCCGCTTCCCTTCTGTTTTAGGGAGATGAAGAAAGTGACAAAGGAGAAAAAATCAAAGGCCTTTAAGTAATCTCATTTTTATTTTGAATATCATCTGATACTCTCCTCTCTGTCCCCCTTCTCCACCCCCAGGCCCAGAGATAGACAACCTTGCCCCATCTGTTTTGGCAAATCAGATTCACTTTCCCTATTTTTTTTTTTTTTAATTTTTATTTTAGAGTGAAAGAGTGCAAGGGGCAGAGAGAGAGAATATCTTAAGCAGTTTCCTGGAGACTCAGCATGGAACCCGACTTGGGGCTCGAGTCCCACAACCCTGAGATCATGACCTGAGCCAAAATCAAGAGCTGGACATTCAACCGACTGAGCCACCCAGGGGCTCCTCACTTTCCCTATTTTCATACACATTCAAGGTAAGTATTCTTAAGCTATATCGATTTTATCATAATGGTAATTTCCCCTCCTTTTATGGGCAGAGCCCGGATTTTTTTTTTTTTTCCTCTTCTCACACTTAATTCAGAAGACAAAGCCAGCCTCTCCCCAGCACTAAATCTCAATTTGCCAAAACTAATCATCATCATCTCATTGATTAGAGGATGGGTATACAACCCAGGTGTTCCCAAGGTCACGGGAGGTGTGCTAAAGAAGTAGGGTGCCGACTCTGGATTCCTATGACAATCCAGCAGCCTCTAGGATGATTGTAGGGGATGCAGGGAATTGAGCCTGCAATGATGACTTTAGACCACGGGGTCCACTAATCCCAGAGCCCCTGACCTTTAAATAAACATCAGCACATTGGCCAAGTGCATCCTAACCTATGCCTTTGCTCAATGACGTGCAGCTGAAAAAGCAGAGGCCTCCAGACCTTGCTCTCACCCACCACCAGCTAATTCCAGTTCTTAACCTTCTCTATGGTGCTACTGAAAATTACCTTAACTATCCTCACTGTTCATCCTGTCCTCCTTTACGTACGGTTTCTTATCAAATCGTACGCATCTTACTTGACAAATCTCTTGAATCAACCTTTTCTAAACTACTATGCATGCACTATTTTACTTCAGCCCCTCATAACTTGGTTTCTTGAAGTCTTATTACAGCCTCCTAATTCTTCTATGTCAAATCAATCCTCTACTCCACCTGTAGCAGGGCCTTGTAAACTTCAAATGCAACGGGTCCCTTGTCTGTGCACAATTGCGTCCCTCAACATCCCTTTGCAGGCAGGTTCAAAGCAAACCTGCGAGGTCGGTAGGCATTTCTTGACCCATCCTTGAAAAATCTAGCTTTTCTCACCCTTCTTGTCTTTATCCTCAATCGTCCAGCCGTAGCGAAATAACTATGCGTCTAAAATTTTGTTATTTCTTGCCTCGGCCTTTGCACTTTGGTTCCCTCTGTCTGTGATATGTTCCTGCATCAATCAACTGCAAGTCTAGTTTATCTCAGCTGGTGACTTTGTGGGTGAGTAGGTGAGCAGCCTTCTCTGCTGTCCTAACTTCTGCTTTGGTTGTGTCTTTCTCTCCTCCCCTTCCCTGTTGTCCCTGCCTCTGATGTACTGTGCAGCACACCGCTCTTGTTTGTAAATCTGCTCCACGAGTACATGAGCTCTTTCGGGATATGGAACATAACCTTATCAACACTTCACACCGTGCCCAGTACCGCAGAGGCTGTCAATAAATGGTTCCGATAAAACAGTATCTAATGGTTTTCCAACTTAAAAAATAATAACAACTGTAAAAGCCAAAGAACTAGTTAGTGGTCTAAGCGCAAGCAGAATTGAGAACTCTTGATTCCCAGTCCTGTTATCTTTTTATTACAATATACTGTTTCAGATTAGGTTTACTCTGGACCTTAGTGTTTAAAACTCAGAACTGTCCTTTAAGACAAATAGCTTCTTCTAAGGACTTTACCAAAGCCTCATAGTTAGAATGGCCTGAGGCAGATCTTTTAACCTTCCTATCATCCTCTTTCTTATTTACAAAACAGGGGTAATAGTATTGTTCATCTCTTTTTGCTAAGAAGATTAATGTAAGGGCCAGTGAAACCAATATCCATGGAAATGATTAAAGGCAAGGCTAAGACTCAAAAAGAATATCCTCATGCCCCTCTTTGGTTTGCTAATATCCTTCCGTGTGCTTACTGAATACAAGAAATTCAACAACTGTACAACTCAGAGTATATTTCCCTGTAACATCTGAAAACGTGATAGGAAGGAAACAAAGGAATCACAAAGCATCACCTCTACACTTTCAGCGTGTTATAAAACGGAATTCAACATCTTTATACTTCACAATGTGTTTATGTATCAGGCGCTAAGCCCTTGACTTTGTAACGGGTTATATTTCAATGCATTTAATCAATGCTACGTTCGTATGCTTACACCTTGAAATGTTGTGCATTTCGATTCTACTCAGTATATGGTAGTATATATGGAGTGATTTTTTGTGGGGAAAAATCTTAATAGCTGGAATGAAGTGAAATCTGAGTCATCTTTCAGGTCTGAGGATTTTAAGAAGGATCAGAGCGATGTTGTTATGTAGACACAAACAGTGGACATACTCCGTTCTCCCCTCAAAGCCGACCTTGACAGAGAGGGCTTTCTTGACCATTTATTTAAAATGGCAGCTCCTATCCCCGGACCTACCCCTTCCAACACACACACTCACACGTTTTCTTTCCCGGCTTTAGATGCCTTCCTGCTACATCATCATCCCTGCATCACAACACTAAGTAACACCCTATTTATTTTACTTGTTGACTGACTTAGTGCCTTTCTCTTCTTCTCAAAGTCTAAGTCTCATGAGGGGAGGGGCAGGTTTTTGTTTAGGTTATTTTAATGTGCCTTAGCAGTGCCTAGAACAGCATCTAGCAAGTGGGAGGTACTCAATAAAGACTGCCAAAATCATGAGTGCCTTCTACTGCATTGATTTGGAGACTCTCTCAAAATAGGACCTTTTTATCCTGTGACCTCTGACCTGCTTTGTTTTCTTGACACTTTTTTTTTTTTTTTAAACATATCATAGTTGAAAGGGTCAATGCCTTCAGTGGTCATTCTCTAAATGGTTTTAGCATTCTTACTCATCTCCACTAAATGTTGCCACAGCTTCGCTGATGATAAGCATCTGCATCAGGATATCCTAATATCACTGCAGTATTCAAAAATCTTCTCAAGCGTGTCATTTGGAACCTACAGTCTCTGATGAAGCATTCATGAGCGAGGATATACAGCTGATAAAACACTAAGAGAAAATTAACCACATTTTATCTCACCGCTTTAAAAAAATTATTCTCCGAGATGCAAAACATGATAGAAGTTACAAGAAAAGAATGTTCTTCTGGCTTCCAAAGTGCTCTCCCAACACCATGCTAGCACTGTATGCTCCCGCAGCCTGTGTACCAACCGCTACAAGAAGATAACACAGCAAAGTCTGTTTCTAAGACAACAGCATTTTCTTTCATGTCTTATGCTCCAATAATAGTTCTTGTTACCTTGTAGATCACCTGGAATTTTGCCAAAAATTAAACAGTGGAAATTAACCCAACAAGTAGCCCTTCAAAGGACCAAAATAGAATTTTACTGATTGAAAATATTACGGTAACTTAATAGCAATTTATATTGGGCTGCCGTGACAAAGAGGCAAAACTCAAATATTTGAAAATAGACTAAGGGCACCTGGGTAGCTTAGTCGGTTAAGCGTCCAACTTCAGCTCAGGTCATGGTCTCACAGTTCGTGGGTTCTAGCCCCACGCCAGGCTCTGTGCTGACAGCTCAGAGCCTGGAGCCTGCTTCGGATTCTTTGTCTCTCTTTCTGCACACCTCCCCTTCTTGTGTACACACTCTCTCTCTCTCTCTCTCTCTCAAAAATAATAAAATAGACATTAAGAAAAATAAAAACAGACTACTGTTAAAGAAGTGGCCACTGAAGGAAACGCACCTACTAATTTTTGAAAGATTACTTTCCTGACAATATCAGAAAATAACAGATTATATGTAAATTTCAGGCCTCATTTTACCATCCTTCTAAATACCTTATGAGTTTACTCATCTTATGTCCAATTGTCTTTATAAAATGGACAGAATACTGCCATATTTGAAAGAAATAAAAACTCATACGCTCAAAAGCTATGAATCTTCTGTGCAAAAATTTTAGGAAAACACAATAAATTTAACACCATGAATAATTCATCACTGATTTCAAAAATGTAGTTCTCTTATTCTATATAAATGTTAAGACCTTCATTCTATTAACATTACATTTCAGTCTCATGAATATTATTACCAGAACATGTGTTGTTTAAAATTATTTCAAGCAGTTTTTCTTCTAGGATATCAAGAAAGACAATAGTATGTACTTGGGTTGAAGGATTAAAAAAAATTACCTTTGTAAATTTCAAATTTTAGTGTTATACAAGATGTCTGCATAATAAATTAAACCAGATTCCTTATTCCTTTGCACCACCAATTTTTCCATTTACAACCATGCTTAAGATTATAAAATAATTCAGTAAAGGTTTTATATTCTTTTTTTTTATTTAACGTTACCTAAAGCTACAAATGAGGGCAGGAAATGGCTGTGGTAATTCAATGGATAATTACTAAGAACCTTCTTTGAATAAAGAAAGTATAGATGGGGCACCTGTGTGGCTCAGTCAGTTAAGCATCTGACTCTTGATTTCAGCTCAGGTCATAAATCATGGTTTGGGGGTTCGAGCCCTATGTGGGCCTTTTGCGCGGAAAGCATGGAGCCTGCCTGGGATTCATTCTCTTGCTCTTTCTTGCTCTCTCCCTGTCCCTTCCCTGCGTGCTTGCTCACTGTCTCTCTCAAAATAAAGAAACTTAAAAAAAAAAAAAAAGAAGAAGTACAGAGGTAAGACAATGCTAATACAAGCCAGATTTTTATAAATGCCAAAAGGTAAACACAAACAATGTCTTCAGTATCTCAAAATGTGAACAAAAGATCCCTTTCTTTATTCTGGTCCTCCTTCCATTCCGATTTAAAGCACAGGCAAAGGCTATTATAAATGTTAATAGGAAAAAAAAATACATCAGATTAGAGCATTGTATGATTTTCAATTTATCCTGGTAAGAAAAAAAATCTACCAAACATACACTTTATTTCTGAAAGGTTTTCCAAGACGTGTTCCTCCATTCTGTTTCTTTTGCAGGCATAACAGAAAAGCTGGCGAAACTGTAGTTCTCTCTACCGACAGGTGGGCATTTCACACCACCTTCCGTTCCTTTTTGTTCAGCCAGTTTTCAACGCATGTGATTGCTCTCATAGCCAAGCCAATTTAAATTATTTGGGGAATAAGATTTCATTAAACACTACATCAAATGCCTCACTGAGATCAATACATATTACATCCAGTATATGGCCTCTATTCACTAATGCTGCAGTTCTGCCGGGACCTGGAAACAAACAGGTGCTTTGTAATTTACATAGGACATCTAGGAGTCACGCTCGGCTGTCTTGAGTTTCCACATAAGTCTTTCTGTAAAATCTGTTATTTTACTTTACTAAGGACAGGATTAGATGTATTTGAGTAAAATATTCCAACTGAATCTGCTTGCCTACTTGCAAAAGTGAATGACATTTTACCTATAATGTTTCATACATTTCAGGTTCTGTGACGTCTAAAAAGTCAATCATTCTTTGAGAACGTATTCATTTCCTTACACAATTTCTATCCATTATGTTGTCAGTTTTTCACAATGAAAATACATTTTGTAATTGAATTACTTTAGTGTAAATGAATATGCACTGTATACCCAATTATGGAGTTATTGGAATTTTTTTTTACAGTTGAATATTAAACATTTTGGCTAAAAATCCATCCACAGAAGACAAAAATTCTGCTTTCGATATTCTGAACAACTTATAATTATGGCTTCAAGGAACTCACGTAACACTAAACGTCAAAGCTGTCTCACCCAACAGCCCTAAAATCAAACACTGGGTGTTGAGCCACTGGCAACGGGGCAGCATGGAGTTAAAAGAGACAATGGTTTCTCAGGCTATACCAACACTGACTCCCTTAGCTGAGAACTTCAATAAAGGCAATTCAACATTAAGTATTAAAATGATACACCAGCACAAACTGCACTTATATTTTGGTCTAAAATTGTTTGTAATTTCTACCAATTTCTAGTTTTTTTTTTTTTTTTTTTAAGTTTATTATTTATTTTGGGAGAGAAAGAGAGCAAGTGAGAGGGTGAGCGTATGAGCAAGGGAGGGACAGAGAGAAAGAGAAAGAATCCCAAGCAGACTCTGCAAGCACAGAACCTGATGCAGGACCCGAACTCACTAACTTTGAGATCATGACCTGAGCCTAGATCAAGAGTCCAACACCTAACCTTCACCTACTAAGCCAGCCAGGCACCCCTATCTCTCGTTTGCTTTTAAAGCACCAACTCTGGGGCGCCTGGGTGGCGCAGTCGGTTGAGCGTCCGACTTCAGCCAGGTCACGATCTCGCGGTCCGTGAGTTCGAGCCCCGCGTCAGGCTCTGGGCTGATGGCTCGGAGCCTGGAGCCTGTTTCCGATTCTGTGTCTCCCTCTCTCTCTGCCCCTCCCCCGTTCATGCTCTGTCTCTCTCTGTCCCAAAAATAAATAAAAAACGTTGAAAAAATTAAATAAAAAAAAAAAAAAATAAAAAAAAATAAAGCACCAACTCTGAGCTCATCAGATCTGCTTACCACACGTCAATGTCAAGAGTGTTACTAGGATGAAATTATAGAAAGACAAATTACCCATCAGTCACTATTGATGTTGATGGCTGCTGACTGGTTGCAGTAGTGGCTGCTGAGGGCCGGGTGGCTGTGACAATTTCGTAAAATAAGAGAACAAAGAAGTTGGCCACATTGACTCTTCCTTTCACAAATGATTTCCCTGTGGTGTGTGATGCTGTTTGATGGCATTTTACCCACAATAGAACTTCTCTCAAAACTGGAGTCGATCCTTTCAAAATCGGCCACGGCTTTATCAACCAAGTTTCTATAATATGCTAAGTCTTTTGTTATCATTCCAGCGATCTTCCCAGCATCTTCACCAGGAGTAGATTCCATCTCAAGAACCCACTTTCTCTGCTCCTCCGTTAGCAGCTGCTCCTCATCGGTTGAAGTTTGACCATGAGATCACAGCAGTTCGGTCCCATCTTCAGGCTTCATGTCCAATTCCAGTTGTCTTGCTATTTCTACATCATGCTAGCTTTTGACATGGCTTCCTCACTATCTTAATCATTCCTATCTTCTAAAGTGAGTGACTTCAAGTGAGAGATATACAGCTCTTCCCTTCATTTGAATGCTTAGAGGCCATTGTAGGGGTATCAACTGATCTAATTTCACTAGTGTTGTGTCTTAGGGGATAGCGAGAGAGATGGAGAGAGAGAGAGAGAGAGAGAGAGAGGGGAGGGAATGGCCGGCCAGTGAAGCAGTCAGCACACACACATTTATTAAGTTTGCCATCCTGTACGGGTGCATTTTATAGCACCCGAAAACAATGACGATAGCGACAAAGATCACAGATCATAGATCACCATAACAAATGCAATTTAAAAAGCCTGAAATATTGTGAGAATTACCAAAATATGACGCAAAGACACAAAGTGAGCAAATGCTATGGGGGAAATGGCACCGGTAGACTTGCTCTACACACAGTTGCCACAAAAGTTCAATTTGTAAAGAATACAGTGCCCGTAAAGGAGAATAGAGCAAAGCGCAATAGCATGAGGTATGCCTGTAGTGATTTCTAGTCTGGGACTCTCTCCATAAGGCTATGCTATTTCTTCATTCTTCAATAAGAGGAACATAGCATTGCTGTGGATTTTACAGAATTCAAAGTCCCTAAGAAAAATTGTTATAATATCTACAGTTCTTTACAGAAATTTTAGAATCCCCAGGTGCACAGATGTAGAGAGAAACTATAGTGAAAACTTGCTCAAAATTCATTGTTATAGCCTATATTTAAAATAAGTATTTTGCTCATTATATTCAATTTTATAAAGAGAAAGATCTGGAATAAATCAACAGAAGCAACTCTCTCTCCTTACAAAATCTCATTCCATAGCATGTTTTCAACTTCCATTGACATGATGATTGTTGAAAACTTTGCATCTCCAGTCAAACCTCTCTCTGGGACCAGCCCTCACTTAAGGACTGTGAGCACCTAAAACTCCAAATACCAAAAGTAGGACGCATCATGTTTCTCCCACACCCACACCTTACAAGAAAAATGAACTAAACAAAATTCAGGCCAGGCTTCTCTTCCTTTATTCTCTAATCCTAGACAGCAGCCAAAAGCCTAAGCTCTTGGAGCAATTCTTCTGTCCAGGCTTCTTCCTACGTGGAATTAGCCACCATAGCTCATCTGCTAAATACCTCTCCCATGTTCCATATCTCCGTCTGGGCTCCTACCCTTTCCCCGTCCTTCTATCCCCAGATCAATCACACCTTAGATCTTTCACATTATTCTCCTGTATTAGAACAGTGGCCGAATTGTTACCGCGCCATTTTCCTTCTAAAACATAAATTTAAAACCTGAATTTCTCTACACCTGTGGTGGGCATAGCATAATATAGACAGAAGTTGAATTACTATGTTATACACCCCAAACTAATAGAACACTGTCAACCATACTCATTGTTTTTAAAGAAAGAAACCTGGATTTCTTCTCATGGCCCACATTCTTTACATAAGGACTGTCATGATCTGACCCTGGGTTACCCGCCCCCCCCAACCCCCCGCCCTCCTGCTCCACACTCAATCCTCTCCCTGCGTTTAGCTCCTTGCAGTTCTCAGAAGGTTATGTGCTGTCTTTCATGTTCAGACCTTTATGGACCATATTCCCTCAATGGGGGATAAACTCCCTTTCTCTAGGTCTTGCCACCTGACCCCACCCCTTTTAACTGAGCAAAGACATTCTTCCTTCAAGTCCAGCTAAGCCCTATCTCTTTTAGGAAGCTTTCTCTGACTGCCACGGATTTATCAGATGTGGCTCATAACAGTTACCATACAAAATTAAATACATCCCAATTCGTAATTAGTACACAGCACTGTGTTTTTCCATTCTGAAGCTAATTTTTCAGTTTCTTTTAGATTTGCTGGGGCCCTACAGTCTCCAATTCAGCAAAACAAGGGAATTGGATTAGATGACCTTCAACATACCTTCAGAGTGTAAATATTTTATATTTTTGATAGCATACTAAGTACTGATTTTAAAGAAGAGTATTGCTTTCTTAAACATTTATTATGTATAAATTCTTTAACATTCATTATCTCATTTAATTTGATACCAGTGGGAATACCTAATGTTACAGTTAACAGAAGCTTACTTTAAAATATTTTAAATTAAGAAAAAATAACTTTATTATCTCACACACACACAAGAAGCCTCTAGAAACAAGAATTAGCTCCAGGTATGACAGAATCCAGGGCTCAATCAGTATCTTCAGCACTTGTTCTAGGATTCATTTTTGTCTCCACATTCCTTAGCGTTAATCTCTTAGAAACAGTGCTCTGAACTGCTAAAGCTCACCATTATTATTCATCTAATAATTCCAGGAGAAATAAAGAGGTTTTCTTTCCTAGTAATTGTAGCAAAAGTCTCATGACTGAATCTTAATGAAACCTACCTGGGCCATGTGAATAATTTTCGTGACCAGGGATGATGAAAAGCAAGATTAACCAGGCGAGGTACCCAGCCCTAAGCAAATGGTAATGGAATCAGGCCCACCCATAGCTCACAGTCTGAGAGCAAGGTAGGCTTTGTCACCAAAAGATAAAGTCTTCTCAGAAAGAGAGAGATTTATGCTGGCTAGGCAAAAAACAGCACACCGTCCATGACAAATTCCAACAATTTTGTGAGACTGGTATTATCATCCCCACATATTTTCCCTGTAGAATAGGGGTCAGCAAACTTTTTCTGCAAAGGACCAGAGAGCAAATATTTTATGCTTTTGTGAGTCACAGATGGTCTCTGTCACATATTCCATTTTTTTCTACAACCAACCCCTCAAAAACGTGAAACACTTTCTTAGCTTAAGAGCTGTACAAAAATAGGCTGTATCAGATTTGACTGAGGGTCACAGTTTGCTGATCCCTGCGCTGGACAGTGAGTAAGCTGACGTGAGAAGTCATGTCTTCTTGGTGTCAGTATTCCCAGAGCTAGCACATAGTGAGTGCTCAGTAAACATTTGTTTGCTGAATAAATCCAGGCTTGGACCAGTTACATGAGAATTGGAATGAAAAAAATGAATTTCAAACTCCCTTAATATATAGGGTTAGAATAACCAGAAATGGAAGCTCTTTCTTAGAAAGTTGATTAAAGGCATTTGACCTCAACTTCTTGGGGGAAAACCGAGTTGAGAGACAAGGAAAGAGAGAAAGAAAGAGTTGTAATTAAAAAAAAAAAAATCTTCATGTAGTTATTAAAGACCATGGAGAGAATGCAGACAAGTTGTGTGGCAGGACTGTACAGGGGGAAAAATACAAAGGAGCTGGGAAAACACTCTCCTGAGGCAGCACCTGCCTAGAGTACAAGCTCAAGGAGAGAAACCACTGAGAGACAGGTGGGAATGCCTTTAATTGTATTTTTAAACACAGATCCAATCTAACTTAGGCCTCTAAGCTCCTGAAGGCTAAAGCTCTCACATTCCTATGGCCACATTTGCTAAGACATACTGCTGTAGTAACAGTCAGGCAAAATGGAGTCTTTGTGACAGCCACAGTGAAATAGTGTAGGAAGAGAAATTACTACTCTATAGTAGGAAGTTCTTTAATTTATGCTGTGTTCAGTATTTTATCTTTCTTTAATGAACATATGTCTCAATTTGATATATGTCACTCTGCCGCCTCAATTATTGATGTCATTTTTTCTTGCATGGTGGTTCCAATCAACCTCACATAAATGCTGTCATTTGATCCCAACATCGTTCTCCTATTAGTCACTCCCTTGAAGTCTTCTTTTCCTTTTCACATAGTTTATGTAATCATGTGAGTGACTGTACCCAATCTCAGCTCCTTGGCTCCTCAGAGTGACTGAACTGGTGGCCCCCAAAATAATATATCTATGTCTTAACTCCAAAGAACTGTGAATGTTGTCTTATTTGTGGGGACAACTATCTTTGCAGATATGTTAAAGATCTTAAGATGAGATCATCCTCGATTATCCAGATGAGCCCTAAATTCAATGACAAGGGTCCTTTGAAAGGACACACAGAAGACAAGGTGATGTGAAGACAAATTTGAATGATGCGGCCATGAGTCAGAGAGAAGAGGAGGAAGAATGTGACCATGGGGGCAGAAGGATGCAGCCGCAAGTCAGTAAGTACCAACAGCAACCAGAAGCTGGAAAAGACAAAGAACAGATTCTCCCCTAGAGCCTTTGGAGAGAGTTCAGCTCTGCTGACATCTTGATTTCAGACTTCTGACCTCTAGAACCAGAAGAAAATAAATTTATGTTGTTTTAAGTCACCCAGTTTGTGGCCATTTGTTACAGCAGGCCCTGGAAATTGACACACTCCTTTTCTTAGTGTACTGTGGGTCACTCTGAATGTCCACTTTCTCTGGCCCTTACCCCATGCATGGAACACAGCTGGAGAAAATTCACAACTTGTACCATTTTAAATCCATGACCACAAACTTTCCTGAGCCATTCATTCTCTTTCTTATTCTCCTTAAGAATGATTTCTTGTCCTCACTCTTTCTCTTTCACTGAAAATCAATAGAAATCAAAGAAGTTTTATAGACTCTCACTGTTCAGTAGGTAGCCATCTATCCTAGATATGTAGATCAATTATTTATACTCCTCTCTAAATATAGAAAGACAATCCCATTTCATGAGTGAATCCATCCCTTCTTACCTATCAAAGTTCAGGGCTCCAAAAATTCTCTCTCTCTTCTACATCAGGTTTTTTTCTCTACTGAATCATCTCCTTCAGCACACAAATATGTTCCTCTTTATACCATCTACTATCCTATCTCTTTACTTCTTTTGCATCAAAACTCACTAACAGTCACCTGAACCTACCCACTCCAAATCTTCTGCTCTCATTTTGTGGTAAGCCCATTCCAATTGAGATTTTGCCCCCACTCCTCAATGATCAATTAGTGATCTGTTTGGTTAAAACCTGTTGCCACTTTGGTTACTTTTGTGGACTTCCACAGCATTTACTGCCTAGCATTCTTCCCTTCATTGGGTAACTCACAGCTCTCTATCATCCACATGGCTCTAGAAGGAATTGGTATATTTACCCATGACCTCACAATCTGACTGCAATCAGTTTGAAATTGCACAGTTGTCTAAGCTTAGCCAATCACTGCCCTTCCTCTGAAATCACCTCAACTAGTAATATCACAAGCTATGAAGGAACACACAACTAAGTTAGTTTTCAGTTACATGGAAACAATCATTCTGTAAAACAACAACAGGGATACCTGGGTGGCTCAATTGGTTAAGCGTCTGACTCTCGATCTCAGCTCAGGGCTTGCTCTGAGGGTTGTGAGTTCAAGCCCTGCACTGGGCTCCATGCTGGGTGGGGAGCCTACTTAAGAAAAAAAAAAAAAAAAAAAAAGGATCCCTCATGCAGAAAGATACAAACAAGAGGGAAGAAGAAATATGGAGGACCTGGGATGTGGGGGCAGATACCTAGTTCTTGGAGTGCTGGCCATTCTAGCTTCAGACACTCCCAAGGTGGGACTGCAACCCTATGCCCTGGACATTGAGATTATTCAACTTCTCTTTGAATTCAAAAATAAGTTCTCCTCTAAGATTGTTTCTTCTTTATGGCAAAAATCATACTTTTTCTTATTTGCCAATTCCGCATTTGTAAAAGACAGAATTACAACCTAAGTAGCACTACATTAATATACTCCAGATTCCAAACCCTATCCCTACAAGGTATAATAACTTTCAAGTGGGCACGTCTTGGAAAGTGAAGCTGAGTTAATTAGACAAACCTCAGAGCAAATAAGTGAAATAAAATATTCCACCCTTCGGAAATACTTCTGAGAAACAAGAACGACAATCTGAAATAAAAATCAGTGGTGCCAGTTGGTCCATGAGCCCTTGTTTTCTCCATGTGCTTTAAGCCAAGGTCTGCAATTTCAAAAGAGTATAAGGTACGAGGCAAATCATGTAAATGAGTGTCCTGAGCTGGACATTAAAAAAAAAAAAAAAAAAGTCATAGAAAAAGTAGTGGTGACTGCAGAAAATACAGGCATTTTGTCCTTACAAGGGACAGGTTCTCCTCCCCTTCAGCCATTTGCCACCATTTCTGTATGCTCTCAGAAGAAATCCAGAAATTTTAGTTTTTGTTTAAAACCTCTGTATTGATAAATACCCAGTCAAGGCTTTACAACACAGTGCGGGCCAAAGAGAACACATCCACAAGCCAAATGCAGGCCCCAGCACACATTTATAATCGTTGCTTTCAACTTTCATTGGCTATCTGGAACCATTATGAACACAAAGAATCAGACACATTTGCACTGGCCTTCCCGGAAAGCCCTTGAGGACGTTTTGTTTTCTTTCATATTTGATATGACTGACATCTTAAATTTCACATAGACTAATTGGATACTTTTGAGTTATGGGGTCATGAGTCACTCACACATAGTCCTTTGTGCAAGAAAAATGTGGTGTTTAAAATTTTTTTTACTACGTAACCAGTCTGACCATTCCTCACAGAAGCAGATTCAACCGGATAGTATAGATAAAAAATAAAGTATTCCGATCTAATACTGCAAACTCTTTAGACAATTCATCTTTAAGAAGATTAATGCTGTCTTATCGATTACTTCTTCATCCCCCAGCTCTGCTGAGATAGTATCTGATCACATGGTGAAGGGAGCCTATATGAGGAGGGCCTGGCTCTCTCTGGATATTCTTCACTAGCTCTCTGGTCATCTGCTGTGATGCCATTTGCCAATAGGGGTAAGTGGACACCCCGAAGATATTCTTGAGTCTTTGGCTGGTGCCCTAGTGAGTGCCCACCGACTCAAGCAGTGTTCCAAGGGAAGTCGTCATTTGCTGACAAAGTCCACTTGGCTCTTTCTGGCTCTAAAAGTCTAGCAATAATTCACATGTGGTTCCTCACCCAGGTGAGCTGCAGGGCAGCTCTTGACTTCAGAGCCTTTTCACTCAGTTACAATGACCGCCCTCCCCCCCCCCCCGCCCCACCCCCACCCCCTCGCTGCCAATCTCCCCAGCATGCTTATCAGCCAGCCCACCTGGCTTCCTTCTGTACCCTCCCTTTGAATCACTTTACCAACACTGGAGCCTACCCTCCTGCACATGGCTGTCTTCCCAGAGTGAACTGCCTCTTCCAACCTGAGGTAGCCACCCTACAGCCGGTGCTCTAGCCCCCACAGCAATTTCCCCACAGTGTCCTGACAGGAAATGAGATCAAAGACCTTCCTGTCTACATTTTCCCCTCCACCCTGCCGGATGGCATAAGTCACTTGACTCCCACAAGGTGGAAGACCCAAACAGGGGCAAAACAAGCTCTCCTTCCTCACTCCACCTCCATACCGAGATGAACTGGGACAGAGGGCTCTGGGCTGTTGTTTCTGCTCCCTCAAGTATGAAAATTCTACCATTAAGAAATCCAGGCTTTGGAGAAAGTTAGAGAAGTCAATGGAGAAATTTAGACAATACTTTTCCCTTCAGGTAAAACCAAACCCCAAGCCTATGGCCTTACTGGGGACCTGAAAAATCATCATCATGGGTGTCCATGGAATAGCCTCTCTCCTGTTGTCTTTGCATTCATGCCGTGACATTCCTCAGGCTCCTGGTGGCAGGCGAATGCATCAGGCCAAACACGAAGGAGGTCATGTACGAGAAAAGAAGTTGAAAGCCTAGTGAGAAAGAACCCATCACACTCAAGTGAACAGTTACCTAGAGCAGGAGTTTCAAGCACATTTAGTTTGGATGTTCTACTAAACAAAACCGAGGAGTTGGCACAGACCCTTGTCTGTGCATTCCTGTCCTAAGCTGGAGACTCAACCTATGTTAGAACACTTCCAAGAGCTGGAAGAAAAAAGTCCTTTCCACTAAGGTCCGTTTTAGGAGAGGATTCTTGCTCTCCTTGTGGAGCCCTGCAGCCCCCTCGGATGTCTGGTGAACAGTAACTTATTCCTGTGATGCAAGTTTCTTCCTTCCCGTGTTTTTTTCTTCCTCAACAATACGTCATTTTCTTCTCGCTCGTGAAGATTTTCTTTTAATCTAAAAATTTTTTGTCATTATAGTATCAAAGAGGTTTTTCCATGGCAACAGATCAGTGTTATTCTTTCATTAAATTATATTTATTTTAATGCATTTATTAAAATTTTAAAGTAAAATTACTCATAAAAGCCATTTTTTCATTTTAATAGTTTTCCTTTTTGAACTTTGAAGGTTTACTTTTGATTGATTTTTAATGACAAAGTCATCTCTCTTCCATGTTAAATTGATACTTGAGTACTCTATTTTTCTCCTGGCTGATGCGCCAGAATTAAGCTAAAACATCAAAGAAATGTTCAGGTTAAGTATTATTTCTCAAAATCTGTGGCAAATTATGCTCTTTGTTCCATAGCAAACATGCCATATTTATGGACGTGTAGAATTTGAAACAGTCTTTTCTAAAACTTTTCTTTGAAAGGTAATTAATCTCTTTCAATTAAGAATAAGCATCAAGCTAGCAAACCAAACTTTAAATTTAATTATGAGTTTCATAATGTCTAAGTGACCTTAAAGAGCACACAATAACTCCAGGCCATATTTTTTAAACAGCTGACAGAAAGTGGATACATCCTCACCCTGTGAATTATATTTTATGGTGTATGAAAAGAATTAGGTGAATTATTCTTTTTTATTGTTTTGTGAATATGCCTACTCTGAATACTCAGAAGAAAGGAAATGCTGGTGTTTTCAAATACCACTGCTTTTTTAAACCCAAGTGTTTACCAACTATAGAAATGATCCCTGAAAGTATAGCCTTTAAACACAAGTGTTTACAAATCCAGGGAAACATTGATTCCTATGGATCCACATAGACTCCAACACATACCCTGCACACACACACACTGACTTTTGTTTTTTAATATTTTTGAGAGAGAGAGAGAGAGAGAGAAAGAGACAAGGGGAAGAGAGAAGGAGACACAGAATCTGAAGCAGGCTCCAGGCTCTAAGCTGTCAGCACAGAGCCCGACATAGGGCTCAAACCCAGGAACCGAGATCATAACCTGAGCAGAAGTCGGATGCTTAACTGCTGAGCCACCCAGGCACCCCAACACACACTTAATTCTTATAGAGGATTATATTAGAGTATTAGTATATTAGAGTAAGATCCTACAAGCTTACTGATCCACTGAAAAGGTCCACTGAAATCCCTCCTGGCCTCTCTGCTGTAGGAGGACAACAGTGTGCCACGTAAGAGCTGCTCCTTCAGACTACATTCCTTTTTTTTTAATTTTTTTTTTCAACGTTTTTTATTTATTTTTGGGACAGAGAGAGACAGAGCATGAACGGGGGAGGGGCAGAGAGAGAGGGAGACACAGAATCGGAAACAGGCTCCAGGCTCCGAGCCATCAGCCCAGAGCCTGACGCGGGGCTCGAACTACAGACCGCGAGATCGTGACCTGGCTGAAGTCGGACGCTTAACCGACTGCGCCACCCAGGCGCCCCTCCTTCAGACTACATTCTTGAGCGAGAGGGTATGTGGTGCAAACCAGCAACTGGCCCACAGCCTGGAGTAGGGCTGCTGCAGCCAATCCAGATCTGTGGATGAGAAATCAATACAGATTTTTGCAAGCCACTGGCATCTGAGGAGTACCGGGTTCATAGCACCACTGTAGCAATAGGGTATATCGAAATGGATACCCGGGAGATGAGTGCTGGCAGAGCAAAAACCTGAGGAACAGGTCATATGGCTATGCAGTTGAGTGGAAAGCAGCACAGGAACTTATTTGAGGCCAGGCAAATGGTGACATTTTATGGCCAGATACATGGCAACACTGTCACCCAAAGTAACTCAGAAGGAAGACTCAGGAATCTGCAGGTTTGGGCAAGGAGATTTGGAGACCGAATACTCTTAGCCCAAGTAGCTTGTTACTAGCTGCAGTTGATAAGCATCAAGAGAAGGAAATGAGCTCAGGAAATCATTGGCCTATTTACAAGGAGGAATAAAAAGCGAATGAGAGAATCCAAATATCCCTGAACTTTCAAAGTTCAAAGATGCAACCGATTCTCCTCTCCAGTCTCTTCAAGACTTTAAATGACTCACATTGAGAGAGAGCTGGGAAGAAAGACCAGTCTGAGGGACTTTTTGTTAAGACCTCTGATTGGATTAAGAGGTCTTCCAGTATTTATTTTTCCCCCAACAAAATGGCTCAGCGAACAGTAGCTAAGAACACAATCTATAGAAGTCTAATAATCTCAAAATGTCTGTAAGTCTATAGATATATTGGCACATGGTGGTGAGTAGAATCAAATATATTAAAAAGTTTGAGAGAGTCATATTGCCAAAAGTGCTGTAAAGCTAGACCAAAAAAGACTGAGTGTTGAAGTAAAACAATTACTGGCCCCCAACTTTTGTAAGGACAGGTGGCAGACTGAGAATGCAGCTCAGCACCAAGGAGGAGGCCTTTCTTCCATGCCTCCCTCAGATGTCGGGAAGAAGTATCGTAGAACAGGAAAGACCACCGAGAGGGTTGAGTCAAAGCCTGGGAGAACAATGAACTTGAGAGCTAGTCACAGGACAGAAGTGGAGCCTATCAAAGAATATCACTGATACCCAGAATAAAGGGTCTCACAGCATCCACCCAGTGGCCTTTCACAATAGCTGTCTATCAATGACTACTGTGTGATTCCCTTTCTTCCCCTCTTTGAATAGGAGTGATTATTACATTTGGCTTTCCTTTGTACTGTGTGTTGAAAATGTAATGGGAAGGTAATTTTTTTTTCAGTTTATAGATTTCTACAATGAGTTGCATCCAGCCACTGTCCAGAGACTGTCGCAAAATATGTCACTCGATATTTGTTGTTTATATGAATGAATGAAGTAAAAGTTAGCTGAGATAGTATGCATACTGTATACAGTTGACCTTTAAACAATGCAGGGGTTAAGGTACTGACTCCCCTGTGCAATCAAAAGTCCATGTATAACCCAACTCACCCAAAACTTTACTAACAGCCTTACTGCTAATAGTCAATTAACACATATTTGGCAAGTTATGTGTATTATATACTGTATTACAATAAAGCTAAAGAAAATGTAAGAAAATCGAGAGAAATTTATAGTACTCTTACTATATCAAATAAAATGTACACATAAATGGACCTGCACTGTTCAAATCCATGTTGCTCAAGAGCCAAATGTGTTTTGATACAAGTTCACTGCATACAATTTAATCATTTAATATAGTCAACAAATATTTATTGGTGTAATAACAGACCTAGAATTCACTCATTTTTCTCCTCTTTCATCTTGATGATGAGAATCCATCATCCACATAAACCATCAAATTGATCTATCTAAAAAGCAGAGCTGACCACCCTGGACACACTTGTAATTAAACCCAAGTTGTGTCTTCTGCCAGCTATGGGATAAAGTTCACACTCCTTTGTATGTTGTACAAGAATCTCCACAAACTGGTTTCTGCTTTCATTTTTGGTGTTTTCCTTTTGTCCT
Source organism: Neofelis nebulosa (assembly GCF_028018385.1). NCBI lineage: Eukaryota > Metazoa > Chordata > Mammalia > Carnivora > Felidae > Neofelis > Neofelis nebulosa. The sequence goes on from NC_080782.1 coordinate 213,356,145, forward strand.
CCAAATGTACGCTTGTAAATATTACGTTGATGGGAACAAACAGCAGTTGTTTGATGATTCCCAAATTAAGCAATTTTACTAGATGTATCCATGCAGTATGGAAGCGACCCGACCAAAGCAAGTTGCCCTCAGACTATTTCAACAAGAAATCCAAACAAGAAGTGATGGATTGACCAGGACATGTGTGTTTCCTTTTTTTTGTGTCATGAGTCTGGTGACTTGCCCTCCCTTAACTAGCAATCATTTTACTGAATGTCTGTTTTAACTGAACAAAGGCAAGTGGTACACCAAGCCTACAGCATTATTTGATGCTCAAAAAAATAGTAACAACGGTAATATGACGGCAAGAATTATGAGGGAATGGTTTTCTTTATTTTTCAAACTGTCACTACAGAGGAAGTAAATATTTATGGAGGGAAATAGGTGAATTTGGCAACTCCCAAATCTCAGATGATTTAAGGCTAACAAGAAGAATATGAGGGGCATTTGGGCAGCCCAGTGGGTTGAGTGCCCAGTTCTTGATTTCGGCTCAGGTCAAGATCTCAGTTAGTGGGATGGAGCCCCCGCAAGGGGCTTTGTGCTGACAGCAAGGAACCTGCTTGGGATTCTCTGTCGGCCTCTCTCTCTCTCTCTCTCTCTCTCTCTCTGCCCCTCCCCCACTCACCCATGTGCAAACACCTGCACCCTCTCTCAAGATAAACAATCTTAAAAAAAAAACAACAAAAACACCGTGATAGTTAGAGATTGTGTAATCATCAGAAGCACCTCAATATTCATATACTTCACAAATTTTAAATTATTTTAATGTTTATTTATTTTTGAGAGAAAGAGAGTGAGCAGAGAGCAGGGAAGGGGCAGAGAGAGAGGGAGACACGGAGTCTGAAGCAGGCTCCAGGCTCTGAGCCATCAGCACAGAGTCCAATGCGGGGCTCCAACCCATGGACCATGAGATCATGACCTGAGCTGAAGTCTGATGCTTAACCAACTGAGCCACCCAGGTGCCTCTTTCACGTATTTTAAGTGTTAGCGTTTTTTTTTACCTGGACTGGTCTATCCCAGGTTTTGCTAACCTCGGCATTAGCATTTATGTTTCGAACCAGATACTTTTTTGCTGTGTGTGTGTTAGTGGTGGTGGTAGTAGGCTGTCCTGTGCATTGTAGGATACTTAACAGCATCCCTGGCCTTTATCTGTCAGTGGGACCTACCCTTCCAGTTGTGACTACCAAAACTGTCCACTGCTCATGCTCTTTCACTCTCTAAACATAATTTTTTTTTTTTTTTTTTTTTTTTTACTTATTTTTGGGACAGAGAGAGACAGAGCATGAACGGGGGAGGGGCAGAGAGAGAGGGAGACACAGAATCGGAAACAGGCTCCAGGCTCCGAGCCATCAGCCCAGAGCCTGACGCGGGGCTCGAACTCACAGACCGCGAGATCGTGACCTGGCTGAAGTCGGACGCTTAACCGACTGCGCCACCCAGGCGCCCCCTTTTTTTTTTTTTTTTTTTTTTTTTTTTTTAATTCGGGAGGGGTAGCTCAGTCGGTTAAGCATCCGACTCTCGGTTTCAACTCAGGTCATGATCCCAGGGTTGTGGGGTTGAGGCTCACGTCAGGCTCCACACTTGGGATTCCCTCTCTTCTTCTGCTCCTCTCCCCTGCTTGTGTTCTCTCAATCTTTCTCTCCCTCTCGCTAAAACTAAAAAAATAATTTTTTTAAAAAAATGTCCACAGATTATCTCCTCTTCTCTGGCCAGGGCAAAATTTCCTGGCTAAGAACCAGACCACGCTGATCAATTTTTTTGAAAATTTTGTGTCCTTTTCTCCTTCATTTTATTCACCTCGCTATGTTGTTGAATAGTTAGGCACGTGACCCTAGCAGACCATTCAGAGGACCAGGTCATTGAGTTTTTCTTACAAATTACTCTTCGAGCTTCTCACAAACAGTGGAAAAACTTCCGTAAATTAAACTCCTCACTGGATAATGTGGCAACATGGCTACTTCTGTTGCGGCATTATATAGTTGAAAGAAAATTTTATTTTTCTTAAGATCTTGCACCCAAAGCACGATTTCCAACCAACCCATAGAAAGCTCTTGAAAAATTAACTATCAGCCTCTGTTTCCTGACATGCAAAATAAAAAATTCTATCTATCCAGTCATTTTTAATGGTTTGTTCTGAGGAGCCAATGAGGTAATTAGTGTAAAAGTATATTGTAAATGGCATTCTAAGGAGACAAGCTACTTTTTTTTTTTAGTAATGCCATTTTTCTAAACCCAGTGTGGGTATGAAAACGGAGATGCTCAGTTTGAGTGATATTATATTTATTCTAATCTCAAACCTCTAAATTAGGGTACTTCTAGAAGAAGATCAAGAAGGGAATATGGTAACAGTTAACTCTTTTTAAAGTGAAATAATGTAGCAAATATTCTCTGAACCAGTTAAATTTTAATTGCTTGTCCATGGATGATTCTATAGTGCTTTGCTCAGATAAGTGCTTAATAAATACTTGCGGAATTGAATTAACTGAACCAAAAGACATATTTCCTTCTAATAGATTTAGCAGTGTGACAGTCACTAGTTCCATCATGCAGAAATAAATTATGATGTCTTTAAATAGCAGTTGCATATGGAATTCATAAAGTTCAGTATATATCCATTCATTACTGTTCCTTTGTTTCCTTTCTGTTCAATTACTATAAATATTAATATTTTTTGTAATTTACCTTGAAGCCAATAGTGTTAAAACTGCATTTTACGTATCTTACATTCTCATTTCACCTTTCTAAAACTCCCGTTCCTCAAAGACCACATCCATGTCTATCTTCTCCATAGTCCTTTGTACATACTCCGAATCACACTGATTTTTTTTTAAAAAATTGGGTTTGTTGACTCTGCAAAACCATAAAACGTACTACTCTAAGTTATGATCACCGAAATTGTCAGGCATTTTGCATTTTATAAATGCTGTTCAGTAAATGGATGTTCATTAGTTTGGTCTGTCCCTGAAAAGTGGAAGCTCTAGAAATGTTAAGGACCAGGTCCCCCACCTATTTTGCATTCCATGAAGCATTCCCTCCACAAATATTTGCTGAATATCTGCTATATGCAAGTCACTGTGCTCACTGCTTCGGGGGATACAAAGATGTGTCAGCTGCCATCCCTGTCCTCCAGTACTTTAAATGTATAATTGATAGGTGGCCTGAAGCCGATCTTATAATTACAGGAGTTCACTCAATTTAGGATATTTTAATTTTCCACTACCACCTGTTTGTTGTTTTGCTGTTGATGCTTTTTTAAACGCAACATCTAAATGGGAATTCAGATGAATCCCCTGAATATCAAATTTGTTGATGTGGGATGACATCTTACATTTCTTTTCCCATTATATGTATTTTTTCTTCTGTCAGAAGAATGCCAGCAAGCACATGTAAATGAGAATATCTGATCTCATAGTTTTATTCCACCCTCTCCACAACCGCCCCGCCCATCCCCCCACGAAGCTAGTCCTCTGAAAATTCATCTATCCCATCTTTGGTCTTTCTTTTTCGTCACTTAAATTCACAGCCTTACCACTCTGTTCAGGTTTTCCTCTCCCCTTTCCCAGTCTGACTGCTCTGCTTTTCTTTGAGGTAATTCTGGAAAATAACAGCTGCTTCTAGGTAAACAAAGGTTGAATAAATAAATTCTTGCCTTTTTAATAGCTTATCTTTAAGACTCCACAACGGTCATTGCAAATGCTACTTATGCTGAAAACGAATGCTTCAAAGACCAGAAGGTCCATTTGGACAATATGGCCTACAATCAATTCTAGACCATCTTTTAATCATTCGCAATGCCAACTAACACTTCTTAACAACTAGAGGTATGGACACATGTCATTGTACATTTGTCGAAATCCACAGAGTAAACAACAGCAGGTGAAACCTAAGGTAAACTATGGACTTAGAGGGATTACGATGGCTCAAGGTAGTTTTATCAATTGTAACAAATGTACCATCTGGCGTGAAGTGTTGATAATGAGGGAAGTTATGTATGTGTAGGGGTGAGAGTCTATGGAAAATCTCTGCCTTCTTTTTTTCAATTTATCTCAGAACCTAAACCTTGCCTAAGAATGTAATAAAGTCTTCAAGTTTTTTTAAATCAGTGTTATATTCACTTTCTGAGTTCAATACTCTAACTTTTGTAGGTCATATTTCAAGTTTTTTGAACCATCATATTAATCCAGCTCTTTAAACAATGAGTTGATTGTAAATTAACCTAGGAGAATACATATGCTCTGTACTTCCTACTTGTCATCTATGTGTATCACTGTTCCAATGTACCTGATATTTAATAAAGTGACCACTGATTAAAGTTATTGCTGGTTACTTTGCTAACTCCTTATATATATTAGCTCACTTATCACATAAAACTATGAGGTATAAACTATTAGTGCCTCCATATTTAACATAGTGAAAATTAGACCCACAGAAGGTTTACAATTTACCTTTGGTCATCCAGCTATTAAATGACAGGGTCCATGATTTTAATTATTGTGCTTTATATCTATATATCATTTTTCATATATAGATTACCACCCCATTCTTCTTTTCTAATATTGTTCTGTTATATCTCATTAAAAATTGATTTGGGCTGCTTTCATTAATAAAAAATTTGAAATATAAAATATTCAGAAACATAGGCTTGCTACCTACAGATATTTGAATAAGTAACTTAGAGTTGACTAATAACGTATGTTGCCTAAAAACTGACCCCTCCAGGTGCCTGGGTGGCTCAGTTGGTTAAGTATCTGACTTGATTTTGGCTCAGTTCAGGAGATTGAACCCTGTCCGAGTCAGAGTGGGATTCTATCTCTCCCTGTTTCTCTGCTCCTCCCCCACTCAGGCTCGTTCTCTTCCTCTCAAAATAAATAAACATTAAAAAAAAAAAAACCTGACCTCTCAAGTGGCCTTTTTTTTTATTAGAGAATTATAGAGAACTTGAAATTTTCCTAACATATGCAAGCCAAGATAAAGCTCCAATATTTTTCTTAAAAAAAGACTACAAATGGGATCTGTAGAGTATGAAGCATATATGATATATTGTCTATAAATTGCAAGTTAAATCATGCAGAACCACCACAAAAACAGGACACCAAAAAGCATGCCTGAAGACATCTAATGAACTGAGCTAGCAAGAGATCAAGAGGCAATTTTTCTTAAAGACTAACAATTATACATAATATAAGTATGTTAATTTCTAGTGCCTGCCATAATTCCTAACGTAAAATAAGCACCAAAAAATACTGATTGGTTGGTTTTCAGATGGGAGTTAAGATTTATCAGGGGCAGTACCACTGATCATTCTCGATATTCCTTCCCCTCTCCTAGCTCTAGTTTTGTTTGCATAAAAATGACATGTCAGGGGTACCTGGGTGGCTCAGTGAGTTAAGCTTCAGACTTCGGCTCAGGTCATGATCTCATGGCTTGTTGAGTTCCAGCCCAGCATCAAGCTCTGTGCTGACAGCTGGGAGCCTGCTTCAGATTCTGTGTCTCCCTCTCTCTCTGTGCCTCCCCCACTCAAGCTCTGTGTCTCTCTCTCTCAAAAATAAACATTAAAAATATTTTTTAAAAATGACATGTCAGACAGCACAATTCTCTAGAAACTACACTTCACACATGACAAAGCTCTAGTGTAGAGTCCTCTAGCATAGTTTGGAAACAACCTTCCAGGAATCTTATCAAGCACCTTGCTATGTAGCAAGGCAGAGTGACATTGAGAGCGTTCTAGAGAGAAGAGATCCTGAGAGCTGCCTCGATTCTTCCCAGGGTCGAGACTTCTGTTCCATCTGTTTCTTAGAGCTTCTGGATTCCTGCTATTGCCAAGGCCTGGCTGTTCAGCACCGTCTTAAATCCCAGGAGATACCACCATCCCTCCCAACAAGGATTTCTTTTGCTTCAGCAGACCAAATTTGGTTTATTTTCAACAACAAAACTGCCACAAAATCTTTACTATTAAAATCTCAGTTTAAAAAGACGTGTCCTTACAATCAAGCCCCCAAAACGCCCAACCATTACCAAGAGCTTCCCTTTCACTGTATTCACCTAAATACTTGATATAATATTTTTAATATCCTTGACGATTTAGTAGGTGAAAATGACATCTCATTGTTATTTTCATTTTATTTCTTTGAATGTTAGGGAGATGGAATATATTTTCACATATAAACTTGGCCATTTACATTTCTTCTTTGTAAAATGTCAGTTAAAGTTCTTTGCTCATATTTCTATTGGGGTGTTCACCTTTTTCATATTGCTTTGTAGGAGCTATTAGAAATATTAACTCTTTGACTACTAAACATAATATACATTCCCCAACTTTATAGTATGCCTTCTAGTTATTCTGGTCCTCTTTTGACAAATCTAATCCTACTCATTTTTAAAATAATGAATTCTGCCACTTCTGTTTCTTCTGGCTTTTTCCTTGACTTTCTCCTTCATGTTGGATGCCTTTCCCTACCTTGATTTTTTAAAAAAATTAATTTGCATACTTCACCTCATTTCCTCTGAAAGTCATTCTAGTCCAAGATAGGGCTCTAAGCTTTCTCATTTACTAGGTGATTCTTTTTTTTTCTTCCTCAAAAAGCCCTCAATAATATGTTTAACAATTATACTTTTCTTCTCTGATTCAAAACATCCCTTGTGGTAGACACCTGTGAGATTTTTCAGCCTTTATTCCTCCATTTTGCTGATAACACCATTTTATTAAATACCTTTTGACGGGCAAAGGTCAGTCACATGCCCAACGTGTGGGCATAAGGACTGACTCGCCCAATGGATCCAACGAGTTACATGTTTTCTGAGATTTGGACTCTTGAGACCTGTAATGAACTGAAAATGATTAGAGTTCATTTATCTCATCTATGATCCCATAAGAGTTTACTACTTCAGGCCACTGCCTGCAGGGCCAGAAAAACCAAATTTCTTTCCTGCTGAACTGCTCTTCAGAATTCAGTTTCCCTCTGGGAGACCCACATTCTTAAAATTCTCTTCTTCCCTGCATTTACCCAGAGTCACTTTATATTTGTGAAGCCATAATACCTAAGGATTAATATTTGCATATTAATAGGAAAAGTCTTGAAGGAGATATAAACTATATTCTTCTGAGGAAGTAAAATATTGCTGCATGGAGTTCTGTTGTTGTCTTAATGCAGAGAGGGCCAGAATGCCACTCAATGTGGTGTGATAGTGGGTATGGCCATGAACTAAGGCTAATGGCTGCCAGCACAGCCTTCAGGTTGCTGGCCGCTGTGGCCGGTGTCAGCAATAGAACTTTTATGAGAAATTCTTGGATAGTCTAAGAATCTGTAGCAAGAGAGCAGAAGCTCCTTGGAAGCCTGGATCTCTGCAGCCAGCATAAGGCCACCCTGGAGCTGGGGTGAAAGCAGCTCAGTAGGATTCAAGAAAGGCCTCACAGTACTTCAAAGATCCCCTGAGGCTCTCTTTCCTGGAATCTATGGAATGACTAAGGAAAGGCTTCTCACATCCCAGCAGTTGGAGACAAACAGAAACGGAAAGTATCTCCAGGTCATTTCCAGGAACTGACTTGATACTCTAAACAGTGAGCCTGTAATTTAATTTACCTTGTGATGATTTTGCTTAGACCCACATTCTAACAGCACTATATTCCAACAAGCATCTGCAGAATACAATTCTACTCTCAATTTAAAACTCCTCATTACAGGGCACCTGGGTGGCTCAGGCTTCGGCTCAGGTCATGATCTCAGGGTTCATCAGTTCCAGCCTGGTGTCAGGCTCCGTGCTGACAGCTCAGAGCCTGGAGCCTGCTTCAGATTCTGTGTCTCCCTCCCTCTCTATCCCTCCCCTGCTCGCACTCTGTCTCTCTCTGTCTCAAAAAAAAAAAAAAAAAAAAAGACTATTAATGTGGTAGGGTCCCTTCCCTAAGGGGGGGGAAAAAAAAACCCTCAAGGCAACCTGGCTATACCCATATGTGACAAATTCCCTCATGACCTTCTAACATGTGACCACTTAATCAGACAACATGCTTGTGTGTTACCATTTTGGGGAGACAAAGAAGTAAAAAAATATATTAAAAAAAAACTACGCCACGTGGCGTTCGAGGCTCAGTTCTTTGGGTATGAACCCACCGACGCGGTGCCAGCAGGAATAAAGTTGCATCTTGGAAAGAAAAGCCTCTGTGTCATCACTCCCTATGCAAGAACCCTGCTATACTCACTATATTACAGTTATGCTATGGTTTGAATACAGTCACTCCTAAAATTTCCTACTAAACCAATTGATTCTATAATCCTCCCTACCTCAGTTAGCATCTTTTATTTCTAGTTGGTTTGGCCAAAAGACATGACAATTCCTTTAAAATCTCTTTTTCTCAAAAAGCCTACTCAGTTCTGCTTTCTAAATATACTCGCATTCTAACTCTTTCTCACCACTCCACTGCCCATCCCCTTGGTCAAACCATCACCATCTGTCACGTGGATTAATACAATAGTCTGCTTTTCTTGCTACTCTCCTGGACTCCCTGGATCCTTGCCTGAATGGGACTGCAAAGCTAATGCTTTTACAAATAGGTTCAACAGTGTTTTCTCCAAATCCTCCAGAGATCTCTCTTCTCAATCAACATACAAGACTATTTTTTTTATGTGGAAGGTCTGTGTGATCTGACTTCCCATGATCTTTCCAACCTTACCTCTTTTCACTCCCTGTCCTCTGTGCTCAGACCATACCATCCCGATCACTCAAACCAGCATGCTCCCATTTCAGGGTCTTTGCACCTGCTCTCTCCTTCACCTGAAATACTCAGGTCAGTCCCCTCAATGGCTGCAGGCCCTCATTCAAAAGTCTGCTCTCTGAAGCCTTCCCTGACACCTACCAAAAACCTCAATCTCCCTCCAACATTTCACATTCTCCCTGCTTTACTTTTTCTCCTTTGTGCCTGTCAGTACCTATCATACTATTAGTTAATGTGTCCAATTTTATTTTTGTGTCTCCCGCACAAACAGAATATAAGTGCAATGCGGACATTTTTTTCCTCATCAATGACCTCATCATCCCCACACCTAAAATACTGACCTAACACATGATAGACACTCAAAAGACACGTGTGGAATGAAAAATGAAGGAATGAATGGTTCTTTTCCTAGTCAAGAAAGTTTTTAGAAGACTTTAGGGCGCCTGGGTGGCTCAGTTGGTTGAGCGTCTGGCTTCAGCTGGGGTCATGATCTCATGGCTCCTGAGTTTGAGTCCCATGTCGGGCTCTGCGCTGACAGCTCAGAGCCTGGAACTTGCTTTGAGATTCTGGGCCTCCCCCTGTCTCTGCCCCTCCCCGACTAGTTCCCTGTCCCTCACTCCCTCTCTCTCCCTCCCCCCCGCCAAAATAAACAAACATTAAAAAAATTTTTTTAAAAGATGGTAGTCTTCCGTTGAGAGCTTCTAGAGGGCAAAAATCATAGCCAGTTATTTTCCTGATTAAATACATGGAACATATAAATATAAAATGCTCATAAACGCATTAATAGTGATCATCATAAAACCCAAAGAATAAGCCTTACACAAAAGACTCAGTGTACCTATTAGTTGAGTGTGTTAATGAAGAAATACATGACTTAGAAAGATCCGCAGAAGAGAAAATTAAAATAGCCAAAGAGATGCAGTAGCTTCCATCCCTAAACAATTTTCTTCTCTACAGAAAATGTCTGAAAAGGCTGTATTGGTATCTATAAGATCATTACAGCGTGACTAAAGTGGACACAAACGTGCACAATTATCCAGGATGTTTACATGAGGGAACGGTCCTTGAAGCTATAGAAAACAAATTAGGGCAAAAATCAAGCCCTATTATTTTACAGAGTAGGTAATAAAAATACAGAATTCATTAACAGTGCAGAGCAGAAGAGCTAAGAAATCGAAACAAATTAAGTGGAATTTGGTAAATACATGGATACAATTAGTCCATGACCAGTATGTAAGAAAGAGGAGGGTTCAGGATCTGTCCTGTCACTTTCGAGGTTCATTTCATGAGGAACTACCACCAACTGATGCCCCCAATCTTCTTGCTGCCCCTGTCGGGGATAGGAAATCAGAATGCACCTCTGTTCTGAGGAACTATGATAATTTCTTATGTTCTAAGGTCTAAATATCTGAGCTCCATCTGGTTCAGCTGCACTTATGTAGACGCTCCTTCAGTTTCTTAAATAATAAAGTATTTTACTAGGGAAATAAAAATAGTAAATGTTAGTCACTGGTTGTGGGTTCTAAAAGAACACATTGCTTATAACTATAGATATAGATACTGAGTCCTGACGAGTTGTAGTTTATGACTGCTCACAAAACTAAATTCACCTTCTACTCACTTGGCACAGTAAAGCAAATCAATGTACAAAATGACATACCTTGCAATCAAGCAATATAAATAAATCAGATAATCAACATAAAAATCAATACTCAAGTAAACATGAAATATAAAGTAATAACCAAAAGTCTGAATATGAGTGGTGATGCAAATCATGTAGCCTTTTTTTTTTTCCTATCAAATTTGGCTAATATTTAGAAACAGCTAGGGAGATTTTCTAAAGTACCTATTTCCAGGCTATCCCCCGTAAAGATTAGAATTCAGGGAATTGGGGTAGGATCTGAGAACTTCAATAAGCTATTCATAGAAACATTTGGCAAATTAGTGGTTATGATGTAGTGCTGTGTTAAAATTTCTCTTAGTCAAGGTTGTCACTGACCATTAAAAAAATGAGATTAATATAAGGAGAATCATGTATAATCTGAAATGCTTGTCAAATACTTTTAAAATTATTATAATGATTTTATTTGAACAATGTAGGGATGCAAGTTTAAAGAAAGAAAAAATATCAGGGATTTATACTTTGGGAACATAATGTGTAATCTAGTTGGGAACAATCTTTTTGGACACTGACAACTCATTGAGCTCAAAGGGAGCTGCAACGCTTCCATCAGAGGAAGGGTCACAAAATAAGCAAGTGACAAATTTCCAACACACACACACAAATGTATCAATTTCTACTTTTGCGTGTGTGTGAGCAATAAGATATGAAGTCCCAGATATTGTACATTTCCCAAGCGCAAATTTTAATGTCGAGTTTCCAACTGGTAAGCAACATTAATAGTAGTATCTGCCTGTGTATGTTGGCACACCTTCTCTTTCAACCGACAAAGTAAAAATGCTTTATCTGTCCAAAGACAAGGGATGATCCACGGTTCGTTTGGATGCAGAAGCTCAAATGAGGTCATCCAGATCAGATTCTTCTTTTTTTAATTAATTAAAACACATGAGGCATGAAAATAAAAACCTAGCCTAAGTATTTCAGACATACTTGAAGAAGACGCTGCCTATACGCTGTTCCCTTCCCCTTACCGGCCTCTTTCTTGTTTGGTGTTTATGCTTCTATACTTAATCCATAAAGCAAAAAAAGAAATACACACACACAACTTTAAGCATGCCTTGAATGTTTTAAAAAGTTCTTCGAAAGTATATTCTTCTGCATTTGGCTTTTTGCGCAAGATATTTGTGAGGTTTATCCATATAAATATGAGTAGCACTAGTTGATTTATATTAACAGCTGTATAACATTCTAATTCTGATTGACATTTATGTCACTTCCAGTTTTTTTGTTTTGTTTTGTTTTTTACAACTAAAACACAAGTGAAACAAACATTCTTATACCTATCTCCTTTGGTAAATTTTCAAGAGTTTTTGTTCAGGACTTCTTGCCTTTTGTTCCTACTAATTGATAGAAATTCTTTATATAGTACCTATTAAAATCTTTAGCTGAATAACAGAAATTGCCTTGACAATTTCTTCTTGCAATTTATAGCTTGTCAAAACTACAGATTTGTATTTTACTGTCATTGAACACTACAATATTTTCTTTTATGGTTTGTGATTTAGAGTGTATTTTTTAAAAATTCTATTGTAAGTGAGATCATAAAATGATTTTCCTCCTGATTAATAGTCTTTAGATTTTGCTTTTTTTTGTACTTAATAGTTGAATTCATCTGGAATTGAGTTTTTCATATAATAAGTAATTAAAAAAATATTTCCATATGGATAAGTACTTGCTTACTCTAGAAAGAATCATGCAGCAGGGAAATGAGATGAACTAATTCCCTCAGTTCTGGGTTACATACTTTACTCCTAGAGTTAAGTACAGATAGGTCTTCACCAAGAACAAATGAACTGAGAGTGAGGAAAATTTGCATCCTTTACCTCCACATTAGAAGTGGTTTGATTAAACTATTAGAAGAGAACAGCAGAGTTTTTTTCTTGTTTGTTGTTGTTTGTTTAGTGGTGGTAGTGGGGTTCTTCTACACTACTCTGACTCAATTCATGGAAGAATTAATAAAATATAAGAATTTTCCTCAGGAATAAAGAGTGTGCCAAACACTGGAAGTTTCCCTATGTACTCTGTAGTGTAAATCCAAGTTTAGAAGTGGCCAACAGGGGGCACCTGGGTAGCTCAGTGAGCTGAGCTTTGGACTCTTGATTTCAGGCCAGGTCTTGTTCTCCCAAGTTGGGTTCATGAGATGGATGCCCATGTTGGGGCTCTGTGCTGACAGGGCAGAACCTACTTAGGATTTTCTCTCTGCTCTCTGCCCCCCCTCACTCGTGTTTGCTCTCTCTCAAATAACAAATAAAAACTGCAGGGGAACCTGAGTGGCTCAGTCAGTTGAACATCCAACTTCAGCTCAGGTCATGATCTCAAGGTTTGTGGGTTCCAGCCCCACGTCGGGTTCTGTGCTGACAGCTCCGAGCCTGGAGCCTGCTTCTGATACTGTGTCTCCCTCTCTCTCTCCCCTCCCCCACTCACACTCTGTCTCTGTCTCTCAAAAATAAATAAATGTAAAATAAATAAATAAGTAAATAATAAAAACTTTAAACAACAAAAAAAGTGACTAACAGAAAGCAAATAGGCGATAATCCCCATATTCAATTTCAGTCAGAAAAAAATACCACTACAATTCCCAACCAGTTGGGTGCCTATTACCTACTTATCCCTAAGTGAAGCCTCAAATTTGACCACCACAGCTCCTCACAGAGCACTAATCATTCTCTTGGTTCACAGGGAGGCTTATTATGTCAGCAAACTTACACAATAGAAGAGGAAAAACACAAGCTGCCCCCAAATTAATCCTATCCTGTCATTATAAAATATCAGTAGAAACCAGCCATATAAAAAATACCAACACAAAAGTGCATGATCAAGACAAAACAGCAAACCAACAACAAAAACAAACCAAACTCCCTGAACCCTGAAGACGCAAACATACATAACGCTGGGAATAGAAGAAAACTAAAGAAACAACTAATTTTCCTCAGGACCATAAAGATGGTACCCCAAAATGGAAGCCATCAGGGAATCAGAAAAACCTGTTGTAAATTAAAATAAAGAGGCAGAGGATCAATCAGAGGTCCACTACCCGATTAAGAGATATTTCAGAGAGAGAATAGAGAAAATAGAAGAAAAAAGATTGCAAAATTTAAGAAGTAGAAAAATACTTGCCAGAGTAAAGACACATATCTTTACAATGAAAGGCCTAAAGAACATAAAACGAACCCGTTCTACACGTAATCTTATACAGCTTCAGAAAACAGGAGACAAAAGATTGAAACATTTCTTCTATGGCAAAACCAAAGCACATACATGTGAATAAAATTGGTATCTAATTTGAAATAAGCAACACTTCATGCTGTAAAAGTTCTGGGAGAAAATCCTAAACTTCAATTCTACTATTAATACAAACTATCAAATATAAGGTCACAATAAAAAAAATTTCAATATATAAAAATGTGAGCTTACTTCTCATATACCTTTTGAGGATGGAAACAGACATGGGATGTAAGAATGTGGTAAAAAAAAAACAAAAACAAAAACAAACAAACAAAAAAAACAAAAAAACACACACAAAAAAAACAACAATCTCCAAAAGATGCCTACACAGCTAGTCTAGAAAGAAACAACAGGAAATCAGTAAGATAGGGGCAAAATTATCCTCAAGGGAAGGTACAAGGAACTCTTCTCAACCATTTTCCAATGTGGAAATCTATAATTTAACAAAAACAAATAAAATGAAATAAATGAGAATTTAACTTTACCCAATGTTAACCAAGCTAAACTATGTGGCACAGTTTTGATCAATTAATGTAAAGTGAGAAAAGACAATCCATTGGAACTTGATCTTTGATATCATCTCCATAGAGTTCACAGGGCTTATGATATTAGACAAACAGAGTAAGAATATCTCATCATGGCATACCAACTTGCTTCCATTGGAGCAGTGTTTCCATTATCATAAGGTAAATAATTAATAGTTTTCAACTCTATAATCTAAAAGGAACAGAAAATAATCTAAAAGGTGTTGATTTAATAGTGTGTCAAGTTATGGCTGATAGATGCTGATCATTGATGAAAGGTGGGAGAAAGAATGCAAGTACTTAACATCCTCATCTATACTATAGGAGAGAAATAGCCTAGGCTTTCTGGGACAAGAAGTTCAAGTTTATGCATATTAAGTATGCTGAGTAAACCAACAGACTGATGACAAGGATCTGAAAATTTATATTTAGAAAAGAAGTAGAGAGATGGATGGGGTAATTATTGGTAAGCTATATCTTCACCTTCCTTAAAAGAGAATATAAGATCAAATGTTGATTATTTATAGTTATAGAAGCAATATGAGAGCTGTAAATATTTAAAAAAATAACTCTTTCAGCTATGGGAGGTTGTTGAATAGACTGCTGTTTGTTGCATTTCTTTTTTTTTTTTTTTTTTTTTTTTTTTTGAGAGAGAGAGAGAGTATGAGCTTGTGTGAGTTGAGGAATGGCAGAGGGAGAGAGAATCTTAAGCAGTCTCCGTGCCCAGCACGAAGCCCTACACGGAGCTTGATCTCATGGCCTGAGATCATGACCTGAACCAAAATCAAGAGTCGGATGCTTAATGGACTGAGCCACCCAGGCACCCCACATAAGTTACTTTTAATTATTTGTATTTTTATACAGTACCTGAATTTGTTTTTTTACTTTTTTTTTTAAATGCCATAACACAAAATGGCTGAATGAGAACACAGATAAATAGGCTACTTAGCCTAAATCCATATATAACTACTAACACATGTAATGTAGCTCTGCCTCATTGATTCAAAAAGAATAACATTGTTGGGTCTATGAAGTAGATTAATGGGCCTTCCTTGGTTGGCAGAGGGTTTCAGTGAGAAAAAGAAATACCTCAGGAGGTGGATAATGATAGTGCTCTGTTGGTTGAAAGATACTCAAACACTGAGCTCATGCTCTTAACTTTCTGAATAGTGCTTGTAGTAAAGAATAAAAAAAATATTTTGGCCTCTAACAGCATAAAAATAGAAGTAATATCATATTCAAAAGAACTTTTGTTCACTAAGGGGAATTAACATCTTTTTAGAATCCAAATAGAATGTTGTTACTGAAGTAACTAAGCCCAATAAGGCATTTTGTTCTCCATGACCCAATATCTTTTTGTAATGCTAAATTTGATTTTAGGGTATTTTGTAAGCATAATTTTAATTTCTTTTAAAATTTTAAGAACATCTTAGTGTTACTTTAATACAAAACCTAACTATAACTATCCTATTTTCTAATTTTCTTTGGTATTCTAAAAAGAAAAATGCTAACTACATGGAGTTTTAATGAAAATCACTTTTACAGGACTACTAGTAAAAGTAAAATTTGTATGTTAACTGTACATATCTTCATTATATTTCTCTCTAAAAATTCTGTACATTTTTATATTCTTTAAATAATGTAGTATCCTTTTAATAAGCTCTAAATTATTCCGTATTCTGCTTCCAAAGTCACTTTGTCATTTTAAATCAACTCATTTCCTACAAAGCAGCATTTGTGATTTCCTGCATTACTTACCAAATTTTTAAAACATTAATTCCATAAAGAGTTAAGGTGGGAATTGTGAATTTCTAGTGTATATATCCAATGATATGATGAAACACTTTGAATTCTTGTCCGGGTATGGTATGTAGCGGTGTTTGTTTTTTTGTTTTTTGTTTTTTTTTTTTTTAAATAGTGGTCCTGATATACTCTTGTGACGCTCAGGGTATTTAAGCAATGTTCTATTTTCTCTATGTTTTCCAAGTCATATGAAACACTTACATTCATCTAACAGACATAGTGGTTTTAAGAACCAACCTAATTGTTCAAGACATTTTAAGGCATGCCAACCTTTACTTTTTAATGTTTGGCATTTAAAAATTTTAAACCAAATAAATTAATGTAGTTAATTAGAACTAAAATCATTGAACGCGATGAAAAATGGGCAAATGACACATTTTTAGTTTCACATTTGTGTTAACACACAAAAAGTGCAGAACATTAGTTGAATCATCCTACTAATAGGATCTCCTGAAAGAAATGTGGTATCCCTGATTAAAAACTGAAAAATTAAAGCTAGGTAGCTAAAAGTTTTTATGATATCATTTGTGGTACAGCTTGTTTTAGCAACTGTTTCAAGAATGTATGCTAACAGCACAGGAGAAAGCCTTATATAGGCAAATACAATTCCCCTGACCTGCAATCTCCCCCAGACTAAGATCAAACAGGATCATTTACAGGCATTGCACTTTGGAAGTTTTAAAAAATAGTATTTGTAAGAGAAACAGCTTGTTTATTCACCAACTTCCATTTCCCTCCTGTGCACCCAGCTGTGACACGTTTCTGGACAATTCTGGCTATGGGGGTAAAATCTGACTGGAGGAATGCAGGCTGGAGGAAGATCCTCCAATTGGCCACTTTGCTCCCACAGATCCTCTGGCATGACCCTCAACTTTCCTGTAGCTGGATCAAGAGGACAAGTTGGTAAGTACCTGGGTTCACAGAGGACTGAATTGATTAGAGCTCCTCCTCCTTGCCTTGCATTGGATTGGGACAGAGGCAAGAAATAATAGTGCTATTTTATAAAGCCACTGAAATTTTGGGGTTTACATCAAGTAGCCTAATCATTAGTCTAGGAGATGCGCCAAGTCACCAGTAACATAGTATAATAAACACCCCCAGATGAAGAAGCAGGAGATCTAGATCCCCACCCTGGACCAACCATCTCCCACACAGTCAGTTAGCATCAGTAATGTCACTTTAGGTGAGCTTCACGTAGACAACATCACCACTGCTAAATCCTACTACTGGAACAATCCATGATAGTTACTTTGAACACCCATTCAGTTGCTTACAAGACTACACAGATATTCAGCTAATTCCACAGATAATAGACAACTACCATAAGTAAAAACAAATAGGCTCAGAGATTTTTAAACACTATGAAGCAGCTGAAGCAACCTGAGATGCCCACTCTCTATGACTCCCGCTGCCTGTCAATAACTCCCCAGGGGGACGTCACATAGGCTTTTGATTTCTCCACACCCAGCTTCCTCCTCAGAAAAAAGGAGAGGGCTGGGTCAGAAAAATTCTAAGGCATCAACTCTAAGATTTCTTTATAAGAACTAAGTAATAGTTGTCAGGAAAACATGGAAATATTGGCTGGCATAGTCACCTGTGTTAAATTATTTCAGCTGTGTTATATCACCTACCGACTGTGGCGAGGAAGACAGTGGCCTGACTTGCTCATTTTCACTATTACCCACTCCATCCTCCATAATTTATAGCAATTCATAATGTGACTCATTTGACGGCTATTTGAAAACTAAATGCCAACCATAGGGAAGACAGGACATCAGGGGACCCAAGGAAGACAAACTTATGTAGGATATGAACTTTATACCCAAAGAAATTTTCCATATAACTTAAGAAGATACTCAGATAGCAATAGGCTTCAATGCGAAGATGGTTCTAAAAACAGGGATGGTGACCTCAGCACAAAGTCCTTTAGTGAGGAAACAAGTTGGAATGACCTCTGAAGAACGAGCAGGATTTGTATTATGTCAAAGAAAGAAGTGCGCATGATGGTGAGTGATAATCCAGTCAGAGGGAGCAGAATGAACTAAGCTGTCAGGAGGGTGGGAAGCATGAGAATATCCCTTACCATAGGGTACAGTGTAGGACATTTCACTATGTGGTCTCCCCTTCTACTCCTTGACCTTACACATTTATTTCTGAGGTTCTCCTGGTCTGTTTTCCTTCCATGTCTACCACTTTATCACCTATATGTTTATGACTTCCACATCAATGTTTCATTTGATTCAGCAAACATGTATATGGCACTTAACTATGTTAACCACTTGTCTACGCATTAACAATTTTATTAGGTACTGTGAATCTTCATACAACTTATAAGGTAGGTGTACTTTTTCAATATTCATATTCTAGGGGAGATATTGAGGCCCAAAGAGGCTGAATAGCTTGCCCGGCTAATAATGGTTAGATCTGGGAAATAACCACCCAGCTTGGACAAATCTCCTAAATCTTGAACAACCATATTCAGATAGTAATGGTATGGCATCAATTTGGGAAATCATCTAAGTAGATGTGGTTATTGAAGACTTGGAGATGGTTCAATATCTGATTGTCAATGTGCACAGAATGCTGGGGAAAGAACCAGGGGTAGAACTCTGGAAATACCCACTTTTTGAAACAAAAGAAGGAGGCAGAGTCAAGTACAGAATTGGAAATAAAGGCAAGGCAAATGCCATACAATTTTGGGTAAAAGGCAAAACAGGAATGTAGTTCATAGGTAAAGTGGCCTGAGTCCTAAGAAAATGCCACAGTACTTGACATTCTTGTGACCTGAGAGCACTATAGAGAAAGGTAAGTAGGCAACAATAGAGACAATGGATGTCAATTTGTAAGGGAAAAAGTGGTGTTGCAGACAATGCATTGGAAAATCTGGTTCTGCTGAGAGATTTGAGAATGCCTCCTCGCCTCCCCCACCCACCATCTTACCCTTTATTCTCTTTAGTTAATAAAACAGAAGAGTTTGGCTGAATAATTTCTCTTCAGATTTATGATCTTACCAGAATATTGACTGCATAGGGAGAAAGAAGGTAATTTGGAGGATGGTGTGTTTGTTTAAAGCAAATGTTTATTGGTGAGCATGCTGAGGAGTAACCCAGCTCCACCGACTTCAACAGCTATCATGAGACGCAACTAACTCCAAGTGAAACACACAGAACTGCTTGGAGAAAGCGAAGTAAAAAAAAAAAAAAGAAAGAAAAGAAAAGAAAAAAATCAAACCTAGTGGAACTTTCTTCTTTATTTTCTAATTTCACCTTTTAAGTGGGCATCCTTAGAACTCCTTCAGAGGCTCTAAAGGCTAAAATTACCACCCAATCCTTCTTTACCTATGTCAGCCCTTAATTTTGGCCTTTATATTCCCTTAAGATCCTAGGTTCAGACATAGCCATCAAGTGCTTGGGATATGACCAAATGTGAACTTCTGCTATTTGCCATCATTTATGTAATTTCAGTGTCAACTTGTTCACTTTTAAAATGTCAATAACACTGTTCAAACTGAATAAAAAAAAAATTGGGGGTTATCAGGGCATTCTAAGAGATCACAGAATGAGAGCAAAATACTTACTGGTATGTCTTCCAAAGAGCAATAGAGGAGAGAACATCAGCACTGAGATGTTAGGAGCCATAAAAAAAGATGCAATAATCTGTGTAAAAAAACTGTGTATTCGAAACTCAAAAACAGGCTCTATGAAGGCCAGCTGTGAAAACTAATGGATGCCACAGAGCCCTACAAGAAAAGGATTACAAAAAGCTACTTAATGTAACCTCCAGCTCCCATGCATGTCAAGGTAGTATAGTGGACATTTGTCTTATTCACATCTTCTAGGTTTTGTAACTTTCAACCCGTGAGTCCTGATTCCCTCCTGGAAGACTTTTGCCAGTTTCCCTTACAGCTGGGACACAGATATGCAGGTTCTGTAGGAGGGACAGTCAGAAACATGCTCCTGAGACTTCTTAGGGAGGAAATGATGTAAAGAGGGCAGAATCGTGCGAAGGGGCAAAGGGCAGAAGGGTGTTCAGTTCCCAGAGGCAGCTACGGTAGAGGTCTAAGCAGGGACTCTCATGCTCAGAGGCCCTGATGTAAGTCACCTGTGCCTGAGGTCAATGGCAGCAGAGTTTCCTGTGGGACAGCCTAATGTGTAATAAGGGCATAGTTCCTGGCCGACTGCCTAAGTTTAACCCTTTTTCCTCTTGGAAAACATGGATGCCTCCTAATATCCTTTATAAGATCCCTTTCACCTTAAATGGGATAGGTTTTGTTTTTTGCAACGAAGAATGCAGTTTCTATTCAAAGGTAAGAACACAGCAGAGTTTTGAAAGACCGATCAGTAGAAGATTATATTCTGGTCCTGTCCACTGTGCCAATTTCGCTCATGACTATTTTTCCCCCTCTCAAACCACTTCTTCAAACACATATGGCTTCTTGGCTCTGCTGCCTTCATTCATTTGTGTATTCATTCAACTGTGATGCCGTGAACATCTATAATGCTTACTGAGTGTCTGGAATCCAATGAATAATGATGACTGAAACTCTGTCCTTGACTTCATAAATCTTCCAGGGCTAATGGTAGAAGTAAACTAGAAAACAAGTATGTATAATGCAATGATACCATACAATTAATATTATGGTAAAAGTGAGCACTAGGGGAACACAAGGGAGAGTGCTCCATTTAACAGAAGGGTGAAGGTGGGAAAGTCAAGAGACGGCAGGTAAGGGAAACTCCAAGTTAAAAAATAAGTGATGGGAAGAGGTAGGTAAATGTGAAGGTGGAAGACTGACAGAGGTAAAAAACAAACAAACAAACAAACAAAAAAAACAAAAGCAAAAAGCAAAACAAAAGCAGTGTGTGTAGTCACGATTCCAAAAAAAAGTTATTGTATGCCCAGTGAATAGCAAGGCACGCAGCCTAACTTGAGCTATAACAAAACATGGATGCCAAAGGAACCAAGTCAATAAGTCATCAAGGGACAATGTTCCATGTCAAGGAACTGGTCAGCCATGGGAAGTCACTGGGGAATGGAGGTCTTTAAGGCCAAGACACAGACGTCAAATGAACAAGAACGAAGGGGATACGGATACTATGATGATTTTTTTTTTCTGACTGATTAAAAGGAACTTTTTCTATAACATGCAAAATTATTAGAGGCATACAAGCCTCATAGTAGGGTCCTGAGGTAAGTAAACCTCTTGCTGGGTTTTAATCAGCCAGAGGTCAGAAGCACATATAGGGTGCTGAGCAGTAACAAAGTACTCCTCACTTCAGATGATACTGGCCAGGTTTCTCTCCCGAAGTTAGCCCTTGACCATTTCGCCCCTCCAAGGTATAAGGCTCAGTGCCTTAGAAAAGTCCTATTTATAGGAGTCTCTCTGTCATTACTACCAATGAACAAAATCCCTGCTATTCTGACCCAAAATACAGAGCAAAACCTTTAACATATTCCTGCCTCTTCTAAAACTCATCCTGCTCTGCCTAAGAGGAAGAAGTTTCTTCTGAGGCCCCCATTCTCAGGTCAGGCATTGTGATATTTTCACTTACTTTATCTTATTCTACAAAGATATCAAGTCTTCCCTTCACTCTGTTAAAGGATATCACCCCAGAACTAGTTACATTCCTTATTCTTGGCAACTTACCTCTTTATTTCCCCCTTTCACAGACCCCTTACAAAATAAGTAAAACCTGAAACGAGCTTGAGCCAAAGCTTGAGGGAACTTAGAACTCTTTCCCATAGTCACTCATCATACCTTCAATGACCTCTGATACCCTGTCAGCACTGTGCTAAATGCGGATAATGCAGCAATGACCAAGATAGTCATGGTCCCTGTCCACAGAGGTTAGAAAGGTACATTTTCCTAGCATCAAGGACTGAAGGTCAAGAACTTAGGATGTTTTGACTTTACAATGGTGTGAGAGTGACAGGAATTCAGTGGAAGCCACGCTTTAATTTTGATCTTTTCCCAGGCTAGCGATATGTAGTACCGTCCTCTCTCCTGATACTGGGCATCGGCAGAGAAGATCAGAAGCGTCAACAACCAATACAGCTGCAACCATTCTGGTTTTGTTTTTGAACTTCAGTACCATATTCGATACGTTACATGAGATTTTTAATGCTTTATTATAAAATAGGCTTTGTGTTGGACGATTTTGCCCACTAATGGGAGTGTTCTGAGCAGATTTAAGGTAGGCTAAGCTATGATGTTTGGTAGATGAGATGTATTAAATGCACTTTGGACTTCTGGTCAACTTTTCAACTTAACAATGGGTTTATCAGGACGTAACCCCAACATAAGCTGAGGAAGATCTGTAATTACTTCCTGACCAGTACTTATCTGCAGGCTGTGCTCAACTAAAAGCACACCAAATATATATGTATTTGGTGATGGCTTCTCTGAAGCACTTGGGGAAAGGTGTGCCATTGTTCTTCATAGACTCAGAATTTGGTTTTTGTACAGTGGAGACAAATACTAAAGTTCTATCCATAGCCTAAAGAGCTGATGCTTTTATTATTTATCTTTGACAAATGAGCTGAAAAACTGTTTTACTGCATTATTTACAACTAACCATAAGGACCTGTCCTCTATCAAGCTTGATACTCAGATTTTGATTACAGCAGTTCTCTTGTCCCGCATGGGGTTCTAACTTTGCGATCGGTAGCAAGTGTAATGCTACCCAATGAATGGCATATGTAGCTATTCTTTGTACTATGAGCCTTGGCCCGTCCAACAAGTCTGTGGTGCTCTAAGTATGGTTCCCAGAACGACAGCATCAACATCACCTGGAAACTTGTTAGAAATGAGAATTCTCTGGCCTCACCCAAGACTTGCTGAATCAGAAATTCTCAAAGTGGGAAGGAGAAATCTGTGCTTTCCCAAGCCCTCAGGTGACTCTGATGCACACTCAAGTCTGAGACTCAAGCTGCAGAAACATTATACCTGCTGGCTTTCAAATTTTCAACTTTAAAGAATAAGAACCTCGCAAACAGAATACTAATAGTCTTGTAAATGAACAATTTCACCAAAATCAAGTGAACAATCAATAAAGGTTAGTCTATGCTTTATTAAACTAGCGAAGATTTTTGAAAATCATGCCAGTGTTGGTACAGGTTCAGGGAAATAGATATTGGTAAAAGTATAAATCTGTTCACATTCTAGAAGGCAAATTGGTAATAATCAAAAGACTTTAAAATCTCTGTAACTTTTCACCCCCAAATTCCAATTCTAGGAACTTAATGTGAAGGAAAGGAATGAGAGCTTCAGCTCTGAAGTTCAGCAGACCTGGGTACAAACCCTTCTTTCACATACTAGCTTATGACCTTTCGGTAAGTTCTTTAAAGTCTCATAATGGTAGCCTGTACTGTCTGTGAAATGGGGTTAATTACACCAACTTGTAAAAAAAAATAGCATAAATCATATAATTAGGGTTGCCACATAAAACGCAAAACATCCAATTACATTTGAATTTCATTGTTTCATAAACAATGAATAATTGTTAGTATACACATGCCTCAAATATTGTTGAGACCTATGTATACTAAAGAACTATCCATTACTATCTGAAATTTAAATGTAACTGTCAGTCTTGCACTTTTACTCCCTAAATATGGCATCTCTACATACAATGAGTTAGGTATTCAGTAAATATTAGCTATTCACTTATTGTTTTTTTACTTAAAGGATTTATAAAGCAAACTGGTGATAAGTAAGCGTGCTGGTTTAAATTGAGATCAGTCCTGTGAAACTCAAGAAAAAGTTTGTACTTATGAAAACTTCATGATATGCAGATGAATGTGCTGAAATACAATCTTAGGATGTCTCATATCTAGAAATACCCCTGAGTAATCAAAGACATTCAGTATCTTGGGTTTGAATAAACCCAAATTAACTGGAAAACCTGATTTGTTAAAACATTTTAGCATCTCAGTTCTGCTGCACTATAAGAAAATATTTGCTTATACACGTATCAAAAAACTCCTCTGATAATAGAACAAAATAGAGTGAAAGTAGGTCTGCTGACTTTGTAAGAAACAGAAAGAAACCCATGTGCTATCAATTTGTTACTAATAAAATGTAAACATCCTGAAACTTTAAATTGCATTTGATTCAGCAACCAAAAATAAATTCATCTTTTTAAAACTGTAAAGTTATCTCTTCATGCCAATAAAATTTACTGACTTATAATTATGCCCAAAAATGTATGTGACAGTTTAAAACATAAAGTATGAAGTGGAATAGCGATGGTTACAATTTGCCTTCCCCACCCCTCCCCCACTTCAAAACCAGAGCTGGGTGCAAATGAAGCAAGAGGACAACATTGTGGCAGGGGCTGTCTTCCTATCAAAGTGACTGGATCGTGACTGGGCACGAATGATCGAGTCATTCTGGCTGTCTTACTGATAGATGGAGATACTTCCCGGATCAATTCTGCCTGCCACTGTGACAGGCAATGACCTACAAGCAGCAGGAAATGACCGAGCTGTGGTTGAATTCACCGGCTACAAAGAAAGATCTGGTTGCAGTTGGGATTGTCCAGAGAAGACCACAAAGTCTTTTCCTTGGGAGAGGGGTGCTGTCTGAGAAGGATCTATGGAAGAAACACTATTGTATATTGGTCTTGAAAATGACAGTGATTACAGAGGCAAAGAGGCATCCTGGTCAGATGGGAGACACCGAGAGCAAGTCTACTGGGGATCACTGAGCAAAGTGGCACAAAGCATTCCTGAGAA